>NC_136063.1:337175014-337786018 GCF_964261635.1 Lissotriton helveticus | reverse complement strand
CCCCAATGCCTCTGCAAGACATCTAGCACACCACCAGACATCCACCTTCTTATCCAGTGCCTCTGCAGGACCTCCTGCACACCACCAGAGGTACACCTCCCGTGCAAGCTCCTTTAAAAAAAAAAACTCACACCAACTCCTCCAGTTCAACACACCACTCATCCACACACTCCCCCTCCAGACTGGTGAGACAGTTCCTCACTGTCCCCTGACTCTCAACCTGTACCCCTCTTACTGAGCACCAGGCACCATACTCTGGGAACTGGGAATGGGACTTCACGCACTGGACACATTTTACCTGCCACCACTGGATCCTACCATACTGGGGAATCCAGACACACACTACACTCAGGGGATAACCACCCTCCCGAGCAAGCCATTTCTCCTCCACACTCCCTCTCTTCCATCTACCCACACAGGGACAGGAACAGGGATTGAGCACAGGACCCAGCAAGGGATTCCTGATCTATGGGAACCACCCCCTCTACTGGCATCCCGCCCTGTCATTTTCTCTCATCTGCCACTAAACATAAAAGCGCAGGAACACCATCTGAAAATGACACTCTTGAGGAAAAACAAAATCAAAAACAATAATCCCAAACATGTGACTATCTAAAAAATGCAGAGTTTTGTAATGTAGCCAGCTGTCGCTGTGGCACTGCGCAAACACAAGTCCTAATCCGCACCGCTGCCCACCAATGTTAGAACTGGCTATTTCTGGTTGGCTAAGGCTGACGCCAAAGTCAGGCAGAAACCACCATTCTAGTCAGGGCAAGGGAGTCACACGCCAAGCTAACCCCTGCTCACCCCCTGGTAGCTTGGCACGAGCAGTAAGGCTAAACTCGGAGGCAATGTGTAAAGCATTTGCGCCAGCGCACAACAGCAACAACATCCTAGGCACACCACAAAAGGAACTCCACACAAGGTTATATAAAATACCTTTTGTATTTGTCAAAACACATCAGATAGAAATCACACATGTACATTGTGCAAACTGGCACGGGCAATATTCACAAGGGATTATGTACAAGACAGGGCCACATGGGCCACTGTCAGAATCAACACTTTTAGAAATAGCACTTCTAGAACTTAGTATAGCACAAAATAACAGTTATATATCACAACCAGTAAACTGGTAACAGGTAAGTACCACCTACGCAACCTTAACCACCTTAGGAGAATGTCACGCAGGGAACCAGGACCTCACTAGGACCACCTGTACTAGAAAGAACAACCACCTAAGTATAAATACATTTAGGGGTATAAGCAAGAACACATTACACATGATGCATCACAACATTCAGAGGTGTAGGGAAGGAAAAACACATGAAGCATAAAACATACATTCAGCGGTGTACTAACAAGGCCCATGATGCATCAAACACATTCAGAGGTGCAGGGAAGGAAAAACACATGATGCATAAACCAACACATTCAGAGGTGTTAAATCCAGGAAGACACATGATGCGTAAAAACATTCAGAGGTGCCAGACATAACTCAATAGCGCAAAAACACATGATGCACAAAAACATTCAGAGGTGTAAGATCAAGGTGCGTAATCATATTAAATGCATTACATTTCCTAGCACCATATCACATTGCACAAAACTCACATTAGGCAATTACCATCACATAGATAATCACATTGCGCCTAAATAAAATCACATACCAGCCCCCATCTAATAAAGGGACTAAAGAGCCCTGTGTCCAGAATGTCAGGGCGTGCTGCCATGCAGCGCCAGTCAGGGGTGCGCCACCGGCGCAAAACCTAAACGTTGCAGGTGCCCACTACTTGCTGGGCACCTGGGAACAATCACAAGGGCCTAAACGTTGCAGCTGGCACTAAGTGCTGCGCAGCTGTGACTGGCTGGGCACCTCTGTGCCATCTCTGTCCCTCTCAGGGACTCACTCTCCATCTTGCACCTAAACGGTGCAGCTGCCCACTAATTGCTGGGCAGCTGGAGACTCAAAACTGCGCCAGGGCCCTCAGTAGCCCTTCAAGCAAATTGCGCCCACTGCTGGAGCCACACAGGCTCTGACGCCAACATGCCCATCGTTGGAGCCCACAGGCTCTTCAAATAACATTACCCCCAGGGAGCACACTGGCTCCTTAAATAGATCTGCCCCCCAAGCACTAGCGCTCAGAAATGGGGCCAGGGGGGTAGCCACACAGGCTCTTTAAATTGCAATGCCCCGTGGTCGTGGGAGCTTCGACAGGCTCTAAACAAATGTGCCCCCAGGGAGCCTCGGGGGTTCTAGACAACGTTGGGGCGACCCACTGCCAACCGGGGCCGCCCTAAATGCACCACTTGGAACTAAGCCCCTAAATGTAACAAATAAGTGTCCCCTCTGCGCGTGGGAGTCCCGCTATAGCCAGGGACTCCTACGCTGTGCCTCGCTCTTGCGCCCCCCTCTCTACCTGGCAGCTCCACTCACCGGACTGCCCGGGGGGGACGCTGGCTGCCTCTTTGGTCTGCCGGGACTCTCTCAATTTACAAAAAACAGTGGTCCCTACATGTCGACAAGATAACATACAAAAATCATTAATCATACACCTGATAAGTAGTATGTCTTTTGTCGAGCCGGACAAGAAAATGTATTTTAAATGTTCTGGTTGATAAAGTGAATTTTAAGAACCAAAAAAGATAACAAGTGGGCACAGCCGTGACCCACAACAGTCAAGACAAAACAACAAAGAAATGGCCAAAAGAGCAAAGCGAAAATCTGTCTGTATACTTGTGGTCAGTGCTACAGACTCAATCTCTTAAACATAACCATACCATTGCATCAAATAATATAGCATTATCATATTGCATATGGGGTTTTTTAGTCGACGACGTTTCGATGCCTTTTTACATTTGTGACATCATCATCAGGACAAGAATTATCAACATTATTGTTTTGTACAACAGTTATTAACACAATGCCTATTATCGCATTACTATACATGAAGGAAATGGGAGGCAAGGGGGAAGGAAAAACAGGAAATATATATCAGTTTAGGCATGTTGGAGACAGTTTTTTAAAAAAACGAGTGACTTGAGAATTGCGGCGAATGAAGAGGTGAAGATTGTGACCTAGGAGGTGTTCAGGCATGTGTGTGGTTGGACGGAGCGGGTAATCGGTGAGTGAAGGGGATAGTGATATAAACACGAGTTTAAGGTCTCTATTGAGATCAATGGGATGTGAGGTAGAAATGATTTAAACAATATTGGCTTGCTGGCTAAGCGGTCGTTCTGGTGATCGAATGGAAATAAGTCTAAGGCAATTGCATGGCTGGGTCGTGAATGACGTGAAGAAATAATGTGACTAGGTCTCTGGATGTGACAATAATCGCGGGCGGTGGCAGGAGAAAGAACCGAGTAACCTACATGTTGGTTTCCTCGTAGGTTCAGGAATACTGATGAGTAAACGCTGATAGATGTGCTTTCTGAGGAAAAAAGGTGTGGGGTTAGTGATTCCGGTCGTCTGTCTTAGGCGGAGGCCCGGAGTGAGGGGGTAGGACATATTTACCTTTCACATCAAGTCCAGGGCTTCCATCAGGTTTGTATGGATTTGCCAGGAAAGGAGCGTGATGGCTCAATCTAAACAAACGGAGCGGGGTAGGAGAGTTAGATACCTGCAATGCAGTGTATCAGATTGCTCCTTGCTTAATTACCAAAGGGCGAGAGTCACTTACTTGTGATGGCCGGAGCGCTATGGCGAATACGGCAGTCCGATGGGATCGATCTTCCGGTCAGCCAGAGGAACAGGCTATTCAAGCCACATGGTCCGTGGAAACCGATGAGGGACTTACTGTGACTTGGTATCTGGTGGAGAATGTGCAGCAGTGAGGCGGCCATTTTGGAGTGGTGAAAAGATCATTGTGATTATGTGAGACTAATAGTGCAGCATGCACTAAGGGCAACAGGTGACTTTCTAAAAACGGTTTTCATTAACATAATGACATATAACAAAGATTACAATAAGGAGGTCCAGTCTTCAAGGCGGTTGAGGCCTTTTCTGATACTGTCAGTTTTTAAAATCCAATGCAGTTCCTCTTTATTGAACAATTGGGAAAGGTCCGCTCCTCTGGGAGGTGGTTTGATGATAGAAACAACTGTCCAAAGTAATTCTTCCTCGCTGTGGCCTTTTTCATACAAATGTTCCACAAGTGGTGCATTGGCTGTGTTACACCGGATCCTGCTTCGATGTTGGCCGGTTCTTAGTTTTACTTTTTGACTCGTCTGCCCTATATAGATAAGCATGCAGGGACAGAGAATTGCATATACCAAATTCGCAGAGTTACAGTTGGAAAAGTATCTGCGGTCAAATTTAATAGTGCCATATTCAAAAGACTTTCCTTCAATGGTAGAGTCACAATAAATGCAATTCCCATATTTTGAATGGCCTGTTAACGGTGGGAGACTCCATGCATCATTTATAGTAGTTTTTAGGGGTTGTATAGGCAGAGATGCTCTTACTAAGTGGTCTGTAATGTTCTTGGCCCGTTTAAAAGCAAACATTGGACGTTCTATTGTCAATTGCCCTGCGTTAAGAACTGGCCAATGTTTGAGCACACTCTTTCTGATTGCATTGGAAGCTGGGGAAAATGTGGTGACACATATGAGTTTATTTTGATCTTTTTTTCTCCTTTGGTTCCAAAAGGGTTTCCCTTGGGCAATACCAGGCCCTTTTCAGAGAGCGGCACACTAACTTGCAAGGGTAGCCTCTATTTCTGAGTTTGCGGCTGAGGGTTTTTGCTTCAGTGAAATAATCCTCTTTGAAATAGCAGTTGCGCCTAATGCGTAGAAACTGGGAGAAAGGCTGGGAATCACGCAAGGCTCTCGGGTGATGGCTGGTGTACTCTAAGAGAGTGTTGTGTTCAGTGGGTTTTCGGTGTAGGGTGGTGGTGAGCCGACCTTTAGTGTGTCTTATTTCTAGGTCTAAGAATGGGATAGAATCCTTACTAGTCGATAAGGTATATTTGAGGCCTCCACTATTGTTGTTAAGCCAGTGTTGGAAAGATGTGAGGTTATCAAGTGATTCAGTCCATAGTAAAAAAATGTCGTCAATGTAGCGTTTCCACATTGTGATGCCATTGTGGAAAGGATTGGACGCATTCAGAATGTTGTTGGTCTCCAAGTAGTCCATGTACAGAATAGCCAGGTTAGGGGCAAAAATTGCTCCCATGGAGGTACCCCTAACCTGGCCATAAATCTGTCCTTCGAAAAGGAAAAAGTTCTTCGTCAGGCAAATTTCCAGTAACTGGAGGATAAAGTTAGATGGGACATTATGTGGGCGTGTCCGTGTCTCTAACACCCCTTCAATCACACGAAGGGATTCATATTGGGGGATGTTAGTATATAGTGATTCCACATCCAGCGTGCACATGGTGCTGGATGTGGGATCAAATGGATAGTCTTTGATCATGTTAATCATAGCCATACTGTCTTTGATATAGCATGTGGTATCCGGTACAAATGGCTTGATAAAGCAATCTATATAGTGGCCTAATGGTTCAAGAATTGAGCCGCACCCAGATACTATGGGGCGGCCTGGTGGAGATTGTGGGTTCTTGTGGACTTTCGGGAGGCAGTAGATCACAGGGATGCGGGGAGATTTAATGTTAAGGAAATCAAATTCCTTTTTAGACAGGAAGCCTAGGTCAAGTGCCTCTGAAGTAACTTTAGTAATCTTGTCCTGAATCTCAGCAGTGGGATTGCGAGGGAGTCTACAATAATGCTCATGGTTGCTCAACTGACGCATTATCTCCTCTTTATACAGATTGACATCTTGGATCACAATGCCCCTGCCTTTGTCAGCAGGTTTTATTATCAATGACTGGTTGTTTTTCAAGGAGGCAATGGCATTTTTTTCATCTAACGTGATGTTATAAGGTATAAAAGACCTCTTGTTTTCTAGGTCAGTAAGGTCCTTAAGAACTAGTTTTTCAAAAGTGGGAATCTCTGGCGGGATCATGCCAGTGGTGGGGGAGAATTTGGACGGTGGTTTGAAAGGAGTGTTGCCAGGTTTGGAAGGGGAGGGATTCAGAAGGAAAAAACTGTGCAGGCGAATTTTCCTAAAGAACCGCAACAGTTCCACCTGTACATCTTGAAAATTAGGGCGTACTGTGGGAACAAATGACAGGCCTCTGCTCAATAGTGAGACTTCATTACTGGACAGAATGTGTTCAGTGAGGTTGAAAATGGGTAAGAGACCGGTCTCTAAGTCAGTGATGTTGTCATTGGCAGTATGATCTGACGTGGTTACCAGCGGTAATGCTGTCTGCGTGTGAAATGTTCGCCTGGAGGGTTCGCTGGTTTTTGCCATGTCGGGGGCTGCTTTCCTCTGCCCCTTGGTTGACCTCGACCACCCTCTAAAAAAGTACGGTTAGAGGGGCCTGGGCTATCGCTTTGGTCTGACTGTCCTGAAGAATCAGCTGAGCTGTCAGTGAAGCCAACAAACTGTTGCCTCCTGTTGAATCTTCCCCAGGGTCTTTGATTTTGTGGGCCGTTGGAAGGGCGAGTGGTGTAGTAATCTTTGGCAAGATAGGGGTACGTTCTCTCTTGGTTAAAGTTTTTTATATCTTTGCGTACTTTGTTTGTTTTGTTGTTTAATTAAATTTTATGAAAATCTTCGATAGTTTTATTGATTTTTTCAAGAAGTTTACTGGTTTTTGAGCTGGTATTATTGTCCTTAATCTGTTTCTCGAGTTCTGTTATTTCTGTATTTAGTTTTTGGAGCTCTTCAGTAGCAATGTCAATCCCGAGCACCATCCAGTGCCGGGAGCATGTGGTGCTTATGTAGCTGAAACCATTCAGGTATTTTGGATTATTGGTAAAAACCCCTGGTACATTGCGTACTTGTAGCCCTAATGGGATTGTGTTGGATTTGAGGTAGTCAGTTAGGAGTCTGATCATTAAAAGTAGCCGTACCTCCTTTTTCTTCAGTTTCTCTAGGTCATCTGCTAGGGAAGTGCTGGACCCAGATGGTGTTTCTGCTGCGTCAGAGAGGAGAGAGGGGCCTCCTAAAATTTTGTTGATGTATTCTAAGTCATATAATGGAGGGTGAGGATCAGACATGCCTATTAAAGAAGATCCAGGGGGGGGCAAAGATGTGGGGAGGAGAAACTTTACAATAACGAGTGAACAGTACAGGGGTGGACAAGGTGGACCCACTTGCGAGGAAGGGGCTAGGAATTACCTGAATCCCTTGCAATCCGGCGATTGCGCTAACTATGTTTTCACAAAGACAAGGGAACCCGAAAGGTATGCCAAGGGACAAGGGACTCTCTCAAGCAGCACGGGGCTCTCCTCTTCCACCGGAGCCCCGCCTGCACTCTCAGCCGCTCTTCTCTGGTGCCACCACGGGGCTCTCCTCTACGCATGGGAGCCCCGCAGCACCGCTCACGCCGCAGGCTCTGCAGCCGGCGAGGTTCCCGGCTCCTTCCCTTCCCGGGGCTCCCTCCAGCACATGGGAGCCCCGACGACCAGCCGCCATGCTTCTTCTCCCGTCTCCCGACCGCGGGGCCAATCACAGCGCGGCCTTCCAGGGCGAGCCTCCTGCGGCTCCCCAATCACGGCGCGGCCTTCCAGGGCGAGCCTCCCGCGGCCTGCCAATCACAGCGCGGCGCCTCGGGGAAGCTTCTCTTCGGCGGCCATTAACACAAACGGCTCGGGCCGCGGCGGTGAAACGAAGGGGGCAGAATGAGGGGTGGGCACCCTCGAGATTAAAATAAAATAGAGAACCGAGGTGGGCACTCGCAAAATAATAAAATAAATGGGCAAAGTCGCAGGGTAGGCACCTGCCAAACTTCACGCAAAATGCGTGATGGCGACACGCTCGCTATGGGTCCAAATAAAGCGCTCTCCCAGCGCTACAAGCACTAAAGCAGCCCCCATGAGTGAAGGGGGGCAGGAGAGCCAGGCAAAGGGGTCCCCAAAAGTCCTGGGCAGCAAAGTCCAGCAAAAAGTCCTACAGGGGTCCAGGACAAGTCCATCAGGGGTCCAGGACAAGTCCATCAGGTATCCGGCAGGGCCCAGGGATTCCCCTGGGCCCAAGCAGCAGCACGCCCCTTGCAGGATTCAAGTTAGAAAAAAGAACATTTTGGAAGGGGACACAGCCCCTTTTTATACTATAAAATCCTTTGTCTAAAGGGTGCAGGCAGTGTGAGAACCAGCTAGAACTGGTTATAGGGAACTTCTTTCAGTGTGAGGGGCAGAGGCGACAGTCGCCCAGCAGGAGGCGGATTCAGCATTGTGGCAGGCAGGCACAGCCCTATTCACTCCTAGGTGCTATCTCCTCCCACTTCCCTGGCAGCAGATGCAGCCTTTCATCCACGGCCTGACTCAGACAACCTCCTGGGGGCTCTCCAGCCCGTCACCCTCAAACCAGACAGTCAATCCACAAGCAGGCCCAGGCACTCTTGGGCCAGGCTCACCAGCCAATCACACGCCAGGCACAAATTACACAAATATGCCAACTTCTAGAAGTGGCACTTCTCCACTAGACACAATCATGCCGCATATACCATTCTGCAGCATTCAATCTCACGAGTTCGCACATACTAAACTCGCCCCTGCACTCCCCACACATCAGGAACTACCATGGGCATACATATTCCCCATTCCTTCCTATGGGAGGGCAGGTCACTCACCACACATACACAGAGAGCTCACGCACTTTACACTGTACCACAGTGAAAAAGTGCGCAGAGGCCTAAAATCACCAACATCAGGTCACAGAAACAGGCTAGGAAAAAGCAAAAAGTTTTGGGGTGAACCTGCCAAAAAGGGCCAGGTCCAACATATACTAAGAAAAGTGTTAAACAAAAGATTAAGATGTTGCAAGAATTAGACCCTTGCAGAGTGAGGGAAAAAATGGGTTTGCAAGGTGATTCTCTGGCTTGTCTTTCTAAAAAAGTATGTCAGAGTGTTTTTCACCATTTTTAGTCAGGGCCGGACTGGCTACCCGGCAGTTGTGTGTGCTGCCGTGCTGGGGGCTAATTTCGTTGATGGGGACCTGCGTGTGCAAAACAAAATTTGTTTTGATTTTTTTATTTCAAACCGCACGCAGGTCCCCATCAACGAAATAAGCCTCCACCACAGAGAAATTAGCCCCTAGCTTGACAGCACACACAACTGCCCGGTAGCCAGTCCGACCCTGACTAAAAATGGTGAAAAACCCTCTGACATACTTTTTTAGAAAGTTAGCAGTGCATCATACTGAAGTGAGGAAATTATTGAGAAGGTTGTATTATGCAAAAAGTCCAGCACTTAAGCTAAAACAGTTAAACAGTGCTCTTTTGCAGGGATCTGTATTAGATGTAATCAACATTTGTGAAGAAATTGAGGTTAGTTACTTTCGTCCTGAAGAAGACAGTGCAGAAACTGATACATTAATAGAAGGAAATGTGGAAGAAAATGTACAGAATTTTAGTACAGAAAATTTTGAGCAAGAAATTGCAAGGTTTAAGGTAATTTCAGGAGAAAGGCCAAACTTTTCTTGCATTTGTTGTAGACGAATTCATTATAACAATCAGACTAGGTTAGTTGATCTATATTTAAAAAGTGAAAAGGAGAATAATAATGAGTGGAAGGAATTTGCAACCTATTTGTTGGTAGAGAATTGTTTTGAATTGGGTTCTGATCAACGTATTTGTAAATATTGTTATAATAAATTAAATGACAACAAAATGCCTGCTAGAGCTGTACATAATAATCTTGAGTTGGTAAATATTCCTTCTGAACTGATGGATTTAAATACTGAGTCTATTCTTATTCAATGTGTGCATCCATTTCAGGCTATTGTTCGTATGGAGCCTAAGACAGGGAAATTGCCTCCTTCAGATTTACAGAGAAGATTAAAGGGAAGAGTTGTATATTTGCCTCTAGATTTAAAGAAAAATATTGAAACAATTGGTGTAGAAAATGTGGAAGAGGAACCTCTAGTTATTCTAGTTATTAGCGTTCCTACGAAGAGTAAGAAAATCTGGCAAGAATTAGTGGATGTTAGGAAAGTGAAAAAGGCAATGTTGTATTTGGTAAAAAATAATCAATACTATAAAAATGTATATGTAGGAGAAGAGGAAACAACTGTAGAAGAGGACAGTGATTTGCCAACTGGACAAATTGAAAAAGTGGATTCGTCCAGAACTGAAGAAATTTATGAACATTATAGTATGCGTCCACTTCACTCTAAAGAAGTGATGGGAAATACTATTGAGTTATTCCAAATGAAAGAAGCGAAAGGAAGTCCCATTAGTGTATGGGAAGAAAGCTTGGAAGCTTGTTGTTTCTCTCAGTTATTTCCAACAGGCAAAGGTGGACGATATGATGATCGACCTGTGCAGATTCCTGCATCTGAATACCGGACATCAAGATTATATGCAGAAGATCCAAGGTTTCGCCAATGTATTCCATATTTGTTTAATCTTCTGTTTGAGAGGGACTTGTCTGGACTTTCTTATGCAGTGAACCATACACTAAAAAGTGGAGTACATCTGCAAAATGTTTCGGCAAAGGACTTTATGGATAAAGTCCAACAGAAAGATACTGTTTTGGAATCTCAGCTAATTAATATCATGGCACGTCAGCGTGGTACTAATGAGTATTGGTACCGTCGTCATGGGGAATTGAAATGTATGCTAAGAAACTTAGGAACTCCTACATGTTCCTTTCTCTAAGCTGTGCTGAGTATGCTTGGGAAGATTTACTTCAATTTCTTCGCGAGGCAAATGCAAACATAGAAAATACAGAATACAAGACACCTGGAGAACTGTGCTCTTTGGATCCAGTTATTGTACGCAGGTATTTCAATCATAGATTTGAAGCTATGATGTCTTTTATCACAAACAAAAAAAATCCTCCTCTTGGAGAGGTTCTGGATTTCTTTTGGAGAAAGGAGTATCAAGCAAGAGGTGCTCCTCACATACATATGCTGCACTGGATCAAAGATGCCCCCAAATTTGGAACAGATTCAGATGAAACAGTGAAGAGTTTTATTGAACAATATTCCACATGTGCTGTACCACAAAGTACAGAACAAAAGAATTTAAGACATCAAGTCTTACGATTTCGAACCCATCGTTGTGGAAAATACTGTCGTCGAAAGTACAAATCTAAGGATAAGTTCTACACAAAATGTCGTTTCGGATTACCACGTCCAGTAATATCAAAAGGAAGAGTGAACAATTTTATGTCATCTTTGCGACATACTGTCACAAGAAAATCACCGAAAAATACCAACAACTGAAGAAGAAATGAAGAGTCAAAATACATAAATGACTATAACCCAGTCATTTTGTCTATGTGGAATGCTAACATGGATATTCAATATGTTGCAGACAACTCCATTGCTGTGGCTCGCTATGTAATGTCTTACATTACTAAATCTGAAAAAGACGGAACTAAAGGAAATGTGGGAAGAGATTTCTAATGAAAAGAGCCTAAGTAAGAAATTGTACAGCTACAGTTTGAAGATGTTGTCTCATTGAGAAATCGGAGCATATGAATGTTCAGATCGCTTATCATCTGCAAGTCTATACTCCAAATCTAGAACAATCATTTGGGTGAGTTTAGGTCTTGCCAGCACACGAAACCGAGTTTTGAAATCTGTACAAGAAATTGAGTATTTAGCAGAGAGAGAACCAGACAGTAAGATATTTTGAAGACAAATATGTTGGATACATACTATCCAAATAGAAGTAATCATCTTGAGAACGTTTGTCTCTATGAAGTAATGCAAAGCTATACTTTTAACAGGAATATTACAGAAGATATCAATAAAGGAGTATATGCTGTGATTGGATCTGAAGGATGTTTAGTGAAACAAAGAAAAGGACATTTGATTAATCACCGAAAACTGAGTTGCGAAACTCCTGACAAAAGGGAATTTTACTATTTAGCTCTTTTGCAACTCTTTAAGCCATGACGTACAGAACTGGAACTACTTGGAAATTTTCGCAGTTATGAAGATTCATTCAACGCAACTAAAAATACTATAGAATGTCCTTTCTTTACTAATTATCTGAAAATGTTGAATGACGAAATACAACAAGAAGCTACAATTGCAGCAGAGATTGCTAGAGACAGTTCTCAAGACAGCCAAAGTTCTGCTTCGGTGAGTCAGGATCCACTAGGAGAAACAATTATCCAAAATGAAGCAGCAACTGCCATGGATGAGGTGGAAACAGCAATGCAACAAGCTCAAGAGGATGTAATAAACTTAGAAGAATTGGAAAAACAACTAAATGTTGAGCAAGAACAAATATATGATCAAGTGACAGAGCAGATTGAGCATGGTTTATATCATGAGAAAAAAGAGTGCTAATGTCAACGCCGTCTCCTCGTCCTGTTTCAACATCCTGCGCATGCTACGTAAGATCTTCCGGTGGATCCCCACCGAAACCAGGAAGACGGTCACCCAGGCCCTCGTCACCAGCCGTCTGGACTACGGCAACGGCTTCTACGCCGGAACCACCGCCAAGCTCCAGAAGAGACTCCAGCGGATCCAGAACGCCTCGGCGAGACTCATCCTCGACGTCCCCAGACGTAGCCACATCTCCAGACACCTGAGAGACCTGCACTGGCTCCCGATCAACAAAAGAATCACCTTCCGTCTCCTCACCCACGCACACAAAGCCCTACTCAACCAAGGCCCAGGATACCTCAACAGCCGCCTCAACTTCTACGCTCCCAAACGCCACCTCCGATCGACCAACCACGCCCTCGCCGCCGTCCCCCGCATCCGAAGAGCGACAACAGGAGGAAGGTCCTTCTCCTACCTGGCCGCCAAGACCTGGAACTCCCTTCCGACCCACCTCCGCCTGACCCAGGACCACCTCTCCTTCAGGAAGAAGCTCAAGACCTGGCTGTTCGAGCAGTAGCAGCACCCCCCCCCCCCCCTAGCGCCTCGAGACCCTCCGGGTGAGTAGTGCGCTCTATAAATGTCTTTGATTGATTGATTGATTGATTGAATGTACGTCATTTAAACCTGTCCGACTGTACGTGAGTGGAGAAGCAGGAACTGGAAAAAGTTTTCTAAGTAAGGAATTGCAACTTATCTACAGAAAAGAACTGAGTTGTCACTCTCTTGTGTTGTTACTGCTCCAACTGGGTTGGCAGCACATAACATTAAAGGGATTACTTTACATTGTTTATTGATGCTGCCAGTAAAGCATGAAAATAAATTAGAATACCACAAGCTATCTGTAGAAGCTTGTTGTGAAGTTTCTAGAGTCTTGAAAAAAATGAAACTTCTCATTATTGATGAGGTAAGTATGGTATCAAATTTAATGCTTGGCTTTGTGCATTTAAGAATGCAACAAATCCTTACGCAATATTCAATGAATGTTAAAGTTAGAAAATCAAGAAATTATAACAATTGAGTTGTTTTTCAGCTCGATTTTTGCTTGTAAAAAATGTATATGTCTACCGACATAACCTGTTTGTTTGGCATATGCGGTGACTATTCATAAATCTCAAGGTTTAAGTGTAGATAGTGCTTTGGTGAATATTGGAAGTACTGTGTTTAAAGAGGGTATGGCATATGTTGCTTTATCTTGAGTCAGAACTTTATCTGGATTATACTTGATTGATTTTGATGAGACAAAGAATAGTGCAGCTGTAAATTGTGTAAAACAGTATAATAGGTTAAGAAGAGAACATGCTACCAATTCACCTTAATATCCTTTATTTGAAAAGCGTGTAGTAGGTCGAAAAAGAGGTTATGAGAAAAATTGTAGCGAGGTTGCAGAGAAAAGAAGAAAACTAGATGAACCAGTGATAGTAAGCAAAAAGAAAAAGGATACTATTGGTTGGTTTTCAGTTTGAAAACAGTTCTGGTGTCAACTGCTATGCTAATGTAGTGGTTAATGTTGGTTTTTTTCTTGAAACTTTACAACAACAAATTGTTGAAAATTGGGACAAAAGATTTTGTTGTTTGTTGAATTCTGTGTTAGAGAAATGTAGTAGTGATAAAACTGAAATAGAAAGTGTTTCTGATATTCGAAATGATTTAGACATATGTTCTGGTTTAAATCAATTTTCACAGAATATTCAGCAAGATTGTCAGGAATTTTCAATGTATATGCTTGTTGTATTGCAAGATGAAGGTATAGACATTGAAAATCTTTTTGGCCTTTCTTATAAATGGCAACATGACTGTGACAATTGTTTGTTTTTAAGTAGTACTAAAATAGACACTGAAAGATTTATATATTTGACTTTACCAGACTGCAAATCAGTGTCTTTTAATAATCTAGTTAGAGAAGCAAATCAAAACATGTTCTGTACTCAATGTAACTCACAAATGTTATCAACATTATTTCTACAAAGATATGGACAGTATGTAATTTTAATGCTGCAACGATGCAGACCTGATTGAAGAAAACTGACAACTTTAATTAAAAAAATTTTTGGCTTCTCAACTATCTCTATCAGGAAGAACTTTTTTAACTTCAGCAATTATTTTCCATGATGGATCTTCTACAACATCAGGATATTACACAGCTTATTTAAAATGTACAAAAGGCTGGACACATTGCAATGATACTCAATTGATTTTTAAACAACGTTTGACTTATGACTTACCAAATTCTTACCTAGTGTTTTTACAACCCAAATTTTAGGGGAAATAATTGGCCTGGGAAAATTACTGCTGTTAAGAAAGGGTAGTCTGGTCTTGAAAAGTACTTTGTGAGTGAGGGTGATCAGATTCAAAAAATTCTTGTAGTTGACGTAGAGGTGGTGTAAGTGTATCAGATAGTGGGTGATGTGGCTATCACAGGAGATGTTGATCATCAATGAGGCAGAGGTGTTTTAGATTTGTTGTAGTTGTTGTAGATGTTGGTGACGTTTTTTATTCCCTTGTAGAGGTTTCTTTTAATGGTATACAGCTCCTTGCTAAGATAATGGATGAGCAGAGTGTCATTGGCATACCAGATGATGTTGAGATTCTGATAGCATGCTAGTTGTTTAAGGTTCTATGTACATGATAAATAGCATTGGGTGGAGGTATAACCATTGTTAGATGGTACAAAAGATGTTTTTGCATTTGATTAAGAAGGTTGGGAAACGGACGCTTAAGAGTACTATTAAGTAACTTCCAAACTAAGGATTTCACACATACTATTTGGCCATGAGGCATGGTATCTGAAACAAAAAATGACTATTTCGGGTAAATGTTGTTAGCATATGTTTGTACATAACTTTATTTAGAGTGTATAAAAAAGAAGTAATAATGTTTTGTTAATTTATGATTGTTGGAGATGTCCCATATTAACGTAAGAAATTGCTGTTCGAAAAAAACATTTAAGATATGTTTTTTAAAATTTTTACATTATTAATGAAAATGTTGAATGGGTTTTTTAAAGACAATCTTATTGATTTTCTTTTTTTTTGCCCGCTGTTATATGATGAGTACTATTGAACTCAATGTTTTCAGTGAAATTCAATATATTCTGAGAACAGCAAAATAAAATACATACATATTGTACAAAGTATTATGTATTGTGAAATATATATTATAACTCAATTTTTTCTTCTCTTCCACAGATACTATATTCATAAAAAAAATGTATTATTAACTTGTCATTACTTATAAGGTAAGTATGACAAACAAAAATACTTTTTCATGACTCTCTTACTTCTCTTTCCCTCTTTTCTTTTCTTCACTCTCTCCCTTACTCCCCTTCCTTTACTCATCTTACTCCCCTTCCCTCACTCTCCTTACTCCCTTTCATTCACCTTTACACTCCTTCTCTCACCATCAGTACCCTTCCCTCACCCTCACACACCTTCTCCTTTCTCTCTTTCCCCTCTCTGTCCCTCACTTCTCTTTCCTTTCTTCCTCCATCACTACCCTTGTCTTGCTCTATCACTCTCTTCTCACTCCCCCCTCACTCTCTTTCCTTCACACCATCTCTCATTCACCTTCAGTCACTCCCCTTCTCTCACTCCCTCACTCCCTTTCGCTCACTCCCCTTCCTCTATTCCCTCCCTCACTCCCTTTTCCTCCATCCATCTCTAAGTCTCTTCCTCTGTCTCAGTCACTATAACTGCCTCACTCCCTCGCAGTCCCTCACTCTCCCTCTCTAACTGTCTCCCTCTCTCTCCACCACTCTTCCTTTTCTTTCCTCTCTCTTTCCATAAATCCTTCTCTCTCACTCACTCCTTTTTCTTCACTCTTAATATGGTTCTCTTTCCCTCACTCCCCTTCCCTCGCCCTCATTTCCCTTCCCTCACTGTCATTGCCCTTCACTCAAACTCACTCCTATTCCCCCACTTCATGTTCTCCTCTCTGTGCCTCACTCCCATTCTCTTTCTCCTGCTCCCATTCCCTCACTCCCCCTCACTCTCTTTCCCTCACTCCATCCGTCAGTCCCCTTCCCTCACTCCCCTTTCCTCACTCCCATTTGCTTACTCCCCTTCCTTTACTCCCTCACTCCCCTTCACTCCATTTCTCTCTCCCTCTCTCCCTCTGTCTCACTCAGTCTAATCGCCTCACTCCCTCTCAGTCACATGCTCTCCCTCTGTTTCTCTCTCACTCTCTCCCTCTCTCTCCCTCACCCTTCCTCTCTTTCCCATTCTGTTTCCTTCACTCCTACTTTATCCCTCAGTCCCCTTTCTTCTCTCTCATTCCCCTTTCATTACCCTCATACCCCTTCTCTTACTGTTACTGACTTTCACTCACTCACTACTTTTCCCTCACTCCCCTTCCCTCACTTCCCTTCCTTCACTCCTCTTTCCTCACTCACTCACTCCATCTCACTTACTCCCCTTCGTTCACTTCCTACCTCACTTTTTTTCAGCCATGTTTCTCTCCCTGTCTCCCTCTGTCTCACTCACTCTAACTGCCTCCCTCCTTTTTAGTTCCTTGCTCTCCCTCTCTCTCCCTCTCTCCCTCACCCTTAATCTCCTTCCCTCTTTCTTTCTATCATTCCTTCTCTCACCCTCACTCACTTTCCCTCTCTCTTAATTTTCTTCCTTCTCCCTCATTCCCCTTCCCTCACCCTCATACCGCTTCCCTAACTGTCACTGCCATTCAGTCACCGTCACTCCCCTTCCCCCACTCCACTTCCTCCTGTCTGTATCTTACACCCCTTCCCTTTCCCGCTGCCTTTCCCTCACTCCCCCTCGCTCTCCTTCCCTCACTCCTTTCCTTACTCCCTTCCCTCACTCCCCTTCCCTAACTCACTCCATCCCCTCACTCCCCTTCTGTCTCTCTCACTCCCATTCTCTCACTTTCTCTTACCCCCCTTTTCTCATCCTCATACCCCTTCCCTCATCGTCACTCCACTTTCCTTACCTTCACTCCCCTTACCCTGCTCTACTTCCCCCTCTCCGTCCCTTACTCCCCTTCCCTGTCTCCGTCCCCCGCTCCCCTTCTCTCACTCCCCCTCCATCACTCTTCTTTCCTTACTGCCCTTCCCTTACTCTTTCACTCCATTTACACTTACGGGTGCAATTTTAGAAGATGGCGAGTCATGCTCGCAATCCCAAAAGAATAATGCTTAGAGGGATCTCCTCTTGAGAGAGTGGTGTCACAAATTCTGCATGTGACTTTAGAAGCATTAACTTTCTTTTGTCCTACAGGATAAGAGAAACATTTCCATACAAAAGATTCCTTTGTTTTCTTCTGTGGTGGATTCTTTGGTACAAACTCCACCTCAGAGTCAGGTGAAGACTGGTGTTGTTGCTGTTCTGCCATTGTAAAAATGGTTTTGAGCACGATAATATCTCTTCAGATGTTTCTCCCAGGAAAGTGAAAGAGATAGTGAGGGAAGTAGGTGGGGTGTTTGAAGATTTGGAAAAGAAACTACTATGAACCAATCAAAAGTGTTGTTTTCAAGTCACATGACTTTACGTGCGCGCAGGGTGCGCGCACGTTGCGCGACCGTCGAATATGAACGACGTTTTATCCGATTTTCATAAATGCTTTTAAAGCTAATATACGGTTCTTAAAAGTCAAAAATACTATTTTTACAATTATGTCAGATAATGTCTTGGGTTATTATGTACATTACATTTACAGAAATGACTTTTTGGAATGAACACATTTTCGCGGAGTGCAAGCAGCATGCGCGCATGCGTGTGGGCAGCGTGTGGGCAGAATGCGCGCATGCGTGCGAGCACCGTGCGCGCACCTTTAAAAACCACAAAAAAAGGCCAGAATTATTAAAAAAATAAAAAATTAGTAAATAATAATACATAAATCAAAATTAAAATTTAAGTATTGTAAAAAATATAGAACATTTGTATGATAGTAATTGATACATTTTAAAATTATCATTTAAAAAACCTTTGAAATTCACTTAAAAAACCATAGGTTTCACACACGTTATAGTTAGGAATTAGCATATAAAAAACCTTTGAAATTCACTGAAAAAATCATAAGTTTCACACCAGTTATAGTTAGCTGGACATTTTACTCATACAAAACCATTGAAATTCCCCCGTTATAGTTAGTTGTACTCACTATAACTCTCGCGCGCGCAATCCACTGCTGATGATGTCACATATTACATCATTCATGAAATGGTCAGTGACATCACTGATGACATCTCAAATGACCAAAAAGAAAACAATAACCCTGCCCCGACACTATATGTAGGTCCCACAAGGGGATCCTATTTTTTAGAAATGACTACCTGGTAGGAAATGGAGCTTCGGAGATGGGACTTAGTCCGCCCTCTATGACTAGTTACCTGAGAGAGGGTTGACGGGAGAAGACGTGGGACCGCCTCCCATTTCGTATTTAAATCAGCGCCTGCTTCTTGTTTACCTTGAACGCTGGGCGAACGTATTATCAGTCGCTTCCCGCCGTATCGAGAGACGAACCTTGTGAGAGGAACTAGTAAGTATGACTAAGTCCCTGTAAATGTGTTTAATACAGGACTCTGAAATCATGAGCCCATGTAGCACGTCTAATGTCGATGTATCCTTTTCTCTTCCCCCCGTTTTTGACCAGACCTCTGCTATCATTTTAACCCCTTCGACGCTCATGACGAGCTGGGCTCGTCATGGCGTAGCCTCCTCGCACGCTCATGACGAGCCCAGCTCGTCACGTAAAGTGCGATTTTAAAAAACCCAGCGTACGGGCGGAATTCCGCCCGCACGCATGCGGTTAAAGAGCCGCCCGTGTAATCTGTGCCTGGAGGACGTATAATTGAAAATCGCCTGTGTGACCGACCGAACCTACCTAACCAGTAAGTCAAGTCGCACTGTTTTGCCCCATTGTGCTAGCATAATCCCAGGGTGATCCATATTATGTAACACCGTTGATTGGGTGTGTGCGGCCCCTCGTCAGCTCAATTAGGCGGCTTGATAGCGAGAACACGGTGTGTGTTTGTACAACAAATCCGGCATCCCTACACACTCGTGTCACATATATTCGCCTGTCTGCTAAAAAGAATCTTCCCCCAGGGAAAACGGAGCACTTACCCCATTTACCTTTGTTTTCTCAGCTCCTTATGATTCTCAAATAGGAACCAGATGAATACTCACCCGTGCCGCATATGTTTGCTTGCTTGTTGAAAAGAATCGTACCTCAAGGCAAACGAAGTTTTTACTCCATTTATCTTTGTTTATTCAGCTCCGCATGAGTTTTCAACGGAGCGAGATGACCACTACTAATCCTGGAGTGTGACGGATTTCTCCAAGGCGCACCGACCAAAACCGGGTATCACGAAAGGTAAATAGATTACTGAGCTGACTTGTGCTATGTTCCAGACCCTCTAAGCATTTATAAAGAGGCAAAGAACTCCGTAAGGAGTCTAATAAAGTGAGATGCATTTTACAGCTTTAACATGACCTATCTCGGGATATTAGATCTTAGGGGTGTTGCCATCCTAGATAGAATTACTCACCCTAGTAACGCGCCTCTGTGAAGATCTATTATTATGTTTCTTGTTTACCTTATAGTTTGTGAATCCTGTACAAAGACCATCCTTTGCTTTTATGACATCTTGATGTTCGTGACTCCTAAGTGGAGGCGTCCATAGTTTGATACAAGGTAAACCAAGGGCAGCTTAAGTGGGGAAAGGTTTAATAAAGAGAGACTGCAAAGGCTCGTGTGGACTAGATGTTATTATATACCAGCCTTAGGCGGACCTTTTTGAATTCCTTATCCAAACCCGTAGAACCTTTTTAAAAAAAAAATGTTTCTGATGGATGTTTGTATGTATGGTTGAAAAAATGTTCTTTCGCTCTGTTCGTTTTTATATTTCAAAAAAATAGTAAGAAACTGAGAGTGATGAATTTACGCAATGATATAGGGTTACCTGACTTAGCTGGAGTATATTATGGCTCGTGTAGATCCTATGTGGACTACTGAGAGGAAATCTTATGACCCTTTGAACTAAGGCTTGGAGCTGGAGCCAGGCAATACACATTAAAAAAGCTATACAGTGAGAGATAATATTAATACAGATCTCCATGAATATGTATAATGTATAATTCATATTGTGTAACTCCATAAGCCGAGCTTGAATGTATATGTAAATATGTATATATGTTTGTTTTTATTTTACAGTGTTGTGTCCCCCACACATTGAGTACCCCTCTGCCCTGATGAAGGTGTGGTCCCTGTGGACCTGACACCGAAACGCGCGTCGGCGTGATTCGAGGAAGGGATGAATTTCCATCTGATCATGTTTTTTGGATCTACTTGATTCTGCTCCCTTCCAGATTACCCCCCTTCTGTGTTATTATAACTTGATCCATCTTAGTTATTCTAATAGGCATTGATGAACTGTAGAATGAAATGTATGTTTGTTTGTTGTATGGGATGAATGGGAAGTGTATGAAGTCAGGAAGGATGTGTGAGGGACCTCTAGTGTTATTTAACTAATTGTTGTCACTTATATTTGTAACATGTTTTATGTCAATGAGACTATACCTCTATATATAAAAATGACTAAACATTTAATAAAATAAAATGAAATTCTGAGAATACATATCAGTTGTGTGTATGTGTGGCTCCATTTCCTACCAGGTAGTCATTTCTAAAAAATAGGATCCCCTTGTGGGACCTACATATAGTGTCGGGGCAGGGTTATTGTTTTCTTTTTGGTCATTTCTTTCCCTGTAGCCTGCCCCCTCATCCTCAAATCCCTTTGGGAACCCCCTTCTATTAAGACATCTCAAATGACATCACTGATGACATCACTGATGACATCATCCATGTGACAATGAAATACACCTCATCACACAGTAGTATAATATTTCATCACTCACTGTAAAATAGAAAGTGCCGTATTTGAAACCATAGACGCACCAATAGAAGTTTCTAAACACCCACTCAATGATTCATAGATCTATACACATATCTAATCACTTACCTATAGATTCAGTGTTATATGCAGTGAATAATTAACAGAACACTATCAAATATACTTATACGCCTATTTCAACATTACACACCAGCACACATTGTATTCACTTATAAAGACATCTTACTGACAATGGATTAACTTACATTTACTCACCTACACAGTTATACAAACACCACTTCATCTATTCAAGTAGATAGTAATTCACACTTAGTGTAATATAAAATCACTATTATAAATATACAGTTATCCATACAGTGACTCATACAATCACTAAGTCTAAGGCTCACTTAATTAGATATAACTTTCACATACACAGCTTTTTCTTCTCAAGTTTAATGAAGATGTACCATTGAGAGAAATATTTCATCACCACCACACCCATAAACATGTATACTCACTGAAACAACTGTCATGACATGTAGTCCTAACCTCATATACCTACTGATTGAACTATTCACACATTTATGGGCAATCACACACCCCCTACAAAACCCCATAGACATTCATTTACCCATACAAATACTCAGTTAAGAAACCATTAACAAATATAGTCTTTTACATAGCAATAAAGAGAAAACAATAAAGACATTCACACAGTTTAGTAACTACACATTATATATAGTGAGACTCAACAAATTAGTCAAGGAAACAATCAATGACTCTGTTACTATATCCATCATCCAGACATTTATATTAATAAATCCACTCATTCTTCAATGCAAAGTAGTGTGTTTCTAATATATATTTAAATATCAAACCAAACCACATTCACTGGATGATGTCATCAGTGATGTCATCAGTGATGTCATTTGAGATGTCATCAGTGATGTCACTGGTATACAACCGTTTCTACGCAACTTTTACGACAAACTACTTTTACAACGCAACTTTTACAACGCAGGATCCATTACAAAGAATGTCTTTA
This sequence comes from Lissotriton helveticus, assembly GCF_964261635.1. Lineage (NCBI taxonomy): Eukaryota > Metazoa > Chordata > Amphibia > Caudata > Salamandridae > Lissotriton > Lissotriton helveticus. The sequence goes on along the minus strand of NC_136063.1, from coordinate 337,763,776 downwards.
CAACGCATGTTTTTACATCGCAGGTGCCTTTACAACGCATGCCATTACAACGTAAGTATTGGTAAGTATATGATTATATTAAAAATTGTATTTAAATATTTTTATAAAAATAAATAAATATTAATTAATTATTATATTTAAAAATAAAATATTACTTATTAAAAAAAATAATTTATGTAATTCTTTTATTAATTCATATTTTTACCTCTACACTATCCAGCACTTACCCTACTATTACACCCCCCTGGAGTTAGAATAGTAATTTTTACCCCTACACTATCCAGCACTTACCCTACTATTTCACCCCCCTGGAGTTAGAATAGTGATTTTTACCCCTACACTATCCAGCTCTTACCCTACTATTACACCCCCCTGGAGTTAGAATATTAATTTTTACCCCTACACTATCCAGCACTTACCCTACTATTACACCCCCCCTGGAGATAGAATAGTAATTTTTACCCCTACACTATCCAGCATTTACCCTACTATTACACCAATTATTTTAAAACATATACATTATTTAATAAAAAATATATATATATTTATTAAAAAAATAAAGTAAAATTAAAATTAAATTAAATCAAATTATATTAATTTAAATTCATTACATTTAAAAAAAATTATATACTTACCAATACTTACGTTGTAATGGCATGCGTTACACCCCCCTGGAGTTAGAATAGTAATTTTTACCCCTACACTATCCAGCACTTACCCTACTATTTCACCCCCCTGGAGTTAGAATAGTAATTTTTACCCCTACACTATCCAGCTCTTACCCTACTATTACACCCCCCTGGAGTTAGAATTTTAATTTTTACCCCTACATTATCCAGCACTTACCCTACTATTACACCCCCCTGGAGTTAGAATAGTAATTTTTACCCCTAGACTATGCAGCACTTACCCTACTATTACACCCCCCTGGAGTTAGAATAGTAATTTTTACCCCTAGACTATCCAACACTTACCCTACTATTTCACCCCCTGGAGTTAGAATAGTATTTTTTACCCCTACACTATCCAGCACTTACCCTACTATTACACCCATTATTTTAAAACATATCAATTATTTAATAAAAAATATATATATATTTATTAAAAAATAAAGTAAAATTAAAATTAAATTAAATCAAATTATATTAATTTAAATTCATTACATTTAAAAAAAATTATATACTTACCAATACTTACGTTGTAATGGCATGCGTTGTAAAGGCACCTGCGATGTAAAAACATGCGTTGTAAAGACATTCGTTGTAATGGATCCTGCGTTGTAAAAATTGTGTTGTAAAGGTAGGCGTTGTAAAAGTATGCGTCGTAACGTCATACATCCAAACCACTGATCATTTCATGAATGATGTAATATGTGACATCATCAGCAGTGGATTGCGGGCGCGCGAGTTATTGTGAGTACAGCTAACTATAACCGGGGAATTTCAATGGTTTTGTATGAGTAAAATGTCCAGCTAACTATAACTGGTGTGAAACCTAAGGCATATTGAAGAATGAGTGGGTGTATAAGTGTCTGAATGGATGATTTAGTAGGTGTGTGACTGACTCTACAAGTGAGTGATTAAACGTATCTTACTGAATGCATGGGTTAATGACTAAACTGTGTGAATGTCTGTATCTGTCTGTCTGTTGCTGTGTTGCCGGCTGCATGGGTTTGTGAATAGCTACATGAGTGTCTATATGTGTTATTGATTGGTTGTCTGAGTATCTGTTGGGTGCCTGAGTGTTTATGTTGGTGGGATGTGTGTGACTCTGTGCATAGATGTGTGAGTGGGTGAGTCACTGGGTGCATGGTTTCAAGAGTGCATCTTTGATGACTGTATGGGTGGGTGACTGTGTGTATGGCCCTGTTAGGGAGTGAATGTTTATCTCAGTGGTACATGTGTGAGTAACTACATATGTGCAAGGCAGCATATATGTGTGTTGGACTATATAAAGGGCTATAAGTGAGAGTGTGTGATTCTGAGAGTGGCTGTATGGATGGGTGTGTGCTTGTATCAGTGATTGTATTAGAGTGTAAGAATGTGCTAGTATTTGTATGAGTATTTGAGCTGGTGTGTGTATAACTGTATAGGTGAGTAAATGGCAGTGTGATTATTTACATGACTGACTAGGTGTGTGAGTACCTCCATGGATGAGTGGTGATGTGTGAGTGTTTATATAGGTATAGGAGTGCATATGATAGTCCTGTACTGAGTGACCATAAGTACGAGGTACTGTACAGGTGAGTGAGTGGATGTGTATGTAAACCTAGGAATCAGTGAGTGTGTATGTAGTTATTGCTTTTGGAATGCCTTTGGTTTTGAGAATGGCAGTCTGTAATTTAGAGGGGGTGTATCAAAGGTTATATTAGGGTGTGAGAAGATGCACCAATTTATCACATGGATGATGCCATCAGTGATGTCATTTGAGATGTCATCAGTGATTTCATTTGAGATGTCCTCAGTGATGTCATCAGTGATGTCACTGACCATGTCATGAGTGATGTAATATGTGATGTTATCAGCAGTGTGTTCCAGGGGCGCGAGTTATAGTTAGCAAAACTAACTATAACGGAGGAATTTCCATGGTTTTGTATGAGTGAAATGTCCAGCTAACTATAACACCCCTGAAACCTATGGTTTTTTTCAGTGAATTTCTAGGGTTTTTTTAAATGCCAATTTCTAACTATAACATGCTTGAAACCTAAGGTTTTTTCAATGGATTTCAAAGGCTTTTTAAATGCAGAAAAAAGCAACAGAAGTCCACAAAGACGAAGAAAAGTACAGGAAGAAGCAAGACATGTACAGAAAGAACCAACAGAGGAGCAGAAAGAGGCCTTGTTACAAAATCATCCTGTGCCCACAACTTTTTCAGACGGGTACTGGTGGTAACTAACTGACTAACCAGGCCTAGAGTCAGTGGTATGCTAAAATACACTTAGAATACAGTGAAAATACCTACATAGACTAGGGAACAATATGCGTTGGGGTACCCATGTGATTAGCATAACCTCCTCTGTAAGGTCCTAGTACATGATAGGGGGATTAAAACTACTTCTTAAAATGTGCTATAGGGCGCGTTTGCACAGTGGTGAAGGGAGGGGAGGCCTGAGGTGACATGTGGGCAACACGCCCTGTGGCCGTTTTAAGTTGGGAGATTAAGTCCCCTTGAATTCTGAGAGTTTCTGGGGTCCAACTAGCCAACCAGGTACCTCCAGTGAGTGCCACAGAGCTGCATTGCAGAGGTGTTAAAATGGGGGTGGTCTGGACCACCTCTCTGCACTGCAGGTCTCTGGCACTTACTGGAAGTACCTGGTGGGCTAGTTGGCCCCCGGGACCCTCAGGATTAAAGGATAATTAATTCCCCAACTTAAAAGGTGCCACAGGGCGTGTTTGCACACTTCACCTCAGGCCCGCCCCCTCCCTTCACCACTGTGGAAACACGCCCTGTGGCACATTTTAAGTTGGGGGATTAAGTCCCTTTGAATCCTGAATGTCCCTGGGGTCCAACTAGCCCACCAAGTACCTCCAGTAAGCGCCACAAAGCTGCGTTGCAGAGAGGTGTAAAAAGGGGCATGGCCTGGATCCCCTTTCTGCAACAAAGGCCTCTTGTACTTACTGGAGGTACCTATTGGGCTAGTTGTCCCCCAGGAGCCCTCAAGATTGAAGGGGAATTAATTCCCCAACTTATAACGCACAAACTGCCTTTAGAAATATCTGTGACAAACCTTTGAAAAAGGACTGAAGCACTTTCATTGGTCTTAATGGAGGGCTCAATTATGTGACATCGCTCTAGTGAAAAACGTTTCCTCAGTCTAGAGGCACAGAAACAAACTATGCTAAAAGCGGAACCGTGAAACTGCAAACAGACATGTTTGTAAAGGAGGATACGAAACGAGGCACTGCATAAATTCCTCATCATGTAGGGGGTCTTGCTGGTGTAGTGTTTTAGGGTTTAGGGTAGTGCAATGGTATTTGTGTAGTGTAGGGGTTCATGCTGGGGTAGAGTTTTAGGGTTTAGGGTAGGGCAGTGGTGTTGGGGTAGTGTAGGGGGTCATGCTGAGGTAATGTTTTAGGGTTTACGGTAGCGCAGTGGTATTTGGGTAGTGTAGGGGGTCATGCTAGGGGTAGTGTAGGGGGTCATGCTGAGGTAATATTTTAGGGTGTAGGGTAGCGCAGTGGTATTTGTGTAGTGTAGGGGGTCATGCTAGGGGTAGTGGTTTAGGGTTTAGGGTAGTGCAGTGGTGTTTGTGTAGTGTAGGGGGCAGTGCTTTAGGGTTTAGAGTAGTGCAGTGGTGTTTGGGTAGTGTAGAGGGTCGTGCTGGGGTAGATATAAGGTTTAGGGCGGTCCAATGGTGTTTGTGTAGTGTAGGGGGTTGTGCTGGGTGTAGGGTTTTAGGGTTTAGGGTAGTGCGCCGGGATGCCCCGGGGTAACTGAGCGCATTATAAATTTCATAATATTAATAAGTGCAGTGGTGTTTGTGTAGAGTAGGGGGTCGTGCCAGGGGTAGTATTTTAGGGTTTAGGGTAGCGCAGTGGTGTTTGGGTAGGTTAGGGGGTCATGCTGGGGGAAGTGTTTTAGGGTTTAGGGTAGTGTAGTGGTGTTTGTGTAGTGTAGGGGTCGTGCTGGGGGTAGTGTTTTAGGGGTTAGGATAGTGTAGTGGTGTTTGTGTACTGTAGGGGTTGTGCTGGGGGTAGATTTAGGGTTTAGGGTAATGCAGTGGTGTTTATGTAGAGATGGGGGCCGTGTTGGTGGTAGATTTAGGGTTTAGGGTAGTGCAGTGGTGTTTTTTGTAGGGGGTCATGCTGGGGTAGTGTTTTAGGGTTTAGGGTAGTGCAGTGGTGTTTGGGTAGTGTAGGGGTGTGTGCTCGGGGTAGATATAGGGTTTAGGGTAGTGCAGTGGTGTTTGTGTAGTGTAGGGGGTCATGCTGGGGGTAGTGTTTTAGGGTTTAGGGTGGTGCAGTGGTGTTCGTCTAGTGTAGGGGATAGTGTTTTAGGGTTTAGGGTAGTGCAGTGGTGTTTGAGTAGTGTAGGGGGTCGTGCTGGGGGTAGATTTAGGGTAGTGCAGTACTGTTTGGGTTGTGTAGGATGTCATGCTGGGGGTAGATTTAGGGTTTAGGGTAGTGCAGTGGTGTTTGTGTAGTGTTTACGGGTTCGTGCTGGGGTAGTGTTTTAGGGTTTAGGGTACTACAGTGGTGTTTGTGTATTGTAGGGGGTCATGCTGGGGTAGGGTTTTAGGGTAGTGCAGTGGTGTTTGTGTAGTGTAGGGGTTGTGTTTTAGGGTTTAGGATAGTGCAGTGCTGTTTTTGTAGTGTAGGGGGTCATGCTGGGTGTAGTGTTTTAGGGTTAAGGGTAGTGCAGTGGTGTTTGTGTAGTGAAGGGTGTTGTGTTTTAAGGTTTAGGGAAGTGCAGCAGTTTTAGGGTACTGTAGAGGGTCGTGCTGGGGTAGATTTAGGGTTTAGGGTAGTGCAGTGGTGTTTGGGTAGTGTAGGGGGATGTGCTTGGGGTAGAGTTTTAGGGTGTAGGGTAGCGCAGTGGTGTTTGGGTAGTGTAGGGGGTCATGCTGGTAGTAGTGTTTTAGGGTTTAGGGTAGTGCAGTGGTGTTTGGGTAGTGTAGTGGTTCGTGCTGGGGGTAGTGTTTTAGGGTTTAGGGTAGCGCAGTGGTGTTTGGGTAGTAAAAGGGTTCATGCCTGGGGTAGTGTGTTAGGGTTTAAGGTATTGCATTGATTTTTGGGTAGTGTAGGGGGTCGTGCCGGGGGTAGTGTTTTAGGGTTTAGGTTAGCACAGTGGTGGTTGGGTAGTGTAGGGGGTCGTGCCGGGGGTAGTGTTTTAGGGTTTAGGTTAGCACAGTGGTGGTTGGGTAGTGTAGGGGGTTGTGCTGGTGGTAGTGTTTTAGGGTTTGGGTAGCGCAGTGGTGTTTGGGTTGTTTAGGGGTCATGCCTGGGGTAGTGTTTTAGGGTTTAGGGTAGCACAGTGGTGGTTGGGTAGTGTAGGGGGTCATGCCGGAGGTAGTGTTTTAGGGTTTAGGGTAGTGCAGTGGTGTTTGTGTAGTGTAGGGGGTCGAGTTGGGGGTAGTTTTAAGGTTTAGGGTAGTGCAATGGTATTTGTGTGGTGTAGGGGGTAGTGCTGGTGGTAGTGTTTTAGGGTTTAGGGTAGTGCAGTGGTGTTTGTGTAGTGTAGGTTGTCATGCTGGGTGTAGTGTTTTACGGTTTAGGGTAGTGCAGTGGTGTTTGTGTAGTTTTTTAGGGATTAGGGCAGTGCAGTGGTGTTTATGTAGTGTAGGGGTCGTGCTGGGGGTACTGTTTTAGGATTTAGGGAAGTGCAGTGGTGTTTGTGCAATGTAGGGGTCATGCTGGTGGTTGAGTTTTAGGGTTTAGGGTAGTGCAGTGGTGTTTGTGTAGTGTAGGGGTCGTGCTGGGGTATATTTAGGATTTAGGGTAGTGCAGTGGTGTTTATGTAGTGTAGGGGGTCATGCTGGGGGAAGATTTAGAGTTTAGGGTAGTGCAGTGGTGTTTGGGTAGTGTAGGGGGTCATGCTGGGGTAGTGATTTAGGGTTTAGGGTAGGGCAGTGGTGTTTGGGTAGTGTAGGGGGTCATGCTGGGGGTAGAGTTTTAGGGTTTAGGGTAGCGCAGTGGTGTTTGGGTAGTGTTTTAGGGTTTAGGGTAGTGCAGTGGTGTTTGGGTAGTGTAGTGTGTCGTGCTGGGGGTAGTGTTTCCGGGCTTAGGGTAGCGCAGTGGTGTTTGGGTAGTAAAAGGGTTCTTGCGGGGGTAGTGTTTGAAGGTTTAGGGAAGCGCAGTGGTGTTTGTGTAGTGTAGGGGGTCATGCCTGGGGTAGTGTGTTAGGATTTAAGGTATTGCATTGATTTTTGGGTAGTGTTTTAGGGTTTAGGTTAGGGCAGTGATGTTTGGGTAGTGTAGGTGGTTGTGCTGGTGGTAGTGTTTTAGGGTTTGGGTAGCGCAGTGGTGTTTGGGTTGTGTAGGGGGTCATGCCGGGGGTAGTGTTTTAGGGTTTAGGGTAGCACAGTGGTGGTTGGGTAGTGTAGGGGGTCATGCCGGGGGTAGTGTGTTAGGGTTTAAGGTATTGCATTGATTTTTGGGTAGTGTAGGGGGTCGTGCCGGGGGTAGTGTTTTAGGGTTTAGGTTAGCACAGTGGTGGTTGGGTAGTGTAGGGGGTTGTGCTGGTGGTAGTGTTTTAGGGTTTGGGTAGCGCAGTGGTGTTTGGGTTGTTTAGGGGTCATGCCTGGGGTAGTGTTTTAGGGTTTAGGGTAGCACAGTGGTGGTTGGGTAGTGTAGGGGGTCATGCCGGAGGTAGTGTTTGAGGGTTTAGGGTAGTGCAGTGGTGTTTGTGTAGTGTAGGGGGTCGAGTTGGGGGTAGTTTTAAGGTTTAGGGTAGTGCAATGGTATTTGTGTGGTGTAGGGGGTAGTGCTGGTGGTAGTGTTTTAGCGTTTAGGGTAGTGCAGTGGTGTTTGTGTAGTGTAGGTTGTCATGCTGGGTGTAGTGTTTTAGGGTTTAGGGTAGTGCAGTGGTGTTTGTGTAGTATAGGGGGTAGTGTTTTAGGGATTAGGGCAGTGCAGTGGTGTTTATGTAGTGTAGGGGTCGTGCTGGGGGTACTGTTTTAGGATTTAGGGAAGTGCAGTGGTGTTTGTGCAATATAGGGGTCATGCTGGTGGTTGAGTTTTAGGGTTTAGGGTAGTGCAATGGAGTTTGTGTAGTGTAGGGGTCGTGCTGGGGTAGATTTAGGATTTAGGGTAGTGCAGTGGTGTTTATGTAGGGTAGGGGGTCGTGCTGGGGAAGATTTAGAGCTTAGGGTAGTGCAGTGGTGTTTGGGTAGTGTAGGGGGTCATGCTGGGGTAGTGATTTAGGGTTTAGGGTAGGGCAGTGGTGTTTGGGTAGTGTAGGGGGTCGTGCTGCGGTAGATTTAGGGTTTAGGGAAGCGCAGTGGTGTTTGTGTAATGTAGGGGTCGTGCTGGGGGTTGTGTTTTGGGGTTTAGGGTAGTGTAATGGTGTTTGTGTAGTGGAGGGGGTCGTGCTGGGGGTAGATTTAGTGTTTAGGGTAGTGCAGTGTTTTTCATGTAGTGTAGGGGGTTGTGCTGGGGGTAGATTTAGAGTTTAGGGTAGTGCAGTGGTGTTTGTGTAGTGTAGGGGGTCGTGCTGGGGTAGTCTTTTAGGATAGTACAGTGGTGTTTGGGTAGTGTAAGGGGTTGTGCTGGGGTAGATATAAGGTTTAGGGTAGTGCAAAGGGGTTTTGGTAGTATAGGGCGTCAATCTGGGGTAGTGTTTTAGGGTTTAGGATAGTGCAGGGGTGAATGGGTACTGTAGGGGGTCGTGCTGGGGATAGATTTAGGGTTAAGGGTAGTGCAGTGTTTTTTGTGTAGTATAGGGGTAGTGTTTTAGAGTTTAGGGTATTGCAGTAATGTTTGTGTAGTGTATGGGGTATTGTTTTAGGGTTTATGGTAGTGAGGTGGTGTTTGGGTAGTTTAGGGGCTCATGCTGGGGGTTGATTTAGGGTTTAGGGTAGTGCAGTGGTGTTTGGGTAGTGTAGGGGGTCGTTCTGGGGGTAGATTTAGGTTTTATGGTAGTGCAGAGGTGTTTGTGTAGAGTTTGCGGGTTTGTGCTGGGGTAGTGTTTTAGTGTTTAGGGTAGTACAGTGTTGTTTTTGGAGTGTAGGGGGTCATGCTTGGGGTAGTGTTTTAGAGTTTAGGGTAGTGCAGTTGTGTGTGTGTAGTGTTTTAGGGTTTAGAGTAGTGCAGTGGTGTTTGTGTAGTGCAGGGGGTCATGCTGGGGGTAGTGTTTTAGGCTTTATGGTAGTGCAGTGGAGTTTGGGTAGTGTAGGGGTCGTGCAAGGGGTAGTGTTTGAGGGTTTAGGGAAGTGCAGTGGTGTTTGTGTAATGTAGGGGTCGTGCTGGGCGTTGTGTTTTAGGGTTTAGGGTAGCACAATGGTTTTTATGTAGTGTAGGGGGACATGCTGGGGGTAGATTTAGAGTTTAAGGTAGCATAATGGTGTTTGTGTAGTGTAGGGCGTTGTGCTGGGGGTAGATTTAGGGTTTAGGGTAGTGCAGGGGGTCATGCTGGGGGTAGTGTTTTCGGGTTTTGGAAGCGCAGTTGTGTTTGTGTACTGTAGGGGGTAGTGTTTTAGGGTTTAGGGCAGCGCAGTGGTGTTTGGGTAGCGTAGGGGGTCGTGCTGGGGGTAGTGTTTTAGGGTCATGCAGTGGTTTTTGTGTAGTGTAGGGGTCGTGCTGGAGGTAGTGTTTTAGGGTTTAGGGTAGTGCAGCTGTGTTTGCGTAGTGTAGGGGTCGTGCTGGGGTAGATTTAGGCTTTAGGGTAGTGCAGTGGTGTTTGTGTAGTGCAGGGTGTCGTGGTGGGGGTAGATTTAGAGTTGATGGTGGTGCAGTGATGTTTGGGTAGTGTAAGGGGTTGTGCTGGGGTAGATTTAAGTTTTAGGGGAGTGCAATGGTGTTTTGGTAGTGTAGGGGGTCATGCTGGGGTAGTGTTTTAGGGTTTAGGATAGTGCAGAGGTGAATGGGTAGTGTAGGGGGTCGTGCTGGGGGTAGATTTAGGGTTAAGGGTAGTGCAGTGGTGTTTGTGTAGTGTAGGGGTAGTGCTTTAGGGTTTAGGGTATTGCAGTAATGTTTGTGTAGTGTATGGGGTATTGTTTTAGGGTTTATGGTAGTGAAGTGGTGTTTGGGTAGTTTAGGGGTTCATGCTGGGGGTTGATTTAGGGTTTAGGGTAGTGCAGTGGTGTTTGGGTAGTGTAGGGGGTCGTGCTGGGGGTAGATTTAGGTTTTATGGTAGTGCACTGGTGTTTGCTTAGAGTTTGCGGGTTCGTACTTGGGGTAGTGTTTTAGGGTTTAGGGTAGTACAGTGTTGCTTTTGTAGTGTTGGGGGTCATGCTGCGGGTAGTGTTTTAGGGTTTAGGGTAGTGCAGTTGTGTTTGTGTAGTGTAGGGGTAGTGTTTAAGGGTTTAGAGTAGTGCAGTGGTGTTTGTGCAGTGGAGGGGGTCGTGCTGGGGATAGTGTTTTAGGGTTTAGGGTAGCGCAGTGGAGTTTGGGTAGTGTAGGGGGTTGTGCAGGGGGTAGTGTTTGACGGTTTAGGGAAGTGCAGTGGTGTTTGTGTAATGTAGGGGTCATGCTGGGGGTTGTGTTTTAGGGTTTAGGGTAGCGCAATTGTGTTTATGTAGTGTAGGGGGTCATGTTGGGGGGTAGATTTAGAGTTTAGGGTACAGCAATGGTGTTTGTGTAGTGTAGGGCGTCGTGCTGGAGGTAGATTTAGGGTTTAGGGTAGTGCAGTGTTGTTTGTGTAGTGTAGGGGGTCATGCTGGGGGTAGTGTTTTTGGGTTTTGGAAGCGCAGTTGTGTTTGTGTACTGTAGGGGGTAGTGTTTTAGGGTTTAGGGCAGCGCAGTGGTGTTTGGGTAGTGTAGGGGGTCGTGCTGGGGGTAGTGTTTTAGGGTCATGCAGTGGTTTTTGTGTAGTGTAGAGGTCGTGCTGGAGGCAGTGTTTTAGGGTTTAGGGTAGTGCAGCTGTGTTTGCGTAGTGTAGGGGTCGTGCTGTAGTGTAGTTCCTATCATCCCAATAGGCTCTGCGCATTGGAATAATACCTACAGCAGTAAAGGCCTAGGCCAGACGTTAACTAGGTCTACTACTGTCGATACTAGACTTAAAGTTTTGGGTTTGCCAGCTTAGCTCAGAGTTCACTAGAAACTTTCTCGAATGTTCAAGGAGGACTTAACTTCCCTGATTAGACAAGAAGGGATTTAGTTTCTGACAACCATAGAACATGACAACTTTGCTCTCCCCTAATCAAGAGTAAATCTCGAGAGTCGTGTGAACAAAAGGCAATTTATTTTACTCAGTCAGTACGTGCATTCTTAGTCTCATCAGAATGTAGAGAAAAGGAAGAGACGGGCGTGTTCAATAAAAAGGTGTTATTTATTGATCAGTCTCTTTTCTCATACAAGAGAAATGGATCGATATTATTGCAATACTTATAGCTAAGTAAAGTGCATACATTAAAAGCAATAGTATAAAATAATACTGTAAAAACATTGATATGGTTTCTAAGCCATAAGATGTTTTAAAATGAATAAAATATATTACATACACATATACATTTGACTAAACGTACTCAACTGGTGTTTCTAGATACGCCTACCCCGTGTACCTGACCTAAGTCTAATACGTGGGCGGGAATAGAAAGTTACAGTTTAAGTTAAGTTTGTTTTTGCCAAGTGAATAACTAAAGAATTCTCTGTGAGGGGTTATTCAGTTCTGTACCTGGAAGTTAGGATGAATGAGGAATGGTATCTCTTTCTCTGGTCTCGATATTCCAGGCTGCCTGCGAGGGCTACCCAGAAACGCCGGTGCTGGATTCTCGGCAGGAGAAAGCAGCGCGTCTCTCAGCGCGTCAGGAAGGCGGGGCTGCTGCCAGCGGGGTCTGCTCTGCTCTTGGCTTCGGCAAGTATGGCTGCTCCGTCTCGTCACCACGCGTGTGTTTGCATAGGGCAAGATCGGTAATATTTATACCTTTAAGGTGCCGAGATTGACGTAAGGATGGACATAGATACGTCAATAAGGATGTCATACGACTTGCTCGTTAGCACATTCTTTTACTGAAGTTCTCTGTGAAATCAAAACAATGGCCGCAGGGTTTTGCCCAGGTTGTCATAGGTTTGATTTGTTATGAGAACTCCGTATGCCTTATCAGGGGCTGGAGGAATATCGCTTGTCTAATTAGATCGCAAGCGTTATGACCTAATCAGATAACACGTTCCTGTGCCGTAGTGTGACTGCGTCAGATAACGGTATCTGCATCATGGGGGTTTTCTGCCTCATGGGCTGACTGCTAGTTAACTTGTTGGTTTGTTTAACTATGATAGGGTCAGGAATAGGGGGATCGATTCAGAACCTATAGGAATACTTTTTTGTTTCCATCCCAGTTCTTTTTTGGTGAATTATTATTATAAAATATTTTTTCTGGACTTTCAGTCAGTTGTGGTTTTACTGGTATTCCACCTAAACTATCTCTACCAGGTTCCTCATAGGATTTTTCTATGATTCTGGCAATTTCAGCTGGTTGGTCTGCTATATCTGTCTCTTTTAACCTCTGGCGGATCGCCACGTTTGCTGCTTCTCCTTTTATGTTGGCTAATAGTATAGCCGAGACCTGCTTGAAGTCTTTCAGTAATTTCATACCAAGAGTTAAAGCGGGTTCAGGACCATATTCATCTTGAATTTGTTTTAGCACATCTGGTATTACCGAAATGGATGGAACACCGTGCGTTTTTGTGTAGATGGAAGCAAAGACTGTACCCCAAGTGTCACAGTCCTCTATGTGTGGTGCGATTCCCATTGGGAGACAGATAGTCAGAATCCTGTGCTTTTCTAGTGGGGTGGTGTCAGGAAACACCGCCTCTATTTGGGTAATTTTCTGTGCCAACCAGAATGGTATTTGTTCCCGTTTAGCCGGTACTTTACCTAGGCAGGATTGGATGTTCTGTGGTGTAATTTTATTTGTGTTCCCCTGGTGAGGGGTCAGCTGTGGAAGTTTAATCGCTGGCTGAATTGTTGATGTCCGCATCACATACTGAACTAATTGTCTATGGATTTTTATTAATTGTTTTAGCTGTGTTAACAGCTCTGCTACAGACATCCCATTGATGTCTGGATGTGGTGTGTATCCGGCTAGGACCGGCCACGTTGCTCCTGGTCTACCTAAAGGACCGAGCCTGGTGATGTGATTGTTATGTTTTAGGGCGCCATCAAATAAGAGCAAATGCTCTTGAAATTTGAGTGGTACTTCCACCTCCTCGAAAGGAGTGTACGTTTCAGGAGGTTCCTCTATTTTGTAATAGTGGAAGTACTTTGTTACAGGATTTGCTGCTGGAAAATTTATCCATGAATAGTATACCTCTGTCTGCCGATATTCGTGTGCCTCAATTACGAATATGACTGTACCACCTCTAGGTGTCAGTCCATTTTCTATAAGTTTTATGGTTATAGATCTCCTTTTGATGACCGGGATGAGTATTATATCCCCGTCCGCATCTAGTGCTGCAGCATCAGCCGCTGCGAGTTCAGCTGCTAATCTAACTGCCTCTCTTTCTTCTTCATTGTCTGACATTTTACTGTCCTGAAGGTTATTTCTTTTGTTTGCAGATCAGGTTTCTTATGGAAGCAAAGATTAGATGCACAATATTTTGGAACAGTGTATCCTTCAACGTTGACTATACCAAGAACCATACATAGGAGTTCCCTCCTGCGAGGTCTGGCGGATATAACCTTTCACCCACTCCAGACGTCTTTGGAGTATTTGGAAAAAGGGGTCTGAGTGAGAAAGCACGACTGAGTTACTCTAAATGTCTTACGTTAGTTTTATCGCCCTTTCCAAACGCGTTGGGCGCCATGTAGTGTAGTTCCTATCATCCCAATAGGCTCTGCGCATTGGAATAATACCTACAGCAGTAAAGGCCTAGGCCAGACGTTAACTAGGTCTACTACTGTCGATACTAGACTTAAAGTTTTGGGTTTGCCAGCTTAGCTCAGAGTTCACTAGAAACTTTCTCGAATGTTCAAGGAGGACTTAACTTCCCTGATTAGACAAGAAGGGATTTAGTTTCTGACAACCATAGAACATGACAACTTTGCTCTCCCCTAATCAAGAGTAAATCTCGAGAGTCGTGTGAACAAAAGGCAATTTATTTTACTCAGTCAGTACGTGCATTCTTAGTCTCATCAGAATGTAGAGAAAAGGAAGAGACGGGCGTGTTCAATAAAAAGGTGTTATTTATTGATCAGTCTCTTTTCTCATACAAGAGAAATGGATCGATATTATTGCAATACTTATAGCTAAGTAAAGTGCATACATTAAAAGCAATAGTATAAAATAATACTGTAAAAACATTGATATGGTTTCTAAGCCATAAGATGTTTTAAAATGAATAAAATATATTACATACACATATACATTTGACTAAACGTACTCAACTGGTGTTTCTAGATACGCCTACCCCGTGTACCTGACCTAAGTCTAATACGTGGGCGGGAATAGAAAGTTACAGTTTAAGTTAAGTTTGTTTTTGCCAAGTGAATAACTAAAGAATTCTCTGTGAGGGGTTATTCAGTTCTGTACCTGGAAGTTAGGATGAATGAGGAATGGTATCTCTTTCTCTGGTCTCGATATTCCAGGCTGCCTGCGAGGGCTACCCAGAAACGCCGGTGCTGGATTCTCGGCAGGAGAAAGCAGCGCGTCTCTCAGCGCGTCAGGAAGGCGGGGCTGCTGCCAGCGGGGTCTGCTCTGCTCTTGGCTTCGGCAAGTATGGCTGCTCCGTCTCGTCACCACGCGTGTGTTTGCATAGGGCAAGATCGGTAATATTTATACCTTTAAGGTGCCGAGATTGACGTAAGGATGGACATAGATACATCAATAAGGATGTCATACGACTTGCTCGTTAGCACATTCTTTTACTGAAGTTCTCTGTGAAATCAAAACAATGGCTGCAGGGTTTTGCCCAGGTTGTCATAGGTTTGATTTGTTATGAGAACTCCGTATGCCTTATCAGGGGCTGGAGGAATATCGCTTGTCTAATTAGATCGCAAGCGTTATGACCTAATCAGATAACACGTTCCTGTGCCGTAGTGTGACTGCGTCAGATAACGGTATCTGCATCATGGGGGTTTTCTGCCTCATGGGCTGACTGCTAGTTAACTTGTTGGTTTGTTTAACTAGAATAGGGTCAGGAATAGGGGGATCGATTCAGAACCTATAGGAATACATGACAGTGCTGGGGGTAGAATTTGGCTTTAGGGTAGTGCAGTGGTGTTTGTGTAGTGTAGGGTGTCGTGGTGGGGGTATATTTAGAGTTTATGGTGGTGCAGTGGTGTTTGTGTAGTGTAGGGGGTCGTGCTGGGGTAGTGTTTTCGGGTTTAGAATAGTACAGTGGTGTTTGGGTTGTGTAGTTGTCGTGCTGGGGTAGATTTAGTTTTTAGGGTAGTGCAGTGGTGTTTGGGTGGTGTAGGAACTCGTGCTGGGGGTAGATGTAGGGTTTAGGATAGTCCAGTGGTGTTTGTGTAGTGTTTGTGGGTTTGTGCTGGGGGTAGTGTTTTAGGGTAGTACAGTCGTGTTTGTATAGTGTAGGGGGTCATGTTCGGGCTAGTGTTTTAGGGTAGTGCAGTGGTGTTTGGGTAGTGTAGGGCATCGTGCTGGTGGTAGATTTAGGGTTTAGGGTAGTGCAGTGGTGATTATGTAGTGTAGGGCATCGTGCTGGTGGTAGATTTAGGGTTTAGGATAGTGCAGTGGTGATTATGTAGTGTAGGGGGTCATGCTGGGGTTAGGTTTAGAGTTTAGGGTAGTGCAGTGGTGTTTGTGTAGTGTAGGGCATCGTGCTGGTGGTAGATTTAGGGTTTAGGGTAGTGCAGTGGTGATTATGTAGTGGAGGGGGTCATGCTGGGGGTAGATTTAAAGTTTAGGGTAGTGCAGTGGTGTTTGTGTAGTGTAGGGGGTCATGCTGGGTAGTATATTTAAGGTTAGTGCAGTGGTGTTTGGGTAGTGTAGGGGGTCGTGCTTTGATAGATTTAAGGTATCGGGTAGTGCAATGGTGTTTGGGTAGAGTAGGGGGTCGTGCTGGGGTAGTGTTTTAGGGTTTAGGATAGTGTAGTGGTGAATGGGAAGTGTATGGGGTAGTGTTTTAGGGTTTATGGTAGTGCAATGGGTTTTGGTAGTAGTGGGGTAGTGGGGTAGTGTTTTAGGGTTTAGGATAGTGCAGGGGTGAATGGGTACTGTAGGGGGTCGTCCTGGGTATAGATTTAGGGTTAAGGGTAGTGCAGTGGTGTTTGTGTAGTATAGGGGTAGTGTTTTAGGGTTTAGGGTGTAGGGGGTCGTTCTACCACCTACAATTAGATGCAATCCCTGATGGAGGTCTTTGCATCCACGAGTTTCTTGAGCGCAATCCCCGTGTACTTCCAGTGACCAGGAGGCTGCTTTCTCCTCATCCGGTGCTCTGTTCGGTCTCTGACCCTTTCTAAACAAGAGGCTACGGGGCGCATTTGAACAGTGTTGAAGGGAGGGGGGCCTGTGGTGACATGTGTGCAAACACACCCCGTACCCATTTTAATTTGGGAGATTAAGTCCCCTTGAATCCTGACGGCCCCCGGGGTCCAACTAGCCAACCAGGTACCTCCAGTAAGCACAACAGAGCTGCATTGCACATACTGGGGGTACCTGGTGGGCTGGTTGGCCCCCAGGGCCCCTCAGGATTGAAGGAGAAATAATTCCCCAACTTACAACGTGCCACAGGACGTGTTTGCACACATCACCTCAGGCCCGACCCCTCCCTTCACCACTGTGGAAACACACCCCTTGGCATGTTTTAAGTTGGGGGATTAAGTCCCCTTGAAACCAGAGGGTTCCTGTGGTCCAACTAGCCCACCAGGTACCTCCAGTATGATCCACAGAGCTCCATTGCAGAGTGGTGTAAAAAGGGGTGTGGCCTGGGCCACCTCTCTGCAATGCAGCTCTGTAGCGCTTACTGGAGCTACCTGGTGGGCTAGTTGACCCCCCAGGTACCCTTAGGATTGAAGAGGAATTAATTCCCCAATTTAAAACACGCGACAGGGTGTGTTTGCACACGTCACCTCATGCCCTCCCCCTCCCTTCAACACTGTGCAAACGCACCCCATGGCATGTTCTAAGTTGGGGGATTAATTCTACTTGAAAACTAAGGGTCCCTGGGGTCCAACTAGCTCACCAGGTCCCTCCATTATGCCCCATGTAGCTAGGTTGCAGAGAGGCGTTCAGAGGCTAAGCCCCTTTTTACACCTCCCTGCAATGCAGCTCTGTGGTGTTTACTGGAGGTACCTGGTGGGCTGGTTGTCCCCCAGGGACCCTCATGATTGAAGAGGAATTAATTACCCAACTTAAAACGCGCAACAGCACCCGTTTTCACACATGTCCACTCAGGCCCCGCCCTTCCCTTCACCACTGTGCAAACGCACCCCTGGGGCATTTTAAGTTGGGGAATTAATCCCTCTTCAATCATGAGGGTCCCTGGGGGCCAGCTAGCCCACCAGGTACCTCCAGTAAGCGCCACAGAGCTGCATTGCAGAGAGGTGTAAAAAGGGGCGTGGCATAAGACCACCTCTTTGCAACGCAGCCCTGTGGCGCTAACTGAAGGTACCTGGTGGGCTAGCTAGCCCCCAGGGACCCTCATGATTGAAGAGGGATTAATTCACCAGTATTGTAGGGGAAATAATTTCTCATCTTAAAACGCACCACAGGGCGTTTTTGCATAGTGTTGGTGGGAGGGGCGGGGCCTCTGGTGCAATGCTGGCTTTTTTTAATAGAAGGGCGGCTGTGTGGCCCCCCTTCCTTTCCTGTTTTTTGGGCCCTGGGAACCCCATCCTCCAGGACCTGACCCCTAATTTTATTTTATTTTTAAATCAGGAAGGGGGCCCCTCTCCAGAGGCCATTTTCGGCCCCTGGGACCCCATTCCCCGGGACATGGCCACTTTATTTTTATTTTTTCTATATATTTACAAAGGAGGGGGACTGCGTGGCCCCCCTCCAGAGGCTTCTTTCAGCCCTGGGGACCCTATCCCCGAGGCTCTACTTCGTTTAAAAAAAAAATGTGGGGAGAGGGCCACGTAGCACCCCTTCCGGGCCACTTCTAGCCGCAGGGATCCCATCACCCAGGGCTGGCCCTCTCCGTTGGGGACCGTGTAGGGCTCCCCAATCCCCCCGCGGTTCCACCGGCTCCCCGCGTCCTGCAAGAGCCCGGCATTGCTTTTCCACATGGGGAGCTGCTGACATGCAGCTCCCCGTGTGGAAAAGCAATTCAGCTTTGCTTTATTGATCCGAGAGCAGGTTTCCCTGCTCTCACTTCAATGAAGCAAAGCAGTTTGCAGTGATAGCCCTGTCAGCAGTGTCCTGGCAGTGGGCACCCCGTGACACTGCAGGAGCCGGTCCTGGGGGGTGGCAGTCCCCAGGGCCATCACTGGCCCCCGGGACTTGGCCAACCCGGGGACTAATTAATAACGAAGCGTGGAAACCCGAGCTTCGTTTTTTTTTATTTTGGCGGCCAGATCCGTGGATCCGTTGCGCATTTCGCTGCTTTTTTTTAAATAAAATGCTTTTGTCGGACGCCCTGAGCAGGCCTAGTGGGTCAGGGTATTTCTACCCTGCCCGCTTTTCTCATTTTGCGTGTTTCCTTTACTGCTTTCTTGTGCCTCGGTTCTACCAAGGCACAAGATGGCTGCCAACCCTTCCTTGTTTGAACTGTTGACAGCCAATTAAAATGCAGCTCGTGATCGGCAGGGTGCGCAGAGCCTCCCTGCTTCTATATATCGATATCAATATTTTTATTTTTTGCTTTTCTCAGCAACTACTGAACGGATTCACAGCATTTAAGAAAAAGAGTTCTTTCTGAACCAAGCACTACCTTTCTGCCAAATTTGGTGTAATTCCATTCAGCAGTTCCAGCTGTAGCCGTGTCTAAAGTTTCCTATGGGAAATGCATTTTTTGACCTCTTTTTTTTAATTCTTCAGGAACTACTGAACGTATTTACACCATTTAACAAAAAAAGTTCTTTCTGAAATAAGGACTATCTTTTTGAAAATTTTGGTGTAATTCCGTTCAGCAGTTCGGGCTGTAGCCATGTCTAAAGTTTCCTATGGAAATTAACATGGAGAAAACACATTTTGGGACCTCCCTTTTTTCTCGGCCCCCGCTTCCCAAATCATTCTGAAACTTTGAAAATAGGAGCGGACCGGAGCGCTCCACTAGTTTTGAAAATGTTGCGAAGATTCGTCAACCGGCGCCAAAGTATTGGGAAAAGAAAAAATTCTTTTTTAATAGAATCAAGGTCCTAACTATAACTACCTACTGGCAACCGCCAGTAGGTAATATATATATAAATATATATATATATGTAAATAGATCCTTCCAAGATTGCCCTCAAACAAGGTTGCACTCGACAGCAGATGAACCTTTCAGGGTTCTTTAATTTAAGCAAAAATGGCATTTTCAAGCAGACAACAATCCTTCTGCCTTACGCGTTTCGGATCGGCTGATCCTTGATCACAGGCTCTGGTATAGTGTAGCTGCAATTTGCAAAGACGCCATTGTCCGCATGCAACTTGTCATTTATTGCCCTCTATAGGAGCATCTCAGGTGAGTCTGTTTGCCGTGCATGCCGGAACTTGTGGTTTCTAAGCAACATTCATGACCTCCAGTGGATGCACTACGCTTTCCTTTTCAATCATTATAATGTATTTTTTGCCCTCCAGTGGGCCTCCGAATGAATATGCCAATTCAAATTGTCTAAGCCAATCTGCCATCCTACAATGAAGCTGGACTTGTTCCAACCTCTGTAGCCCCCTTAATTTCCAAGGCTGTGCAAACCTTATGGCAGGACTGCCGGTATGTATCCTTCCAAGATTGCCCTCAAACAAGCTTGCACTCGACAGCACATGAACCTTTCTGAGTTCTTTAATTTAGGCAAAACCAGCATTTTCAAGCAGACAACAATCCTTCTGCCTTATGCATTTCAGACCGGCTGGTCCTTGATCACAGGCTCTGAGGAAGCATATCTGCAATTTCAAAGACGCCATTGTCCTTATGCAATTCAACATTTATTTCCCCCTAGTGGAGCCTCGCAGGTGAGTCTGTTTACCTTGCATGCTGAAACTCGTGGTCTCTAAGCAACATTCATGCCCTCCAGTAGGTACTCTACGCTTTCCTTTTCAATCATTATAATTTTTTTTTTGCCCTCCATTGGGCTCTGAATGCAAATGCCAATTCAAATTGTCAAAGCCATTCTGCTGTCCTACAATGAAGCCGGACTTGTTCCAACCTCTGCAGCCCCCACTCAATTTCTGAGGCTGTGCAAACCTTATGGGAGGACTGCTGTTATATATCCTTCCAAGATTGCCATCAAACAAGGTTGCAATCGATAGCAGATGAAACTTTCAGAGTAATTTAATTTAGGCAACACCGGCATTTTCAAGCATACAACAATCCTTCTGCCTTGCGCGTTTCCGACCAGCTGGTCCTTGATCACATGCTCTGGGGAAGCATAGCTGCAATTTTCAAAGATGACATTGTCTTCATGCAACTTGACATTTATTGCCCTCTAGTGGAGCCTTTAAGGTGAGTCCATTTACCTTGCATGCTGGGACTTATGGTTTCTAAGCAACATTCATGCTTTCCAGTGGATGCGCTACGCTTTCCTTTTCAACCATTATAATGTATTTTTTGCCCTCCATTGGGCTCCAAATGAAAATGCCAATTCAAATTGTCCAAGCCAGTCTACTGCGCTACAATGAAGCCGGACGTATTCCAACCTCTGCAGCCCCCACTCAATTTCCGAGACTGTGCAAACCTTATGTCAGGACTGCTGTTATATATCCTTCCAAGATTGCCCTCAAACAAGGTTGCACTCAACAGAGATGAACCTTTCAGAGATCTTTAATTTAGGCAATACTGGCATTTTCCAGCAGACAACAATCCCTCTACCTTACGCGTTTCGGACCGGCTGTTCCTTGATCACAGGCTCTAGGGAAGCATAGCTGCAATTTTCAAAGACGACATTGTCCGCATGCAACTTGACATTTATTGCCCTCTAGTGGAGCCTCAAGTGAGTCTGTTTACCTTGCATGCTAGGACTTATGGTTTCTAAGAAACATTCATGCTTTCCAGTGGATGCGCTACGCTTTCCTTTTCAACTATTATAATGTATTTTTTGCCCTCCATTGGGCTCCAAATGAAAATGCCAATTCAAATTGTCCAAGCCAGTCTACTGTCCTACAATGAAGCCGAACTTATTCCAACCTCTGCAGCCCCCACTCAATTTCCGAGGCTGTGCAAACCTTATGGCAGGACTGCTGTTATATATCCTTCCAAGATTGCCCTCAAACAAGGTTGCACTCAACAGCAGATGAACCTTTCAGAGATCTTTAATTTAGGCAATACTGGCATTTTCCAGCAGACAACAATCCCTCTACCTTACGCGTTTCGGACCGGCTGTTCCTTGATCACAGGCTCTAGGGAAGCATAGCTGCAATTTTCAAAGACGACATTGTCCGCATGCAACTTGACATTTATTGCCCTCTAGTGGAGCCCCTCAAGTGAGTCTGTTTACCTTGCATACTGGGACTTATGGATTCTAAGCAACATTCATGCCTTCCAATGGATGCACTACGCTTTCCTTTTCAATGATAATTTTTTACTTTTTTTGAATGAAAATGTTAATTCAAATTGTCCAGACCAGTCTGCCATCCTACAATGAAGCTGGACATGTTCCAACCTCTAAAGCCTCCGCTCAATTTCCGAGGTGGTGCAAACCTTATGGCAGGACTGCTGTTATGTATCCTTCCAAGATTGCCCTCAAACAAGGCTGCACTTGACAGCAGATGAACCTTTCAGAGTTCTTTAATTTAGGCAAAACCCGCATTTTCATGCAGACAAACAATCCTTCTGCCTTACGCGTTTCGGACCGGCTGGTCCTTGATCACAGGCTCTGAGGAGCATAGCTGCAATTTTCAAAAACGCCATGTCAGCATGCAACTTGACATTTAATGCCCTCTAGTGGAGCTTTCCAGGTGAGTCTGTTAACCTTGCATGCTTGGATTTGTGTTTTCTAAGCAACATTCATGCCCTCCAGTGGATGGACTACGTTTTCCTTTTTAATCATTATAATTTCTTTTTTGCCCTCCAGTGGCCTTCCGAATGAAAATGCCAATTCAAATTCTTTAAGCCAGTCTGCCATCCTACAAGGAAGCCTGACTTGTTCCAACCTCAGCAGTCCCCACTCAATTTCTGAGGTGGTGCAAACCCTACGTCAGGACTTCCGGTACGTATCCTTCCAATATTGCCCTCAAACAAGGTTGCACTCGTCAGCAGATGATTGGATAGGGTAAGGGTTATGGTTCCCATTGGCTGAAGGGGTCACCTAACTACCAGGGCTATCAAAGGCTAAGGCTTAGGGTATCTCAGCCCGGGAATTGAGGCTTAGGGCAGAGAGGACAAGGGTGAGGGGCGGCTTGAGCCTGTTTGAGACTGTTTGGAATGAGGGCCGGAAATGCTACCCATTTCCTAATACACTAATACCCACCGTACACCATTCACAGAGTAACACACTCACACCAAATGTACTCCACACATTTATATAAACCAACCCTATGCATAAATCAATGTACCAGCACCCATTACAAAACCACACAAACCAAGCCTATATACCCTTCTACCTTTGCACCATCACCTACAAATAGTACACAACTCTATCCTATACCACTAACCAATTCACATATCACTAAAACAACAAAAATCAATACCATACTTAACTACAACCCATACAGACACACACTTCTCACTCTAATTACCCCTAACAGATCCCCTTTTATCATGAACAAACTTATACTCAGCCTTCCATCATTTGTCCAACCAACACCCTCCTCTTCTTTCTACCACAATAACACAACAACGCAACACCTAAAAGCCACAGCGCTACTTGCAAGTAAACAAGTCTACGACAGTCTTAACTCTACTTCATCCCATCCTACACACGCATACACTCTACTCACAAACACATCACCACCCATTTACCTTATAACTTCCACTTTCAAACAATACTATACAGACAAATCCATCTCATAAAACAAATACAAGCACCTCTTTTCACTACTTCTCAAAAACAAAACATATCAAGCACACCAGCAAAACAAAATTTCTCAAGTGCAACCTCATAATACTTACAGTCACAAAATACAATCATACACCCACATTTCAAACAACACACATGAACAAACTATAATGCCAAGCTTTGTCTCTTCCACCACACCAAGCACACATCCAGCAACATTGCAACTCTCTTCTTACTGCCTCTCATCCATTGGAACATTTTGAACATTAGTACATGACCCACATGCTGCACCACCACCCCTAACTCATACATCTTCCGCCCTGAGCACACTCTAAAAATATAAGCAACATGTCACACATCACAACTTTGCTTCTCCATGTCTACTGCCCACTAAAGTTACACTGCAAAAACAACACAGCACACCAACTCACTCTCAAACCCTGTTTCCACCACCTATGTACACAGATGCATCAAAATACCTTCTTAGCCAGATGTACGAGGACCACATTTCAGAACAGCTACACGATTCCTATCCTAATACAGCTAATACCAGCAATAAAAACACCCCTGCTACAAACACACAATACTGATCACTCTTCTACAAAACAATGTCTCACTGTCACCAAAGCATGTACTCTAAACTGTCTACTAGTAAATGCCCAATCGCTCTCTAAAAACAAAAATCACATCTACGACCTTCTCACTGACGCAAAACCAGACATACTATTGATAACTCAATCATGGTTGGGAAATGATATGGCTCCAGTCCTGCATGAAGCTGTTCCTCTAGGCTATCAAAACATCACCCAAAATTGTATAGGGAAAAAAGGAGGTGGCCTAGCTGTTGTGTTCAGGCAAACATTACATATCACTAAAGTTGACGACATCTCCATAAAGAATTGTGAGGCTCTTCTCACTAGATGCAATTCTACACCGTCTTCCTCCTGTAACTTCCTGCTCCTTTACAGACCACCACCTAGCAAGGTGACATTCCCAGACACACTTCTAGACAAAGTTTCAAACCTGATAACAATACACTCCAACCTATGTGTCTGGGTGACCTCAACTTTGGTTTGACAAACTCAATATGCCGCATCTGAAAACAATAATCACTAGTCTAGAAGCACTGAACCTGCATCATATCATCTATAAACCCACACACATCGCTGGACACATCCTAGTTGTCATTTTTGCTAATACCGAACTGGTTACCTTTCAAATTATAAATCGCGTCACATGCTCAGACCACCATTTGCTTGATTTCCAACATAAAACAACACTAAGCGACTCACCTAAAACGACCTTATGTGCATCCACCGTGGAACAAACTCAATTTGGAACATTTAGAAACACAACTAACATCCAGTACAGATCTGGAAACTATAAACTCTGTTAAAAAACTACATGGAACGTTTGATATCCTGATACCACTCAAAACCATACACCAGAACAAAGGAAAATAAGCACCTTGGAGAAATACAGAGATAAAAGACATAAAACAACAAATTAGAAAGCTGCAATGTGCCTAGCTCAAAACAAATGCCAAAGAACACAAACTTCACTTAAAGAAAATTAACAGATTTTACAAGTCGGCTATCAAAAAAGCAAAGAAAAGGTACTATTCAGACAGTATTTACAATGCTAAATGTGCAAATAAAGAATTCTATAAAATACTGAAGAATTTAATAAACAAATTGCCTAGAAGAACTCATCCTGTTACTCAAGATTTCACAGACAAGCTGCGAAATCATTACACAGACAAAGTAGATATGTTGGTCTCATACTTAAAACAGAGACAAACCACCAGCACTAAACCTTTCACAATCAACAATCCAAGAATAATCTAACCCAGCCTCTCCATTCCTTCCAACACATTTCACACAATAAATATATGGACCTGGTTAAAGCAAACAGGCCTGCCAGCAGCCCTTCTGACCTGTGTCCAATGCAAAACTTTGAAGACAATTCTTCTAACAACCTCTGCTGCAACTCTAGTAAGAAGAATCATCAACAATTCCTTAACTACCGGAATATTTACAGAAGAAATCAATAAGTCATACATACGCCCTTTTCTGAAGAAAACAAACTTGGACCCGCTGAACCCTGACAACTACAGACCCATTACAAATGTACCTTTATTGGGCAAACTGATAGAAAGAGCAGCGTTCGCCTAGATGTCACAATTCATTGAAGAGATTGCCATACTTTCAGACTTCCAAACAGGATTCCGTCCAGGAAGATGCACAGAATCTGCCCTCCTTGCCATCTGGGATGACCTGAAGAACACAGTTGATTGCAACGGGGTTGCTGCACTACTCCTCTTGGACCTCTCAGCTGCCTTTGACATGGTTGACCATGACATTCTGATACAAAACTCAACGAAGCCGGTATAGAGGGGACTGCTTCAGACTGGATCGAATCCTACCTTCGACACAGAACTAATGTTATCCATACCCCACCTTTCTCATCCAGACCATGCCCCACAAAAGCAGGGGTCTCTCAAAACTCTATTATCTCGGCCATGCTTTTCAACATATACATGAAGTCATTACTGGTACTGATCATTTAATTTAACCTCATGTGCTATAACTATGCAGATGACACACAAATACTCCTTCAACTGGGATGCCCCAAAGACATTGGAAACTCACCAATTTTCAGTTGTCTCGGAGCCATGGATCAATGGATGACTTGGAGCCATCTCAAATTGAATGCTTCTAAAATGAAAATACTCACATGTGGTGATTGGAAACATTATGACCCGCTTGCCGCCTGACCTGATGAATTGGGATCACTGCCTAAGGTATCGAAGGAAGTAAGAAACCTCAGAATAAATATGGACTCCAAGCTATCGATGAATGCCCAAGTGGACAAACTAGCAAGATCAATATTTGTTACTATGAAAGCCCTGTAATGAATCTTCCCCCATTTGGGATTTCCACACTAGGTCCAAGCTACCATCTCCCATGTTCTGTCCAAATTTGATTACGCTAATAGCCTGTACCACAGTTCAGTTTTAACGACCATGAAAAGACTACAACGGATTCAGAACGCGGCTGCCAGACTCCTCTTGCATATCAAACCGTGAGACCACATCTCCCCTGCCTTGAAAGCCCTGCATTGGTTGCCGATTGTCAGAAGATCCACGTTCAAGCTGCTTTGTATCACCCACAAAGCGATACATGGAATGGGACCACTCTTAATCAGAAATAAAATCACATTCAACAAAGGAACCGCTGCTCTAGAGTGGCACCTCACCTCAAAATCTCAAGATACAAGAAAAAAAAACGTGGGTGGCACATCCTGCTCTGTTCAAGCAGCCAATCTATTGAACTCTTTACCCCCCAACATAAGATCCACGGACAATCACCTTATCTTCAGAAAACTACTCAAGAATTGGCTCTTCCTCTCATAAGTATCATACGCAAACATAATGTTTTAAATATAATAACACTTGAAAACCAGAGTTCATCTTCCGCCGTGGTACTCATAGTCCAGCCAGTGGGTCGCCAGCGGCCCGGCAGGCCTTCCCTGGCGGCCTGCGGACCTTGCAGGTAATGTACCCATGGCCCACAGAGAGAGAGGGAGAGAAAAAGAAAGTGGAAAGAGAGAGAGAGAAAAAGAGAGAAAGTGGAGAGAGTGGAGAGTGAGTGGCGAGACAGAGACAGTGAAGAGAGATTGGCGAGAGAGTAAACAGAGAGGCTGACTGACTCAGAGAAATGATTGACTGGTACAGATTGACTGAGATAGAGACTAGCTGAGAGAGAGAGACTGACAGAGAGAGAGACTGACTGACTGACTGACAGAGACTGAATGACCGAGAGAGAAACTGACTGACTGACTGAGAGCCTGACAGAGAGAGAGAAAGTGACTGACTGACAGAGAGAGACTGATTTAAAGAGAGAGTGACTGACAGAGAGAGAGAGACTGACTGAAACCGACAGAGAGAGACTGACTGACTGAGAGACAGAGAGACTGACAGAGAGAGAGAAACTAACTGACTGACAAAGAGAGACTGACTGACAGAGAGTGAATGACTGAGAGACTAACTGACTGAGAGAAAGAGACTGACTGACCAAGAGCTAGAGACTGACTGATTGAGGGAGAGACTGACTGACAGAGAGAGACTGACTGAGAGAGAGACTGACTGCCAGAGAGAGAGGGAGAGAGACTGACTGAGACTGACAGAGAGAGATTGACTGAGAGAGAGACTGACTGACAGATGGTAACTGACTGAGAGAGACTGACTGACTGAGTTAGACTGACTGACAGAGAGAGACTGACTGACTGACAGACAGAGAGAGAGAGAGAGAGAGAGAGACTGACTGACTGAGAGAGACTGTGATGGAAACGGGGTCAAAGTGTGCATGAAGCTATACAATGCCTCTTAAGATTGCTATTGTCTGATAATAAAAATGTATTATCAAAATGTGCTCTCTGTAGTTACATCTGCTTTTGGAATTCAGCATTGTGGCATTTTATAATGTTTTGAAACAGGTTTATTTTATTGTTTTACTCTAGCTCTGCCCCCTACTAATTCACCCCCCCAATGACCCCACTCCTACCGGTGCTGCCCTCGGCCACAAACCACGCTGTAATTTTGGCCCCCAACAAAAAGTTTGTGAGTACCCATGATCTAATGCAGCTTTAATCTACATATAATTGCTTCCTTTGTGCATCTATCTACCTTCCATGTACTTAGATCTATATATTTATTACTTTTCTCCTAATAAAGCAATAAATGCACTACCCTATTTCTCACCCTATGTCTCACTTAATATATCTTCTACCCCAACTCTCTGACTTATCTCAAACCTCTTTGTACTACTCTTTCTAATGCACTACCCTATTCCTCAACCTATACCTCTATCAACATATCCTCTACATCCACTCTCTCATTCATCCCAAACCCATACCACTACTATGATCACCAAAATAACCCTTTCTAGACTCTCCCCTACTCTACCCCTCCTTGCATCATCTGACAACTCTTTTACTATACTGATCCCCCAAAACAATCCTTTCTAAACTCTTCCCTCTGACTCTTCCCCTCCACATCACTTTCTACTCATCCCAAGCCTCCTCCTACTGCTATGACCTCCCCCAGAAAAGTATTTATTCTTCACTCTTCTATCTGTCCACTATCGTTTTCAATCAAAATAACAGGCTAACATGTGCACTTATCAAATTTCATATTTCACTATACTAATTCATCACTAATCCTTTATGTGTTCCAGAGTAGTGTGTTACTCGCCGAAAAAGCGCTTCACCACAATCAGGGGTAACAAGCGCTATATAAATGCAAACCTTTTTCCATCTTCTATCCCTCCACTATCCTTCTCAATCCAAATAACTGACTAATATACACCACTCAAATTATTTTCATATTTCACTATATTATTTCACCACTAATCCTTTATGGGTTCCTTAGTAGTGTGCTACTCTCCAAAAAAGTGCTTCAACGCCCCTTCAGGGGTAACAAGCGCAATATAAATGCAACCCTTTTTCCCTCTTCTATCCCTCCGCTATAATTCTGAACCCAAATAACTGACTAACCTAGCCACCACTCAAATGACTTTCATATTTCACTATACTAATTCCAACACTAATCCTTTATGGGTTCCGGAGTAGCATGCTACTCGCTGAAAAGCTGATTTGACACGTCATCAGAGGTAGTAAGTGCTATAGAAATGCAATTACAATTCAATTCAATACAATACCTGAGTTAGGGTCTAAAATCTACAGCTACCCGCTTTGCAAAAAATGGGACAGCTTTTGGTGGAAAAATGTGACCTATCCCTGTTGCTCTTTGAGCCGTTTCCTGTCGAGGGCACAAAGCCTACCCACAATTGTGAGGTACCATTTTTATTGGAAGCATTAGGGGAATGCTGGGTGGAAGGATGTTTGTGGTTCCCCACAGATTCCAGAAATTTACATCACAGAATATGAGTTATTTTAGTCAAAGTTTGAGGTTTCCTAAGGATTCTGTGTATAACAACTCGGTGAGAGCCATGCAAGTTCCCAACCCTGGTTTTACCCCAGTGTCTAGATTTTTTAAATGTGCAAGTTTGTAGGTTTTGCTTGGTGCCCCCTGAGTTAGGGCCCAAAATACCCAGCTACCCTCTTAGCAAAAAAACAGGTCAGTTATGAGTAGAAAAATGTGATGTATTCATGTTGCATTTTGGGCAATTTTCTGTTGCTGCCACTAGGCTTACCCACACAAGGGATGGACCATTTTTATTGGAAGACTTAGAGGAATGTTGGGTGGAAGGAATTGTGTGGCTCTCCATGGATTCCACAACTTTCAATCATAGAAATATGAGGAAAATGTGTTTTGTTATTCAAAGTTTGAGGTTTGCAAGAGATTCTGAGTAAAACAACTTGGTGAGAGTCACGAAAGCCGCCCCACCCTGGATTTTCAAAAACTTACAGGTTTGGTAGGTTTCCCTAGATGCCTGCTGATCTATGGCCCAAAATCCACAGCTACTCACATTGTAAAAAAAACAGGTCAGTTTTGGGTGGAAAAATGTAATGTATCCATGTTACTTTTTGGGCCGTTTCCTGTTGTGGTCACTAGGCCTACCCACACAAGTGAGGTACCATTTTTATCAGAAGAAATATGGGAATGCTGGAAGGTAGGTCATTTGTGGCTTCCTGCAGATTCCAGAACTTTCCATTATAGAAATGTGAGGGAAAGTGTTTTTTAGTCAAAGTTTGATGTATGCAAGGGATTCTGGGTAAAACATCCTGGCGAGAGCCACACAAGTCACCCCGCCCTAAATTCCCACAAGTGACCAGTTTTTACAAATGTGCAAGTTTGCTAGGTTTCCGTAGGCTTCCTCTGAGTTAGGCTCCAACATCCACAGCCACCCATTTTGCAAGAAACGGCTCAACTTTGAGTGGAAAAATGTGATGCATCCATTTTGCGTTTTTGGCCTTTTTCTGTCGTGGGCACTAGTCCTACCTACACAAGTGAGGTACCAATTTTATCAGAAGTCTGAGGTAAATGCTGAGTGGAAGGATGTTTGTGGCTCCCCACAGATTTCAGAACTTTCCATCACAGAATTTTGAGGAAAATGTGTCTTTTTTAGTCAAAGGCTGATGTTTGCAAGGAATTCTGAGTAAAACAACCTG
Source organism: Lissotriton helveticus (assembly GCF_964261635.1). Lineage (NCBI taxonomy): Eukaryota > Metazoa > Chordata > Amphibia > Caudata > Salamandridae > Lissotriton > Lissotriton helveticus. The sequence goes on along the minus strand of NC_136063.1, from coordinate 337,734,013 downwards.
ATGAGAGCTTCACAAGTCACCCCACACTGGATTCCCCTAGGTGTCTAGGTAACAAAATGTACAGGGGGTTATGTTTTCCAGGTGCCTGTGGATTTAGGGCCCATAATCCACAGCTACTTACTTTCCAAAAAACAGTCAGTTTTGAGTGGAAAAATGGGATGTATCCATGTTGTATTTTTGGCTGTATCCTGCCACAGGCACTAGGCCAACCCGCATAAGTAAGCTTTATTAGAAGACATGTGGGAGCATAGAATAATAGGATATTTGTTATTACCAATTGAACTTCACCGCATGTGGGCTTTCCAAATGTAAGCCGGTCTGTAAGAAAAAAGGCATTTTGAAAAATGCCCTTTAAATCATATACTCATAAGGGAACCCAGAAAATTCAGCGTTGTACAAAGGACCACTGCTCCTAAACTTCATATGTTGTGCTCATTTAAGAAATAAATGGGTTACCTTGATACCTATTTTATACATATTTCACTGTGTGATTGGTCTATGCTCAGTACACAAAGAAAACCCATTTTAGGGTGCAGCTTAGTTGTTGGCTCTGAGAACCTCAGGTTCTTGGAGAACCTACAAACCATATATATGCCCACAATCAAAAGGGTCTAGCAAGCACAAGGGTACATTGCTTTTGCATATCGACCATCGTGAAAAAAAGTTACTGATGAAGACATTGTCACAAATGGCTGTTTTTTCCTGCTCTGTTTCAATATTTCTTTATTTCAACAGTTGGTTTTGTCATGAGTTCCCTTAGGACCCACTTAGTTCTCCCATATTTTAGCCTAACTGCACATTGTAGGCCGCTTTGATTTGGACACTTTACACACAACACATTCGTTTTAGTGCCACAATTTTATTTTTGAAATATGCTGCACATGTTTTTCTTATTTAGTTTTCCTTTCTGGGACACAGTCTGACCATTTTGTACAAGGTCGAACAACCCTGTGCCCTGTTTTTTGGGTGATCTGTTAGCAGCATAGCTTGGCATTTAGACACAACACAGAGGAACAGCAGCTGTTTTCAAGTGCAACATGTCTTATTATATACATCAATACATCAAGTCTTGCCTTTTGAAAACAAAGAGAAGATTCTTGCAGAGTGGAAAAGTCTTGGGACAGGTGCATTAGCTTTGCACAACCTGAGATGCAGACCATCTATCTACAAATGCCAGGTATGGGGGCTAGTTCTAATCCCAGAGATCACTGATACATCACTGTGCTTACGTTGTGAGTGTAGGCTTAGGCAAAAATATCATTCCCCATGGTAGGACCTTTCTTTGTATACAGTTTACTCGGAAGGCTGATTACTCTACTCAGTTATATATGTTTTCTAATTGTAGTACAGTTGCTTCAGAATAGAGCACAATAGTGTCAATAAATATTGGAAACTTCTCTTTTGTCTTTATTTTGTTTATAATGGGCAAGTATGAGGGAGACAACGAAAGGTGATGATCTGTTTCCACAGTTCCCCTGGCGAGCAGTTAAGGCACTACGAGCTAGTCGTATTTGAGCCCATTGTTGCTGATGTGGTATGGTGACTCAGTCCCTACATTCTGACGTTCTGTGATCCATGCATAGTATTGTTTCCAAACAGAATCAGTGCAACAGTTTCTTTGGGAAAATCCAAAAGGATCTACACCTATGACCCCTTGCTGAATTTGGAATTAAAAAATGTAGCTGTCCTGGTTCACACATGGATTTCACACTTGTTTACACAACAAACTGAAAGTAGGTTCAAAGCACAAAAGAGGAAAAATGGGTTACCTGTTTGGAAAATCCCAAAACTCTAGTGAGATAAAATAGTTTTTTTGATTCAGCTCTGCATGTGCCTGAAAGCTGGGAAGATTATGCATTTAGCACAGCAAACCGTTCGCTGATGCCATTTTCATGAAAAAAAGACTCTTTTATCCAAAGCACTTTGTTCCTATTTTTATCAAAAAACTCAAAATTTTGCAATACTTTGGCTACATTCTGGGCCCCATCCAGGGAAATCTTTATACCTCGGGAACCTTTAGAATTCCCAGAGTGTTGTACAAAAATTAGATAAACTTGGTGTGGCTGTCTTATGTGGACATAAAGCTATGGAGGCCTAAGCACAAACCCCAAATAGCCAACAAAGGAAAGTGGGAAAGTGGGGGGTGGGAAAGGCCTATAATTTAAGGGGTCTATATAAAAGGTATGCTTTGTACTTGAGTTTGTGTGCACTGTATTCCAGCCTTTTTAATGAATCACGTGTCTGGTATTTTGTTTTGCGCATCTGAGTAAACAATTAAAAGCCTCCAATTCATGCTGTCTGTGTTTCCTGCTAGGGTGTCAGGTATATTTTGTTTGTACAGTAAGCGCTGACTAATTATACACTGCTGAGCAATTAAAGACCTCAGTTTCCTGCTGCCCTAATGTTTTACTAGTGTGTCTGGTATCTTGTTTTTTTTGTACAAAGGTTGCCGACCAATTTTACTGTGCTGAACAATTAAAAGTCTTGATTTCCTGTTGCCCTTTTGACCTTCCAACATGTCTGGTATTTTGTTTTCATTTGTACAAAGACTGCTGACTAATTAAGTGCCTCTGTTTCCTGCTCCTGTTCCCTTTCCAGAGACTGTCTTCTGGTTGTCAGGCAGCACATTCCATGTCCACGGTGGACTATAAATACAACTTTCAAAGTGTGACCGTCCCCTTGGTTCGTCAATCCGTCGGAAGGGAGCTTTGTCTCCCACCAACACTGCCCATGGGTTGTCCACTGCCTGTGACAAGATCTACCCATTGTAGCCTGAGCTCTAAGGGCTTACAACTTCTCTTGAAATCCCGTCCCGTCAATATTACTTTCTTCAACCCTGGAACCTGGTTGTTCATTCAGCTCTGAATTGACTCCCTTTATGTGACTAGGACCATTGTTCTGTCACTTTTAACAGCTCCTATTGTTAGATTTACTTCATTGTTAAGAACTGTTAACATCCTGCTCCCAGTAGCAAGTCTTCCTCATTCTCAGGAGCAAAGCTCCAATCTTTATACCTTCTACCATGATAAAATCGTTACCATTAATGCAAGGCTCATCCCTCAATCTCTGCCCACCTCTGTTCCTTGGGATATCCCTGACTTTGGATAACCCTTTCTCGCTATTTTTTCAGAGCTATCTCTGAAAATGTTAAAGAAAATTTACACTCAGTTAATCAGTGTCACCTCTTTTTCCTTGGTCCACTCACGTTACTGCTCTTGCTTCTGAGGCGTTTGTCCAATTTTTTACTGAGCTCTACAATTTAGCATTTTGCTTAACTACTGTCCCTGAGTGCTCGAAGTATGCACTGATTATCCATCTACTAAAAAAATGCTTCTGCAGACTCAAATTTCCTGATTAATTACCCGCCTATTTACCATTTCCCTTTTCCATCTAAAATTCTGGGAAATTATGTAAACAAACAACTCTCCAACTATCTCAAAGTTAAGTGTCTCTGATATCAAATATAATCGGTTGTCTGCCATCACTTTAGGACGGAAACAACTTAAGTTGCAGTCACAGATGACTTAAGATTACTTTTACACAAAGTAGCCTTGATATTGCCCGACCTGTCAGTTGCGCTCAACATGATCTCCCACTTTTGCTTAGCCTACCGAGATGCTGAATCTGTAAACAAGACTGGAAAGGGCTTGGTTCGTTTTATCTTCCAGAACTCAATTGTATTCAGTCCATGGTGTTAAAAGGGCACCTCCTTACCTTGCAGGGTTTCACAGGGGAACCCACTGAAGTTGAAGTTGAAAGTTCTTGATAGAGCGCACTGTGACCAAGTGGCTTCCTGGCGCTGGACTTTAAACAGAGAAGTACAGAAAACTGCCAAGAATAAAATCAGCAGGAGTACGCTTGGGAAAACAGGAAAGTCTTGAGCGCCTTACGAAACTGTGAGTAGACTGGAATGGATCTGATGGACAAGGGAAGGCTATTCCAGAAAAGGGGAGCTAGTACAGAGAATCTGGTGCCTCCAGTTTTGGCCCTACGGAAGCCAGGGACATTGAGGAGGGCCTGATTAGAGGAGCGGAGGGTACGGCTGGGGGTGTAGGGATTAATTAGAGAATTGATGAAAGCCGGAGCAGTGCGGGCAGAAGCCATGAAGGCCAGACATCCCATCTTGAAAAGGGATCTCTGGCGGATGGGAAGCCAATGAAGGGATTTCAAAATGGGAGTGATGTGGTGAAACTTGGGAAGGTGGAGGATGAGGCGGTCGGCCTGATTCTGGATAGCCTGAAGGCAGCGAGGTTCGTAGGCCGGAATGCCCACGTAAAGGCTATTCCCGTAGTCGAGATGGGAGAGAATCATGGCCAAAATGATAAGTTTGAGGGCATCAGGAGAAAAAAAGCGGGAGACTTTCCGGATGATCCGGAGGAATAGGAAGCAGGAGGAAACAACTGAACTAATCTGGGCATGCATGGAGAGGTCCCGACAGACTTTAATACCCAAGGTCCTTACTGAGGTCGCCAGTGCTGGTGGGGGGCCGAAGATGGAAGGCCAAAAGGCGGCGGACCAAGGGGTGGTGGTAGCGCCTGTCAGGACCAGCTCCATCTTGTCCGGATTAACTTTAAGGTGGTTATGATTCATCCACTCAGAGATGAAAACCAGGGTAGAATGAAATTTCAGCAGGGAGTCAGAAGAAGAGGAAAGATCAAATACAAGTTGGAGGTCATCCGCATAATTGTACACGGAGACCCCCATATCAAGAAGAGAAAGAATAAGGGGGTGAATGTAAAGAATAAAAAGGAGAGGGGACAGGGAAGATCCCTGAGGGACCCCACAAGGAACCAGGCGGGTAGCGGCAGAGAAGCCGGAAAGCTGGACCGCCTGAGTCCGCCCTTTAAGAAAAGATGCGAGCCAAGAGAGGGCAGTGCCCCGAACGCCCGCCGCGCTGACACGGCCGAGAAGAATGGAATGATCGACCGTGTCAAACGCGGCGGACAAATCAAGGAGCACCAAGGCTTGGGGTAAGTTGGAATCAGCCTTGTTCTTTAGCTCGTCTAGGACGGACAGGACCACTGACTCGGTCGAGTGGGCCGGGCGGAATCCCGCCTGGTGGGAGGCCAGAAGATGGTTATCCTCAATGAATGTGGAGAGAGTAGTTGTAATGTGGCTCTCCAGGATCTTTGCTAGGTATGGAAGAAGGGAAATGGGTCTAAAGTTAGACGGAAGGGAAGGATCTAGCCCAGGCTTTTTTAGAATGGGAAAAACTATGGCCGATTTAAAGGATTTGGGAACTAGACATTGAGAGATAGAGGCATTAAGCAGGGAAAGGGGGGGGTCAGGGCATTTGATGAAAAGCTCTCTGAGGATGCGGGCCGGGGCACAATCAGCTGGGGAACCAGACTTCACTTTCTGAAGTAAAACAAAGAAGGAGTCCATAGAGATGGGGGGCAAATGGTCAAGGAGGGCGGAGGCGGAAGGAAGAACAGAGGAAGGGGGAGGCGAAGATACTAAAGGAATACTAGATTTCATCTTCGCGATCTTTTCTATAAAAAAATCATTAAGGGATGAGCAAAGAGCTTGGGAAGGAACAAGATTGGGGTTGACCCTATCAGAAGCAACTAAGTTGCAGACTATGGAGAAGATCTCCTTAGACTTGTTGGCTGATAGTGTAATTTTCTCCGAAAAGTATGTGGTTTTGGCTGAGAGGACGGCCCTTTTATAGTTAGCTAAAAGCAGCTTATATTTGACCCGCAAAAGGGGGCAGTAATTTCGCCTCAGAACGCCTAAGGTCCAATTTAAGGGTCTTCAGCTCGCCAGTAAACCACTTATGGGCATCATGAGGGCGACAGGCCTTGACTTTCCTGAGAGGGGCAACCAAATCACATGATGAAGACAGCCAAGTATTCACGGCGTCTGCTTGACAGTCAATGGAAAGCTCAGAGAGAGCAGGAGAGGAGGAGGCAAGGGAAACACAGAGAGAGTTAAAATCAACCCGATTCCAGTTTCGAGCAGAGATGTTCTTGGGTAGAGGTGGTTTCTCTAATGCACCAAGGTCGATGGAAAAGGAGATCAATGAATTATCAGACCAGGTGCAAGGGAGAATACTAGGAGAGAGAATAGTGCGATTGGCTGACCAAATTTGGTCTAAAATATGGCCATGAATATGGGTAGGGGTATGAACGTGAGGGAGAAAATTGAGACACTGGAGGGTGGCCGAAAAATCTTTAGAGGACTGATCTTCTCTAGGGTCGCCAGGCCAATAATTAAAGTCTCCCAAAAGGAGAACAGACGAATTGTTGACCTCGAGCGTAGCCAGGAGTTCTTGCAGGGTGGACACAAAAGAGGGCATGTTATGGGGAGGGCAATAAATAAGAACTATGGTGAGGGGGGCCAAAAGGTTAACTGAGCGGGCAACTAGAAAATCAACACAAGGTATGGGGGGTGCGGAAGAACTTGGAACTAAAGGCTAGAGCGCGTAATCATGGCCACTCCCCCGCCGACTTTACCATCAAGCCGGTCCGCCCGAAGTGCATAGTAAGAGTCGGGGAGGGTGGACAATACATCGGGCAGGGAATCGGCTGAAAACCAAGTCTCTGTGAGAAACAGAAAGTCAGGAACATCGGTATCCAGTAGGTTAAAGAGCTCCAGCTGGTGCCTGCCTGCCGAGCGAGTGTTGAGGAGGTAGGCAGTGGCTGCGGTAGGAAGAGGGAAAGGGGGAGGGAGAGAGGCTGAGAGCGGTGAAGAACCGTATAGCAAAGGTGTGAGCAAAGTAGGAACAGGCGGGTGGGGGGAAGGGACAGAAATTCCAAGGTCATTAATATGCTGAAGCAAGGAAGGGGCAATGGACTGAAAATCATTATAGGAAAACAATTGTGCTGAGGAATAGACAAGAGCAGGGGCAGGGGGCATGGCCCCTGGTCCCGGCCGGTCGCGGATGGTCGCAGACAGGCTTAACTTAGGCGCAACTTCGGCACGCCTTTGTCGCGCCCGCTGCGCGGCCGGGAGAGCAATGGCATTGTATAGAGATAAGGAGGGGGCGTGGCGGGGGGGAGTGGCCAGAAGACTGCAGCGTCAACCCCAGAGCACCCAAAGATGGCGGCCAGCCCTCGCCTGTCCCCGCTCCAGCAACCGGCTCGGCAGAGGAGGGGAGCGATCAGCGAGGAGGCGCCCCTGAGTGCGTGCAGGTAGGGATATTAAAAGCCGCAGCAGCAAGGATGTGCACAATTTCCAAGCACACGATTAAAAATGGGCAGGGTAACGTTGCTTCCGGCAGAGCGCCTCGGGAGATCTGACTTCAATGTCTGAACGGGCGCGGCATTCGTCATGCACCAGAAATAGCTTGCCAGGGGGGGAGTGGCCAGAAGACTGCAGCATCAACCCCAGAGCACCCACAGATGGCGGCCAGCCCTCGCCCGTCCCCGCTCCAGCAACCGGCTCGGCAGAGGAGGGAAGCGATCAGCGAGGAGGCGCCCCGGAGTACGTGCAGGTAGGGATATTAAAAGCAGCAGCAGCAAGGATGTGCACAATGTCCAAGCACACGATTAAAAATGGGCAGGGTAACGTTTCTCCCGGCAGAGCGCCTCGGGAGATCTGACTTCAATGTCAGACCCCAGATTTATTTAACGTCTATGCAACAGTATTATTCAAAACTGGGGCGTAAACTGGGGAGAGTCTGCATCACTAGTGCACCGTCAGGGGGGGTTCAAGGTCCGCAGACGTGCCTGCGTTGGTGGGTGGGAGGTGGTGGGGTTGGATGGACTGGCGTCCGGCTCCTCACTACGTGTTGATTGTGTGAAACGGTGTAATAGCATGGCCCACTCCATGGAGATGGGGTGTTTTCGGATTCCCTTGACCTCTTCTTCACGTAGCGCGTCCTCCTCCGCCACTGCCCACTTACATACCGCTCCCACCCATGCCGCCAGAGGGGGGCCCGTGGGGGATCACCAGTGCATGGCTATACTCCTTTTTGTTAGTAATAATGCTAGTGAGATGAAACGCTTGTGTGCTTTAAGATGCTTCTGAATCCTGAATATGCCCAGCGCACCAGCTTCCCACATGTCCAGGGTTGTGAGTCCCGTGAGGTCTCTCAGAGTATCATGGACCCTTTGCCATAAGGATCGAAGAGTGGGACAGTTCCAGAACATGTGATGAAAGTCAGCCTCTGGGCAGTGGCATCTGGAACAGAGGAACTGAGTGTCGGGGTAGAATTTTTGCAAGCGCGTCGGTGTCAGATACGCACTGTGGAGGATATAAAATTGTATATTTTTAAATCGGGCATTCCTAGACACCTTTTTGGGAGATTTAAGGGCTCTAGCCCATTCCGTCTCATGTAGTGGGCGTCCAATTTTGTCCTCCCAGGTGGCACTTAAGGTCGTTAGGGGTGCGTTTGCGAGTTCGCGGAGCGCCTTGTATAGCCATGTGACTAAATGTCACCCAACCCCCATGTGCAAGATTGTGTGTATGACCGGGTGTGTGTTCGGTTCCCCGGCCTGGAGGTTGTGATGGGGACGGAAGCATTAGAGAAGTTGGTGATACCGTAACAACTGACCTGGAGGGAGACCGTACTCGTCCATAAGGTGTTGGAATGGTTTAATCTGCCCATCTTCGAAGAGGGACTCCATGTTTGTGATCCCACACGCTGTCCATGCCATTAGCATGTTGGCCGGATAGTATGTTTCGAGCCTAGGCCAACCAACCAGTGGGAGTAACGGAGAGTATGGGGGCGTTCTGGGCGACATGCGGTGAACTCGTAACATGGATTGGCGTGCAATCGTTACCTGTAAGGGGTATGTACGCTGCGGTTTGGTGCTCGGTAGGAGGAGACGGGTGAGTTCCGGAATGGGAACCCGACCCGTCAGGATGTGTGTCTCATTTGCGTGTCGACCCGCCGTCCAGTAAGATAGCCATTGAAGTTGTGCTGCTAAAAAGTAAGATTCAAAGGACGGGGCCTCCCTGAGTGGTAGACAATTGTAGTGTCTTCAGTGCTATTCTGTGTCTGCCCTATCCCCAGATGAGCGTGCCAAGGAGGGAGTAGAGGTCGCGAAAGAAGGTTTTGGGCGGGACCACTGGCAGGTTCGTAAAGTGATATAAGAGCCGAGGGAGCATTATCATCTTAGCCAATGCCACTTGGCCAATTGGGGCTAGCGGGAGCCTGTTCCAGAATCTGACTGTTGACCTAATGCTAGCAAGTGCTCTGCAATGGGTGCCCTCAAAAATATCGGCCGGGGAATGGTAAAGACAGATCCCGAGGTACTGGGGGGCCTCTGTGCTCCAGAACACTCTCTGAGTCCCCAGCCATACGTCGCGAGGGGGTAAGTCCGGATGGAATGGGTAGACCATGGATTTGTCCCAGTTTACTTTGAGCCCGGAGGCGTCCGCGAATTCCGTGAGCGTCGTCCATATAGGAGTCAGGTCGTCTGTGATGTCCCGCACATATATTAAGAGGTCATTGGCGTACATGGAGACGCTATGAGTGACGTCCGCGAGTGGAATGCCCCATTGTAGGCCTTCCTGACGTAATCTTACAGCCAGTAGTTCGACCGCGAGGTAGAAGAGGAGGGGTGAGAGAGGGCAGCCTTGCCTCGTGCCCTTCCGTACCTCGAAGGCCGTAGAGATGTGTCTCCCTAACTGGAGTGTGGTAAGTCCTGTATAGAAGAGACGTGTGAATGCAAGAAGAACGGGGCCGATGTCGAGTCGGTGTAAGACAGAGAATAGATACTGCCATGTGAGGGTGTTGAAAGCCTTCTCAAGGTCTAGGATGAGACAGGCTGAACGTGGGTGCTAGTCTTTCACCTGATCCTGCACATGAAAGATGCGGCGGATGTTCTGGGATGTGTTTCTGCCAGGGACGAACCCGCATTGATCCGGGTGGACCAGGGGGCGTATTATTTGTATATATCTATCGGACAATATTTTACCTAGAATTTTACAGTCGGTGGATAGAAGTGTAATGGGACGATACGATGCCATGAGTTGTGGGTCCTGATGCGGCTTCAGAAAGGTTACAATTACAGATTCCCTAAGGGATTTGGGTAGGATCCCTTGTTCAAGGGCCGACGCAAACATTAGTGTTATCTGCGGGACTAGTAGGGGAGAAAAGGCCGTGTAATACTCCAGTGGGAGTCCGTCCATGCCTGGTGCCTTGTTACGAGATAGGGCATGTATCGCTTGGGTGACATCTGCGGACACTACCGTCGTTTCTAGTGCAAGCTTGTCTGCTGTCGTGATTGTAGGCAGTGTTAGAGGATCAAGGAAATGATCTGTTGAGGACTGTGAGATTGGGATCGGAGTGCTATAGACCGCCTCGTAATAGTGTTGGGACGCTAAAAGGATCTCGTCCTGGGAGCGCACCAGGGTGCCACCAGGGTTGATAATTTCGGTAATTGGTTTAATGTCGGTGTCCTGCCGCGCTAACCAGGCGAGCATCGTGCCTGTTTTATCTCTTTCTTTATGCATCCGGGTGGCATAAGTTCTGAAATTGTATTTACGAAGGTCAGCACAGGCTGCTTGGTAAGCCGTCTTGGCTGTGGCCGTGAGTGTAGCTTGTTCCTCGGTGGAGTCATCTCATTTAGTGGTTGTGGCAAGGTGTTGTTCTGCTTTGATGAGTGCCTGCTCTAGTGTCCGTCGAACCCCCGTAATTTGTTTAATGCATTCTCCACGGACCACCACTTTGAATGCGTCCCATTCCACCAATACCGATGAGGCCGTGCCTGCATTGTGGGTGAAGAAGTCTTGTATGCTTTGTGTTTGAGCATGCTTAAAGACCTGGTCAGTTAGGCATTCTCGGGGTAGTCGCCAGGTGGGGACCAGGGGGCGTGGGGGATGCCAATTCAGCCGTAGTATATGGGCATCATGGTCTGAGGCGATCCTGCCCATATAATCCGTGGACAAAATCTTGGGGAGGATTGGCGCGGAGCAGAGGAACCTGTCCAGGCGCACCCGTAAGTTATTGGGGATTGAGTAGAATTAATAAATTCGGGTGTGTGGGTGATGGAGTCGCCATGCATCTGTGAGGGCCCAGTGCGAGGTCCAGTCCCGAAACTTCTCCGTTTGTTTGGGTGCCGGGGAGCGCAGGGTGGGGGGGGTGAGCGGTCCAGGGTGATGTCAAGTATGCAATTATAATCCCCTCCCAAGAGCCAGGGAACAGCGGTGAATTGAGCTAGGATCCCCGTGAGATGGTCCCAAAATGTGTCCTGTTCCAGGTTGGGGGCGTAAATGCTACCTAAAAGGACTGCTTGGCCATCCAGAAGCCCCTCTAATTAAGCGTACCTGCCTTCTTTGTCCACTACCCGTCTGAGATCCCGGAAGGGAGTCCCTGGCCTAACCCAGATCAAGGCGCCGCGTGCATATGCTGAGTAAGTAGTGGCACAGACCGTGCCTCGCCATTTAGCCTGTAGTTTGCCCACTTCAGTGCCAGTAAGGTGGTTTTCCTGGAAGAATGAGATTCTGGTGTTTTGGCGTTTTATGTATGAATATACGGTGTAGCGCTTTCTCGGTGTGTGTAGACCCCTGACATTAAGTGTAAGAACATTAATGTCCAATTGTTGTGTTGCCATCATCCTTCAGGGGGGATCTGTGGTTAACAACATCCCCAATCCAATAGCCCTCCTGTTGGGGGAAGCACCCATCCGACATAGTGCTGTCTAATGCGTTGCATGTTCCCTGACTCGTACCATGCTATGAAGGGGGTGGGACAATACCAAACTGGGGTTAGAACTGACGGAACTGGGGTCGGGAAACAGTCTCAATACATAGGACACGTCGCCGGTGGCGATATATCCAAACGGATTCCCTGCTAGGGGAAAGGTGTGACAAGAACCTGCGGGGGTGGCAGTGTGTGTGCACGCGAGACTGCGTGCGGATCGGGCCTTTGGAGGATCAGTGAATGTCACGCTTGAGCCAGCACATCGTAAAAAGAACGCTTGCGCGATGCTAAGGGAGTTCAGTGTGAACCGGGCGCCCGTGATAATGTCTGTGGAATTCATTCACATTGAAGAGGCACCCAATTGTCCGTCCAGGATAGCATCAGCTGTTTGTGGGGTGACCAGGGGGGGATGGTGGAGCCTCCCCCGGGCACTGTGTCATGGCTGTCGTTTTCCCCCTCCGATGTGAATACGTGTGGTGGTCGATCGATGTCCTGCGTGAGGGGCAATGCTTGCAGATCCATCACCGCCTGTAGGGCCTCCCGGCCTTCTCGCACTATTTGTGTCAAGTCTGGAGACTCTTGGGGAGAAGACCCGGGCCTTCAGGTGGTGCCATTGTGGGGTCGCTTCGGGCCGCGTCTCCTGGATCTCGGTGGTTTGGGGCTTGAGTTGCGCTGGGTCTTTACTCTGGACTGTAATGGGCAATGCTGGTCCGCCCAGTCTTGTGCCTCCTCAGCGGTGGTGAAGAAGATGGCGGAGCCCTTGTGTAGGATCTTGAGGCGAGCTGGGTACAACAAGGAGCATTGGACATTGTTCGTGCGTAGTCGCCTCTTTACATCGAGGAAGGAGGACCGCTGTTGTTGAACTGCGCGCGCATAGTCCGGAAAAATCATTATTTGTTTGTTCTCCACTTGTAGGGGACCTGCCACTCGGGCCGCTTGGAGTACTGCGTCCCGTTCGCGGAAGTGTAGAAACTTTGCCAGCATCGGTCTCGGGGCAAATCCCGGTGGTGGTCTCCGGGCTGGAACCCTGTGGGCGCATTCAATGGAAAAGAATGTAGTTCGGTCCGTGGCTGGGGTAAAGGATTTTATCTATGTCTCCATATAGTCCAGGGGATTTGAACCTTCAATTCTCTCCGGCAGACCCAGCACGCGTATATTACAGCGCCTCGACTCTCCTTCCAAATCATCTGCGCGCTCTTCTATGACCGCCATGCGGTGTAGGACCTCCTGTAGCGTAGTTTGATGTGTTTTAACCACGGGTTGTAGGTTGGCTAGTGTCTTCTCTCCATCCTTTACTTTGACCGCGAGTTTCCGGTTATCATCGCGGATTAGGCTGATGTCGGTTGCCAGGGTGCCTAGTCGCTCATCCATGGACAGCCGGGATAATTCGATGGCCGCCAACACTTGGTCCAGTTTCGCTGATACAGTTGGGTCAGCCTGCAATGTAGTGGTTTGCGACCGTGCCCGTGTGTGTGGCATATTCTCTGGAGCCGTTTCTGGCACAGAAGGTGTCTGTGTAACCCTGGTTTCCCCATGGTGGCAATATCGGGGGACAGTGCTCGGCGTCAAAGGTGAGAGAGAGTGTGTCGCTCTGCGGGTTTTCTGCCCAGGTATTTGGGGGCGGGGTGCTGAACGATGCCCACCAGACTGCCACGTGGCTCGGGTTGTCAGTGTAAGTTCACTTCTGCCCCCAGGTCCCTTGGAGCTGCGTGTCCTGGATGGGAGGGGGGGAAGCAGAGAGATAGGACCTCCAGATGATACGCTGTAGGTATGCAGAGCAGGGGCCCCAGTTCTGTGTCCCAGTGATAGATGTAGTCCAAGTTACGATCCTGGGAGAACTAGCACTCCTCCATGTTAGGGTCAGGCAGCGTTTGTGACATTCCTAGGAGGAGATTAGCAGTTCGGTAATGTGGCCTCGCCGGGCCGTCCACTCAGGGAAGCGCTGCGAAAGGGGTATTGAGGCGCACGGCTCACCTTCAGTTAGCTGGTTGACGAGCACGTCTTGGGGACCACCGCGTTCGTATCTTCACTCGCGGGGCTCCCCGGGCGCCATCTTGGGGTCAGGCGAGCCGGGAGGAAATTGGTAGCGCTGGTGAGGCTCAAGTCTCAGCGTCCGCGAGCAGGTATCTTTCTATGTTGTGGTGCCGCTGCATTGTTCACTCGAGACGGGACACTGCTTGGAGTAGCGGCAGTGCGGTATATTCAAAATGGCGGGGCCGCATCTACTCGGATCCTGGCATCCTTGGTGAGGGTGAGTCTGGTGCAGGAGGGCTTCTTGGCAACAGGCCTCCGTCGGCTTCGCAGTCTTCTCAGAGATGGCATCTGGGAGATGTACAGCTTCCGACGTCCGAGTGAGGCTGTAGGCGCGGAGTCACGGAGTGGCCGGCGCCATCTTGAGCCTCGGCGCTCGCCTCAGGTGGGTCGATTGTTCTTCTCCACTGCTTCTGAGCAGATTGCCAGGGACTGCGGGATCGCCTTAGATGTCGGGTATGTTCCAACTGCTGATTTCGACGTGTGTGGCTCTCGGCAACCTCGGAACCAGGTAGGATGCCGGCCCGATCGTGGAGCCTCAGCGGGACACAACCGCCATTGTGGCTTGCTTAGCCACGCCCTGACAGGAAGCTTCCATTTACCAAGCAAGTCAACCAGATAGTTGGGCATTGTTGTCCCTTTTAAGATGCTCATCCTCCCGAAACCTCCAGCAAAACTGTTGGTGGTTGGACGACAGGAACTCTCTCTTTCTGGAAACCGGGAAAAATCTTGTTATTACTAAACGTATCACTGCTGGGTTGGTTCTAAATCTACCCACTAAATCATCTGTGATGTTTTTCTAGCCGACATTCTTAGACTTCCTATCTGAAAGCAGTTGATTATTGAGACTTCTTGCATGGTTCACAGAGCCTTCAACAACTCTTCCCTGGCTACCTCAGAAAGAAATGTCATGCATGTTGCCCCTCCTTGACTTTCTATTCCTCTTGTCATTTAGGACGCTCATTTTAATATCTTGTAGCAAAGCCCTTAACCTCCTCACCACTTTATGAAAGTGTTGCCTTTTTAGTGGTTTGTTTGGCCAACATTAATCTCCACTGATTCTGCTTTGCACCGACTCACTCAGGGGAGTAACCTAGAACTCATCATAGCTAAAAAAAGAAAAAGAAAAGAGTTCTTCCATCCTGCAAGACTACTGGTACAGTCAGTCACTTATCTTATTTTCAGCCTCCGAGATGAAAACTAACCCTGGGCAAAGCACTACGCTACGCTGGTGTAGTTTGCGAAGTTTGCACAACTTCGCACCACGCGAACTGCACGTGGCACAGTGCAAACATGCATAGCGTAGTGTAGTGTAGCGGTCATTTTTTTGCTTGCTCGCAGTCCTCAACGTCAAGTTGGCGACCATGCAAAATGGCATCCTCGTGAGACTTTTTCCTTGTTCGCGATCAGCAACATCAAGTTGCCAATCGCAAGCATGGAAAATAATCTTCCCGGCGAGATTCTCAACGCGGGGAGGTCAGGTTTCTCATTGCGAGTGGTCGCGCATGCTCGCGACTACTAGCGATGAGAAACTACCAGTCCTCGAGTAAAAATCTACTAGAGCGGCAGAAAAGTACAACTCGCACTGTGCAAGATGGCGTTTTCAATGATTGCACAGTGCCGGATGCTTGTCCGCACTGTGCAATCATTGAAAACGACATCTTGCACAGTGCGAACATGCTACAACGCAGTTCGCGTAGGGCTACACGTAGCTCGAGTAGTGCGAAGTGCACTTTGCGTAGCTTCACGTAGCGCTACTTCGCGAACTACACCCACCCCTACCTGAAAACAGATAACATAAAATACCAACAGTCTAGATTTGTGGCATTAGAAACTTGACTGTCTTTTGTAGGCAATACATCTAGAATTTCATGACTTCCTCGCCTCCCTTGAGGTAAAAAAAATCTAGGTAGAGTAACTGGTCTAGCATGGTTACATCTGCCCAGACGTAATATTCCAGAGTGTGGCCGCATCTGCTCAAAGTAATTGTCCTATGACTACCTGCAACTTTTGGGAAATGCATTCATGTCTAAGTAAGTTTAGGCAGGATTAAAGTTTAAGGAACCGAATTAGAGATTTAATTCCCTTGTAATAAGTCGGACGGGATATTTGCCGCATTTGTGAAAGACTATCATGTCTGCCAACTTCTGAATCATGCCCTTAATTTCATAACTCTGCTTAGAAAAAGCCTAAAAAAATGTTTCAAAGATATTCCATGTTTGATGTTTAAAATCGGATTTTTAATAACTACGGACTGCTACTGGGGCACTTGCTTTTCGGCTCCTGCTCTACTCTCAATTCCCACAGCTGAAATCCTGAAATGTTTTTATCAAAAATCATTACGAGGCACATATGCAGCAATGTTGTCACCTGTGGAAACAATAACACACTGGGAAAGCCAGAGGTGCCAATGCTAGTTAGACATTATTCCCAGGAAACCATGAAAATCAGATACTTGCACTTCTAGGATGTAGAAAATATTGGTAGAACATTTATTGGACATTTTTTTTTTTAGATCGTATAAATACAGTGCAGGGGATAAATATATAAAAACAAACAATAATAGTATAACTCAAGTGTTAAGACACAACGTTGCACATCATTTCATGCATAATTCATAACTGATGCATTACTAAATTCCACGGACACCTGTACAAACTTCGCCTAAATACACTCTATGTCGACGAAGAAAGAAATGATCGAATGTTGGGATGGTTTAAGAACGCAGCTCCGTCTGCATGATACAATATGTTCTAACTCCAAACTCTTCAATTGTGGGGCGATTCATTAAGCATTTTTCTGTGATTAAAAGTAAGTGTTTCTTCTCAGCTCTACTAGATATAAAAAAAACTGCCGTTTGCCCCTATTCATATACTTCTTGTAATTACAAAGAGATACCAAGGTTGTTAAAAAGCTAAGGGAGAAACAGAATGGAAGATCTCAATTATGATATTGCCAAGGAAAGCAGGACCCGAATCTACACGTGTTCAGATGCTACCATCTCTCTCCATTATAAAGACAGACGCAATAAATTGCACGCACAGTGCATGTGTGACTTCTTAAAGGCTACGATAAAGTCTAGGATAATCGGTTTTCTAAGGCATAGTTTAATATGTGAGCCCATAGACTTTCAGCAAACCATATGCGGTCGTCACAATGGAGAGATTCTATTTGCGGATGCGGCATTGTGCAGGTTTGTGGTGGTTTTGGTCTAGATGCTTATCCTTCTGGATGCATTGATCGTGCGGTCCATTATACCGAATAATGTAAGACAGTGAGCGCGCAGCCCATCCCTCTTACGCTGGCCTGGATCAAATATGTTACACATTAGCCATTGCTGATTCTTTTCGAAAATATTGCTGAGTACAATAGGGTAGACGTGGCGTACAAGGAAATCTTGATTCGATTTCCTCAGAGTGTAATACGTTCATTATTGATTTAAACAGTAATTGTTTCGTTGATTAAAACTTCATCATGAAATGTTTTAAAACTGTAATGCACTAAGGGGCAAGTTTACTATAATCAGAGTGCTGCACTTCGCTGCATGAGTAGGAGAGAGCAGGAGACCGCCATATTTACAGAAATATGGCACCTACCCCCTCTTAATAGGCCTGCGCAGAAATATGCTACTGTGCGCCATGGACACACCTTTGCACCATGTTGCAAGGGTTTCTCTGTGAGTCTAGCATAGGGTTTGTACTGGAAGGATAGCCTTCCAATACAAAAAAATATGCTTAGACTAACTATAAACCTTTTCCCACTTTATGTGTGTGCTGTACAGTGCAGCACGCATGCAAAGCTGAAAATGGAAAGACAAATGAAAGCATTTCTCTTTCACAGCATCTATTTGCGCCATTGAAGCTTTTTAGTTCAGCCAGAGAAACCCCCACCGCTCCTTGGTTCACCGAGGACATCAGAGCTAAAAAAAAAGCGACTGGAAAAGACAGGTGCGTAAGTGGAGAAAATCTTACGATACAGAGGATACAATTGGGTATGGAAGGGCTCCAAAAGAATACCGTAAACTTCTCCTATGTTAAGAAAAGAGATTTCCTGGCCGACCAGATTGTCAGTGCTAGGAATTCCTCCAGGGAAGTTTTAAGGTCGTGAAATCGTTCACCAAGCCCTCGGCACTTCAGCACCCTGTGGTTCCTTCTGTGGAGATGTGCAACAATCTCTCGAAATTCTTTGAGGAGAAAATTTCCCAGATCTATGCCTCGTTCCCTGTAGATCATCACGCTAGTTGGGGAGGACGCAATCTGTCACCATAGCCAGAACCGGCCAGTATGTTCTGAGTTCGCTATGGTTCCTGTTGAGGCCTCCCTGGTCGAATTGCAGAAATGCAAATCTGGGTCACCTAGTTATCACTGGCCAGCTCGATGTTGCAGTGTGCTGGCAGAATAGCTTAAACTGCCCCCCTCCCCTTAATACCATCTGGAATTCCTCACTCAGGCTATGGGTCTTTCCAACTGGCTGGAAATATGTGTTTCTCCTCTCCATATTGAAGAAAGCAAATGCTGACCTGGAAATCGCCAGTAATTTCAGGCCCATCTCTCTTCACTCGGCCCCTGGGAAAATCTTAGAGAAATTAGCGCATCAGCAGTTGGCGGCCTTTGTTGAATCTAATGGACTTCTGCATGATTCTCAGACGGGCTTTCACCTTGGTTACAGCACTGAATCCACCCTAAAAGAGATGGCTGATGCCATTCGCTAGGCGGTAGATGAGGGTGCGGCGACCATGTTGGTACTTCTTGATCTGTCAGCAGCATTTGACATGGTGTCCCAGACGATCTTGCTTGATCGTTGTTAGAACTGGGATTTTCTGGTTGGCTAAGGCTTACGCCAAAGCCAGGCAGAAACCACCATTCTAGTCAGGGCAAGGGAGTCACACGCCAAGATAACCCCTGCTCACCCCCTTGGTAGCTTGGCACGAGCAGACAGGCTTATCCCGGAGGCGATGTGTAAAGCATTTGCGCATGCACACAACAGCAACAACATTCTAGGCACACCACAAAAGGAACTCCACACAAGGCTATATAAAAATAACTTTTGTATTGTCAATACAATATAAATTGTGCCAACTGGCACGGGCAATATTCACAAGGGATTATTTACACCAGGACAGGGCCACGTGGGCCACTGTCAGAATCAGCACTTAGTAGAACTAGCACTTAGAATAACTTTAACACAAACTGACAATTGTAGAACACCAGTAACCACTGGTAAAGGTAGGTACACACTACGCAATACTAATAACCATAGGCCTAGATCACGCAGGGACACAAACTCACTAGTATAACATACTAGGCAAAGTAAACTTCTAAGCATGAGCACATTTAGAAGTATAACACAAGCATAAAGGCAAAGCACATTACGCAACAATTACATTTAGGCCTAAACGGTATATCTACAGTAGGCAATCTCTCATTAGTCTAAACACATTAGACTCTGCCTCCTAAGAATAAATCACATGTAGGGGCATAACTCACAGTGAAACATAAGCTCACTAACATAAACCTCCACAGATAAAACCATCTCTAGAGGTATCAACACAGGGTGCGTAAAACATACTAGATGCATTACATTTCCTAGCACCACATTTAAAGCACATGTCACCTTTAGCACATAAATCACAATAGGCAATTACCATCATAAACATAGTAACATCACATTGCCCAAAAAACACATTAGGCAATTACCATCATAAGCATAGTAACATCACATTGCGCAAAAATCACATTAGGGCCTTGCGCCCTACCCACAAACCAGCCCCCCTGGCAAACATGGCCATCCAAGAAGGCGCTCTGACTCGGTGCCCTTGACTGGCACCTCCCATACCATCTGCCCCCTTGGGGGCGGTAACCCGAATGCCCCATTCGTCACCCGGCCCAGCACGGACTCACCAGCTGCTGTGGGAGGCTTCGCTCCTTCACCGGTCCGGACTCCATGCGGGTTGTGTGGAGGGGCAGGCAACGGCAATGTGCTTCGCACCCCCTCCGCAGGACAAGAGGCCACGCTGCATCCCCTGGGCCCCTCCCCCTCGGGACCCAGGACTCTTCTCGCTCGGCCGCAGCAGCTGGGTTCTTCGTGACTTCTCCCCAGCCGGGAGAAGTAGAAATCGAGCCTGCGACGCTTGGGCCAACGTCTCCTCTGTCGGCGCGGGGCTTCCCTCCTTCAATGCTATGGGCGGCCTCAGCCGCGGCTGCACCACTTCACCCTGGTCCCCTCCTGGGGCCCGGGGCTTTCTCTTCTGCATGGAGCAATGGCTTCCCCAGGCAAGAGGGAAGCGGAACAAAGGGGATACCAGGCCACGCCCACCTCCAGTACTTCCGGGTCGCGGTATGCAGTGGCCCGGCACGGTTAAACAAGCAGCTCGGGTTGCGGCGGTGATTCACGGGGTGGGCACCCGTGCAAAGTTAAATCAGTTAATCAAGGGCATCATGCAGGGTGGCACCTGCATAGCCACAATTAAAATAATCGGGTTAGGCACCCGCCGGGCATGATGGGGGAATCCCTACACAGGGGACTGCTCCTTCAAGGGGCTGCAGCGCCGCGCTGCAAAGCCCACGCTCCCTCCTGTAGCATAAAAAGAAGGGGAAAGTGAAGCGCTCCAAGAGCGCAGAAGGGCCTGGGAGCTGGTAAGCAAGGAAAAAGAGTTCCAGGAATCATTCCAGCATCATAAGGGCCCCCAAGAAGTCCTCCAGGGCATCCAGGGGCTGGGCAGAGCCCAGGGGGGCAAGCCTTCCCCTGGGCCCCAGCAGCAGCACGCCCCTGGATGATTCAAGTTGACCACAAGAACATTTTACAAGAGGTCACAGCCTCTTTTTATACACAAAAATCCCTTTGTCTAGCAGGGTGTAGGCAATGTAAGAACCAGCTACAACTGGTTATGGGGAACTCCCTTTCACTGCCAGGCTAGGGACATCAGACGCACCACAGGGGGTGGAGCCAGCATTGTGTGGGGCAAGACCAGCCCTATTCAGGTCCCAGGTGTACCCCTCCCTCACATCAGCATGCTAATCGCTCCATTCACCACCGGGGCAGACCCATCCTGACTCCTGAAGCCAGGCTCACCAGCCAGCTCCAGCCAATCACACGCCAGAGACAAATTACACTAACATGCCAACTTCTAGAAGTGGCACTTCCACACTAGACATAATCATGCCGCATACATCATTGCGCAGCATTAAATTTAGCGAGTTCGCACATCCCAAACTCGGCCCTGCACTCCCCACACATCAGGAACTACCATGGTCACACATATTCCCCATGCATTCCTATGGGAGGGCAGGTCACTCTCACCCCACACACAGAGAGCGCATGCACTTTACACTGGACCACAGTGAAAAAGTGCGCAGAGACCTAAAATCACCAACACCAGGTTACAGAAACAGGCTAGGAAAAAGAAAAAAAAAGTTTCGGGGTGAACCTGCCCAAAGGGCCGGGTCCAACAATCGTCTTAAGCAAATTGGCATCTGTGGGGCGGCCTTGTACTTCATCATGTCTTACCTTCATAGCTGAGACCAACAGGTCTTTCTCCACCCTTTCTCCTCCGAGGCAAAGCCTCTAAGATGGGTGGTGCCTCATTGCTAGCACAGGAATCAAGGAATCAAGGTAATATCCTATGCGGATGACACCCAACTGATGTTTTCCTTTAGTGAAGTGTCGGTATCCGTTTTTGACTGTTTTAGAGAGCTCCTTAAAAATATTTCCGTCTGGATGAGCAGCAATTTTTTAAACCTCAATGCCGACAAGACGGAGGTTCTGTTTTTTAACCAAACAGTCCCTCCCCCAGCGGCCTTGTGGTGGCCGGTAGAACTGGGAACAGCTCCCATCCCTAAAAACTCGGTCAAGAATCCTGGTGTCCGTTGGGACAATAACTTATCCCTTTCTGCACATATCCAGCACCTTTCTGCGGTCTGCTTTGGTAAGATGAAAATTATTAGAAAACTCATCAACTTCTTTCCACAGAGAGCTCGTAAAACTGTGGTGCATGCGTTAGTCACCTCCCATCTCGAATATGCCAATGGACTCTATTTGGGTCTGCCCAGCGACTTGATCCGCAGGCTGCAGATAGTACAAAATGTGGCAGCTAGGCTGGTCTGCACGTTCCCTCTCTGCCACCACATCATCCCCCACCTCAGACAACTCCAGTGGAGAAGCGTGGCTCACTGGTTAGAGGAGGCAGACCTGGAAGCAGAGGTCAGCCCGGGACCAGGGTTCAATTCCCGGCTCGGTGGGGTCTTGAGTCCTAAAATGTCCATGGACTCGACAATTCTCGCTCCGGTGCCTACTCGATTCACGGGTTCACACTCTGCGACTCTGGGCAATAGCTTGCTTAATCTCCACAATGGCCCCTCGCGGCGGGATGCCTGGCTTTCACCTTGTGGATACCCTGCCGGGGTTATCTCACAGGGGAATACTAGGACAGGTTCCCTAAGCAAGCGCTTAGAAACCGCTCGTGATTTGCGCTATATAAATTCCTGTACATTTACATTTACATTCCATTGGCTCCCTTTGGCCAAGAGCGTTGAACTTAAGGCCCTCACGTATGCTTTCCAGGCCTACTAGGGAAAAGGCCCTAAGTATCTGAGGATAAGACTTCGCCCCTACCAGCAGGGTAGATTGCTGCGGTCCAATTCCAAATCCTACCTTCTCATCCCCCACTTTGTTAAAGTGAGAATGGGGGGCAGAACTTTTAAGGTGGGAATCTATAAATGCTGGAATGACCTGCCCCTCCAACTACCTTTGATGCACTCTAAACAGGAGTTGAGAAAGGCCTTGAAGACTTTGCTGTTCAGCCGTAGAGACTAGTTCCCTGCTATCATGGCTACAATGTTATCCACTTTAGCGCTGTGACTCCTCATTTGAGGTAGCTGCATGCTCTATAAATGTTTATTATTAGTGTTATTATTATTATTATTATTATTATTATTATTAATTAAAAGGGTTGTTATTTTCTCGCACTAAACCCTGTCTACTTTTTTAAGTATCAACAAACATGAAAAGGAGCATATAATTATGTATTCAATTTCGCTCAATTAACAGCAGTACAACAAGTTCCAAACAATATTCTATCATCAAATGTTGAAGATCAAATATCCATTCAAGTTCCTCAGTAGTCTTGTGCATGAATTTCAATCCACTTTGTTGAAGATTATTAAGTGTAACAATAGTGCCTCAGCCCAGCCAACATGTTTCGCCATTGCGGACTTCATCGGGGTTGGGTTATTAGTAAAATTCTAATGTTGCACTGAATGAACAAGAGTAAAAAAAGGACCATGACCAGTAATGGCTCACCATAATGAGTTGTTGGGTGGTATAGTACTCCCTTGTTAGTTTGAGCCACAGTCCCATATTTTGACAAAGAACGCCTGTGTTGATTATGTAATTATATGCTCCTTTTCATGTTTGTTGATTTTGAAATTCCTGTGACCACAAAGCAGTGGGGTCCCGATAAGTTGAGCATTGGCAAGATATCATAACTACACTATTTTACACTAGTGCGACATTTGATGACCCACACTGCGAGTGCTTCTCAACGGTAGCACTTTTTTAAGTAAATAGGGCTCAGCGTCAGAAACCTTGGGTGGTTTTATGGGAATGCCCATGCACCACCTATTGTGCGCATCCTTGGCGCTAAGTAATGCAAAGCAGCAGTATACACTGCTTGATGGTATTATCAAGTGGTTTTCCAGTGCGATACAAGTTTCGCCCTGGAAAGTAAATTAGCAAAAAAAAGATTGATTTATGTCTTTTGTGACGCAAACACAGTGCTAAAACTTAGTAAATATGCCCCCAAAGGTAGATTGCTATGAAATTGAGTCATTGCCATAGAAAAATGCAAATAACCCTGTCTAGTTGTTAATAGCGTGTAATGTAAGTATAAATTAATCTGTATTGAAATGTACAGGTTAATGCATGCATATCAGAAGTTCTTTAGGTGCTCACTCAAATAGAAGTGGGGCCATTATAAGGAAGAGAACCTGTTTCAAAGTGTATGAATGAGTCTTATGGAGAAAGAGTAAACAGGGAATATCAGTATCTGGCATCTGTGCTAGCCTCCTCGTCCTGAATAAATAGGGCAGCGTTATTTATAAAAATCTTTAAATGGAATATGCTTCAGCACGAGTACAGGCCCTAAAATGTGCAGAGCCTGGGGAATGATTTACCCTCTACCCCTCCGTTCTGACAGGCCTAGGTTAATGTCTTATCACACCCTAGGTGATGGTGCAGTATGCAGATGTGGCACACATGTGCTGGATCTACTTCCTAAGGGAAGAAACAGGGGGGCAGCGGTGCGGCAAGCACAAGATAAGTTGTTACATTTATTTATTTTGCATTCCCTATCCTGCCGTTTGTCACTTTTACCCTCCCACCCCTTCCAATCCCCACTGCGCTTACCTTCAAGGGCCACCACTGCGCCTTAGCTGAAAAAGACAAGTAAAGCATATGAGTAAGCGCTACCTCTTATATCTCAGGTGCTTACTTCAGCTAGCACAGAGGCATTTGGCCACAATAAAGTGTGTAGAGGCATTCCACCCTGGCACTGAGCCACACCTCCACCTCAGAAAGGGTAAACCAGTCTCTGTCAATTCTGCCCAGGAAAGGCCAGAGAGGATAACAGGATTTTTCTGACCATGGGGGCAGACAGTAAAGGGGGGGGGGGGAGTGTAATTTTTGCTCCATCCCTACATGTCACAAATCTGCAATATATATGTCCACTTAGCACTACATACTCTGTGTGCTCTAATATTATTAAAGTAAAGTGTTGCACCTACATTTAATACTGAAGTGCATTCACTGTAGAACTAGAAAATTCTATATGCTCTATATGCTGTGTACTTTAACCTTATTAAAATAAATTATAGTCTTTAGAGTATTGATGAACCATCCTCATATACCTAAAATGTATTTACATTAGATACAAGAAATATTTATGTAAACGTATGAACTAATGTTTTCGCATTGGTATTTATGATGTAGCTTTTAGTCATAGTTGTACTTGTGCACTCAAAGTTACTTTACATTTACTTAAAGTGTAACGTGAATCTAGTGCTGAATTTATGTACTCATATGTATTATTCATTTGTAGTTGTACATACACAAACATCAAGTATTAATGTGCACTATGGAATAAGATGCTTAATTTGACTCAACTAGGCCTGTATTTCGCTTCTGTACTAAATATTGTTTTTCCAATTCTGCTTGTGTGTCTTTTCTTTGAAGGTACGTTCACATGATTTGTTAGTTTGTCATGTGATGAAGTGTCACAGTTGACCAAGGACGATTTTATTCATAGAACTGGCGTAGGAGAGTCTGCTAAGGTTGCAGCTCACAGCATGAGAATGGAAAGGACAAATGAGCCCCTAATGGTGTCATCAATGGGTGCTACCCCGATGATTCTTGTGGTGTTAACTAGTGTTCACACATGTTGAGGTTGGCCATTTTTCCTTTTGAGGTACAGACCTCTATGCTTACCCCTTTGATTCCTGGCTGACTCTGGCTTAGGCTAACACTTAATTCCCTATCCCTATAAGAATCTTGACCAAGCTTCTGGAATACAGACACCTTCCTGCATACTTCTCATACTTTTTATCTTTTTTCGCATTTCCCCAACTTTTTGAGACTCCTATAGATTAAATTGTCTCTAATAGTTTTGACTCTAGATTTGAGGACTTTAGACATTATTCATATCTAAGAGAGAAGATCAAAGACTCTTCTGTGAGCACCAGATTCTCCTGTCAATACTTTGTATTGTGTGATTGAATGCCGTGTTTGTCTCATTTCGATGTGCCTGAACATCTGGTTATCCAGTTGTTATTCTGTACCTTTACAGCATGGTATTGAGCTTGATTTATATTAACCTGACTGCTAACTTATGACTTGACTTTATTTACTAATACCTAGCCCTTATTGTGTAGCCAAATGGGTTATACTGTTAACTATATGTGTTTGACCAAGTGCTAACTCTTATCAACTCTCAGTTGCATAAAAAAACTATCAGATAACCAATGATAAGAGGTTGGCTTTGAACTGGATCACAGGTATTTTCTAATTGGGAACGTTGGCCCTAATTTACTCCTTAGTGATGTGATAGAAAGTCTACTAAGCATAAGGGATTTTACATTTGGGCAAAACATAGGGCTGAGGATTAATCTAGTGGCAATGGGCATCCAGGGGAAGGACTCCCATTGTTCATGGCGTAATCTACTCATGTAGTGGACACTAATCTCTGCCACACAAGAAAGGTAATGTTTTTATCGGGACAAGTGGGGGATCACTGGGTGGAAGGAATTTTGTGGATCCTTGCAGATTCCTGAAGGTTAACATCACAGAAATGCAAGGAAGATGTGTGATTTTAGACCAAGTTTGAAGTTTTCAGGGCGTTGTGGGATCCATGCAAAGCTCATACACTAGATAGCAAAGGGTGTTTAGTTTTAAAAAATGCCTGAGTTCAGTAGGTTTTCCTGGGTGGCCGTCGAGCCCAGGTCAAAATATCGCAGCGACCCACATTGCCAAATCAGATCATTTTTTGGGCAGGGAGTGTTGATCTCTCCACATTAATTTTTGGAGCCTTTCCTGCCATGGGCGCTAGGCCTACCCACATTTTGTGCCATTTTTCTCAGGAGACTTGTGGGAACATTGAGTTGTAGAAAATGTGTGGATCTCCGCAGATTCCGAACTTTCCCTCACAAAACTGTGAGGAAAATGTGTGTGTTTAGCCAAAGTTTTAGGATTACAAGGGCTTCTAGGTAAAAATATCCTTGTGCAATTCATGGATCTCACACCACACTGGACTCCGCTGGGAGTCTAGTTGTCAGAAATGGTTGTGTATGGTAGGTTTTCCTGGGTGGTGGCTGAGTCCAGGTTCACATTCTCAACTCTCCACATTGAAAAAACAAGGCTCGGTTTTGAGTGGAAAAATGTTATCTGTTCATGTTGCATTGTGGGCCTTTTTCTGACAAGGACGCTAGGCCCCCCACACACACACAAGTGGGTTAACATGTTTATCGGGGGACATGTGGAAATTCTGGGTGGTAGAAAATTTGAGCATCCGAGTAGATTATGGACATTTCCTTTACAGAAATGTGAGGTAGTTGAGGGCTATTAAGTAAAGTCTAGAAAACTTTGTGGGATAAGTACAAGTCACACCAGCCTTGACTCCCCCATCTAGTTTTCAGACATTTCTCAATCACAAAGAGAGAGACAGAAGATTTTACAGTGAGCTCATTTAAATTCCAACATCTAATTATGTCTAATCAAAGGGAGCAAATGCGCCCCAATGAGGGACGTCAGCTAATTTGCATCCAAATCAAACATCCTTTTGACTTTTTAAAAAAGACTCTAACTTTAGTCCATTTAGTGGCATGCTTCATCATCAGGTCTTTGTCTGGGAGTTCTCAACCTTGAAGGTTAAGGAAGTTCTTGGGATATATGTCTTAAATGGCCTAGGAGTGCCCTAAATGTATCAACAGGTATATCCATTCAAGAGCCTCTTGGCAAGGTTAAAAACACAATGTGATTATGTTGGAGAAAATGATCAACTCCAACATATAGGGTCTACATGTTTCAGCCATGGGTTTGCCTCAACTGGTCAAGTGGCTTTCATCAGGACCAAATTTCTAGATCCCTATTCAAAATCCCAGTTAGAATTATTTTATCATTTTTTTTACTGCAACCTACTTTGTGCCACTCATTCTTTTATACATGTCACAATTTATGAACTCTCCTAAGGGATTTTCTCAGTTTAGTTTGTTAAGTACTCTTAAGTCAGGGAGGGTTTAGCCTTTCACGCTCTCTGGTTCCTTCCCGTCATGGGAGCTAGGCTTACCAACACAAGTGGGGAAGCATTTTTACTGGGAGACCAATAGTGGTAGGCAGTTTAGGGATACCTTTAAATTCCAGAAGTTTCACTCACAGAAACATAAGGAAAATTTATGTTTTTAGGCAAAGGTTGAAGATTGCATGGGCTTTTGGCTATGGTGGTTCCTCTGCTAAGGCATAGGAGCGTAGCCCCACTTCTTTTTAGCAGTGAAATAAAGGGGAAATAAAATGATAACTCTGGTTAATACCATTTTATTTTCTCCTACTTCCGCAGCTTTGCGCGAGGAGGCAGGGGATGGGGACGAGCGGTAGCCCCTCCTCAGTGCACAATGACTGCTTGACCGGCCCTCTTAGGCCGGACAAACTGTCTCGCACACTTTGCATGTTCTCCATGCAGGCTACATTACAGCCTGTGTGTAGAACATGCCCAGGCTCCCAGTCAGTGTCTGAGCGCCGATAAATGGAGCTCCGACCATTCACAACGCTGCTAAAGCAGTGTTGTGGTCGGCTAACTGGGAGCCTGGGTGTGCTTACTGTTAAGGCCAGGGAGGAAGAACTACAGAGGAGAGCCACGGCGAGATGGTGGTTTTATTTAAGTTTTTAATAACCACTTCCCCCGCGTCCTCCCCCACTCATGCTGGCAGCCGCTGGCTTTTGGGTAAGAAAACCTTGTGAGAACGACAAAAGCCACCCTACCATCCCACCCGGGAATCTAGTTTCATAAATGTCTGGGTAACGTAGGTTTCCTGGGGTGGCAGCAGAGCTAAGGCCCAATTCCACATCTACACATATTGTTAAAAGAAAATCCAGGACGCATTTTGAAGCATAATGTGACACAAGCACTTGGCACATCCACATGTGCTGGTGCCAGTTGTATCAGGAGACATCTGCAAGTACAGAATAATAGAACATTTGTTATTATCAATTTTTCCATGCATTTGTGGCTTCCAAATGTAAGGCAGTGTGCAGGAAAGAAGGCATTTTGTAAAATGCCCTCTGAACCACATGATAATATGGGTGATAACGCAATCAGGGGTTATCTTCATACCTGTTAGACCTTGCTTGTCCAGCGGGTTTATCCCCAGACTTTTTGATTTTATGCCTCCTGTTTTTTACCCTGTGTTTGTTGATTTTAGGACTCTGGGCACTTTACAACTGCTGATCAGACCTAAAGTGCATATGCTCTCTCAGTAATTTGTGTATATGGACAGGTGATTCCATGTTTGGCTTATTTGACTTACCACTAAGTCCCTCGTACAGTGCACTGTGTGTGCCCAGGTCATGTAAGTCAAATGCTGCTGGTAGACCTTCAGCACTGATTGTGCCACCCACAGAAGCACCCTTTCACCTGGCAAGTGCACCCACTTGCCCGGCCCTAACCTTCCCTTTTCTTACATGTGAGTCACCCCTAAGGTAGGGCCAAGGTACCCCTGTGGCCAGGGTGCAGTGTCTGTGAAAGGCAGCACTTGTTGTGATGTGTATAACATGTCCTGATAGTGAACTACAGTGAATTTAGTGTTTCACTATTGAAAGGCTATCTGTTCCATAGGATAGAATGGGGAGTTTAATTATAACATCTTATAACTATTACTGACCATGGGAACAAGATGAGAAAATTGATTTTAATATGCCTGAACTCAAAATCTAAAGATGCATCTTTTAGAAAGGATGATTTTTACATTCTGGGTTTGAAAATACCACTGCTAAAAGTAGGTAGTTTCGTGCTTAGCGATCCAGTGTGCCTCTGCTAGGTTTGTGTATTGACTGTCTGGCTTACGAGTGACAGGGGCTGAGGATGTGCATTCTCTCAGACAGCAACTGGGGGGGTTGATGTGTTTCCTGCCTTTCCAGGGTGAGTCATGGCTGGGGTGAATAGACCTGGGCTGCATTTAGTATAGGGGAGGAGATTTCTTTCACACCTGTCTCCACCTCCTGCCGGGCAGCTTCACCAGAGAGGACAGAACTGGTTTTGGCTGGACAAAGAGCTTCTCTACCACCAGAGAACAAGGGATTGTGTGCTATAAAAAGTGGGACCAAGACCCCAGACTTTTAGATCAGTTGTGGACTTCAAGAGGAACCTCTGCCAAGGAGGACAGCTGGAAGAAGCTGGAGGAGGAGTATTACCCATTTACTGTGTGCTGTCTGGGGTTGGCCTGCAGTAGCTGTTTCTGCGAAGGAGAGGAACTGTGTGTGTATCCTGCTTGACAAAGTGTCTTCAAGGGTTTGAGGGAGAGATTGCCCCCTGTTCAAGAAGTCTCAGGAACAGCAAAGACTTCACCCTCCTTCTGGGCACCGTCTCTGGAACCACTGGTTTCAGTCGCCGCAGAAGAAAAGAACAGCCGACTCAGTCACTGAGTCCATCCCTGGTTCTGTGTCCTGAAGGCACCGCAGAAGGTACCACCGCTCTTCACACAGCATTTTTTGTCTCACTGATACCGCTGAGCGAACGTCACTGAGCCTTTGCGTGCAGCGCATCCTGTGGGCACCGCATTCCGCACCACCACGCTTCACTCTGCCCGGACGTCACCGTCACTGCACGACCTGCACACCGACCAGCTTCGTCGCCTGCTCGGTGACTTGCCAGCACCGCATCGAGCAACATCTCACTCCGCATTGTAAGCCTTGGCCTCACTGATGCCATTGGACGACGGTCACCAAGCCGCAGCCTGCACCGCCTACTTAGGGCACTGCATGCAGCACTGCTTCCATTTTGCAACGCACCCACGACGGTTGCCCTGGCTGACTCGCACCAACGTGTCGGCCGCTGTAGCTTACCCATCCCGACATGGTCGGCTGGAACTGTTAGACTCTGTCTTTGTCAGCATCGCAGTAGCCCCGGATGGAAGTACCAACTCGGAAGAAGAGTGTTTTCCAGCTATTTTTGCAATTTGAAGGTTATCTTGCAAAGTACTTATTTTTGCAGTATTGTATGTTGAATTTTTGTCATATTTGGTTGTGTTGGTTTAGATATAGAATTACTTACTTTTACGAACTGGTGTGGTGTCCATTTGTAGTGTTTTCACTCTGTTACGGTATGTTTGCACCAATGCTTTACACACTGCCTCTGAGATAAGCCTGTCTGCTCATGCCAAGCTCGAATGGGGTGAGCAGGGGTTATTTTAGATGTGTATCCCCCTTACCTTGACTAGGAAGCAGGGTCCCTACTTGGACAACGGTGCAAACTATTGCCAACTAGAGACCCCCATTTCTAACAATACCCATGTATTATTCTTTGTATTTTATCATATGAATTGCTCTGTGCACAATGAAAAAGCATAATAGGGTGCAGCTCAGTTGATGACTCTGGGTATCGACTGTTTTTGGAGAATCCTCACACACTATATATCCCTGCGATCATAAGGGTCTATCAGATGTACCGGTATATTGCTTTTTTGAATTGGCCATTATGACATTAGGGGCTAGATGTAGGTAATTTTATTTTACCGATTTTAAAATACCGAAGTTTACCGATTCGATATTTTCGAATCAGTAAATGCAATGTAGGTAATCAATTGGTAAAAAATACAGAATCATTAAGATTCGGTATTTACCGAATTGGTAATTACCGATTCGGTATTTGCCATTCATTCCTATGGGCCTGGAGGCCCATAGGAATGAATGTCAATTACCGAATCGGTAGATACCGATTTGTTATTTACCGAATCGGTAAAAAAGCCTCCTACATAGGAAAAGTCTATTACTGGTCGGTAACGGCCGAATTCGACCATTACCAACCGGTAATAGCCTACCTACATCTGGCCCTAATTTACAGACGAAAACATTGTCATAAATGACCGTTTTGTCCTTGTCATGTTCATTATTTTTTAATTTCAATGGTTTGTTTATTTGTGATAACCTTGAGAAGGGGTCTACACAAATGTCCCCTTGCTGAATTCAGAATTTTGTCTTTCAGAAATGTACAGCTTCTGGGATCACATATGGGTTTCAAACCTGTTTCCACTACAAACTGCAAGTAGGCGGAAACCCCAGAATACCACTTAGAAAAATGCAAAACACAGTAGGAAAAAAACTATTTTTGATGCAATCTGCTTGCTCCTGAAACCTGGGAAATGGTGATCCCAACACTGCAAACCTTTCTATGATGACATTTCCCAGTTTTTCTCCAAAACATTTTTGTTTGCCATAATTGGCTATTTTCTCAGTCCCCTCCAGGGGACTATACACACCCTGGCTCCCTTCAGAATCCCCAGGAGGTTAGAAAAAAGGCAAACATGTGGCATGAATACATTTTGAGGAGAAAAAGTAATGAAGCTTTAAGAGCTTTAAATATCAATTAAAGGGCTTAGCACTGGGGGAGGGGGTGATTGGAAGCCCTAGCGATCGAGAGGTTAAACAATATTAGTAAAAGTTCATTTTATTTTGGAGATTAAACATGTAAAAATATTCCTAGATAAAGCTGCATTGCACATATCTTAAAAGTGGAAGTAAGAGGTTGATGTTTAACTGACTGCATCCTTCATAAAAGACTGTGTAAGTAATAGTATAGTCAAAATGACAGCAGGGAGGAAATGTTCAAATGAAGAAATGAGGTAGAAGTAATGGTAGGACACATGTAATGCATTCATTGAAAAGCAAAATTATATTTTAGCATCTAAAAGAAGAATTTAATTCAGAAGTGCAAATGCATTCAACTGAGAAAGCATTTAACTTCAAGTCTCGAAAGCATTCTATTTACAGAGAAGTGATTGAGTCTGGGAATTTAGGGTCTGATTTAGATCTTGGCGAACAGGTTACTCCGTCACAATGGTGATGGATTCCCCATTCTGTGAAATATAAATCCCATAGGATATAATGCAGACGATATATCCGTCACCGTTGTAACGGAGTAACCTGTTCGCCAAGATCTAAATCAGGCCCATAGTCATCAGGCAAGTGTTAGATATAAGGTACATGGTAACCCTGTCAGTCTCTTTTTCCTGCTGTATCATAACTGGACTTCTTGCATCCTTTGACTGTTCAGGATTCCTACCTTCTTCCTCCTCAAAGAAAGAAATTGAACTTCCAGAAATACTGGCCATGAGTCGGGATTTGCTCTCAAGTAGAAATCGTTGTCATGTTATTTGGGACAGAATATATATAGTGAGAGTTAAATGACATGAAGGCAACTCTCACAGCCATTGTTTAGTTCCTATGGTAATGAAAAGTGGTGGGAGACAAAAAGGACTGCAAAAGATACTATATCTGAAGAAATTATAGTATGCCCTAAAGTGCTTCTCAAACCTTTTAGAACCGTGACCCACTTTTTAGCACACCAAATTTCAAAACCACCTAGCTTTAATGGACATGAAGGATATCATTTTTAATGTAACTAAGTCATCATGTGGTAGTGCACTGTCATTTAGACAGTGCATTTTCCATTGAAATGGTCCCTGAATTTGCACACACACACCGTTTTCCTGAAAAAACTATATAAATCTATATTGTACATAAATGATACTGTGTGAAAATCGGGTCTCACTGAATATTTATCTTCTGAACATCACCAAGAAAAAGTGTCTTCATTTGCTTTGATTCTATTCAAATCTTTGCTTCCATCACACTTCAGAATTACAAAAAAGTGCTAAATTTTTGCGCCAAGAACTGCTGATTATGTATAGTTTGTTTTGCCACACAAAAAGCTGAACTTGTTTTATATCTAGCAAACAACAGCGCCCAGATGCCTTTGTGCAATCATATGCTTTATAAACGCTATCAATATCAAAGTACATTGTGTGCTATGTTAAAAACAAATTGCATCCTATAGCCTTTCCTTGTCACATAATTCACTTTACTTTCCTTTGCCTGACTGCAAAATGAGATGAGTTTGTAAACACCAATCTCCATGTTAAAAAACATAAGCAGCAATTTGTCAGAAGACATACCCTCACATTTGACCTCTTTAATTGAAGCTTACCAATCAGACAAGATGAATACAGAATTTAAAGGCATCTTTATTGCTTAGACTTTCCTGACCCACCAGACATTGGCTTGCAACCCACCAGGGGGTTGTGATCCACAGCCTGGAAAACACCTATTATGTGAGTCTCTGGTGTACAAAGGATTATCTATGTAGCCTAAAAAATATTGGTTTGCCTCCAAAGCCAAGAAAAACTTTTCATCAGGTGTGATACTTGCAAACTAATGTTTCCACCAAATTTGGAAGAGTTTGGAATTTGAATGATTTTAGTGGCAGAGAGGTGCGTAGGATGGAGAATAAGACATCTTTTACATTTATATATTTATGGATTTTGGGGACGACCTTTGCCTTGTTAGTCAGTATTATATTACTATTGATACACCATCTGAGAAGCATGATAAGCTCATAATAAAGAAGGAGAGTGTCACACTTAAAGGAGAAAACAGCATTGTTTTTGAGAAAAGTTGGAAGCGGCGGCTTATCCCCACCCTTGCCTGAAGTTGATTTTTCTCACTTGAATCCCTTCTTTCTCAGCCTGCATTGGTTAATTTCTCATTCTCCCTCTGTGCTACACTGCTTACCCATTGCTACTTCACTGGACTTCATTGCCAGAGCAAGTAGGCATGAGAACAACTTTCTCGTTGTTTATATTGGAGGATACTAAGGGGCTGATTACGACTTTGGTGCAGTTGCGCCAGCTCTCTGCGGCTCCACCAAAGCTGGGCAAACACCACCTGCCTGATTGCGAGTTTTTCTCATTCCGAAAGATGGTCTTTTTACCGTTCCTATGGCAGTGCCAGCAATTCAGTCACCGCAATGGAACCGCAAAACTGTTCCAGCATGGCATACCCTTCAACATAACCCTTTTGACAAGCCTTGTCACACTTTGAGGCAGGGTGCATGTTACTTAAAAGTAGGACATGTAGAAATGTAATGTTAACATGTACTTACAGGACTAAAACTCAAAAGCTATTTTTCACAGTAGCAGGTCTAGCTTTCCTAAGAACAAATCCAGAGTGCAAACTAAAAATCTTAATCTGAACTGGCTAGAAACATAATTAAACAACTATTTCTTGTACTTATTAACAATTCAACTGTGATGTACAATTTTAAATAAATATGACAGAAAAATAACTTTTAGTAAATTACTTTTTGTCTGCCTGAAAGCATTGGAGGCATATTTGTTTTTGCTTTCAAATGTCTTCTAGCCACTGATTAGCATTTGAAGAGGTGTAAAAAGGTACAAAATGCTTTCCAGGAGCAAAATTAAGCTGACTTGAATGGGCTGAGATGACAACTCTGAGCCTCCTAGAAAATTCAGGGTGAGGGCAGTTAGCATCATTTTAGAGATTAGAGTGTCAAGTCTTGCTCAAGTGTCAAAGTCTGCTTTACAGACCTGCTGGGTTACATATAACATGTTGGTGTACTTAAGAGAACAGGATACCAAGATAAATCTTTGATTTCCTCTGTCTGGTTGCTGAAGAACATTGCTTCGTCCCACCAGACTTCTGTCTCTTATTTTTACATATAACATTGGGAGCGCACTTGAAAGTACGGGAACAAGAAGGCAAGAAAATTCTTGTTCATCCTCTGTGTGATTACTGATGAACCATGTTTTTTTCTATCAGACGTCTGACTTGCGGTTTCTTATGGGTATAGTGGCTCCCAACACACACAGTCAACCTTGGGAGCACAAGTTTAGTGTATCTGAAGATGTTCACTATCTTGAAATTGTCCAGTGTGTGTAGTGGCTGCCTTGGGAATTTTTACCCCATTTGTTAGTGCATGCCCAGGAGTCAATCCCACTAGTCCTGTGGTAAATTTTAGTTAAGCTTGAGTAATCAGTGTAATTTCAGTAATTACTCTTGTGACGAGAAATGTTTTTACCAAAATTACGTGGTTATGCCAGCTTGAGTAATTAAGAGTAGTTTGGGGCAAAGATCCTACCGCAGAAGCACAGGAACAACAAACTAAGAGAGAGAGAGTGGCTGCTGGCTGCTGCTATTCATGTACTGTAGTGTTTAGTGCTATTTTCTTAGTGTAGAATGCATCCTTGGGCCATTTTGAACACTAAGGTGCATTATGTGCTAAGAAAATAGTGCTAAATCCTGGATTGCACTTCTCACACAATTACAAATAATTGCAAGTAACTTTGCAGTAATTACACTAGAGAGAATGCTGGTAGTCACTTCCATAATTTGTACCCACTGGCTCATGCCGGACATAAATGTAGCATCTCCGCCGCCCACTTCATAACACTCCTGGCTCTGAGGTAGAACAGAGGAGGACTGTACCTGCTGTCTATGACCTGAGAGAAGACCTGAATTAATAGACCTGCTCACTTTTTTATACAAAACAAAGAAGTGACCTACGTGGGTCATAAGGCCGACTTCCTGTTTTAACTACAGGGAAACAACAAGCTACAAGAGGCCCTTCCTGTAACTGCCCAACTGATCAGTGGCAACTGGACCTGGTATTGGACCTTGCTCTTGGCCTCTGCCTGACACCCTGTGAGTTTCTAAGTGTCTCCCCTGATGTTCCGTGGGGGGAGGGTGCACTCCTGTATGGCATGGGGCCTAAATGACTAAATTTAGAAGGTAAAATAACTGACCAGTACAAACTTGGTAGGTGTATCCGATCCTCGCTCCATCTCGATCAGCATCAAAATGCCCCTAGGTCCCAGTCTCCTGTTAACATTGACTAATATTGGCTTGGTATGGTTATTGGTTCTACTATGAAAGAATTAAAACTACATTTTGATAGATGTAAAATATATATTTTTTAAATCGCATGGCCCTGTTATCTATTCATTGATGAGACACACATATAGAATCTGCATTATTGAAAGTCTTTTTCTTCATAATGTTAAATCACTATTTTGCTAGATGGGATGCTGAAAGCATCTTTACAATCTTCAAAGTTAATGAAGAATGCAATTGACTTTGCAGTACATTCTGGTGCAATAAAATGTATATGGAGCTCATATACCCTGTGCACATGCTATCTAAACACATGCACTATCAGTGCAGAAAGCAAGCAATAATTAAAATTAAATAAAAATTCCATAAACACCAGAAAAGCACCGTTTTTGTTTTTTTAATGACCCGAAAATGTGTACCCACTGATAACGAAAAAACCTCACCAGAATTTACCAAAAATAGAAACTGAAAACAGGAAAGGCTATTTATGTTCCATTCCCTTGAATGTGGTTTTAAGTAATGCAGACCTCTTTAATAAAAAAAACCCTAATAATTTAACACTAAGGTTGTAGGTATGTGAAGTGTTTGCATTGACACATATCTGGTGCACTTTACCGTGATCTTTCTTGAAGTTTTCTCAATCTGCAATGCAAAAATGATAAACGCGCAATTATGATGCGTATTACTGCAATTTTTTCTCATGCTCTGTAATTACCGCTGCCTAGGATGTCCGTTCAGCATTTGAAAAGCCAATCAAGTCTTGCAGTTAGGAAATATTTCCAAACATTATGCTCCTTTGTGGGAACCGCACCAGGGGCTTCTATGCATCGAGTTAGAGCACTTCAATCAAGTTATTATTCTATCAAGTAAGAGCCATTTCAGAGGTCAGTATCCATCTTCTGGTCAAGCAGGAATTGGTCTTGGTGTGGTGCTCTGCATACGACAATCGAAGGTATTTTCCAGTATCTGAATAATGCCTTCAGCATACCTTCAGTTGTTTATAGTATGTATTGCAGAAGTAACACAATGATCAAAGGCATGGAGTTTCTCTCTTCATGACTCATCAGACGCTATACTTTTTATATTATAATCTTGATGTGTAACACTTATCAAGTTTAGTTCCTCAAAAACATTCTTTTATTTATAGATCAATAAATGTTATTGTTCAATTTGTTTTTCGATCAAACATGTACAAAACAACCAAAGAGCAAAGGGCCTGATGCAGTATTTCCACTCTCAACCCCGGAATGTGCAGTTTTCACACTGACTGGCTTGCTAATGGGAATGCAGTGTGTGATGTGACCTTTGTGCCAATAGGTCGCATTGCAAATTGTTCATTGGCAGGGGCTTGTAAAATTACTTGCCTAATGACTATTAATTAGACAGGTCGCAGTTTGTGACCTCATGTGATTAGGTACAAATGCATGGCTAAAGGCCAGTAAGAAGCAGAAGACCTCTGTCCCTGCATTTACATTCCCAAATATGAAACTTTTTTTTTTATTCACCCTATGTCCATGACATTGACCAGTACTCTTCAAAAAAAGAGGGTTTACTGTTTAGTTAGACGTCGGGAGATCAGACAGTGCCTATCCCCCTCCCCGGACCCCCTGCCCTCCCCCCAGGCTGCTGTCACAATTCCCAAAAAGGAAGTTGTCCCATGGAAAAATCTTCCCCTTTGTGAATCATATACAACCCCCTTTGAGGTATCAGTATGTGGCCAATGCTGTGCCCCAGTAGTTGTGGTCACAAATCATTGATTCTCACCGCCCCTTGCGCCACTTTTGCGTGCCGTTGCATCACTTCTGTGACGCAGCAGCGGTGTAACCCATGCGCCACGTTACACTCTATTTACAACGTGACGCATCTAGGGAGATGCGTCATGTTGTAAAGCCCTGCACCACATGAAACCTGCGTCAGGTTTCATTGAGCGTTCCGGCGCGGGGGGGGGGGAGGGGGCGGGGCTTATGGGGTTCGGCACAGTAAAGACTCGGTAAAGTGCCTGAGTGAAATCTACAAGATTCCACTCAGTCACTTTTCCGACGCCGCTGAGTCAAAACCTTGCGCCTGCTTGAAGCAGGCCTAAGGCGTGACGCACCACGTTATGTATGTGCAGGCCATGAGCATTGCTGGAGTTGCGTCGCGCTTGCAACACAACTCCAGCAATGCACCACCCTTCCGACGGGAGATGCGTCACGCATCTGTTTATTCTTGTGCTACGATGTGCCGCATAGTAAATGAGGCACATCTGTGGTGGCGCAAGAGTAAACTTGCGTGACGCATCTTACTTGGCACATCCCTGCTGATTTGCTGGGATGCGCCAGACATCATAAATCTGCCCACAGATAGGTGGGATATGCCTCTTTCACGCAACCTCCTAGTGGCAACTTGGATAGTATCGCAAAAGCCCTTTTACAAGTCTGAAATACTTTCTGGCTGATAAACGGGCTTTTATAAATACGAAAAAGGTATTTTGCGGTCGTAAACCTTGTGGTTTTGCAAACCACCGACTTTAGATTGGCAAAATACCTTTGCACATAACGTCCAAAATGCTCACCCTTATGGCAACTTATCGCACGATCAGTAATATACAAAAATACAAAGATGCGTTATATTTCACATAGTGCACTGATGTGTGGGTGTAGACATATCACCACAAGGCTCACGCTGGAAAGCTAAAGAGATAATTCTTCAAAGCTGTATAGATAAGCATGCCTAATTACATTGAAACGGATAAGGAGTTATGTAACCTGTGCCACAAATGGCGACTTGATAAAGAGTATTCTGCCAAATTGGATGTGGGCATGACTTGTCAGGGCTCATCAGCACACCTGAAATTCAGCAAAATCAACTTTCACTTCAAAAAGTTTTACAATTACAATATTCATATTTTCTCTGTTTTACATCTCTATTGTCAACAGCATTACGTACACATTTTCATTTATGAAGTTGTTATTCTGCCAAATTTCAAAAGGCGATTTATTGTCTTGTGCTTCCTACGTATAAAATGGAAGGGGGGCCTGGAGTTAGACAAGCACTCTGCTCTGAGCGACTTTCAAACGTAATAGGGCTTTGAAAAGAGACAAAGTAAAGCAATATTATTAAGTCAGGTCCAGAATCCCTCAAATAAAAAGAGCATAACAACCGACTTCGCCAATTGTATAATAAGGGAGACTGAATCTGTGCAGAATGAAAAAAACAGCAAAGAGCCTTGTAATTCTAATAAAAAAAAAATAGATGCAATTGAACAATAAATAACGGTAAGGAATTTAAAAAAAAAAACGGGTAATGAGGATAACATCCAAGTGTCAAAAAAAGCAAGACCCTCAACAGAGTACGCCCACATGCCTCTCCAGACCTAAAATTATTTTGAAATCTTTTTGAATTTCAGCATTTAGGAAACATTAAACGCGGCTTATCTGCGTTGAGTAGTCGCAGCCACTTTATATGCAGCGAGGACGTCCTCCTTTCCTGACAACAAAGGCGTTTTACGGTCTATGCTTACAAATAACTTCAGAGATCCCGCGCTAACAAGCTCGTCAGTGTCTTTGGAACGGTGAACATCATGGCGCACGCGAAGTTGAAACCCACCTCACGCAAACCCATGCCGGCTTCTCAAGGGGATGCTAACAACTATGCTGTACTGAAGAGACAACAGATGTTAGAATGTTGACAAGCATGGAAGCTGGTGTTCTGAAACCGCCTCCTTGTGTATATTTACAAAACCTCCCGGACACCTACTAAGGCAGCAAATATAAATCGCTACACAACTGTATAGCTATAGTATTATTGGCCATTTGTCAGGGAGAAAGAGCCTAATAGTCTGTGAGTTTATTAGTAACTCAGGAAGGTGCAATGCATTCAGCAAAATATGCCAAGTTAAGCCATGGGTGGTGGCCTTTGGCAGGTGGAGAAAGGATAGGGAGGGCCTGTTAGAAACGGGACCCCCGGCCGGCCAAGGCTCACGCCAAAGTCAGTCAGGGATCGCCATTTCTAAGGTCAGGGCAAGGGAGTCACACACCAAGATAACCCCTGCTCACCCTCTAGGTAACGTGACGCGAGCAGCAAGGCCAATCTCAGAGGCGATGTGTAAAGCGTTTGCGCGCGCACCCCAGCGACAACACCCTAGGCCCACCACAAAGGAAACTCCACACAAGGTTATATCAAAAATAGCCTTTGTATTATAATAATAAAAACACATTAGATAACACACACACTTTACAATGTGCCAACAGGCACGGGCAAGATTTACAAGGGATTATGTACAAGACAGGGCCACCTGGACCACTGTCAGGGGTATGCACTTTTTAGAAATAGCACTTGTAGGTATAACACTTAGCACATAAACATATAATGACTGTAACACAGAAATAGTAAATGCAGCATACAACCAGTAACTACTGGTAAAGGGTAAATACCTCCTACGCCACCCTAAACACTGTAGGGAAATCACGCAGGGAACTAGAACCTTATCATCAGGACCTATGGAAGGAAAACCTATCACCTAAGCAAGTCACATTTAGCAAAGGCAATAAAACATCAACATTCCTCTAAGCAGGTCACTTTTAGCAAAGGGGAATAAACCATAAACAATTACCTAAGCAGGTCACTTTTAGCAAAGGTAATATCAAACAATCCTCTAAGCAGGTCACTTTTAGCAAAGGGGATAAAACAAACAATTACCTAAGCAGGTCACTTTTAGCAAAGGTAATATCAAACAATCCTCTAAGCAGGTCACTTTTAGCAAAGGGGAATAAACCATAAACAATTACCTAAGCAGGTCACTTTTAGCAAAGGTAAAAACAAACATTCCTCTAAGCAGGTCACTTTTAGCAAAGGGGATAAAACAAACAATTACCTTTTTTTAAGTTCAAGAATATTTTATTGAAATAAACAAAATTGTCATTACAAAGAGCAAAGTGAGATACAACATCATCAGAAGGGTCAATAAACTAGGGCAACATAATAAATAACATGAGATAATGAATGCAGGGGGAAAAAATAAAAAATAAAATAAAAAGTGGAGGAGGCTAGAAAATGCAAAATATACACTGGGGAGGCTTGGTAACATGGGAGAATAATGCAACTAAAGCAGAGATGTAAAAGCTAGTGAAAAATATGGAACAAAAGGCAGCTCAGGGGGGTTTCGAAACCTCTTGCTGAGATGGTGGCAGGTGAGAGGAACGTTTGGCACAAACGTCCAGGTAAAGGGTGATAGGAAGCCATAACTCCTGTCGTTTTGGGGCCAAGGTGAGGGGATAAACAAATGCAGTGTCCAATCTATGGTTATAGCAAACATTAAACCACCAAGCTTTGAAAGTGATATCCTTCGAATTTTTCCAATTAACAGTAACCTGTTGAAACGCAACAGCTAATAACAAGTCCACAATATGAACATTTGCTTCAACTTCGGTCCAGGAGGAAGAAAGAGAGCCAAGGAAGAGGTCAGTGAGAGAGAAAGGGATAGAAGTCTGAAAAATAGAATTGATTTGGTCCCATACTTTAGTCCAAAATGCGTGCGTAAGAGGGCAAAGAAAAAGCATATGAAAAAGCGTGGCATTGGGGGCAGCACAAGACCAGCAGAGGTCCGGAGTCAAGGGGAATCTTTTGTGAAGAAGAGATGGCGTGTAAAGAAGTCTATTGTATATGAAGAAGAGTGTTTGTGTGAGAGATGCAGCTCTAGAGGATTTGCGAAGCTTAATCCATATTTTATCCCATAAGGAGGTGGGCCAAGAAACGACAAGATCAGATTCCCATTGCTCTTCCACGTTGGTTTTGGGCCGAGGCGTAGAAGGGTTGTGAAAGGAATGATAGATGGAAGAGGCGGAGGGATTGGACCGCAATTGGAGATGCAGCGAGGAAGTAAGAGTGTCAGAGGTCGCAAGAGAAGACGAATGAGAAAGGGAATCATATGTATACATAACGGCAGACTTGAGTAAGAGGTATTTGCGATAAAAGGAGGAAGGAAGAGAGAAGGTTCGGCGGAGGTCAGGGAAAGATATAAAAGCAGAGCCAGTGAAGAGTTGGGAGACCCAAATTAAACCTCGCTGCCTCCAAGTTTTCCAGTAAAAAGGCTTCTGGTTGATAAGAATACTAGTGTTATACCAAATAGTGGTGGCGAGAAGATCGTGAATAGAAGAGGGAGGTGGTGGAGCAGAGGCTAAGAGTAATTTCGCAGTATATTTATGAATGGGGGTAGATAAGAATTGGGGTTTGCGAGAGAAGGAGAGATATTCGGCAAAGGAAAATGGAGAAAGAGAGAGTCGTTCAAGGTCCGCCCAAAGGGGTAGGGAGTCAAAAGTATCTTTAAGCCAGATGGCGGCCTGTTTCAGGAGAAAAGCTTTATGATAAGCTGGGAAATTAGGGAAATTAACCCCACCCTCCGATTTGGGGAGACGTAGTCGAGAGAGGGACATACGCGGTTTTTTCCCCGACCATAAAAAGGATGATAATGTAGTATTGAGTTTAGTAAAATATTTTGCAGGAATGGCAAGAGGGATATTAGAAATGGTGTAGAGGACGATTGGGGAAAGCATCATCTTAATGGTGTCGAGGCGTCCCCACCAAGAAAGATATAAGGGATGCCATCTAGAAGTGAGGTCAGTTATCTTCTGAGTACATTTAGTTAGGCATAATGAAATAGTATCAGGGATGGAAGGAGTGATATGTAGACCGAGATATTTGACATGGTTCGGACTCCATTTAAAATTGGATGTGGCAAAATCAGGCTTGAAGGTGAATTTGGTGAGGGGCAAAATCTCGCATTTATCATGATTAAGGGGTCGATCAGGATGGCGGACGGAAGAGCCACCGCGGCCCGTGAGTAGGCGGAAAAAGCCTTTTCCGTGTCCGCCTGCCGCGGATACTCCGTCCGCCATATCAGGATAGGAAAACGTGTCAAATTTCCGTCCGCGACGGAAAAGCACGCTCCGCCGGCCAACTACACACGACCACGCGGCGGACGGAACACATCCGGACGCTCCGCCGTACGCACTGACGTCTAAGACCGTCCCCCAAATCAAGATGGCGGAAAACACACATAAAACCGCAGCGGAAAAACAACCTGTCTTAACACGGCGGAATCCCCACAGCGAACATAGGTGACACAGCCGAGATACCCACCGCAAGCTGACCACCACCATGGACCCGGCGCTACACGCTTTCCCGATGCTCTTCGCGATCCACCACGTCCTAGTCATGGCCTACTATGGACGACGACGCAGGTAAGGTACAAACCATTGGCTGTCTGGAGGGGAATACCAGCAAGGGACGTGACGTAGGGAGGGGGAGTGTCATGTTACCGAAACCACTGATGAGAAGCATATACGAATACACATTTGCAGTACGCAAGCAGGAATGACAACGACAGACCACGAGACTTGATAGACTACCTTTATTGTCCAAAATAGGGGTCAAATCACAGTGTATGCGTGAGCATGGGCAAAGTGGGCACCAGAGCAGGTACAACATAGCAGGCAACGAGAGGGCAGCATGCAGCATCAGAGCATCAACAGGGCATTGTGCAGTACAGAGCAGGTACATCAGAGCAGGTAACGAGAGGGCAGCATGCAGCATCAGAGCATCAACAGGGCATTGTGCAGTACAGAGCAGGTACATCACAGCAGGTAACGAGAGGGCAGCATGCAGTATCAGAGCATCAACAGGGCATTGTGCAGTACAGAGCAGGTACATCACAGCAGGTAACGAGAGGGCAGCATGCAGTATCAGAGCATCAACAGGGCATTGTGCAGTACAGAGCAGGTACATCACAGCAGGTAACGAGAGGGCAGCAGGCAGTATCAGAGCAT
The DNA here is from genome assembly GCF_964261635.1 of Lissotriton helveticus. NCBI lineage: Eukaryota > Metazoa > Chordata > Amphibia > Caudata > Salamandridae > Lissotriton > Lissotriton helveticus. The sequence goes on along the minus strand of NC_136063.1, from coordinate 337,690,144 downwards.
CAACAGGGCATTGTGCAGTACAGAGCAGGTACATCACAGCAGGTAACGAGAGGGCAGCATGCAGTATCAGAGCATCAACAGGGCATTGTGCAGTACAGAGCAGGTACATCACAGCAGGTAACGAGAGGGCAGCATGCAGTATCAGAGCATCAACAGGGCATTGTGCAGTACAGAGCAGGTACATCAAAGCAGGTAACGAGAGGGCAGCATGCAGTATCAGAGCATCAACAGGGCATTGTGCAGTACAGAGCAGGTACATCACAGCAGGTAACGAGAGGGCAGCATGCAGTATCAGAGCATCAACAGGGCATTGTGCAGTACAGAGCAGGTACATCACAGCAGGTAACGAGAGGGCAGCATGCAGTATCAGAGCATCAACAGGGCATTGTGCAGTACAGAGCAGGTACATCACAGCAGGTAACGAGAGGGCAGCATGCAGTATCAGAGCATCAACAGGGCATTGTGCAGTACAGAGCAGGTACATCACAGCAGGTAACGAGAGGGCAGCATGCAGTATCAGAGCATCAACAGGGCATTGTGCAGTACAGAGCAGGTACATCACAGCAGGTAACGAGAGGGCAGCATGCAGTATCAGAGCATCAACAGGGCATTGTGCAGTACAGAGCAGGTACATCACAGCAGGTAACGAGAGGGCAGCATGCAGTATCAGAGCATCAACAGGGCATTGTGCAGTACAGAGCAGGTACATCAGAGGCAGCACGTGAGAGGGGCAAAGTGCATCAACAGTCCATTGCACAGAACAGGCCCATCAGAGGCAGCACGTGAGAGGGGCAAAGTGCATCAACAGTCCATTGCACAGAACAGGTCCATCAGAGGCAGCACGTGAGAGGGGCAAAGTGCATCAACAGTCCATTGCACAGAACATGCCCATCAGAGGCAGCACGTGAGAGGGGCAAAGAGCATCAACAGTCCATTGCACAGAACAGGCCCATCAGAGGCAGCACGTGAGAGGGGCAAAGTGCATCAACAGTCCATTGCACAGAACAGGCCCATCAGAGGCAGCACGTGAGAGGGCCAAAGTGCATCAACAGTCCATTGCACAGAACAGGTCCATCAGAGGCAGCACGTGAGAGGGCCAAAGTGCATCAACAGTCCATTGCACAGAACAGGTCCATCAGAGGCAGCACGTGAGAGGGGCAAAGTGCATCAACAGTCCATTGCACAGAACAGGCCCATCAGAGGCAGCACGTGAGAGGGGCAGTATGCAGTATCAGAGCATCAACAGGGCATTGTGCAGTACAGAGCAGGTACATCAGAGCAGGTAACGAGAGGGCAGCATGCAGTATCAGAGCATCAACAGGGCATTGTGCAGTACAGAGCAGGTACATCACAGCAGGTAACGAGAGGGCAGCATGCAGTATCAGAGCATCAACAGGGCATTGTGCAGTACAGAGCAGGTACATCAGAGGCAGCACAACTACGTGTCCCTACCAACCCGTCACAGGGACCACAAGAGTGCCACGCAGTTCTCAATGGACACACCATGTGAAGTAACATTTGAGTGAAGTGTACAGCACCTCACATCACAGATTCAGGGGGACTGCGTGAACTACCTGCCTCGGACACACTCGCAGCACCAGCAACAGGAGTATGAGACACAGCCACAGCCCGAGTGACACACACATGGGCCACGGACCCAGACACACTGGCAGCAACAGGAGTGTGAGACACAGCCACAGCCCGAGTGACACACACATGGGCCACGGACCCAGACACACTGGCAGCACCAGCAACAGGAGTGTGAGACACAGCCACAGCCCGAGTGACACACACATGGGCCACGGACCCAGACACACTGGCAGCACCAGCAACAGGAGTGTGAGACACAGCCACAGATGTAGTCACTGACACGTGAGCCACTGACCCAGACAGACTGCCAGCACCAGAAACAGGAGTGTGCAACACAGCCACAGATCTTCTAACTGACACGTGAGCCATAGACCCAGATACACTGCCAGGACCTGCAACAGGAGAGGGCACAACTGACACTGTGCCACCATCTGATACATGAGAGTCAACTGCACTAGCGCCACTGGGACAACTGAAATGATGAGCCACAGGGCTGTATGGGCCAGGAGGCAGGGTGGGCCTAGGAGCTGGGGATAGCTCACCTAGAGCCAAATCGGGGTTGGCAGGTGTCAATGGTGTGTGTCTGCGTTTCTTAGGGAGGTGTGAGTGCACCCTGGACAGGACAGGACTGCCAAGTGATGGGGACTCCAAAGAATCACCACCCAGCATAGGTGGAGCAACTGCTGCCGGGGATCTGGTTTCGGGGGAGGTGCTGGAGCCTGCTTGTCGTTTGCTCTGTGCCTGCCGCCTGGACTCGGAATGATGTGTAATGGGGGATGCAACAACAGGGGACACCCTCCTCTGCTTCTGACTGGCCTGGATGGGAGTGGAGGTATGGGGGGACTCCGCCGCGGAGACATCAGTTTGGCGTTTAGTAGAAAACATCAGCCTCAGTGCAGCCAGGGGTGAAGTATGCCTGTCCTTGATAGCGCCATTGTCCATGCTAGATGCCTTGTCCGTAGGATGTGCCTTATCCTTAGGTGGAGTGTTGTCTCTGGATGTAGCCTGTGCCCTGCTCACCGCCCTGTTCCTGCCAGCAGACTTGTCGTCTGTGGTGCACCTGCCTCCAGCAGACACCTGCTCCCTGTGTGTGTCCCTGCCCTTGGGAGTGTTCCTATCCACTGCTGTGGGCCTGCTCTTGGGAGTCTCCCTGCTCTTAGTAGGTGCCTTAGTCTTCTCACTGTCCTTGGGAGTGTTCCTATCCACTGCTGTGGGCCTGCTCTTGGGAGTCTCCCTGCTCATAGTAGGTGCCTTAGTCTTCTCACTGTCCTTGGGAGTGTCCCTTACCTCTGCTGTGGGCCTGCTCTTGGGAGTCTCCCTGCTCTTAGTAGGTGCCTTAGTCTTCTCACTGTCCTTGGGAGTGTTCCTATCCACTGCTGTGGGCCTGCTCTTGGGAGTCTCCCTGCTCTTAGTAGGTGCCTTAGTCTTCTCACTGTCCTTGGGAGTGTCCCTTACCTCTGCTGTGGGCCTGCTCTTGGGAGTCTCCCTGCTCTCAGTAGGTGCCTTAGTCTTCTCACTGTCCTTGGGAGTGTCCCTTACCTCTGCTGTGGGCCTGCTCTTGGGAGTCTCCCTGCTCTTAGTAGGTGCCTTTGTCTTCTGACTGGCCTTGTCCAAGGAACAGTCCATGGACATGTGAGTATCCCTTGCCTTGGGAGTACCTTTCGTGTTGAATGCCTGTGTAGCTCCGGAAGGCATGTCCCCCAACAACACTTGTGGATCCTGTGTGTGTACTCCAGTGCATCTGACGTCGTCTACGTGAACAGATTTAGCTGATCTAGGGGATGGGGTCTGTGCCCTGCGTGCCCTGACGTGCTGTCTGACGCTGCTTCTAGTGCAATAACCTGTATTTGAGTCCTGCTCTGAATAATCACTACCCCCTGAGACATCCAGCGGTGTAGATGGGGAAACAGAAGTAGCACCCTGTTCATTCGACTGTACTATTGCAGACGACACACTGCTTGCCAATGACTGCACTGTCCTGTGTAGACCTGCAAGATCGCCATGCATCCCTTCCATGAATGCCACCACCTGCCCCAACTTCCTATCATGGTCCTGGAAAGCATTTGTCATATTGGTCTGCCCCACACACAGCTGTCGCAGCAGATCAACGGCCTCAGCACACAGTGCATTTTGGCTCACCGTGGCAGGGGCAGCGGTGCCTGCACCGAACGCCACTCTGCTCCCCCTACTCCTCCGGCCACGAACAATACATGGTGCAGTTGGCGGAAGTGTGGGCCCTGTGTGCTGTCTTCCGACAGAAGGTGATGAGTGCCCACTCCCAGTCTGTGACAACAGTGCAGGCTCACCAAGAGTGTCCGACGAGGAGGACGATGGTGTCTCCACATGCGAGTCCTCAGGGACGGTCCTGTCCCCCTCTCCGGCGCTGGCCTCCTCCGTGTCAGTCTGCGTGTGTGCGAAGTCTGATCCGGACTCATTTCCTCGGCTACTCTCCACCGTCTGTGGCTGAGTGTCCTCTGGCAAAGCTGAAATGCACAGAAAAGATGTGTGAGTCATGGGCACACTCACGTACAGAAGGAACAGGATAGCCAAATCACATAGCAGACAAAGGTTCATGAGCCCTCATCCTGGACATGGCCCACCCCTACCAGTCATCCTCACATTTTCTGCCATGGGGCCATGGACCACTAGGGGATGTGCTTTAACACTCAACTACTAAGCAAGTGGCATGTCAACATGGCGGACCTGGATGTCAAATGAGTACCACCCAATGGGACCAAAATGCCATCACAGGCATACATACGCAACACGGAACTCAATAGTGTGTCTGTGCACCAATACATGCATAGCACTCACAAGTTTCCTACACAGACAGTATGCTCACCGCTAGTTTGCTGTTGATCGGCACTCAGACGTTCGGCCAGTTCAGGATGCGTCACTGGAATGATACGGTGCATGAGAGGGGTCATGGAGCGTCGGGCCAGACGGGGCGTCCTTGGAATCAGGCCCAGTGTTACTTCCGCTACATTCTTGCTCAGCCTGGAAATGTCGTCCCAGCGTTTGTGGCAGTGTGTATGTCGTCTGTTGCACACCCCCAATGCCCGTACTTCCCGTGCTATGGTCCTCCACAGGTCCTTGCGAAGGTGCAGCTTGACCTACCATGATGGGAGACAAAAGGGTTTAAGTCAGTGGACAGGTGGCCTGTCACACACATAGGGGCAAGACGTTACTGTCAGCAGCCATGCAGAATCAGGAACATATGTCTAGCCCACACTACACAGCTAAGATAGAAATAGGCCTGATCATTTGGCCCCCTCATGCACACCAACATGTCCCACACTGCACTTACCACCCGTCCCGGTGCGCCGTAGAGGCGTCCATAGTTGCGGAGTACACCGTCCACGAGGACATCAAGCTCCGCGGCGGTGAAGGGTCGAGACCGGATCTCTTTGCCACTCGACATGGCAAGATCACGGAGTATGGCACTAGAGCAGCAGTCGGTGGTCAGCTCAGCAGCAGCAGCAGCAGGTCGAGGTGATGGTCACAGGCAGCAGTCGGTGGTCAGCTCAGCAGCAGCAGCAGCAGGTCGAGGTGATGGTCACAGGCAGCACTGGTCCCCAGGGTAGGAAGTTTCATTTTGGCCAAGACACATATATAGGGCCCTCAGCACGTGTCAGTGGCATACGTCGCAAGCAATTGGTCAGCCCTGGAAGCGTGATCGTGAAATGGGCCAATGACTGGCCCTGTTGTTGCGGTGCACAGCTTCCGCTACTTGCGATTGGCCGTATGCGGCCAGCGTCCCTCTTCCCATTGGCTGCATGTGCAGGGACCGTCACGGGCACACATCGGCAACCGCACGTGCAAGCTTCAGGCACGGATGCTTCAGTTGCAACAATGTACTATCACAGGCGCCTCCATGGCGGTGCACGTACACAGCGGGGAAGGTGCAGGCCTATACACCCTGCAGATGTACTCAATGGACATGCCAGTTCATGACCCCCCTTACAGTCACCTTGCATCATCCACCGTACACCGGCCGGGCCTAGGACGGCCGGTCCCGGCCATGAACACAACCGCCATGGCCGGGCACGGCGGTTGTTCATGGCCGGGCACGGCGGTTGTTCATGGCCGGGACCGGCGGTTGTTCATGGGCCGGCCGCTCCGGCCGGTGTACGGTGGATGATGCAAGGTGACTGTAAGGGGGGTCATGAACTGGCATGTCCATTGAGTACATCTGCAGGGTGTATAGGCCTGCACCTCCCCCGCTGTGTACGTGCACCGCCATGGAGGCGCCTGTGATAGTACATTGTTGCAACTGAAGCATCCGTGCCTGAAGCTTGCACGTGCGGTTGCCGATGTGTGCCCGTGACGGTCCCTGCACATGCAGCCAATGGGAAGAGGGACGCAGGCCGCATATGGCCTTTGGGAAGTAGCGGAAGTTGAGCACCGCCATGGCGGCGCCAAATATGTGATCTTGTCAGACGCTGCACCGTGATGTGTTGTGTGCAGTTGCGTCATGAGGGATGTGAGCGTGATTGTGAAAGGTCATATGTCATACAATATAGCATGTGTGTCCATACAATGGACATCGGTCGGCACACAATGGGCAACAGATGTGCATTTGTACGTGTTGACGTCGGGTTTGACCCTACAGACGTTGTTACATCTTCACAACTACACAGTACATCACGGCTGTGTGGCCAATTAATGCATCTGTTGTCAGTTTCTTGTTGTGTCGAGGTGACTACAGTGGTGGTGGTACACATGCATTCCGTGTATGTGATTTCTACGTTCTGTCACCATGCATGTCATTACCGTATGCACATCATCATTGGTGGTGGCATTTGTGCTTGATGACATGGCGTGTGTAAACTTATCGTTTGTGTGCATGCAGTTGCATGAGTGTCTGTGATGTGTCTACGATACATTAGGGTGACGACTGAAGTTTTGTCAGTAAGGTACACATGTGATGGAGTTGTACACGTATGCGTCGTTTGTAAGTTGACCTAAGTTACATCTCTCTCCCACACAGGAGGGCTCCAAATGTGCATCGCCCATACACTCTGCTGGAGGATATGGTAGACGAGAAGGTGATTCGGAAATTCAGGCTGGATCGACGTCGGTTGCTGGAGCTTGTGGCTCAATTGTCTCCTCATCTGCAGCCACGTAGAACGTATCCTGGCTCGTTTACACCCACTGCAAAGGTCATGGCGGTACTACATTTCTTCGCTACTGGCACATTTCAGTATACAGTTGGAGGTGCCGGGGGTATGTCACAGGCCATGTTCAGCACGGTTCTTCGGGATGTGTTAACAGCTATGATGCTGTACAAGGATGAGTACATACATTTCCCACGTCCGGAAGAGTTGCCAGCTGTCAAAGCTGGTTTCTATGCACTGGGCCACATACCTCACGTTGTGGGCTCAATTGATGGCACGCACATCGCGCTCATTCCACCACGGGCACGCGAACAAGTGTTCAGGAATCGCAAACACTTTCATTCGCTGAACGTGCAGGTGGTGTGCCTGGCGAGCAACATCATCTCCCATGTGTGTGCAAGATTTCCTGGATCCGCACATGACGCCCACATCATGCGGACCAGCAATGTCCCACGACTCATGGCAAATCTGCCACCCGGTCAAGCGTGGCTTGTTGGTGAGTGTGCAGTGGGGACTCTTGTGATCTCTGTGTTGCATGGGGTACCCACCATATCTTGTTCTGATGTTTGTCTCTGTCATCCCCCTACATAGGCGACTCGGCTTACCCAAACCGGCCCTGGCTCCTCAGTCCCCTACGTAATCCGAGGACGGCGGGTGAAATGCGGTACAATGAGGCACATGGAAGGACACGGAGAGTCATCGAACGTACCTTTGGACTGCTCAAGTCTAGGTTTCGGTGCCTCGATAAGACCGGAGGGGCCCTGCCTTACTCACCAGGAAAAGTATGCAAGATCGTGATTGCCTGCTGCATGCTCCACAACCTGGCAGTACGCAATAACATTGAACTGCTGTTGGACCCTGAAGACGAAGGAGTTCCTCGGCCTCCCATCCCACCCATGTCGACTGATGAGGATAGTGGTGAGGAGGAAGGTGTGGACCAGAGGCGCCAGCTCATTGATCGCTACTTCCCTTGAATGTGAGTATCTACCTCTAGTGGCGGTTGACAATGCCTCATGTATGTTTTCTGGTGTTGTGTGGATATGGGGTTAATCAGCTGGGTGTGGTTTGTGATGGTTGCACATGTGTGTCTTCATGTCTTTGGACATAGGAGTGTCCATGATGTGTGTGCTCCCATCCCATGCTTGTGTGATGGTTGTCGTTTGTGTAATGTTGCTGTGCATTGTGTTGTGATGTGTGTGAATCTCTTTACTGACGTGTGTTTGCTGTCTCTGGTTTTCTCTAGGTCACTCCCGCAGCGCCATGATCATGTGCGACTATGATCCCTGTACCTGTTTACGTCTGTATCTGATGGCAATCATGTGAATAAACATGGAGGCAAAACATCATTGTGTGAGTAAATGCAATTTATTGACAGGTTGTGCTTTTGTGCTGGTGAATATTTACAAGTAAGTGGGGGGGAGGGAGTTGGAGTTGAAGGTAATGGCAGATGAAATGTCCGTGCTGACACCACATTGGGGGGTGTCAGGCTAGTCCAGCAGACCAGTGGCAATGATTGTCTATGTGGGACAGGATGGTTTGCAGGGTGAATGTCTGGCACAGGCAGTGGCATTGTCAAGGTCGTCCCCTCTTGGAGCGTGTGCCTGGCGCTCCAACACTGCTCTCAGCCACTTCCTGCCTCGGCCGCCCCCTCCGTCTCGGAGGTGGTACAGAGTCAGCTGGGAGGGCAGGTTGGTGATGGGCCACATCCGTCGCCAGGGGCTCAGGTGGTGGTGGCGGCGGTGGAGGCGGAGGCGGAGGTGACGGGGGAGGCGGAGGTGACGGTGGCGGTGGCGCTGACACACTTGGTGGAGGGGGGGGGTTGTTCCGGCCAACCCATTCCCTCCACATCGTTGCCTGCTGGCCCATGATCACCAACATCTGGCCAAGGATGCCAGAGATCTCGCGCAGGATGTTGGTGTTGTCCACTGAGTCCTGGTGAACACGATCAGCGTTTGCCTGGGACCGGTCGTATGAGGCCTGGCACCTGGCAAGAGCTTGTAGGGACTGTGCCACTGGCTCGGGTAGCTGTCCCTCCTCTGACCGGCGGTGTGTGGCTCGCCTGATTGGCAGTTGTCCCGTTGCCTGTGTTTGTGGCCCACTCACCCTGCTTGTGTGTGGGGCCGTTGGACCAGCGTTGCGCGCTGGGTCATGCTGGGTGGCACCGGCAGGAGTTGTGGTGCTGGTGGTAGTGGTGGTACTGGTGGTACTGGTGGTACTGGTGGTACTGGTGGTGGTGGGGACTGTGCAGATCACAGAGACAGGTGCCGCGGGAGTCACACATGCGACGTTGGTCGGTCCCGGGAGTCCCTGTGAGCCAGATGGCCCTGGCTGCGTGCTTGGTCCCGCTCCATCCTCCGCCCCGGAGCTGCCTGTGTCGTCGTCAGCAGAGAGTCCTGTAGGTGTGGGAGGCGAGGCTGGCGGCCGGGTACTGCTTTCCCCAGTCAGTTGACGATCACCTGAGGGACAAGATCGAGCTGGTCAGTAATGTGGACAGTACATGGTTACATTGATTTGTAGACATTTCTGTTTCCTGTCGCACACACCCCACCCTCCACCACCACCACCACCACCACCCTCCCCGTGCACATGGGGGCCTGTTGGGAGTTGTAGTTTGGGCCTCTCACACACCCCACCCTCCACCACCACCACCACCACCACCCTCCCCGTGAACATGGGGGCCTGTTGGGAGTTGTAGTTTGGGCCTCTCACACACCCCACCCTCCACCACCACCACCACCACCACCCTCCCCGTGAACATGGGGGCCTGTTGGGAGTTGTAGTTTGGGCCTCTCACACACCCCACCCTCCACCACCACCACCACCCTCCCCGTGAACATGGGGGCCTGTTGGGAGTTGTAGTTTGGGCCTCTCACACACCCCACCCTCCACCACCACCACCACCACCACCCTCCCCGTGAACATGGGGGCCTGTTGGGAGCCATGGACATGTTAGTGTGTTGGTGTCCGACGTGCATGGGTTGGGGCGTGGGGGATGTTTATTCTCAGTTGTGTGAGCCTGACCATGTCGTGCTGATCATGGTGCTTGGTTTGTACTCACCAGTCTCTTCTCCTTCGTCAAGGCCGTCTAGGCTCTCTGGGTGTAGTATCACCAGCACCTTCTCCTCCCAATCGGTGTAGGGTATGGGCTCCGGGGGTGTGCCACCGCCAGTAAGATTGGCTCTGGCGTGGTTTTTCGCTCGGATGCCCTTGACCCTGGTCTTAAGGTCATGCCACCGCCTCTGAATGTCGTGCTTGGTCCTCGGCACAGTCCCCGACGCATTCACCCGAGTGACGATCCTGTCCCACGTGTGGTTCTTTTGCGCCACGGTCGTCTGCTGGACTTGGGCCCCGAAGATGTTGGGCTCCACACGGATAATTTCATCTACCATTACCCGCAACTCTGTCTCCGTGAATTTGGGGTTTTTTTTGGGTGCCATAGTGTGTGGTGCTCAGTGTGTGAGTTGAGTGAGTTGGGAGGTGCAGGTGTGTGGTGTGTGATGTGTAGGATTTGTGTGGTGGGTGTTTGTGTGGTGGGTGTGGTAGGGTGGTGGGTGGGTGTCTTCTATGTGATTTTATGTGAGTTAGCAGTGTCTCGAATGGCCCTCTTGCTGGCAGCAATGCTGTGGTGCAAGGGATTGTGGTTGTGTGGGGGTGTCTTTTTGTAGTCGTGTCTCAATGGTTGTTGCGAGTCAGGTGGTAGGTGGGCGTGTTGACTTGTGTGCATTATTGGATAATTGGGACGTGTCATGGTGGCTTGTGCTTGGGGGGGGGGCCTTGTCAATGTTCGTATGTTTGCTTAGGACTTGCGGTGCACTTTCATACATTTGTTAGGCGCTAGGGATGTTGTGCGTGTTGGCCTTCCGCAGTGATGCTGTGGTTCTCGTAGCATTGTTTCCGCCGCGGACGTGGATGGCTGTGAGTTCCGTGGTACGGGCGGATTTATCCTAATTGCGGCCACGGAGTATTCTCAGGTATGGCGGTACATGTTTTATTTTCCGCGGTCATTTCCGTCCGCGGCAGTGGTTGTTCATTGGACTCCGTCCGCCGCGGACGGACTTGTTTGTGTTCCGTCCACCGCGGACGGTGTTGGTTGTGATCCGTCCGCCGCGGTCGGAGTTTCGTGACATGAATATCCTAATCCCAACCGCGGTTTCTCCGCGGCGCAGCCGGGAGTAAAATTTCCCCCACCATGGCGGACAGTACCCATTTCCGTCCGCCATCCTAATCGGCCCCAAAGTTTGTAACCAGAAAGATTGGAGTAAGCAAGAACTTCATCAAGGAAAGCCGGGATGGATACAGATGGGTTAGAAATAAAAAGTAGAATGTCGTCAGCGTAGGCGGCTAGCTTGATTTGGGAGTGAGAAAGTGGAAAGCCATGAATGTTTGGGTTTTGACGTAACTTAGATAAAAAGGGTTCTAGAGCAAGGTTAAAAAGAAAAGGGGAGAGAGGACAACCTTGTCTAACGCCCCTTCCAAGACAAAAATAAGAGGAAATTAGGCCGTTGGCGCAAACCGCCGCTCTAGGGTGTGCATAAAGAAAGGATATGAGGGAAATAAAATTAGGGCCAAAGCCAAACCATTTTAAGGCAGAAAAAAGAAAAGACCATTCCACTCTATCAAATGCCTTTTCGGCATCTAGGGCTATTGCGGCTAGGGAATCATTAAATCGGGACGATTTAGAAAGAACATTAAAGAGGAGTCTGGTATTGTCAGAAATGAAGTGACCCTTAACGAACCCTGACTGTTCAGGTCCAAGAAGATCTGGGAGAAAAGTGTCCAGTCTGATGGCCAAGGATTTGGCATATAACTTATAATCAATGTTGACAAGTGATATTGGTCTGTAATTTTTACAGTGTTGGGCATCCTTCCCTTCCTTTGGTATAATACAAATGTAGGCATCTGAAAAAGTGCCCGAGGAGGCACCACTGACTTTGAAGGAATCAAGAAGTAGAAGTAATCTGGGTAGCAGAAGAGTAGCAAAGTGTTGATAAAATTCGACAGTAAAGCCATCGGGACCGGGGGCTTTGTCTTTCTTAAGGGAGTGGAGTGCAGTATGTAATTCACGAATGGTGAGGGGAGTTTCGAGGGAGGTTAGGTCAATAGGGAAGGTAGGAGGAGGTTGAATGCTTGCAAAGAAGGCGGAAAGAGACTCAGGAGAGGGGTGGGTGTCAGAGGAGTATAGTACAGAATAGAAACGAGAGAATTCCTCCAAAATATCAGCATCTTTGTGTTGCAGGACCGAGTTAACATCAAAAACAGATTCAATATTCAATTTGTCATGTTTAACTTTCAGATAATTAGCCAGAACTTTCCCCGCCTTATTCTTCCCACCATAAAATTTCGAACTGGATTTCAATAAGTACAACGATGCATCATCAGTGGACTGCTTGTTATAACTCATTTTTGCATTTACAAGGGCGGTTAAGCTTTCTTGAGTATGAGAAGTGTAAAAGGAATGTTCAAGGGCTTTGATCTGGGATAAAAGGGCAGCGGTGTGTTGACGAGCAAGTTTACGTTTTGTGGACACATGTCTGATAATAAAATCTCTGGCCGTAGCTTTGTAGGCATCCCAAATAGTGTGGGCGGGCAAAGAGGGAGTATCAATAATGGCAAAAAATTCAGTAGTGAACTCAATAAAAGAGGCAGTAAATTTGGGATCAAGAAGAAGGGTATTATTAAAGCGCCATCTCTTAGGTCCGGTGGACGCGGGTAAAATATCAACATTAATGAGGACTGGAGCGTGATCAGAAAATACTATGGGGCCAATCTCAGCTTGGGAAAGGGATTGGGAAATGTGATGAGAAAGAAAGATATAATCAATGCGGGATTGGGAGTGATGGACCGGGGAATAAAATGTAAATTCTTTACTGGTCGGATTACAGATGCGCCAAGCATCAACTAGTTTGTGCTGAGAAATGGCATGCGTGAAGAGTTTGTGGGATTTGTGAGGGACAAAAAAAGAGCTGGAATGTCTGTCCAAGAAGGGGTCCAATGGCATATTACAATCGCCCGCTAATATGAAATTATCATCAATACAAGCACTGATACGAGAGGCAAATGCATTCCAAAAAATAGGATTACCGCCCGTAGGGGCATAAACATTAAGTAGGGAAATGGGGACATCTCTTGAGGAAAGTTTAACAAATAGCCATCTACCTTCAGGGTCACATTCGGATTGCAGTACAGAATGAGAAAAAGACTTACGAATTAATAGGGCAACACCATTTCTTTTACCATCACCCAGAGCAGAAAAGACTTTACCCACCCAACCCCTTTGGAGCTTGAGAGCCTCGGCATCAGATAAATGGGTTTCTTGCAAAAAGGCAATATCCACATTCAATTTAGCTAAGTGGGATAGTATCTTTTGCCTTTTAATAGGAGAATACAAGCCTTTAACGTTCCAAGAAATAATACGTACTGACATCAGGAATAAGGAAGAAGGAAAAGGGAAAATAGGGCATAGAAGAAAGCCTCACAAAGTGCGAAAAAGGAGAAACAGGAAACGAATGGAGGAGAATAGAGGAACATGTCAAAGGAATGGAAAACCAGAAAGGTAGAAGTCAAAGAAAAAGAATAGTCAGAAAGCAAGAAGATAACAGACCAAAAATAAGAAAGTATCAGAAAGCAAGAAGGTAGACATAGGGAAGTCTTGAGAGAGTACAGGAGATGAACCGGAATAACTGTGGAAGAAAGAGGAACAATGTAAAAAAAAAAAGGCAGAAGAAATAAAGGAATGAAAAACAAGTGGGAGAAAACTCTCATCAACAAAGGGAAAGGAGGAAAAGGAGTACAGTACAAAAAAAGAATCCACACAATAAGAACATGATGTAGTAGAATAGGGGGGAAATACTTACACAAAATTTCGGAAGAGAGGAAGGGTCAACGACGAGACCAAATGGGAACAGAACGAAAGGAGAAAACGGGAGGTAGGTAAGACCAACCAACGAAGGGCGAACAGGTAGGGCAACGGGAAGTCCAATCGGAGAGAACAGGACGGAACGCTATGAACAATCTGTGGAAAAAAGGAGAACAATAAGGTAAGATGAAAACAAGGACCAAGGCACAGATCAATAACGAACTAACAGATAAGAATTCAATGAACAAATAACAAGAAAGATATATGTATAGACTCAATGAGAGTCTCAGAACACGAAACTAAGCAAACATGGGTGTTCAATGATCACAATGAGTAGGGAAAATCATTGCGAGCTGCAACAGAGTCAAGGTGGAAACGAAGACGATGAGGCAGAGAACTCCATGCCAGTAGGACCACAGGAATTGAGAAAACTCCGGAGCCTTATAGGATCCTCATAGGAAGTAGTCTTGTTGTTATAGGTGACTTTGAAAAGACACGGATGAAAAAGGCCATATCGAGCTCCAATGGATCGTAGAGCAGGTCTCATGTCCAAGAAAGCTTTTCGGCGGTCAGCAGTGGCTTTGGCGTAATCTTGAGCAAAATATAAGGTGGTGCCTGACCAGGTAATGCGAGGAAATGCTTTGGCAGCTAAGAGGACCTTCATCAAGTCCGTGTATTCAAGGAAGTACATTATTACCCCTCTCGGTTTAGTAGAAGGCGTCGGAGAAGATGGGAGTCGTCCAAGCCTGTGAGCACGTTGAATGTTGAGAGAAGTGCCGTCAGGCAAGTGCAATAGCTTGGGAATGAAGGATTGAAAGAAAGCAATAGGATCCTCCCCCTCGCTTCCCTCCTTCAGGCCGTAAAGACGTAAATTATTGCGCCTATTTCTATTTTCAAGATTTTCGACCTGTTTCTGAAGAGAGGATATCTGAGAATCCATATGAACGACTTTAGTCGTCGTGTCATGAAACGAGGAAACCTCCTTTTCCACATTGGAAACCCTGGTATTCATGGTGGACCAGTTATCAGTAAGCGTTTGCAGCTTTGCATTGGTATCCTCCATAAAGGGTCTCAAAGCTCGAATTTCCTCCAGGAGCAGTTCAATTGATATAGGCGAGGAGGAATCCGAGGAGGAGTTTGATGGAGAAGGGGGGTTCTTTTTCAAGCGTTTTGGGAGTGAGTCAGGTTTGGGTGCCACCTGAGAAGAAGTTGCTGCCATATCAGCTGCCACAATGTCAATGGATGGGCTTAAAGACGTGTCAAGGCTGGCCAGCGTTGTAAATATCTTAGAATTTTTAATAAAATTGCGCTTAGGAAGTGTGGCAGAGCGTTGCGCCATTGGAAGAGCAAAAAATGCGGCGTCAAGGATAGCCCAGAGTACAGCACCACAAAATGGCCGCTCAACTTGAGGAGGTAAACAAAATCAGAATAATAATGGCAGTTCAGCGCATAAAAACAAAAAGAGTCACCTTTATGGAGAGAGGAGCGAATCTAGCAACATTGACAGGAAAACGGCATCATCGAGGAAGTCCTTGTAAGCCAGTTGAGGTATTTGCGATGAAGTGCGCAGCTGTGAAAAGCGCCGGCAAACAGAAACAAAATGGCGGTCGCGACCCGGAGGAGCCGCGACCGAGAGGAGACTCCGGCAAGAAATGCAGCTCGTTGCAGAAGAACCGCAGAGATCAGCTGGGGCGGTGCCTGGGGGGCTCCGACATCAGGCATTGTGCTCCATTGCTGAAAACAGGGGAGCGAACCACCTGAAAGCCCCGAAGCGGACGGAGCCGCTACCCGGTTGCTGCCATTCGCGTTGGGCGCTTAGCCACGCCCCCTCAAACAAACAATTACCTAAGCAGGTCACTTTTAGCAAAGGTAACAACAAACATTCCTCTAAGCAGGTCACTTTTAGCAAAGGGGAATAACACATAAAGAATCACCTAAGCAGGTCACTTTTAGCAAAGGTAATATCAAACAATCCTCTAAGCAGGTCACTTTTAGCAAAGGGGATAAAACATAGAGAACATGGCACATGAGGTATTAAAACACATTCAGAGGTGCAGGTAGAACATTTGCGCAGGAATCACATAAGCAGTAAATCATAATGCGCAGCGTGCACATGGCACAACACTAGAATTGTCCCCCAGGCCAAATGCCTCGAAAGGGCTGGAATGCCCTGAGTCTCAATGTCAGGGAAGCTGCGCAGGCAGCACAGCACACAAAGCCTAAACGTAGCAACTGTCCACTAAGTGCTGGACAGTTGTAAATACAGCTGGGCAACGTTGGAGCCTCGTGGGCTCAAGAACACAGGTGAGGAAGTACTGTGTGGGAGCCTCGGGGCTACTGACCACACTCGTGCCCCCAGAGCCTCTCGGGGCTCAAAGATCAATATCTGGCACTCGAGCCTCGCAGGCTCGTAGAAATCAAGGTGTGCCCCCTTTAGCCTCTCGGGCCCGTAAAATAACTGTGGCTGGAGCCCCTCGGGCTCAAAGAACAAAGAATGGCCCCTCTCGTTGGAGTCCCTCACGGGGGACTCAGAATCAAATAATGCCCCAAGGAGCCTCGTGGCTCCAATCACCACGGAATGCCCCTTCTCTCCTGCGGAGCGGCCCGCTGCCAACCGGGGCCGCTCTGCACACATTGCAGACGCCTCTCACTCACCGGGACGGCGGGGACGCTCCGACTCTGCTCCTGGGTGGCTCTTCCTCTGCCGGGGCTCTCCCTTCGCTCGGGAGCCTCGGGGCCGGCCGGCTGCTTCTCTACTCGCTGCTTGGCTCCGAGGGCGGGACTTCCGGTTCGCCTCTCCCGGGGCTCGCAGTGATTGGCAGACTGACCCAGCACTTCCGGGTCGTCGCGGGCAGCGCGCCGGCCCGTTTTAGGCAGGCAGGCGGGGGCTCAGTATCCGAGGGGTGGGCTCCCTCGTGATAAATACAAATCCAAGGACGGGGCAATGCCGGGTGGGCTCCGGTCTCGAAATAAAATGTGAAGCGAGGTGGGCACTCGCTCTGCCGAAAATCGGCAATAAAGCGGGCAAACGCCGGGTGGGCACCGGCTGCACAAAATAGAGCGCTCGAAGCGCTAGAAGGGAAATAAAGCGCTATCAAGCGCCAAGGGCTCAAAATAAAGCACTCCTCAGCACTAAGGAGCAGGGCAGAGCGCTCCCAGGCACTCTGGGCATGAAATTAAGCGCTTTCAAGCGCTAATAGCAAAAGCAAAGCCCCAGCAAGGTCTGGAGGCAGGAAGGGGGGCAAGGCAGGGCCAGAGCCAGCACACTGGGTCTCCTGGCAGGGAGACAATCCAAGTGGCGGTCCTCCTGGCCCCAGCAGCAGCAACAGCCCCCTCTGGCAAGGATCCAAAAGTAGAACAAATTGTAAGGGGACACAGCCCCTTCTTATACTGTGAAATCCTTTGTTTCAGGGTGCAGGGTGGGGGGAAACCAGTTGCAGCTGGCTTGGGAGTACCCTTGATGGCCCAACCACCCCTTTCATTCACTGGGGAGGCTAGGGTCATTAGACAAACCACAGGGGGGCGGAGCCAGCATTGTGGGGGGAAAAACCCAGCCCATCCAGGACCCAGGTGCACTCCTCCCACACATCACTCATGCTGATCTCACACTCACCACCGGGCAGACCCATCCAGACTTCCTGGAGCCTGGCATGCCAGCCAGCTCCAGCCAATCACCCTCCAGCATCCTCACTGCACACATACATCAATGTCCAGAAGTAGCACTTCCCTTCTAGACACATACAAGCCGCACATACCATTGCCCAGCATTCATTCTCACGAGTTCATACATACCAAACTCGAGCCTGCACTCCCCACGCATCAGGAACTAACATGGACACATACATTCCCCATGCATTCCTATGGGAGGGCAGGCCAGCCACACTACACGCACGCACTTTACTCTGGGACACAGGGAAAAAGTGCGCCAAGACCCAAAAATCACTAACACTGGGTCACAAATAAAGGCAAAAAGATTAGGGGTGAACCTGCCCTAAGGCCCAAGTCCAACACAACCCCCTTCCAGCCAAAACGCAGGGCAGACCAATCACCACCGTGATGGTCTTCCCTGCTTGGGGCGATAAAACAAGGACGAGGGCCCACAACTGCAGAGACACCCTCCTGTTTTACGCCACGGTGAACCCCTAGGGTTCCTTCTAAAACTACTGTAGGGACTAACTGGGGTACCCCACTGGTACTCTCCAGCTGCCCTCGGCCAGGACCAGGCCCTAGGCCACCCAGGTGCCACTGGATCCTGCCTACTCACAAAGTGGGGGGTAGTAACCCCTGGCACATAATAGCCACTCTCCACCCTTCCTGTCTGCAAGACAGGGCTAGACTGCCACTGGTTCTCCAGCCTAGGGTCTACAACCTTAGGTGGACCAGGAGTCTCAGGGAAGGCTCTCCTCCCCCTACCTCTTCTTCTCGGGTTCCTCCTCCTCCTGCGAGGGGTACCCTCTAAACACCATCCTCCCAACCTAGGGTTTAACCCTTCAGGTTGCACCGGGGTCAGAGGTGGGCTCTCCCACCCTCTGCACCCCCTTCCAGAGTCCTGCTCCCTCCCAACCGGGGCGGTACCTCTGGAAAAAGAACTGGTCAGGACACTGATTACAGTAGTCCCACCCTTCAGGTCAGGCGGATCCTGAACCTGGCCTTCCAACCTCTGGTCTAGAACCTTTGGTGGAACCAATGCCTGGCACTCCAGGACTTCTGGGGACTCACATACTATCCCCCAATCACTCTTCTCGCTGGACTCCTGTACCCTCCCCACTGGAGCGGTACTGCCAGACTCTAGAACCATAGAAGCTCCGCTTACAGATGCTCCAGGTCCTCCACACACTAGGAGATCTCCCTCAAGTGAACTAACAGGCAAGCCTAGGTTCCCATCCTGGTGTTCCCTAAAGAAACCATCCAGGCTCTGTGACAGGGCTTCGGGCGTCTGGGGACTCTCGGTCACACACTCACTCCTGCTCCACTGAGACAGGCAGTCAGCCCCTACACCCTCCTCACTAACCTGGGACCTAGCTGGGCTACTCTCACCCTCCTCCACCACACTGGGCTGGAAGACACCTGACCCACTATTGTTGGAATCACTCACTAGTGACTCTAAAGAACCTCTCGCACTGTCCCAGCGATCTGCTTCCTTTGCAAGCTCCCAAGGATCAAAGGTCAACCCCAACAGGTGTTGCCGCAACTCCGGCCGACAATGACTGAGCACCTTTTCCTTGAGAATAAGACAAAACAGTTTGTAATACTCAGGTCCCGTGGGAAACTCTATCCACTCAATCAGTGCACACTGACAGTCCTCTGTAAACTCCTCCCAAGACTGGTGAGACAGTATCCTACTGTCCCTGAACTACAACCTATACTCCTCTTCTAGGGAAACAGGTACCATACTCGGGGAACTGGGAGTGGGACTGTCTACACTAACACTTAAATAGCTGCCACCACTGGATTCAACCCTCCCTGGGGAATCCAGAAAATCAAAATTGCACTCAGGGGATAACCTATCCTCTAGGGTTACCTTCTCCCTGAACAAGGCCCTCTCAGCCTCTAGCTTGGCATGCTCCAACCTGAGCTGTTCCATCGCTAGCTGATGCTCCCGCTCTTCCCTCCTATCCAACCACTCCTCTGGGGACAGGACAAGGGATGGGGCACTGGTACTGACACTGGACCCAGCAAGGGACTCCCTATCTATGGGGTCCTCACTATCTGCTGATATCCATCCACTGTCATCATCATACAACTCACATTCTTCAGGGCTCTCCACAGACTCACCATCCTCATGACGAGCGGCCCGGGCCCTATCTCTCTCACTGTGCTCAAGATCTCACTGACCCTTTTGCCATTGGATCAGGCTGTCCCTAAGCTGGGACTGAGTATCCAACTCACTCACCTCCATGCCTCCCTCTTCACAGAATCTGACCAGCTCTGATCTACTGTACCTAAAAAGACAACAGAGATCAAAAACAGGCTCCATTTTGGCGGACGTTCTCAAGAAGAGTTTGACACAGGGAACCTGGGGTCTGAGCTTACACAGGAGTACACAATTAACACAATTCAGCAAGATTCCTATCTCGGAGAACTTGCACTCCTCTGTCCAGTGTAACACACCACTCATTCACACACACCCTCCCCTCGGACCGGTAAGGCAGTTTCTACCACCCCTGATTTCTCAACCTGACCATAAAGACACAGGTACCAAACTCTGGAAGCAGGGCGGGGAACAAATGTACTGGACAGAAATTACAAAATGACACCTTTCAGGAGAAGCAATACTGATCTTCCCTAAAAAACAATCATCCCCAAAATGTGGTTATCTAAAATTGTAGAGTTTTGTAATGTGGCCTGTCGCCACTGTGGTACAGCGCAAACGCAAGTCCAATCCGCACCGCTAGCCACCAATGTTAGAAACGGGACCCCCGGCCGGCCAAGGCTCACGCCAAAGTCAGTCAGGGATCGCCATTTCTAAGGTCAGGGCAAGGGAGTCACACACCAAGATAACCCCTGCTCACCCTCTAGGTAACGTGACGCGAGCAGCAAGGCCAATCTCAGAGGCGATGTGTAAAGCGTTTGCGCGCGCACCCCAGCGACAACACCCTAGGCCCACCACAAAGGAAACTCCACACAAGGTTATATCAAAAATAGCCTTTGTATTATAATAATAAAAACACATTAGATAACACACACACTTTACAATGTGCCAACAGGCACGGGCAAGATTTACAAGGGATTATGTACAAGACAGGGCCACCTGGACCACTGTCAGGGGTATGCACTTTTTAGAAATAGCACTTGTAGGTATAACACTTAGCACATAAACATATAATGACTGTAACACAGAAATAGTAAATGCAGCATACAACCAGTAACTACTGGTAAAGGGTAAATACCTCCTACGCCACCCTAAACACTGTAGGGAAATTACGCAGGGAACTAGGACCTTATCATCAGGACCTATGGAAGGAAAACCTATCACCTAAGCAAGTCACATTTAGCAAAGGCAATAAAACATCAACATTCCTCTAAGCAGGTCACTTTTAGCAAAGGGGAATAAACCATAAACAATTACCTAAGCAGGTCACTTTTAGCAAAGGTAATATCAAACAATCCTCTAAGCAGGTCACTTTTAGCAAAGGGGAATAAACCATAAACAATTACCTAAGCAGGTCACTTTTAGCAAAGGTAACAACAAACATTCCTCTAAGCAGGTCACTTTTAGCAAAGGGGATAAAACAAACAATTACCTAAGCAGGTCACTTTTAGCAAAGGTAACAACAAACATTCCTCTAAGCAGGTCACTTTTAGCAAAGGGGAATAACACATAAAGAATCACCTAAGCAGGTCACTTTTAGCAAAGGTAATATCAAACAATCCTCTAAGCAGGTCACTTTTAGCAAAGGGGATAAAACATAGAGAACATGGCACATGAGGTATTAAAACACATTCAGAGGTGCAGGTAGAACATTTGCGCAGGAATCACATAAGCAGTAAATCATAATGCGCAGGGTGCACATGGCACAACACTAGAATTGTCCCCCAGGCCAAATGGCCTCGAAAGGGCTGGAATGCCCTGAGTCTCAATGTCAGGGAAGCTGCGCAGGCAGCACAGCACACAAAGCCTAAACGTAGCAACTGTCCACTAAGTGCTGGACAGTTGTAAATACAGCTGGGCAACGTTGGAGCCTCGTGGGCTCAAGAACACAGGTGAGGAAGTACTGTGTGGGAGCCTCGGGGCTACTGACCACACTCGTGCCCCCAGAGCCTCTCGGGGCTCAAAGATCAATATCTGGCACTCGAGCCTCGCAGGCTCGTAGAAATCAAGGTGTGCCCCCTTTAGCCTCTCGGGCCCGTAAAATAACTGTGGCTGGAGCCCCTCGGGCTCAAAGAACAAAGAATGGCCCCTCTCGTTGGAGTCCCTCACGGGGGACTCAGAATCAAATAATGCCCCAAGGAGCCTCGTGGCTCCAATCACCACGGAATGCCCCTTCTCTCCTGCGGAGCGGCCCGCTGCCAACCGGGGCCGCTCTGCACACAATGCAGACGCCTCTCACTCACCGGGACGGCGGGGACGCTCCGACTCTGCTCCTGGGTGGCTCTTCCTCTGCCGGGGCTCTCCCTTCGCTCGGGAGCCTCGGGGCCGGCCGGCTGCTTCTCTACTCGCTGCTTGGCTCCGGGGGCGGGACTTCCGGTTCGCCTCTCCCGGGGCTCACAGTGATTGGCAGACTGACCCAGCACTTCCGGGTCGTCGCGGGCAGCGCGGCGGCCCGTTTTAGGCAGGCAGGCGGGGGCTCAGTATCCGAGGGGTGGGCTCCCTCGTGATAAATACAAATCCAAGGACGGGGCAATGCCGGGTGGGCTCCGGTCTCGAAATAAAATGTGAAGCGAAGTGGGAACTCACTCTGCCGAAAATCGGCAATAAAGCGGGCAAACGCCGGGTGGGCACCGGCTGCACAAAATAGAGCGCTCGAAGCGCTAGAAGGGAAATAAAGGGCTATCAAGCGCCAAGGGCTCAAAATAAAGCACTCCTCAGCGCTAAGGAGCAGGGCAGAGCGCTCCCAGGCACTCTGGGCATGAAATGAAGCGCTCTCAAGCGCTAATAGCAAAAGCAAAGCCCCAGCAAGGTCTGGAGGCAGGCATGGGGGCAAGGCAGGGCCAGAGCCAGCACACTGGGTCTCCAGGCAGGGAGACAAGCCAAGTGGCGGTCCTCCTGGCCCCAGCAGCAGCAACAGCCCCCTCTGGCAAGGATCCAAAAGTAGAACAAATTGTAAGGGGACACAGCCCCTTCTTATACTGTGAAATCCTTTGTTTCAGGGTGCAGGGTGGGGGGAAACCAGTTGCAGCTGGCTTGGGAGTACCCTTGATGGCCCAACCACCCTTTCATTCACTGGGGAGGCTAGGGTCATTAGACAAACCACAGGGGGGCGGAGCCAGCATTGTGTGGGGAAAAACCCAGCCCATCCAGGACCCAGGTGCACTCCTCCCACACATCACTCACGCTGATCTCACACTCACCACCGGGCAGACCCATCCAGACTTCCTGGAGCCTGGCATGCCAGCCAGCTCCTGCCAATCACCCTCCAGCATCCTCACTGCACACATACATCAATGTCCAGAAGTAGCACTTCCCTTCTAGACACATACAAGCCGCACATACCATTGCGCAGCATTCATTCTCACGAGTTCATACATACCAAACTCGAGCCTGCACTCCCCACGCATCAGGAACTAACATGGACACATACATTCCCCATGCATTCCTATGGGAGGGCAGGCCAGCCATACTACACGCACGCACTTTACTCTGGGACACAGGGAAAAAGTGCGCCAAGACCCAAAAATCACTAACACTGGGTCACAAATAAAGGCAAAAAGATTAGGGGTGAACCTGCCCTAAGGCCCAAGTCCAACAGGGCCGATTTAATAAGATGCAAATTTATTCGTAGTGCTCAGTGTAGATTGTAGCCCATCTCAGAAAACCTGATAATACATTCCCATGGAACTGACTACCTATGGTGAATTTTAGACTGCTATCATTTTAAGTAATCTGCTTAGAACCAAGCATGACTGCAGCTACTGAATTCTCATGAGCAGTTGGGTGAACTTGTGCTCAAAGCTGTATATATCAGTGCATTCCAAAATGGCAGGTTAAAGGCAGGTCGAGTTTTGAATGAGCTCATAATCACAATTTCATCACCTCCAAAAAGGAGGGAAACAGTTACCTACTCACCTCTGTGGAACCTAATTTGTTAGCACTGTGTAACTGGTGGTCTCAAGGTCAGGCTGTTGTGGACTATTTTTACATGTACATTGATGTAGAGGTAGGTAATCAAACTCAAGAGTTTCACAAATCCCTTATCTCCTGCTGTAAAATTAGCAGATCATTGACCATTGGCGATCACACACTTAACCCCATTTTTGATAAGGACATCTTGGTCTATGTTGACAGTTTTCATGCTGAGCTGGTTGGATCATCATGGAGCTGAGATCCGCCTGTCGCCCCCTCTATCAACTCCGGGTACCATATAATTTTTTAACCAAACATCCAAATTTGGAGAAAGACTAATCATAATATGACATGTTGACCTTGAGGATGAGTCGGCAGGGTCTGGATGATCTGTCCAACATGAATGCCTTGCTAATTATGCTCTTTTCCAGCATGGATACTGTCTGAATAATAGGTGCCTGAGAATTCCCATACGTTTGCTGGACCAATATTGCCTTGATCTCCAACTCCCTGAAAGTCACCAAATTAAAGACTATATAAGCAGAATGGATCTGGTGCAAACAGTACTCGGAGGAAGATAACCGTTTTTTAAGGAAAAGACCAGATACTTGTATGGGAAAACAACTCTGGTAGGAAATTATCTACTTCACTAATTTGCCATCTTCACAGGATTTTTTTTACCATACTATTCAGGCCAGCTAGTTCCAGGGATGTCTCCTTCATTACGGGGAAGGAGTGTCGCCCCACTGCTTTCTCGCAGTGTGAGAAAGCCAAACATAAAATTGTAATAACTTTTGGTTATTACCATTTTATGTTTCTTTGCACATTGTGAGCGGCTGGGTGGGTGTAGCTGCCCGGGCAGGAGTGTTTTGCCCACTCCTGAGTGCGCATAAACTGTTTGGTTGGCCCTCTCGGGTCGCCCAAACCAGTCAAGAGCACTCTGCACTGCTCCATGCAGGCTGCATTGCACCCTACATGGAGAACATGCCATCCCTTACAGCCCATGGCTAGGCGGCATCCCAACCAATCACAACGCTCCACTGGAGCGTTGTGCTAGGCATAGGGGAGGAGAGGGAGGCTGCCTGCTTCCTGTTCCTGTCGGAGGCAAGAGAGCAGGAGCAGTAAAGGTGCAGGACCCAGGCCGGTGGAAAGGCAGGTTTTAATTTTTTTTAATTCTTATTATTGAGCCCAGCCCCCCCACCACCCACCCTACCCCACAGCCCCTCCCCACGCGACCCCCTGCCCCTGGCGACCCCACACCCACCCCCCTACCTGCGCGCCATGCCGGTCGCTACTGGCTAGTTCATGTCCTTCTTCAGAGGCATTCAAAGAACAGATGGCTGTGTATTTGTTGGGAATTGTGCTATGCACCCAAGGAATGCACATAAAAAACAGTGAGGGCCAAAGTATAGACTTGAATACATTAAACGAAAAAAAAGCAGTCAACTTGTCAAACAGTATATTAGGGGAAAGAAAAACCTCAAAATGGAAAAAATGGCATATACAATACAATTCAAAATACTAACAGATGCAATTAAACAATGATTAACGATAAGCTTGATTGAATTTGCTACACATTTGAACATAATTTGAGTGTATCCAAATAAAGGTTTGTGTAATACAGGAAGGAAGGCCCATTTCTTGAATTCATACTGTGTATTTTACTTACTGTACAGTTTGTGGTATTGATTTATTATAACAGGCAACAACTGGATGAACCCCAGAGCATGTGAAACGTTATGGAAAGAGCCACACTACCTCCTCCATTCTAGGCTGTGCCTGACTTTCCTCCTCTACATGGGGATCCGTGGAAGAATGGTTTTGAATATCATTTAGTGGTGCTTGGAGGCTAAGTTGTGAGTGAAAAGAGGATGGTTGCCTTGCTTAAACATAGTCTAGGTCCAGAAGGACGCAACAGCCCAGTTGTGGCCCAGGAGATGTGCAAGATTTCCCAACCCACAGAGTAACTGAGTAACTGATACCATTGGTACAGGAAACATGAGGGTGGGAAAAAACAGCCCATTTCAAGTTGAACCAAGAGGATCCATTAAGAAATGGGCAATTGCTGTGGGATCTGTAATTCTGGGTTGGAATCCTCTGGTAAACCTCTTTTTATGGCAGGCTTGCACCCAGCTGAAAGTAAAGAACTCATAGTAATGATGGGGCGAATAACTGCTGTACCGGTCCCATTGGAATTTAAAGGTGACTCGAAATAACAACAATAATACAATAGTGTGGAGCTAGTTGGAGATCATGTTGAACCTTTTATGACTACAGTAAGGACCTTTCAGCCAATTTTAACAATGGCACGTTTACCAATAAGATGTTAAGATACCAATGGTTAAAGGAGACGAAAAAAACAAGAGTGCAGGGACAAGCATGCTTTACTGATCATTTTAGACTGGAAGAGACTGTAAATAATAAAAGGTACATTAAAATGATTTCAGAAATAAGCAGAACATTTTTGCCAATAGAAAAGGAGGTTTAGGCAAAATTGTAAACATTTTATATAGGGAGAGAAGCATTTCGGAGGGAAGGAATATGGTGAACAGCCTTTACAACGAAACTTTTACAATGCACTACCATTACTACGCAACTTTTACAACGCAAACCATTACAACGCATTGCGCTGGGGGCGCTCTAGGATAGGGAATAGGTTTAATGTACTATCCAACACCTTCCCTACTATCCACGGGGACTGGAGTTGGAATAGTAAATTAAACAATTCACTATCCAGCGCCCAAAAGC
Organism: Lissotriton helveticus; assembly: GCF_964261635.1. NCBI lineage: Eukaryota > Metazoa > Chordata > Amphibia > Caudata > Salamandridae > Lissotriton > Lissotriton helveticus. The sequence goes on along the minus strand of NC_136063.1, from coordinate 337,664,109 downwards.
ACTATGCGTTGTAATGGTATGCGTTGTAAAACTTGCGATGTAGAGGTAGGCGTTGTAAAAGTATGCGTTGTAACGTCATACATCCAAGGAATAGTCTGACAGGGAAGAAAAGAGCAATTTCTATTCACAATGTGTAAGCAAGTTTCATGAGGGCAGTGCTACGAGCTGTTCAGAGGTTGTATGTCAGAATATCTATAGCAGAGATATTAGTGTGCCCTCATTTGTATTGATAAAAATCTCTCTCCATTAGGTATAGGGTTTCTATTCTTAACTCCAAAGAGGCAGGTATTTTTGTAAACAATATTTAGGCCACTTTATTCCAGCACCATACGTGCCCAGGATCGTCAATTGTAGGTCTTCAACACAACAGGAAGGGGCATTTTGCTCGAGTGTATAAGGAGGGGCATAATGAAAAAAAAGGGTGTGAGCACACTGTTGACAGATAAGGAGAAGGAAAGTATTGAAAGGCAAGGAGATTTGGGTTAGGTTTAGGCCTTGAAGGGTAGATGGGTAAATGTGTCATATTGTGAGTTACTGTGGGAGATGACATTTGTGTAATGCAGATTCTGTGCCACACTAAGAGTTTATAGGAGAGAAGAATTTACATTGATTTCTGGATATGGTATTGAGGAAATCCGAAGCCAAAATGTTTGCACTTTGAAAGTAGATGGAGCATTTGACAACAAATTAACAGATGCAGCCTTGATTCTGCAGTATGTATGGCGAGGGACAGGCCATGCCTATTGGGGTAGTAGAACAAAAGGATCTCGTCATCACCTTGTACCCTAATCATTCCAGGCATGTGATATGTGCTGATGAATTGAGGGTATATTGCCAGCTGGGACGCTGGGAGTACAACTGTCCTAAAGTTTTTAGATAGTGGTGACGCTAAGGTTGCTCCTTACCTTCCCTACTAAGTTCAAGGCAGAGTGTAGGAGAGTGGGGTCTGCTATCCTATGGTCACCCCAAATTTTTGCTTTTGGCTTCACTGGTTTCTGACTTAATGTGGCTGTGGGCATACTAATCAGACCCACAGCCTGCTGTTCTCTCTCTAAATTAATGCCAATGCACTCTAGGTGCATTACCAATTGGAACTGGTTCACCTTATAGGCCCCTGTAACAGTGTACCCTAGGTACCCAAGGCATAGGTGTATCCAAGGCCTACCAGGGACTGCAGCATGTATTGTGCCACCCCTGGCCGGGCCTAGCTATTTGACACAACTGGCTGATCACTCAGCTGGGGTACGTTGGTGTAATCACGTCTTACTTAGGTATAGTATATCTATATCTACCCTATAAGGACTCATGTTAACCTATGAGTCACTCCTATGGAAGGCCTCGACAATCCTGGAGGCAGAGTGCTTGGTTTCATGTGAGATGGTGCTCTGGCATGAGCTGAGCCTGTCTGCAGCTTTTGGAACAATGTCCTTCAGCTGTTTCATGATATTGCCATACCATATACTCTTAAGTGCATTATGAACCTCGCGGTTAAATGCTATCTTTGGTTTGGCTTTATAAAAACAGGTCCAGTAAGGTGTCATACGAATTGGAATACGACCCCCTCGCCAATTCTGGCAACGGGGGTAGCATTCCACCCTTCTAGAGGGACACAACATGTACCTAACCTGAAACCCGGGTAAAGTTAAACACGAGCCTCAGCATCAGAAAATGGATGCTGCCACCACAGACACAAGTCTGACCTCCTGCTGCTGGGAGTCCTTCCAGCTTGGGAGGCTTGGACAAAGGGTTTCCTGTCAGGGCAGGTGCTTGCACCACTCCAGATAGGATTTTGTGTAGTGGGTTTGGGAGGGCTGAAAAGAATGAGACATGCCTGTGGCACACAAGGTGTCACTGTGCATATGCCAGTTCAAACGGTCCTGGGGCTCTCCAGCCCCAGTCCTGGCGCGAAACTGGACAAAGGAAAGGGGGTGTAACCACCCCCCTTCCTGGTCCCACCCAGAGGAGGGACCTAGCAGGTAATCCGGCCCCTAGATTTGGTTTAAGGGTAGGAGCTGTGTCCTAAGACTTCAGATCATCCTGAACTCGACTTGCAACTAAGAAGAAAACTGGACTTCGACATTCTGCTGCACAGAAGACTGAAGAGCATCTCCATTGTGGCCAAGGAGTGACCGCCCTGTTAACACAGGCACCATCCAGCAACTCAATGTCTGCTTTGCTGCCGCCTCCCGCCGGAGCCCGAGCCCAGAGCCCAAGAAGACCTATATTCCCAGACATCTTAAAGCCCGATCCACAGTCCCTGAAAAGAAGAGACCCATGGAGGTATCGAGAAACGTGGGACCGGCCATCTTGAAAGACCCCTGAGAAGCTGACTGTGCAGCACCCGAGGTATCCTCAACACTGTGCTTTGGGGTTTGAGAAGCCCCACCACCGAGCAGCATCTGCAACGAAGATCAGCCCACCAGCATCTACACGATCTGCGTGAGGCCCTTGTGCATTTTGCCACTCGACGCGTCATCCCGGTTACTGGCCCGTTGGCTAGTGGCCATCTTGGCGACGAAATCGACAATCAACACTGCTGATCTGGTTGCTCCAGACTGGCCCTCGCTCCCGTAAAAATGAGCAGCCCCTCTGACCTTGCTGGTCAGAGCAACAAGCTTTCTTCACTTCCTGCGTGACTTCCTTTTGCCAAGGCCTGTTTGCTTCAATCAAGTTGCCGACACCGCCATCAGCGAGAGCCTGCGTGGGACAGCTCGTGATCGACTCCTGGATGTCGCTGACCTCTCCGTGTCCACGTGGCTGCAGAGACAAGCTTCCCTTCTTCAACTGTTGGCACCCGACATCGCCTGGTTCCCTCCTGGTTCCACGGTAGTCACTGGCTAGTGACTTTGAACATTGTCCCCTCTGCTTTCAGGTCTTCACATCTTCAGATCCACCTTTGGATCCACCGGAACTCTTCTCGACTGACCGCCTGCAGCATCTTCATCTTCAGGCTCCATTGAACCACACGACGAAACCCGACGCACTTTGAACCCTATGCACCCGCTTCCTGTGGGTGAGGTAACGCTGGCACTCCGGTGCTCCTGTTGAGAGAAACATCTCTAGTGTTTAGGCTTTAAGTTGTGAGGTTCTGGTCCATCCGGAAGGTTCCCTTTGCAGTAACTTTGTACTTTTTACGCACCCATTGAAAGTCTATGGGCACCCGCGTGTAACTTCCAGCACTGCACACGCATTCCGTGGGCCTCCTGGTCACTAACTATTGTTAGCTCCTCCTAGTCCCAGCAATTCCCAAAGCCCTAGGCCTTCTTCCTTTTAGATACGTGGTTCTTATACCACTATCTTAGTATATGGTTTTAGGGGCCACCAGGGCCTATCCATATTGTGCAACTTTTGTGTATTTAGACCCTGTTTTGTTTTAACGCATTTGCTTCTGTGCTCATAAAGAGTATAGGGGATACTTGTAGTAAATAAATATATATATTTTTTCAATATATATCTGTGTGGTGTCCTTTCATTTGATATTCAAGGGGAGTGTATATGGTAAAACAGCTTGCTTCACATGCTTTTACAGAGTTTAGCCTAAGACTGCTTTGTCCATGCTACCATTAGGATAGCTGGTCTATAAGGTTGACTTACAACCAATCATCATAAGGGTTGCTTGGCATGGTACAAGGTGATCACTAGAACTAGTGAGCATCATATACCAGGCCAACTTCTCACATTGGTGAGCAGCGGTTGGGATTTGAGATTGCTGTTGTTTTACCATTGCAATCTTTGAAAATATTATTTGAAAGATCATACAGGTACTTGCTAGGTACATATAAAACAAGACTAGAATACTTAAGTTCTACTGAACTTAGTTGTTGTAGAGGATAGGGAGTAGCACACCCTGACTACAACTACTAGATAGGTTTAGTAGGTAAACACCGGTGTAGGTAGATTGCAACATATCTACCCACACTAGAGCAATGTCTGGAGCAGAGGGGTCCACTGGACCTGTCCCTGTTGAGAGTGACCCTCCAAGGGCACCATCCAAATTTGCTATGTTAAACTTTAAAGAGATGAGGCAGCTGTGTACCTTAAGAGGTCTCAAGACGGGTCAGAACCCTACCACAGCACACCTCAGAGAGCTTTTAGACCAGTCTGAAGCTCTAAAGACCTCTAATCCTGACCCCAAAGGGTCTGGAGAAGGAGGCTCTCCCGCTGAAGATGATAACACTGATGCCCCTGTCCCTGTTGTCCAGATAGATGAGGAAAACCAGAACACTGGAGATACTCAGCGTGAGGATGAGGAGGAGGAAGAGGAGGAAGAAGAAAGTGATTCTAATGATGAGAGACTTAGTCAGGTGCCAGTCAGGAGACTTAGCCAGGCTAACTTAAGCCAATTTGGGACTGAGTCAGGGTTAAACCCACTCAGACCCCCAAGTGGACTTAACCAGGAGCCTAGGAGAAGAAGGAATCACTCAGGTGAATCTAACACTTCCCATGCTTCTAGAGGTTCTCATGGTCACTCCAGAAGGAGAATGACAACCCCTCAGAGGAAGGAACATGAGGCCAACATGAGAGAGGCTGAGCTTAGGATCCAGAAGAGAGAGCTAGAAGTAGCCCTGATCCAAGAGAAGCTTGCTAAAGCAAGACAGCCTAGAGAGAGTGGATTAGGATCCACTGGTGGCAGCACTATCCCTAAGGATAAAGACAGGTCCTATGACAATAGAAACCTGAGTAAGATTGTGCCCCCCTACAAAGCTGGGGATGACATCCACAAATGGATAACTGCACTTGAGAGGGCCTGCAGAGTACAGCAGATCCCTCAGGAGCAGTGGGCAGCAATCTTGTGGCTCTCCTTTGAAGGTAGAGGCAGAGACAGACTCCTCACAGTTAGTGATGAGGATTCTAGAAACTACCTGGTCCTGAAGAATGCTCTGGTTGATGGGTTAGGCTTAACCACTGAACAGTACAGGTTGATGTTCAGAGAGACCCAGAATACACAGACTCAGGACTGGTCTGAATTTGTTGAATGTGCCACTAAGGCTCTGGAGGGCTGGTTGCTGGGAAGTAAGGTTACAGACTATGAAGGATTGTACAATTTACTTATGAGAGAACACATTTTAAATAATTGTCAGAACCAGCAGTTGCATCAACACCTGATAGACTCAGGTCTGACCTCTCCCCAAGAATTGGGAAAGAGGGCAGACAAATGGGTTAGAACCAGGGTTAAGCAAAAGAACCAAAACCAGAACCAGGGTGGTGACCAAAGGAAGGCAGACCAGAAGGGTGGAGAGCAGAAAGCTAAAGACCAGAAGTCTTCAACAGGGCCCCAAACTAATACTGAGGGTGGGCCCCAAACTTCCAAGAAGAAGAAGAAAGAAGGTCAAAGGAAGCCCTGGTGTAGTACCTGTAAAATCACCTCTCACTGGACCAGTGAGTGTAAAAAGGGTGAAGCCCCCAACACTGCAGCCCCTAAGGCACCTGCACCCACTAGTACAGTCAGCAGTGTTGGTCCGCAAACTAAGGGGGTAGTGGGTATCACCTTGTGAACTGAGGGAGAGTCTGGCCTAGTCAGAACCCCTACACAGGCTATTCTGATTTGTGATGTGGACATAGATTTGTCCACTACTGTGAGTCCCAGTAATCTGGGCAAGTACAGACAGACACCTTTGATTAATGAAAAAGTGGCTCAAGCATACAGGGACACATGTGCCAGTGTCACCATGGTGATACCTAGCTTTGTGGACCCTGGAAAATACATACCAGGTGATAATTAACTGGTGACCAATGCCAGCAATGTCACTACTACACATAGTGTGGCAATTGTTAATTTCTCCTGGGGAGGGGTAACTGGCCTAAAAAGAGTTGTGGTTAGTGCAGATCTCCCAGATGAATGTTTGTTGGGCAATGACCTGGAGAGCTCTCTATGGTCAGAAGTGGAGTACAGGACTCATGCAGAGATGTTAGGGATATCATCACATGTCCTTGCTGTGACCAGGTCACAGGCCAAAAAGTGCCTCTCTGAACCTCAGGTCTTGGATCCTGGAACAATGGACCAAGCACCTACCAAGAAGAAGAACAGGAGGGTTAAGGCTGTGCCTTCCCACCTGCCCACAGGTGAGGATCAGTCTTCCCAGGAACCTGACCAGGTTGAGTTTCTGGGGACAGGGGGACCTTCTAGGGCAGACTTGGGGCAGGCTCAGTTAACCTGTGCTTCTCTTGAACCCCTCAGACAGCAGGCTGCTGCTGAGGCTGCTGGGAATGCTCAAGGTACCCATAAAGTGTATTGGGATGATGGGCTCCTTTATTCAGAGGGTAGAGACCCCAAGCCTGGTACAACCAGGAGGTTGGTTATACCTCTGCAATTTAGGGGCTTCCTTCTAACCTTGGCCCATGATATTCCTTTAGCTTGACACCTAGGCCAGAACAAGACTTGGGACAGGCTTGTCCCTCACTTTCACTGGCCTCACATGTTTGAAGATACCAAGGAGTTTTGTCGCTCCTTTGTGACCTGCCAAGCCAGTGGCAAAGCAGGTGGCACCACAAAGGCCCCCCTGATACCACTACCTGTGGTGGGGGTTCCCTTTGAAAGAGTGGGGATTGATATTGTAGGTCCAATGGATCCCCCTAAAGCATCTGGGCACAGATTCATATTGATGGTGTTGGACCATGCCACCAGGTACCCAGAGGCAATTCTCCTTAGGACCACAACAGCTCCTGTTGTGGCCAGGGCCTTACTTGGAGTTTTCTCCAGAGTGGGGTTTCCTAAGGAGGTAGTATCTGATAGAGGTACAAACTTCATGTCAGGATACTTGACAGCTATGTGGAAGGAATGTGGTGTTAGCTACAAGTTCACCACTCCCTATCATCCACAATGTAATTGGCTTGTTGAAAGGTTCAACAAGACCCTAAAGGGTATGATCAAAGGATTACCTGAAAAGCTCAGGTGGAGATGGGACATCCTTCTACCCTGCCTTCTGTTTGCTTACAGAGAGGTCCCACAAAAGGGGGTTGGCTTCAGCCCCTTTGAATTCTTGTTTGGGCACCCTGTGAGTGGACCCCTATGTCTGGTGAGGGAAGGATGGGAGTTACCTCTCAGAAAGCCCAAGTAAGACATAGTGGACTATGTACTTGGTCTCCGCTCCAGGATGGCTGAGTATATGGAGAAGGCATCCAAAAACCTTGAGGCCAGCCAAGAATTACAAAAAGCTTGGCATGACCAAAAGGCTGTCTTGACTGAGTACCAGCCTGGACAGAAAGTATGGGTGTTGGAGCCAGTGGCCCCAGCAGCACTCCAGGACAAATGGTCTGGACCCCATACCATTGTTGAAAAGAAGGGAGAGGTTACCTACTTGGTGGACCTAGGAACTCCCAGGAGCCCCCACAGGGTGTTCCATGTCAACAGATTGAAGGCGTATGTTGACAGGGCAGACATGGGCTTGCTCATGGCTACAGATGAGGGGCAGGAGGAAAAGAGTGACCCTCTCCCAGACCTGTTGACTCAGAACCCTGAAGATGGCTCAGTTGATGGTGTGGCCTTGGATGGCAGCCTCACTGAACATCAGCAAAATATACAGTCATATAGACATATGTTCTCCTTGACACCCAGTCAGACTAATAGGTGTACCCATGTGGTGGACACTGGTGAAAAAAAAAAAAAAACACAAAGACTAGTAGTGGTCAGCAACAAGTACCTAAGACTGAGCAACAAGACAGAAGCAAGAGACTATGTGTCGCAAAAACTATGTGTGTCATGACCAGGAAATGAATCCCATCAGCCCACCGAATGGCGGAGCCTCATCATCTGGGATTGTAGCAGGTCAAGGTATAGATAAGGAGACACACCTGATGATAATGTGTGTATTTCTCCAATTCTACGAGACCTCCAGTGATGGATCCGACCCCAAATGTTCAGTGTGGGTAAGATAGTGTGGGAAAATAAATTGCAGTGAAGAGACAGTGTAAACAAAAATCAAAGTGCTAACTAAAATTGGCTACCATAATACAAGGGAAAACTTTATTGGGGGTGAATTATGGTGTCAAGATTAAAAAAACGTGTCTGACAGTCTGAAATAATGGCTGCCCAAGCTAGATGGTGAAGTGGTCAACATGTTTCTGCCATGCAGGGGCATCTCCCCTACCAGGCTTTCATCAGGACCTTGGAAATACACTACTGCAATAACGTACCAAAAATTACCAAAAGATACTGGATACTATACCATCCGCGAACTACTTTCTGCGTCGGTAATTCCAGGGTGTCTAAGGGATTCTTTCCTGCAAAGATTCAAAAAACATACAGATATATGCAACACATACATGACGAGCTTACTGTCACAAAATTCATATTTGTTTATCATTTCGCTTCTAAGTCAACCTTCACAGAGATAGTGGTTCCCCAAAAATTTTTTGTAGAAATTTAGTATTACTCACCCAAAAATTCTTGGGAGTAAACCTCACCTCTCCTGGCCACCGCTCAGGAAATAGAGGCCCCGCTCTGTAGTAATGGAAAATATTTATATATGTGGGTTATCCAGATGGAGTAAAACCCAACTTGTAAATATCCACTGCATGTGCTTTACTAAAAGAGGCACTAAGGAAAGCCTTGGTATTGAGACACTTAAAAATAGAGATGGCATAGGGTCTCAACGGACCGTCATCAGAGGAACAGACTGAATATTTATTTGTCAAACAAACCCTCAGAGTAAAGATTTACAGCTTTTGGGAGTGTAAAATTCAAAAATGAAAAATTGAAAAAATGAAGTACACCAGTCATTTGTTGAAGTTGAAGGAATCACAATTTTAAAGAGTCCTCTAACTAAACTCTTCCATCACATCCCAACAGTTTATAAAGGTTAGCGTGGCTATTGAATAGTGGGATAGTTAATTATGCATGCTCTTATTAAATAGCGCTCAAATACATCAAGAGTTGCGCTCAAGTGGAGCCATAAGAAAGCCCTGCTGCACCTTACCTGTCCGTCGGTACCTCTGGCTTCGTCCTAAGCCAAGGGGGGAGGTACCGACGTGACGGTACTACGGCAGTATTAAGCTGTATCCTGGCCAATAGGTGTGTTGCATAGCCTGCGGACGTCTTTGGAAACAGTGTGCAACTTCCCTAGTACATAACGGACTCGTTGATTGGAGCAGCTCATCCAACAACGAGGTTCATTGGCCCTCTCATGGCCAATGATAACACATTTTTTAGGAACTAGACTCGGAACAGTGGCAGCGTGTTAGAAAAATTGCTCATTTAGTTCATACAAAATCGTGTAATACAAAGAACTTTGAAGCGGAAAATTGACCCTTAAAGGCACGTGAAAAGAAAAATGTTAAAAACTCGATCGCGCCTTCAAACCCACAACAAACCGCTCAATGCTGACTGGCCAAATCAGCGGCCAATAAAATGCGTAGAACCAGTCAGGTGGGGCCCTTTACGGTGACGGTGAGTACGAAATAAATATAAACAAAATATGCTTCCTCCGAGTTTAAGGTGAAACATACAGGCTATTCCGTGCAACGGATTCTTAACATACTAATTGTTCGCAACAAAGCACAATATTGCTCAGCGAACGGAGGCAGGCAGCAGGACTCGATCTATAAAAAATTAATGATCTCACTTCAAGTTAGTTGATGGGTGCTATTATATTTAAAAGATAGTTGTAAGCTACACAGACTCACAAAGGAATGTGACGTCTGTCAGGACATTCATTTATTATAATATGGTAAATCAGTATGTTAATAGTGTATGTGCAGCCATCTTGTGCCATACAGGAGACGTGTATTTATATAGAGAGTCAGTCACGAACCCATTGGAAAGGTAACGTTCAGGTCTGGCTCTTGTAGGCTGTGTTAGAAAAGGGGTAATTAAATTCATGGCAGAATAAGACAGAGTACCAGCCCATGGTGAGTGCAAACGCGCACCTACAGCCACGGCAGATAGGTGATAGCCTCTAAAGATCAATATCTGATGACTAATTCAGATGTCTACAGATGTGTACAAACAAAGCAGGCAGCTGTCTGAGACATGAGTACCGACTGAAAGTGGACCCAAACATAAGACTCCAAAACCATCCACCAGTTGTTGTGTTAGGAAAGTGCCACGGGGAGGTAGCTAGATGGACACCCAAGGGATGTCATCATTCAGACCCTCCGTGTCGCTCTTCAATCGGTAAATCCATTTCTGTTCTTTCAAGAACAAGAACCTCGAAACATCTTTCACATGAAGCGGCACAAATGGTTTCTCCAAGACAGTCCAGCTCAACTCCTCTGGTTTGTGTTTCATTAGGAGAAAGTGGTTGGTGAGTCTAGTGGCTTGTCTATTGCACCGGATGGTGCTTTTATGCTCGTTTATGCGCAATTTAATTTTTCGGGTTGTCATTCCTACATAGCGCAAAGTTCAAGGACATGTGATGAGATATATTAGTTTTTCGCTGTTGCAATTGGTATGACTCATCAATGTCCATGGTCTTGACGTACCGATGTCTATAGTAAGGGTCTTCTTTGTTTGAGGACACGCAGTGCATTGTCCACGGGGAAATGACCCTGTACTGGAGGTACGTTCCATAGGGTGTTAACAGATGTTAATTCTTTGCCTTTGCATCTCGGCCTCGTGTGAAAGAGACTATCTCTCAGATTGGTCCATCTCTTAAAGGAGAATAACGGTGTCTGGATGGTTGAGCCTGCCGTGTTGAGGATCTTCCAGTTCTTTCTTACTGTTTTCTGTAGTTTGTTTGATAATGTACAAAACGTTGTAACAAACGTCAACCTTTGAAGGGGAGGTTTCGCAACCGGGGGGCTTAGCAGGGCTTCGCGGTTATTGTTCATAGCACGTTTTTGTGCCCTTTTGATCAAATGTCTCGGATAGTTCCGATCTTGCAATTTGGAAGCCAGATCTTTGGAAAATAATTCAAAGTCGGTTTTGTTTGAACAATTTCTCAGACTCTCAATAATTGTCCAACAGGAAGGTTCTCACGCAAGGATCTTGGATGATGGCTGGTGTAGGACAATAATAAATTACGGGCCATTGGTTTGCGATACAATTTGCTCCCAAGGTATCCATTCACAGGAAAAATGGTAATATCCAAAAACGCGAGTTCTTGTTGGCTACACTCGACAGTGAACTTCAAAAATGGATTTTGGTCATTAAGCCATTCCTGAAAGTTTATGATAGTGTCTGGTGTCCCACGCCAGACCACAAAAATGTCGTCAATGTAACGTTTCCACACCAACACCTGATCGAAAAAAGGGTTGGTGTGGTGAAGGACACCTCTCTCTTCAAATAGGTGGACATACAGATTCGCCAGGGACGGGGCAAAAACACTGCCCATCGAAGTTCACGATGTTTGTAAATAGAGACAGTCTTCGAAGGCAAAAAAGTTTTCGGTCATGGCTAGGCGGGCACACCCCATGATGAAGTTAATTGGTGTAATGGTATCCAAATTCGCTTCTTCCAACAGGCTTCTAATAGCTTGCAAAGTCTCCAGTTGAGGTATACAGGTGTATAACGATTCAACGTCGAAACTGACTAACAGGTCAGTCTCGGTGTTGTACTCAATTTCAGGGAGGAGCCGTAAGATGTCTGTAGTATCCTGTAGGAATGTAGGCATTTTCCTTACAAGTGGCCTCAGGAAAAAATCGACAAACGTGGACTAAGGCTCCAGCAAAGAACCAATCCCCGAAATGATCGGGCGTCCTGGAGGTGGTCTCTGTACTTTATGTATTTTAGGTAAATTGTAAAAGTACGGGGTGACTGGGTAAGTAGTTGTGAGATACCGTGCTTCAGATTCAGTAATCCAGCCTTCTTCAGATGCTTCCTCCACCATGTGTTTGATCTCATTCTGTAACCTAGCGGTAGGATCATCAGTGAGGGGACGGTAATGTCTTATATCCCCAAGTTGCCACAGACACTCTTCTCGGTAGGTGGACATGTCCATGATCACAGTGGCTCCCCCTTTATCCGCTGGTTTGATTATAATGGTGGAGTCTTTGGCTAGCGAATTGATGGCTGATCTCTCTTCCCGTGACAGATTTGAAAAAGACTGCTTCTCGCAGCTGGTAAGTTTGGAAATATCATGTACGCCCACCTTTTCAAAGGCCCCTACTTGAGGTGGGACCTGATGTAGAAGAGGTGTAAATGTTGAAGGTTTTTTTAAACCAGTATTCAATGTTCTGTCTTCCGTTTCTTCAGTTTTGTCTTTAAAGAAAAAGTGCAGCCGCACCTTTCTAAAGAATTGTTCAACTTCACACCGTAGTTGAAAAAGATCTGTAGTATTGGTAGGTACAAAACCAAGTCCTTTATTAAGGACCTGTTTTTCCAGCTCGGTGACAGACAGAGAGCTCAAATTCACTATGAGACTCTCTCTGAGCTCGGTCCCGCTTACTGTGGTGGCTGTTGCTTGCCCTTTCCACTCCTGGTGTTTGGATAGCTTGACTCGTCCTCCCACTGTACCTGCGGTTGTCCTCTTCTCCTGCCTCTGCTCCGTCCACGGCCCGGTGCTAAAAAAGACTGGTCATTATACCACTGGGGTGGAGGTTGGAAATTGGGCATCAAAGGTGTGAACTGTGGCTGGTGAAACCCCCAAGGGGCCGGAGGCCACCAAGGTGCTGCCTGGAAGGGTTGGTTCCCTCGCCTATTGCCTCTCCGGCTTGCTCTATTATACCCTCCACGACCGTATCTCGCTGGATTATTGCCAGTAGAGGAATCAGAGTCACTTGACCCGGGATCGGATGAAGATGTTGAATAATTTGACCCCTGTTGTTATACTCTGGTGGTTTGTATGATTCGCTTATGTATGGGTACACCTTCTCCATGGCAAATTTCGCTAGATCTTTGCGAAACTTGTCTATTTTGGCAAATAGTATAGACTCCTTATATTCCATATTAGTCTTATTGTTGTCATCAAGTTGTTTCTTATAGGCTGTGCCCTTGATAGTTGTATTTATCGTGCCTTCCAACATTTGGATCTCAATTAAAATTGCATCGGCCAGTCTCTTCACTGTGGAAATGATTAGAATGAGGCAATCACGTGTACATTTCCACGCGATCAGACACCAGTCCTTCATAAAGGTTTTGTCTGTCAAAAACAAACGAGGGGCGTTCGTAACTATAAGCCCTGTAGGGGCACATTTTCCATGGAGATACTCTGCCATGATCTGACCATTAATACATTAATACATGTTCGTGAATGTGTCTTTTTAAGAACCAATAACGAGCCCCAATCGTCCTGCTGGCTTGGCCCTGTTACCGGTACAGCATCTAAGATGCTAGGGTTATCAGTCAAAATAGACTGGAGCGTGTCTTCGTCAAAAGACAAGCCCGTGAAATCGGCCATCTCACAAGAAAAAGTGTCAAAAATTACCAAGGTGAGCAAATTGTCCTTAGTTTTAAGACAAATTCACTAGAAAAAGTACACTAGAAAGAAAAGGACCCGCAGCCGAGGCTGCTCTAAATATATAACACAAAAACGTTTGGGAAGGGTCCAAGGGGAATTTATATTTAACGACCACACTGACCAGTCTACACCCCCAGTACACATGTAACAAAAACACAAAGACTAGTAGTGGTCAGCAACAAGTACCAAAGACTGAGCAACAAGACAGAAGCAAGAGACTATGTGTCGCAAAAACTATGTGTGTCATGACCAGGAAATGAATCCCATCAGCCCACCGAATGGCGGAGCCTCATTATCTGGGATTGTAGCAGGTCAAGGTATAGATAAGGAGACACACCTGATGATAATGTATGTATTTCTCCAATTCTACGAGACCTCCAGTGATGGATCCAACCCCAAATGTTCAGTGTGGGTAAGATAGTGTGGGAAAATAAGACTGACACTGGTGACAGTCTTCCTGTGAAGAACAAGAATTACAGGCAACCTGACCATGTCATGAACTGTATAAAGACTGAGGTGCAAAAGATGCTGGAATTAGGTGTTATTGAGCCTTCAGAGAGCCCCAGGGCTAGCCCAGTGGTTCTGGTCCCCAAACCTCATACCAAAGATGGAAAGAGAGGAATGAGGTTCTGTGTGGACTACAGAGGACTCAATGCTGTCACCAGGACAGATGCACATCCTATTCCAATGGCAGATGAGCTCATAGACAAATTGGTTTCTGCCAAATATTTGAGCACATTTGATTTGACAGCTGGCTATTGGCAAATCAGGTTAGCCGAGGAATCCAAAGCCAAAACTGCTTTACCAGTTTGTGGTGATGCCCTTTGGTTTGAAAAATGCACCTGGCTGCCACCTTCCAAAGGTTGGTGAATCAAGTCCTTACAGGGTTGGATGACTTTTGTGCAGCTTATCTTGACGATATTGCTGTCTTCAGCTCCACCTGGGAGGATCACCAGGTCCACCTGAAGGAAGTGCTAGAGGCTCTGCAAAAGGCAGGCCTCACTATCAAGGCCACTAAGTGTCAGATAGGGCAGAGTAAAGTTGTGTACTTTGGCCACCTTATGGGTGGAGGCCAAGTTCAACCACTGGAGAGTAAGATCCAGACGATCAAGGACTGGTCCCCTCCAACTACCCAGACTCAGGTCAGAGCTTTCTTGGGCCTGACTGGGTACTACAGGAAGTTTGTTAAGAACTATGGGTCCATTGTGACTCCTCTTAATGACCGGACATCCAAGAAGATGCCCAAAAAGGTTCAGTGGACAGTAAGCTGTCAGAAGGCATTTGATGACCTAAAGAAGGCCATGTGCTCTGCACCTATCCTGAAGAGTCCTGACTACTCAAGAGAGTTTATTGTCCAAACAGATGCTTCTGAGTTGGGAGTGGGAGCTGTGCTTTCACAACTTAATGTAGATGGTCAAGACCAGCCCATTGCTTTTATTAGCAGAAGGCTGACCCCTAGAGAGAAACGTCGGTCAGCCATTGAGAGGGAGGCCTTTGCTGTGGTGTGGGCCCTGAAGAAGTTGAGACCAAACTTATTTGGGACTCACTTCAAGATTCAGACCGACCATAAGCCCATCTTATGGCTTAATCAGATGAAGGGTGAAAACCCCAAACTACTCAGGTGGTCCATTTCCCTACAGGGGATGGACTTTACAGTGGAGCACCGCCCAGGGACTGACCATGGTAATGCAGATGGTCTCTCCAGGTACTTCCACTTAGAACATGAAAACACAACTGGTCAAGGTTAGTCTAATGTCCCTGCGTTTAGGGGGGGGGGGTTGTGTAGGAGAGTAGGGTCTGCTATCCTATGGTCACCCCAAATTTTTGCTTTTTGCTTCACTGGTTTCTGACTTAATGTGGCTGTGGGCCTACTAATCAGACCCACAGCCTGCTGTTCTCTCTCTAAATTAATGCCAATGCACTCTAGGTGCATTACCAATTGGAACTGGTTCACCTTATAGGCCCCTGTAACAGTGTACACTAGGTACTAGGTACCCAGGGCATAGGTGTATCCAAGGCCTACCAGGGGCTGCAGCATGTATTGTGCCACCCCTGGCCTGGCCTAGCTATTTGACACAACTGGCTGATCACTCAGCTGGGGTAAGTTGGTGTAATCACCTCTTACTTAGGTATAGTATATCTATATCTACCCTATATGGACACATGTTAACCTATGAGTCACTCCTATGGAAGGCCTGAGCAATCCTGGAGGCAGAGTGCTTGGTTTCATGTGAGATGGTGCTCTGGCATGAGCTGAGCCTGTCTACAGCTTTCGGAACAATGTCCTTCAGCTGTTTCATGATATTGCCATACAATATAGTCTTAAGTGCATTATGAACCTCGCGGTTAAATGCTATCTTTGGTTTGGCTTTATCCAAACATGTTGAGTAAGGTGTCATACGAATTGGAATACTACCCCCTCGCCAATTCTGGTGACGGGGTTAGCATTCCACCCTTCTAGAGGGACACGACATGTACCTAACCTGAAACCCAGGTAAAGTTAAACACGAGCCTCAGCTTCACAAAATGGATGCTGCCACCACAGACACAAGTCTGACCTCCTGCTGCTGGGAGTCCTTCCAGCTTGGGAGGCTTGGACAAAGGGTTTCCTGTCAGGGAAGGTGCTTGCACCACTCCAGACAGGATTTTGTGTAGTGGGTTTGGGAGGGCTGAAAAGAATGAGACATGCCTGGGGCACACAAGGTGTCACTGTGCATATGCCAGTTCAAACGGTCCTGGGGCTCTCCAGACCCAGTCCTGGCACGAAACTGGACAAAGGAAAGGGGGTGTAACCACCCCCCTTCCTGGTCCCACCCAGAGGAGGGACCTAGCAGGTAATCCGGCCCCTAGATTTGGTTTAAGGGTAGGAGCTGTGTCCTAAGACTTCAGATCATCCTGAACTCGACTTGCAACTAAGAAGAAAACTGGACTTCGACATTCTGCTGCACAGAAGACTAAAGAGCATCTCCATTGTGGCCAAGGAGTGACCGCCCTGTTAACACAGGCACCATCCAGCAACTCAATGTCTGCTTTGCTGCCGCCTCCCGCCGGAGCCCGAGCCCAGAGCCCAACAAGACCTATATTCCCAGACATCTTAAAGCCCGATCCACAGTCCCTGAAAAGAAGAGACCCATGGAGGTATCGAGAAACGTGGGACCGGCCATCTTGAAAGACCCCCGAGAAGCTGACTGCGCAGCGCCCAAGGTATCCTCAACACTGTGCTTTGGGGTTTGAGAAGCCCCACCACTGAGCAGCATCTGCAATGAAGATCAGCCCACCAGCATCTACACGATCTGCGTGGGGCCCTTGTGCATTTTGCCACTCGACGCGTCATCCCGGTTACTGGCCCGTTGGCTAGTGGCCATCTTGGCGACGAAATCGACAATCAACACTGCTGATCTGGTTGCTCCAGACTGGCCCTCGCTCCCGTAAAAAGGAGCAGCCCCTCTGACCTTGCTGGTCAGAGCAACAAGCTTTCTTCACTTCCTGCGTGACTTCCTTTTGCCAAGGCCTGTTTGCTTCAATCAAGTTGCCGACACGGCCATCAGCGAGAGCCTGCGTGGGACAGCTCATGATCGACTCCTGGACGTCGCTGACCTCTCCGTGTCCACGTGGCTGCAGAGACAAGCTTCCCTTCTTCACCTGTTGGCACCCGACATCGCCTGGTTCCCTCCTGGTTCCACGGTAGTCACTGGCTAGTGACTTTGAACATTGTCCCCTCTGCTTTCAGGTCTTCACATCTTCAGAACCACCTTTGGATCCACCGGAACTCTTCTCGACTGGCCGCCTGCAGCATCTTCATCTTCAGGCTCCATTGAACCACACGACGAAACCCGACGCACTTTGAACCCTATGCACCCGCTTCCTGTGGGTGAGGTAACGCTGGCACTCCGGTGCTCCTGTTGAGAGAAACATCTCTAGTGTTTAGGCTTTAAGTTGTGAGGTTCTGGTCCATCCGGAAGGTTCCCTTTGCAGTAACTTTGTACTTTTTATGCACCCATTGAAAGTCTATTGGCACCCGCGTGTAACTTCCAGCACTGCACACGCATTCCGTGGGCCTCCTGGTCACTAACTATTGTTAGCTCCTCGTAGTCCCAGCAATTCCCAAGGCCCTAGGCCTTCTTCCTTTTAGATACGTGGTTCTTATACCACTATCTTAGTATATGGTTTTAGGGGCCACCAGGGCCTATCCATATTGTGCAACTTTTGTGTATTTAGACCCTGTTTTGTTTTAACGCATTTGCTTCTGTGCTCATAAAGAGTATAGGGAATACTTGTAGTAAATAAATATATATATTTTTTCAATATATATCTGTGTGGTGTCCTTTCATTTGATATTCAAGGGGAGTGTATATGGTAAAACAGCTTGCTTCACATGCTTTTACAGAGTTTAGCCTAAGACTGCTTTGTCCATGCTACCATTAGGATAGCTGGTCTATAAGGTTGACTTACAACCAATCATCATAAGGGTTGCTTGGCATGGTACAAGGTGATCACTAGAACTAGTGAGCATCATATACCAGGCCAACTTCTCACATTGGTGAGCAGCGGTTGGGATTTGAGATTGCTGTTGTTTTACCATTGCAATCTTTGAAAATATTATTTGAAAGATCATACAGGTACTTGCTAGGTACATATAAAACAAGACTAGAATACTTAAGTTCTACTGAACTTAGTTGTTGTAGAGGATAAGGAGTAGCACACCCTGACTACAACTACTAGATAGGTTTAGTAGGTAAACACCAGTGTAGGTAGATTGCAACATATCTACCCACACTAGAGCAATGTCTGGAGCAGAGGGGTCCACTGGACCTGTCCCTGTTGAGAGTGACCCTCCAAGGGCACCATCCAAATTTGCTATGTTAAACTTTAAAGAGATGAGGCAGCTGTGTACCTTAAGAGGTCTCAAGACGGGTCAGAACCCTACCACAGCACACCTCAGAGAGCTTTTAGACCAGTCTGAAGCTCTAAAGACCTCTAATCCTGACCCCAAAGGGTCTGGAGAAGGAGGCTCTCCCGCTGAAGATGATAACACTGATGCCCCTGTCCCTGTTGTCCAGATAGATGAGGAAAACCAGAACACTGGAGATACTCAGCGTGAGGATGAGGAGGAGGAAGAGGAGGAAGAAGAAAGTGATTCTAATGATGAGAGACTTAGTCAGGTGCCAGTCAGGAGACTTAGCCGGGCTAACTTAAGCCAATTTGGGACTGAGTCAGGGTTAAACCCACTCAGACCCCCAAGTGGACTTAACCAGGAGCCTAGGAGAAGAAGGAATCACTCAGGTGAATCTAACACTTCCCATGCTTCTAGAGGTTCTCATGGTCACTCCAGAAGGAGAATGACAACCCCTCAGAGGAAGGAACATGAGGCCAACATGAGAGAGGCTGAGCTTAGGATCCAGAAGAGAGAGCTAGAAGTAGCCCTGATCCAAGAGAAGCTTGCTAAAGCAAGACAGCCTAGAGAGAGTGGATTAGGATCCACTGGTGGCAGCACTATCCCTAAGGATAAAGACAGGTCCTATGACAATAGAAACCTGAGTAAGATTGTGCCCCCCTACAAAGCTGGGGATGACATCCACAAATGGATAACTGCACTTGAGAGGGCCTGCAGAGTACAGCAGATCCCTCAGGAGCAGTGGGCAGCAATCTTGTGGCTCTCCTTTGAAGGTAGAGGCAGAGACAGACTCCTCACAGTTAGTGATGAGGATTCTAGAAACTACCTGGTCCTGAAGAATGCTCTGGTTGATGGGTTAGGCTTAACCACTGAACAGTACAGGTTGATGTTCAGAGAGACCCAGAATACACAGACTCAGGACTGGTCTGAATTTGTTGAATGTGCCACTAAGGCTCTGGAGGGCTGGTTGCTGGGAAGTAAGGTTACATACTATGAAGGATTGTACAATTTACTTATGAGAGAACACATTTTAAATAATTGTCAGAACCAGCAGTTGCATCAACACCTGATTGACTCAGATCTGACCTCTCCCCAAGAATTGGGAAAGAGGGCAGACAAATGGGTTAGAACCAGGGTTAAGCAAAATAACCAAAACCAGAACCAGGGTGGTGACCAAAGGAAGGCAGACCAGAAGGGTGGAGAGCAGAAAGCTAAAGACCAGAAGTCTTCAACAGGGCCCCAAACTAATACTGAGGGTGGGCCCCAAACTTCCAAGAAGAAGAAGAAAGAAGGTCAAAGGAAGCCCTGGTGTGGTACCTGTAAAATCACCTCTCACTGGACCAGTGAGTTTAAAAAGGGTGAAGCCCCCAACACTGCAGCCCCTAAGGCACCTGCACCCACTAGTACAGTCAGCAGTGTTGGTCCACAAACTAAGGGGGTAGTGGGTATCACCTTGGGAACTGAGGGAGAGTCTGGCCTAGTCAGAACCCCTACACAGGCTATTCTGATTTGTGATGTGGACATAGATTTGTCCACTACTGTGAGTCCCAGTAATCTGGGCAAGTACAGACAGACACCTTTGATTAATGAAAAAGTGGCTCAAGCATACAGGGACACATGTGCCAGTGTCACCATGGTGACACCTAGCTTTGTGGACCCTGGAAAATACATACCAGGTGATAATTAACTGGTGACCAATGCCAGCAATGTCACTACTACACATAGTGTGGCAATTGTTAATTTCTCCTGGGGAGGGGTAACTGGCCTAAAAAGAGTTGTGGTTAGTGCAGATCTCCCAGTTGAATGTTTGTTGGGCAATGACCTGGAGAGCTCCCTATGGTCAGAAGTGGAGTACAGGACTCATGCAGAGATGTTAGGGATATCATCACATGTCCTTGCTGTGACCAGGTCACAGGCCAAAAAGTGCCTCTCTGAACCTCAGGTCTTGGATCCTGGAACAATGGACCAAGCACCTACCAAGAAGAAGAACAGGAGGGTTAAGGCTGTGCCTTCCCACCTGCCCACAGGTGAGGATCAGTCTTCCCAGGAACCTGACCAGGTTGAGTTTCTGGGGACAGGGGGACCTTCTAGGGCAGACTTGGGGCAGGCTCAGTTAACCTGTGCTTCTCTTGAACCCCTCAGACAGCAGGCTGCTGCTGAGGCTGCTGGGCATGCTCAAGGTACCCATAAAGTGTATTGGGATGATGGGCTCCTTTATTCAGAGGGTAGAGACCCCAAGCCTGGTACAACCAGGAGGTTGGTTATACCTCTGCAATTTAGGGGCTTCCTTCTAACCTTGGCCCATGATATTCCTTTAGCTTGACACCTAGGCCAGAACAAGACTTGGGACAGGCTTGTCCCTCACTTTCACTGGCCTCACATGTCTGAAGATACCAAGGAGTTTTGTCGCTCCTTTGTGACCTGCCAAGCCAGTGGCAAAGCAGGTGGCACCACAAAGGCCCCCCTGATACCACTACCTGTGGTGGGGGTTCCCTTTGAAAGAGTGGGGATTGATATTGTAGGTCCAATGGATCCCCCTACAGCATCTGGGCACAGATTCATATTGATGGTGTTGGACCATGCCACCAGGTACCCAGAGGCAATTCTCCTTAGGACCACAACAGCTCCTGTTGTGGCCAGGGCCTTACTTGGAGTTTTCTCCAGAGTGGGGTTTCCTAAGGAGGTAGTATCTGATAGAGGTACAAACTTCATGTCAGGATACTTGACAGCTATGTGGAAGGAATGTGGTGTCAGCTACAAGTTCACCACTCCCTATCATCCACAATGTAATTGGCTTGTTGAAAGGTTCAACAAGACCCTAAAGGGTATGATCAAAGGATTACCTGAAAAGCTCAGGTGGAGATGGGACATCCTTCTACCCTGCCTTCTGTTTGCTTACAGAGAGGTCCCACAAAAGGGGGTTGGCTTCAGCCCCTTTGAATTCTTGTTTGGGCACCCTGTGAGTGGACCCCTATGTCTGGTGAGGGAAGGATGGGAGTTACCTCTTAGAAAGCCCAAGCAAGACATAGTGGACTATGTACTTGGTCTCCGCTCCAGGATGGCTGAGTATATGGAGAAGGCATCCAAAAACCTTGAGGCCAGCCAAGAATTACAAAAAGCTTGGCATGACCAAAAGGCTGTCTTGACTGAGTACCAGCCTGGACAGAAAGTATGGGTGTTGGAGCCAGTGGCCCCAGCAGCACTCCAGGACAAATGGTCTGGACCCCATACCATTGTTGAAAAGAAGGGAGAGGTTACCTACTTGGTGGACCTAGGAACTCCCAGGAGCCCCCACAGGGTGTTCCATGTCAACAGATTGAAGGCGTATGTTGACAGGGCAGACATGGGCTTGCTCATGGCTACAGATGAGGGGCAGGAGGAAGAGAGTGACCCTCTCCCAGACCTGTTGACTCAGAACCCTGAAGATGGCTCAGTTGATGGTGTGGCCTTGGATGGCAGCCTCACTGAACATCAGCAAAATATACAGTCATATAGACATATGTTCTCCTTGACACCCAGTCAGACTAATAGGTGTACCCATGTGGTGGACACTGGTGACAAAAAAACAAAAACACAAAGACTAATAGTGGTCAGCAACAAGTACCTAAGACTGAGCAACAAGACAGAAGCAAGAGACTATGTGTCGCAAAACCTATGTGTGTCATGACCAGGAAATGAATCCCATCAGCCCACCGAATGGCGGAGCCTCATCATCTGGGATTGTAGCAGGTCAAGGTATAGATAAGGAGACACACCTGATGATAATGTGTGTATTTCTCCAATTCTACGAGACCTCCAGTGATGGATCCGACCCCAAATGTTCAGTGTGGGTAAGATAGTGTGGGAAAATAAATTGCAGTGAAGAGACAGTGTAAACAAAAATCAAAGTGCTAACTAAAATTGGCTACCATAATACAAGGGAAAACTTTATTGGGGGTGAATTATGGTGTCAAGATTAAAAAAACGTGTATGACAGTCTGAAATAATGGCTGCCCAAGCTAGATGGTGAAGTGGTCAACATGTTTCTGCCATGCAGGGGCATCTCCCCTACCAGGCTTTCATCAGGACCTTGGAAATACACTACTGCAATAACGTACCAAAAATTACCAAAAGATACTGGATACTATACCATCCGCGAACTACTTTCTGCGTCGGTAATTCCAGGGTGTCTAAGGGATTCTTTCCTGCAAAGATTCAAAAAACATACAGATATATGCAACACATACATGACGAGCTTACTGTCACAAAATTCATATTTGTTTATCATTTCGCTTCTAAGTCAACCTTCACAGAGATAGTGGTTCCCCAAAAAAATGTTGTAGAAATTTAGTATTACTCACCCAAATATTCTTGGGAGTAAACCTCACCTCTCCTGGCCACCGCTCAGGAAATAGAGGCCCCGCTCTGTAGTAATGGAAAATATTTATATATGTGGGTTATCCAGATGGAGTAAAACCCAACTTGTAAATATCCACTGCATGTGCTTTACTAAAAGAGGCACTAAGGAAAGCCTTGGTATTGAGACACTTAAAAATAGAGATGGCATAGGGTCTCAACGGACCGTCATCAGAGGAACAGACTGAATATTTATTTGTCAAACAAACCCTCAGAGTAAAGATTTACAGCTTTTGGGAGTGTAAAATTCAAAAATGAAAAATTTAAAAAATGAAGTACACCAGTCATTTGTTGAAGTTGAAGGAATCACAATTTTAAAGAGTCCTCTAACTAAACTCTTCCATCACATCCCAACAGTTTATAAAGGTTAGCGTGGCTATTGAATAGTGGGATAGTTAATTATGCATGCTCTTATTAAATAGCGCTCAAATACATCAAGAGTTGCGCTCAAGTGGAGCCATAAGAAAGCCCTGCTGCACCTTACCTGTCCGTCGGTACCTCTGGCTTCGTCCTAAGCCAAGGGGGGAGGTACCGACGTGACGGTACTACGGCAATATTAAGCTGTATCCTGGCCAATAGGTGTGTTGTATAGCCTGCGGACGTCTTTGGAAACAGTGTGCAACTTCCCTAGTAGAATTCTGCCGGTTTCCTGTCGGACTGCCACTACAGTGACTTCCACTGTGACCTATTCCTCACCAAAACCCTCTTTGGTGGTGTCCTCAGTGTCCTCACCTACCTATGTTCATGTTCAAATTCGTCCCATCTCGTCGACGAAGAAAGTTTCACCTACCGTCGACGAGCCTCCGTCGACGAAGCCTTCCTCAGCGTCGAAAAAACCCTTCCCGTCGACGACGACACTACCGTCGACGAAGAAAGCCTTGCCGTCGACGGCTTCACCGTCGACGAACCACCCGTCGACGGACTCATCGTCGACGAAGAAGACTCCGTCGACGATCCAACCGTCGACGAAGAAGACACCGTCGACGGCCCCGTCGACGAAGTCGTCGACGACGGCCTCGTCGACGAAGAAGATAACGCCGTCGACGGCCCCGTCGACGGCCCCGTCGGCGAAGAAAAATATTCCGTCGACGATGAAAGGTGTTCCGTCGACAACAACGACGACGACGACGTCGTCGACGTCGAAAAACGGATCGTCGACTACACCTCTCCAGCCACAGTCGTCGACGACGGCGAGTTCGTCCCTCACAGCAAAGTCAATGCCACAGGACTTCCCGGTGGCCCAAGGGAATCCAATGACACCGAAACTGTCAACTTGTACAGATCTTCAAGTCTGGTCTGCAAAGAGCAACCCCATATCGTTGCCTTCTCCAGCCACCACTGCGGCGCTTCTACAACGCCCATCACAATCTGCATGTATATCACCACTCACCATGCCAGACAGGCTGTTGGATTCAGACGAGGACTCAGGTGGAGATTTATTTCCAGCAGCTACGAGTCCTTCTGACTTGCTCATACACGTTAAGGAACAGGAGGAAGAGGAGCAGGTGACGCAACAGACAAGGTTGGATCCTGCACCACCATCAGGGAAACAAATGCCCATGGAATTATTTAAGAATTTAATGTCCATGTTGGATGATTACTATCAACGTTTTCCGCCCTCGGAATCGGGCGACTCACACCTCACTTCCCCCCCGCCTAGAGGAACTCCGCATTCAATCCCTCCTGCAATGGAAGAATCGATACATGCCCCATCCATGCCGGTACCAGCTAATCAACCGGTAGATGAGAATTCTGAAGAGGAAGCTCAGGAAGAAGGAGAATTGGATGAATCGGATTCGTCGGAGTATGAGGATTATCAGGTTGACTCCCCTGCTCCAGATGAACAGCCGAAGGCTGAATCACCACCTGTGGATATTGCAAATTTCCACAGGATTATGGATAACGCTACCAAACGATTCCTCATTACCATGGAGACAAAACAGGATGATTGTTTCCTGTATGATTTCAAAAATCTGTCCCAAAGACAGAGTTGGTCAATACCGATCATAGAGTTTATTTGGAAAGAAGGTCTAAAGATCATGGCCACTCCAAACTCTTTACCTCCAGTTCTGCCACGAGTGGATAAAAAGTACAGAGCGCCTGCTTCTTCACCGGCTTGCCTGATTGGACAGGCCAAGACAGACTCGGTCATTGCACAAGCAGCTCAAAAAAGGGCTAAAAACCCATCATCTCAAATCTCCACGCCTACAGACAGAGACGGAAGACGACTCGATACCATTGGCAAAAAGGTTTCCACGATTGCAGCGACCACAGTAAGGGTTGCTAATTCTATGGCAATTCTGGGCCGATACGATAGGCAAATGTGGTCTGACATTTCGCCTTATATTAAGAAACTGCCTGAACCGGACCGGTCTGAGGCTATCAAAATTCTACAAGAAGGAGAGTGTGCGTCGTCAGAGATCATTGACGCTGCAGTGGATGTAGCAGCTACAGGCTTCAGACAATTGGCAGGAGCCGCAGTCCTTCGGAGAGAGGGATGGTTAAAATCTACATCTTTTAGACATGAAGTACAGTCCAAGGTCTTAAATATGGCTTATGATGGCGAGTTCCTATTCGGCTCGCACGTGGATGAGGCTTTGCAGGCCATAAAGAAGGATACTGAAACTGCACGATCTTTGGGCACTCTGCAGTTTCGAAAATCTTCCTTTTGTGGCGCAAGAGGAAGAGGAAACTTCTCCAATAGAGGAGGATATTACCAACAGCGCAACTACACTACTTCTCAAAACACACAGAGGTACCAGCCATATAAGCAACAACCTTATGGCCAAAGACGAAACTCTTACGCACAGCCCCGAGGTAAAGCAACCTATCGGGGAAGAGATAACACCAACAAGAAGTGAGATTCACTTCCTGCCGCCAAAGTGTCCCCGCCAAAAACGAATTGGAGGAAGAATATCCCTGCATTACTCAAGATGGTCCAAGATTACTACAGACAAATGGGTGCTGGATGTGGTATCCAAGGGACACATTCTGGAATTTGTAAAAACCCCTCCAAATTCTCCTCCAAAAGGACCGCCCCCAGCACATCTCAAGGAGCTCTTCATCCAAATCAATACCATGATTCGAAAAGGGGCAATCGAGAGAGTACCTCGACACCAGAGAGGGAAAGGTTTTTACTCTCGTTTTTTCTTGATACGCAAAAAATCAGGGGAATGGCGCCCAATCCTCGATTTGCGTGCCCTGAACAAATTCATCAAAAAATTGACGTTCAGAATGTTAACACTCCAAGAGATCCTCCAGTTTTTGGCAGAAGGGGACCACTTGGCAACACTCGACCTTCAGGATGCCTACTTCCACGTCCCTATCTTCCCCAGACACAGGAAGTTCCTAAGGTTCAGAGTGGCTGGCAGGGATTTCCAATTCAAGGTGCTTCCCTTTGGACTGCGTTCAGCCCCGAGGGTGTTCACGAAAATGCTAGCACCCGTAGCGGCGCACCTACGATTGCAGGGAATTCAAATATACCCTTATCTGGACGATTGCCTTATCAAGGCCAATTCCTACGCCACAGCAAACGACCATGTCCAAAAATGCCTTTGCCTGTTTCAGAGCCTGGGGTTTTCAGTGAACTTCGAGAAATCAGATCTAATTCCATCTCAAAGAAAGTCCTTCTTAGGAGCAACGCTGGATTCCAAGCTCGCCCAGGTCTTCATTTCAAACGAAAGGCAGACAAAGATCAGAACGATGGCAACCACACTCCTCAGAAAAGAGTACGTTTCTGTTCGGAGATTCAAATCTTTCCTAGGGATGATCTCATCGTGCATCCCTCTCACTCCAAACTGTCGTCTGAGGATGAGACCATTACAAGAGGAACTCAGTCACCAATGGATGCAGATATCGGGGTCCTTCGAGGATATCATTACACTGACGCCTCGAATGAAGGACACAATCCTGTGGTGGAGCCAGAAACGCCACCTACAAATAGGCTGTGCTTTCCTCGCAGAAGTCCCAAGATTCATATTAACCACGGATGCCTCACTAGAAGGTTGGGGCGCTCACCTTCAAGGGATGACGATCAGCGGCAAATGGGACGCTCCACAAAAGAAATGGCACATCAATCTGCTGGAGTTACGAGCCATTTTCCTCGCCCTAAAATCCTTTCTGGCAATCCTACAAGGCTCCACAGTGTTGATTCGAACAGACAACACAACGAGCATGCATTACCTGAACAAGCAGGGGGGCACAAGATCAGCCCGGTTGTCTCTACAGGCTCAAGAGATCTGGACTTGGGCTCTGGATCACGACATCAACTTGTCAGCAGTGCATGTTCCGGGAGTAGCCAATGTACTGGCAGATTCGCTGAGCAGATCCAAAAACAGCACTCACGAATGGGAACTGCATCAGCCAGCGCTGGATCAGATCTTCCAGAGGTGGGGTCTCCCCGATCTGGACCTGTTTGCAACTTATCAGAACAAGAAATGTACTCACTTTGCGAGCTGGATTCCCCACAGGGACTCTTGCGGGGACGCTCTATCACTAAATTGGGAACGGATCTTTGCCTACGCCTTCCCGCCAATTCCGTTAATACCCAAAGTCCTCAAGAAAATGAGAAAGCAACCGTGTCGAATTATCCTGATTGCTCCACGGTGGCCACGACAATATTGGTTCACGCAGCTTCTCCTTCTATCAGAGCGCGAGCCGATCCAACTGCCCCGAATTCCACACCTTCTAACAATTCAAGAAGGCAAGGTGTTTCATCCAGACCCTCAATCTCTGAAATTATCGGCTTGGCTCCTCAACACCATGAGTTTGCGCACTTGAACATTCCACAAGACTGTCAGGAAGTCCTGGCCAATGCTAGGGCGCCTTCCACAAACAAGACTTACAAACTGAAGTGGAAACGTTTCTGTGTTTGGTGCCACACTATGAATTTGCATCCAATGACTGCGGAGCCAGAAGCGATATTGCCCTTCTTTTTGCAGCTCGCTAAATCAGGTTTGGCGCACTCAACACTTAAAGTGTTCTTAGCCGCCATATCACGATACCGTCAGGACGGAAAGACTTCTCTATACTCCTCAAGAATAATACAACAATTCTTTAAGGGCTTATTTCGTATGTTTCCACCTGTACGCCGGCCACCTCCATCTTGGCATTTGAATGTAGTCCTAGCACAGCTTCTTCGCCATCCCTTTGAGCCTATCCATAAGGTCGATCTCAAGTTCATCACTTGGAAGGTTGCATTACTGCTGGCACTAACATCAGCCAGACGAGTGAGTGACATGCAAGCATTCACCACTAAGCCACCATTCTTGCAATTCACACCTGACTCTGTGATACTACGCACCAACCCGAAGTACATGCCCAAAGTGCCATCGGATTTTCATCTCAATGAGCCAGTGATACTTAAGACATTTTTTCCCAATCCGCAGTCACCAGCTGAGCGGACTTTACACACATTAGACATTAAGAGATGCCTTAAATTTTATCTTTCAAGAACAGCTGCCATCAGGAAGACGGATCAGCTATTTGTGGCGCATGGCAGACTAAGACAAGGCTGTGCTGTTACTAAACAGACTATCGCCAGGTGGGTCTCATCCACGATAGGGCTCTGCCATCAACAAGCAGGTAAACCCTTACAGACCTTGCCTAGAGCCCATTCTACAAGAGCAGTCTCCTCTTCAACTGCGTTGTTTGCTGGTGTGCCTCTCCCGCATATTTGCAGAGCCGCAACATGGTCCAGCAGACACACATTCACGAGGCATTACTGTCTGGATTCTTCAAGCGACACCGATGCCTCGGTGGGGAGAGCAGTCCTGCGAAATCTGTTTCAGTAAGGTGAGCCTCTGGTGATCTCTCCCACCTCCTTTGCACTCTTTACGCTTTCTTATGAGGTTGCATTGCTTTCTTTTATGCATGATAACTATGTTTTTGGCGTATAAAAGCGACATATTGTATTACTGCTAACTACTCGGATTCAGGCATGTGAATCTATGAAAGACACCCCAAATACTGGAGAAGAACAATAGTTACTTACCTGTAATCTGTGGTTCTCCAGTATTGGTGTCTTTCATAGATTCACATGCACCCACCCACCTCCCCTCAGAGTCTCACCCAGACTGTTATGATATAGCTGTATATACTCTGGTACACTCCAGTGCTACAAAAATCTGACAGCCTGGGTCTCTGGGGAGAATACCTAGGTGGGAGCTGTGGCCTGATTGGCTGCAGTTTGGTCTAACATAATGACTTGGATGGTCACTAATGTGGAAGTTTTTCATTGGTAGCTGAGGCTACTCACTTCCTGGTTTATTATAACTGTTATTTGCTATGTACAAATAGCTTATTACTGCTTTTTTATATACCGTGGGACTCCTACTCCGACGACGGGGAATGATTCAGGCATATGAATCTATGAAAGACACCAATACTGGAGAACCACAGATTACAGGTAAGTAACTATTGTTCTTCCCTCGCCTATTGCCTCTCCGGCTTGCTCTATTATACCCTCCACGACCGTATCTCGCTGGATTATTGCCAGTAGAGGAATCAGAGTCACTTGACCCGGGATCGGATGAAGATGTTGAATAATTTGACCCCTGTTGTTATACTCTGGTGGTTTGTATGATTCGCTTATGTATGGGTACACCTTCTCCATGGCAAATTTCGCTAGATCTTTGCGAAACTTGTCTATTTTGGCAAATAGTATAGACTCCTTATATTCCTTATTAGTCTTATTGTTGTCATCAAGTTGTTTCTTATAGGCTGTGCCCTTGATAGTTGTATTTAACTTGCCTTCCAACATTTGGATCTCAATTAAAATTGCATCGGCCAGTCTCTTCACTGTGGAAATGATTAGAATGAGGCAATCACGTGTACATTTCCACGCGATTTGCACCAGTCAGAGACCAGTCCTTCATAAAGGTTTTGTCTGTCAAAAACAAACGAGGGGCGTTCGTAACTATAAGCCCTGTAGGGGCACATTTTCCATGGAGATACTCTGCCATGATCTGACCATTAATACATGTTCGTGAATGTGTCTTTTTAAGAACCAATAACGAGCCCCAATCGTCCTGCTGGCTTGGCCCTGTTACCGGTACAGCATCTAAGATGCTAGGGTTATGAGTCAAAATAGACTGGAGCGTGTCTTCGTCAAAAGACAAATCGGCCATCTCACAAGAAAAAGTGTCAAAAATTACCAAGGTGAGCAAATTGTCCTTAGTTTTAAGACAAATTCACTAGAAAAAGTACACTAGAAAGAAAAGGACCCGCAGCCGAGGCTGCTCTAAATATATAACACAAAAACGTTTGGGAAGGGTCCAAGGGGAATTTATATTTAACGACCACACTGACCAGTCTACACCCCAAGTACACATGTAACAAAAACACAAAGACTAGTAGTGGTCAGCAACAAGTACCAAAGACTGAGCAACAAGACAGAAGCAAGAGACTATGTGTCGCAAAAACTATGTGTGTCATGACCAGGAAATGAATCCCATCAGCCCACCGAATGGTGGAGCCTCATCATCTGGGATTGTAGCAGGTCAAGGTATAGATAAGGAGACACACCTGATGATAATGTATATATTTCTCCAATTCTACGAGACCTCCAGTGATGGATCCAACCCCAAATGTTCAGTGTGGGTAAGATAGTGTGGGAAAATAAGACTGACACTGGTGACAGTCTTCCTGTGAAGAACAAGATTTACAGGCAACCTGACCATGTCATTAACTGTATAAAGACTGAGGTGCAAAAGATGCTGGAATTAGGTGTTATTGAGCCTTCAGAGAGCCCCAGGGCTAGCCCAGTGGTTCTGGTCCCCAAACCTCATACCAAAGATGGAAAGAGAGGAATGAGGTTCTGTGTGGACTACAGAGGACTCAATGCTGTCACCAGGACAGATGCACATCCTATTCCAATGGCAGATGAGCTCATAGACAAATTGGCTTCTGCCAAATATTTGAGCACATTTGATTTGACAGCTGGCTATTGGCAAATCAGGTTAGCTGAGGAATCCAAAGCCAAAACTGCTTTTTATACCCCAGGAGGTCATTACCAGTTTGTGGTGATGCCCTTTGGTTTGAAAAATGCACCTGGCTGCCACCTTCCAAAGGTTGGTGAATCAAGTCCTTACAGGGTTGGATGACTTTTGTGCAGCTTATCTTGACGATATTGCTGTCTTCAGCTCCACCTGGGAGGATCACCAGGTCCACCTGAAGGAAGTGCTAGAGGCTCTGCAAAAGGCAGGCCTCACTATCAAGGCCACTAAGTGTCAGATAGGGCAGAGTAAAGTTGTGTACTTTGGCCACCTTGTGGGTGGAGGCCAAGTTCAACCACTGGAGAGTAAGATCCAGCCGATCAAGGACTGGTCCCCTCCAACTACCCAGACTCAGGTCAGAGCTTTCTTGGGCCTGACTGGGTACTACAGGAAGTTTGTTAAGAACTATGGGTCCATTGTGACTCCTCTTAATGACCGGACATCCAAGAAGATGCCCAAAAAGGTTCAGTGGACAGTAAGCTGTCAGAAGGCATTTGATGACCTAAAGAAGGCCATGTGCTCTGTACCTATCCTGAAGAGTCCTGACTACTCAAGAGAGTTTATTGTCCAAACAGATGCTTCTGAGTTGGGAGTTGGAGCTGTGCTTTCACAACTTAATGTAGATGGTCAAGACCAGCCCATTGCTTTTATTAGCAGAAGCCTGACCCCTAGAGAGAAACGTTGGTCAGCCATTGAGAGGGAGGCCTTTGCTGTGGTGTGGGCCCTGAAGAAGTTGAGACCAAACTTATTTGGGACTCACTTCAAGATTCAGACCGACCATAAGCCCATCTTATGGCTTAATCAGATGAAGGGTGAAAACCCCAAACTACTCAGGTGGTCCATTTCCCTACAGGGGATGGACTTTACAGTGGAGCACCGCCCAGGGACTGACCATGGTAATGCAGATGGTCTCTCCAGGTACTTCCACTTAGAACATGAAAACACAACTGGTCAAGGTTAGTCTAATGTCCCTGCGTTTAGGGGGGGGGGGTTGTGTAGGAGAGTAGGGTCTGCTATCCTATGGTCACCCCAAATTTTTGCTTTTTGCTTCACTGGTTTCTGACTTAATGTGGCTGTGGGCCTACTAATCAGACCCACAGCCTGCTGTTCTCTCTCTAAATTAATGCCAATGCACTCTAGTTGCATTACCAATTGGAACTGGTTCACCTTATAGGCCCCTGTAACAGTGTACACTAGGTACTAGGTACCCAGGGCATAGGTGTATCCAAGGCCTACCAGGGGCTGCAGCATGTATTGTGCCACCCCTGGCCTGGCCTAGCTATTTGACACAACTGGCTGATCACTCAGCTGGGGTAAGTTGTTGTAATCACCTCTTACTTAGGTATAGTATATCTATATCTACCCTATATGGACACATGTTAACCTATGAGTCACTCCTATGGAAGGCCTGGGCAATCCTGGAGGCAGAGTGCTTGGTTTCATGTGAGATGGTGCTCTGGCATGAGCTGAGCCTGTCTGCAGCTTTCGGAACAATGTCCTTCAGCTGTTTCATGATATTGCAATACAATATACTCTTAAGTGCATTATGAACCTCGCGGTTAAATGCTATCTTTGGTTTGGCTTTATCAAAACATGTTGAGTAAGGTGTCATACGAATTGGAATACTACCCCCTCGCCAATTCTGGTGACGGGGGTAGCATTCCACCCTTCTAGAGGGACACGACATGTACCTAACCTGAAACCCGGGTAAAGTTAAACACGAGCCTCAGCATCACAAAATGGATGCTGCCACCACAGACACAAGTCTGACCTCCTGCTGCTGGGAGTCCTTCCAGCTTGGGAGGCTTGGACAAAGGGTTTCCTGTCAGGGAAGGTGCTTGCACCACTCCAGACAGGATTTTGTGTAGTGGGTTTGGGAGGGCTGAAAAGAATGAGACATGCCTGGGGCACACAAGGTGTCACTGTGCATATGTTAGTTTAAACCGGTCCTGGAGCTCTCCAGCCCCAGTCCTGGCATGAAACTGGATAAAGGAAAGGGGGTGTAACCACCCCCCTTCCTGGTCCCACCCAGAGGAGGGACCTAGCAGGTAATCCGGCCCCTAGATTTGGTTTAAGAGTAGGAGCTGTGTCCTAAGACTTCAAATCATCCTGAACTTGACTTGCAACTAAGAAGAAAACTGGACTTCGGCATTCTGCTGCACAGAATACTGAAGAGCATCTCCCTTGTGGCCAAGGAGTGACCACCCTGTTAACACAGGCACCATCCAGCAACTCGATGTCTGCTTTGCTGCCACCTCCCGCCAGAGCCCAAGCCCAGAGCCCAACAAGACCTAGATTCCCAAACATTTCACAGCCCGATCCACAGTCCCTGAAAAGAAGAGACCCGTGGAAGCATCGAGAGACGTGGGACCGGCCATCTTGAAAGACCCCAGAGAAGCTGACTGTGCCGCACCCGAGGTATCCTCAACACTGTGCTTTGGGGTTTTAGAAGCCCCACCACCGACCAGCATCTGCACCGAAGATCAGCCCCCCAGCATCTACACGATCTGCGTGGGGCCCTTTTGCATTTTGCCACTTGACGCGTCATCCCGGTTACTGGCCTGTTGGCTAGTGGCCATCTTGGCGACAAAATTTACAATCGACACTGCTGGTCTGGTTGCTCCAGATTGGCCCTCGCTCTTGTAAAAAGGAGCAGCCCCTCTGACCTTGCTGGTCAGAGCAACAAGCTTTCTTCACTTCCTGCGTGACTTGCTTTTGCCAAGGTCTGTTTGCTTCAATCAAGTTGCAGACACCGCCATCAGCGAGAGCCTGCGTGGGGCAGCTCGTGATCGACTCCTGGATGTCGCTGACCTCTCCGTGTCCACGTGGCTGCAGAGACAAGCTTCCCTTCTTCACCTGTTGGCACCCGACATCGCCTTGTTCCCTCCTGGTTCCACGGTAGTCACTGGCTAGTGACTTTGAACATTGTCCCCTATGCTTTCACGTCTTCACATCTTCAGATCCACCCTTGGATCCACAGGAACTCTTCTCGACTGGCCGCCTGCAGCATCTTCATCTTCAGGCTCCATTGAACCACACGACGAAACCCGACGCACTTTGAACCCTATGCACCCGCTTCCTGTGGGTGAGGTAACGCTGGCACTGCGGTGCTCCTGTTGAGAGAAACATCTCTAGTGTCTAGGTTTTAAGTTGTGAGGTTCTGATCCATCCGGAAGGTTCCCTTTGCAGTAACTTTGTACTTTTTACACACCCATTGAAAGTCTATGGGCGCCCGCGTGTAACTTCCAGCACTGCACACGCATTCCGTGGGCCTCCTGGTCACTAACTATTGTTAGCTCCTCGTAGTCCCAGCGATTCCCAAGGCCCTAGGCCTTCTTCCTTTTAGATACGTGGTTCTTATACCACTATTTTAGTATATGGTTTTAGGGGCCACCAGGGCCTATCCATATTGTGCAACTTTTGTGTATTTAGACCCTGTTTTGTTTTAACGCATTTGCTTCTGTGCTCATAAAGAGTAAAGGGGGTACTTGTAGTAAATAAATATATATATATTTTCAATATATATATGTGTGTTGTCCTTTCATTTGATATTCAAGGGGAGTGTATATGGTAAAACAGCTTGCTTCACATTCCTTTACAGAGTTTAGCCTAAGACTGCTTTGTTCATGCTACCATTAGGATAGCTGGTCTATAAGGTTGACTTACAACCAATCATTATAAGGGTTGCTTGGCATGGTACAAGGTGATCACTAGAACTAGTGAGAATCATATACCAGGCCAACTTCTCACACAGAGGGTCTTTTATTGCCTGCTAAAAAGTGTGGAGGGGAGTAAAACAATTTAAGATTATACTTTCAATTAGACATGCTTTAAAGGACCACAGACTCCGAATTTCAGCTTTGTGGATTTATTATAATGGCAAAAATAATTGAATATAAACATACCTCAATATCAAAGTATATAGGTACATACAAATCAATACAGAGCAGAGTCTAGGTATATAATTCATTCGACATAAGAGGCATACTCTAATGAACTCCAAAATCAAAATGCAATAAAGGATAGAAGCTGAGTCTGATTCTCTTTTCATTTGAGAGAAAAACAAAAGTTTTTTTCCCTACTCTGCTCTAAATGAGAGTCCTACATATTTCCCCAATATCCTATTCCAAAGGTGTCAACATGTGTTGACTTCCTAAGAAGTTCTCACGTCAAATGGGTCTGATAGCTTAAAGCTATGGAGCTCGCTCTAAGATGCTCCTTCTCCACTGAAATAAGCAGAAGTCTCCCGTAATCTGTCCCTGCCCATCATACAAAAAGACAATGTTCAACCCACAATACGTCATATTCATTGACACCATCCTTCAGTAAGTTTCCACAGAAGCCGTTAAGTAAAATGATTCTTTTCCAGTGGCCTTGGTTCCTAGATAGGCCAGAGCAAAAGGCGTCCTCCCTTTTCGCCTTCCAGACTTCTTCAAAGAAATTCCAAGTATCTCCTTAAATCTAAGAATAACGAGGTGGAATTCTGGCACCTGCAGTAGGATGAGAACATACTGTTGTCGAGCACAAAAAGGATTCATTTAATTATAATTCTTGAGCACCCAAGGAGAAACTAAACTCAAAACAACCTACAGTTTGGGCCTACAATTCAGTCAACTTAAACTAAATACAAATTACATTACACAAGTGTAATTTCATCCTGCACATTACACATACAGGAATTATACATTTGTTTAATACACACAGAGGCCTACTTAAATGTGCACACTACATTTCAATGCTAATATAACTCGAATAAAAGCATCTTAATAATCATGAAACACTGCAAACGTATAAATACATGTGAGTGTGTTTAAACCATGAGTATAGTTCACCCATACAATTTAGAGTGCTATAAGCGCTCTATCAATATATAGTTTACAAAGTTTAAAGGGTTTTGCCATAAGATCAGGGTAAAGGTTAGAGGAAGCCCTTTGAGTTGATGTTGTGTTGCTGTTGCCATCTGCCATATTTCTGAGGACACTGCACTTTCTATTGAAAAAGGTGAAGCAGCATATATTCTTTCTGAATAACCTTTTGGTTCATAGGTCACAAGTAGGGAAATGTGGCAAGTCATTAGAGATAGCGGTAAGCATCTTGCCAGAACATGGTATGAC
This sequence comes from Lissotriton helveticus, assembly GCF_964261635.1. Classification (NCBI taxonomy): domain Eukaryota; kingdom Metazoa; phylum Chordata; class Amphibia; order Caudata; family Salamandridae; genus Lissotriton; species Lissotriton helveticus. The sequence goes on along the minus strand of NC_136063.1, from coordinate 337,628,378 downwards.
TGAGAATAGATAAAAGTAAGTCTAAGATAGAATCAAACTGTTTAGGCCATCATGTCTCTGTCAAGGGAGTGGAACAAAGGAAAGTTTGACTTTATAAAAGATACTTTGAGTCCTAAGAAGAAGAACCATCTCTGGAAATTTCTTGGAATAGCTGAATGTTATGCAGGGATTATGCAGCAATGGGCTACGTAGATGTATAAAGTGAGACATGTGAAGCTGCCTCTGGGAGAGTCAAGCCTGACATTGTAACCTCTCATCCCTTAAAACCCTGTGAAACCTGGGCAAGACCATTGTTATGACTGATGATAGTGACAATGCTTTGACAGTTGTCAGAAGGTGGTGATGTTCACAGCCCAGTCAAAGGCACTGAGAGTGTGCAATGATCAAAAACCCCAATGGATCTGTTTAGTGTTAAGGAGGCGGGAAGCGCAACTCCTCGTATTGCAAGTAACAGTACAGGTTACTTGAGTATTGTTCCTAAGGTGAATACGTGTCTGGTCTTGAGATGAGCACTAAACGTGGTCTTTTGTTATGCACTCCCCTGTTTAATGGTGGTTTTAAATTGTGCTTGCTTCATTTCTGTATGCTCCATACGTGTACTCCAAGGACAAACTACGTATTTGATTAAGCAAAATTAGGATTTACAGCAAACTTAAGTTCTAAACCGTTGTGCATTTATAAAGTCTGTCTATAATTGTCTGTACTTATATGCCTTGCTTGTTTTGATGATATCACATCAATTTTGGTTTGCTTGAATTTCTTTACATTGCTCATAGTTCATACCTGCTTTATTTATGTGATTTGTAGAGTGCCCGAATCACCCCCATCGGGGTATCTCCGCGCTGGGACTGCTTGTGACTGACCCAGGAGAAAGATTCAGAACAGTGAAGTTTTCAACTGTCTTCTGAAGGCCAGAAAGTTGGTTCATTGGCGCGGCTGGATGGGGAGTTTGTTCCACTAGCATGTGGCAAGGTGGGAGAAAGCTTTACCCCCGATGCGGGCTAATTTGAAGCGTGGATGAGCGCTTGGTGGCTCGACCTCAAGGGCCTGGATGGTGTGTATCTGACCAACTTTCCTGTCAGATAGCTTGGGCTCATATTGTTTAGGGATTTGTACACCATGCAGCAGACTTTAAACACAAATTTCTTTTTTACTGGAAGCCAGTGTAGCCACCGTAGTAATGGAATTGATGTGGTTCTGGGAGGGGCATTGGTCACCAGAGGGGCTGCGGTAATTTGGACTACTTGTAGTTGTTTAAGGGATGCTTCCTTAGCAGAAATCAACAGGGCATTGCAATAGTCCAGGCGACTTATGATCAAAGCCTGGATCAGGGTTTTACGTGTAGCTAGTGGCAGGAGGGGGAAAACCCTTCGGGGGAGGCCTAGTGTGTGATAACATGCCCCGGCAGGGATGTATGTCGTTACTACGCATGCATTTACAACGCATGCCTTTACGACACAACTTTTACAACGCAAGTCGTTACAACGACTTGCGTTGGGGTACGCTGGATAGTGAATAGTTTAATTTACTATTCCAACTCCAGTCCCCGTGGATAGTAGGAAAGGAGTTGGATAGTAAATTAATCTATTCCATATCCTGGAGCGCCCCCCAGCACAAGTTGTTGTAACAACTTGCGTTGTAAAAGTTGCTTCGAAAAGGCACAACGTTGTAAAAGTTGTGTAGTAAACGCTGTTCCCCCCCCCCCCGGCAGTAGGGTTCACGTGCTCCTCTAATGTGAGTTTCTGGTCTAATCGCACTCCTAGATTTTTCACCACCTGTTTAGGGGGAGGGGCTGATCCTAATTCCACAGGCCACCAGCTGGGGGACCATCTCACTGTTGCTTCTCCGAACAACATGATTTCAGATTTTTCAGTGTTAAGCTGAAGGAAGTTTTCTCTCATCCAATGCGCGATGCCTTTCAGACCCTCTGAAAAGGTGGATTGAATATTTGGGTCGGATTTATCAAAGGAGAGGAGAAGTTGCGTGTCATCGGCATAAGAGAAGGGAATGAAGCTTAGTTTCCTCAGTAGGCCAGCCAAGGGAGTAGCATAGATGTTAAACAATATAGGGCTCAAGCAAGAGCCCTCCGGTACCCCCTTGGTGACTTTGGTGGTCTGTGAGCGAAAAGAACCTAGATTGATGGTTTGTGTTCTATCGGTAAGGAAATCGGTAAACCATTTCAAGGCCTAACCCTGGATGACTATGTCCTCAAGTCGTTTGAACAGGATATGGTGGGAGATGGTATTGAAAGCTGCAGACAGGTCAAGTAGCACCAAGAGAACTGCCCGACCATTGTCCGCTAGCTTTCGAATGTTATCAGTGACTTCCACCAGTGCCTACTCAATGCTCTGCCGTGGTCGAAATCCGAATTGTGAGTGGTCTAGGCGATTAGAGGATTCAACAAACTCGGATAAGTGCTTGTTTATGTGCTTATCTAAGAGTTTGCTGTGTAAAGGAAGCAGAGAGATGGGACAATAGTTAGTAACATTGTCTGGGGCAATTTTAGGGTTCTTTCTGATGGGGATGATAGGAGCCGCTTTCCACTCGAGGGGGAGGCTGCCTTCCTCCACTGATCTATTAAGGATTGAGCAGATGGGAGCAGCAAGTGTCTTTGATAGCATGGCAGAGGTCTTGGCAGGTCTAGGATCAAGAGGAGACCCTAATTTGACTGTTCTTAGCAGAACATCCACTTCGATAGTCGTAAGAGCTGGAAAGCTTTCTAAAGTTAAGGCGTTGGGTGTAATCATGGGAGGGTCTATGCTAGGGCCTAACTAGGGGTAAGTGGCTGAGGTGATCTTTTGATATATATTTTCTATTTTCTGAGAGAGGTGGTTTGCAATGTTGTCGCATAGAGTTTGAGAAAGGGCTTCTTCGGTGTTACATGCCCTAGGATTGGTGAATAATTTTAGGACCTGGCAAAGTGTGCACAGGGAATTTTCCGCTTTTTTGATTTGGAGTGAAATGTGTGATTTTCGAGCAGATTTCAAGTTTTTGTGGTATGTTGCTAGTGCATACTTAAGTCTTTCTTTATCTTGTGGGTTATGGGAGAGGCGCCAGAGCCATTCAAGTTTTTTACAATGGCTTTTTTCAGTTCTGTGATTGGGGGAATACCATTGAGTCTGGAGACGTTTGGTGGAAATTGGTTGCAGTTTCAGCGAGGCTAGGCGGTCATGGTGGATAACATACTAGCTGTTAAGGAAGATTGACGTTTCTCTGTGCTGTTAGATTCCGAGTACTGGGAAGGTGTGAACACTTCATGGAACTTTGTGAGAGTGAGGTTATGCAATTGTCAGTGTCTCCTAGCGGGATATGTTTTGGGGGCTTTGTTTTCTTTGGGAGGCAGATTTGGAAGTCGATCAGAGAGTGATCTGACCATGTCAGGGGACTAGTGGCTTCATAAATAGTATTGGGGGAGTTTGTTAGAATTAAATATAACGTGTGTCCAGCCAGGTGGGTGGATTCATTATTTATTTTAGATAATTCAAGCGTGGATAGATCTGTCAGTGGTGTGGAAGCTTCTCTGTTTGCAAGGTTTTCACAGTGCCCATTAAAATCTCCCAGTAATAGGAAATTATTAGCTCCATTAGTTGAGAGGAAAAATTAGAGAGGAGTCATGGGATCGGTATACAAGAGCACCTTTCCAGCTGAGTTGAGGATGTAGGTCAGCTCTAAAAATTAAGGTCTCCATCGTGTCACTGCATTGTTGATCAATATTGGAGATTTTAATAGGGTCTTTGTATATGGTAGCTAATCCTCCTCCCATCTTGTGAGGTCTATCCAGTCTTTGAATGTGGTAACCCTCAGGAAGCGCGACCGCAATTTCAGGGTTGGAGCAAGGCTTGGTTCAGGTTTCAATCAGAAATCTGATATGATGGAGAGTGGAGGAAAACAGATCCCAAATATTTGTTGCATGTTTGGGTGGGGATCTGACGTTGGCCAGAAAGCAATTCCAGCTTCTGTTTTTTTGAAGAATGGGTTGCGAGGGGCCTTTCTGTTCGCTATTAACCTGGGGTGGCCTGATATCCCGATCGAGCGAGGTTGCCATGGTTATATTGGTTGGGGGCCATGAAGGTGCTGCGCTCTGAGATCTGCAGGTCCTACATGTGAAAGGTTCTTCTGAGATTATTGGTGGGGTACAGACTCTGTATGTTGGTATACGAGAGAGATAAATATCTCTGCTTCGTTCTAACTCTTGGCTTGAGTATTTATGAGGGATTGCCTTATTAGTTTGCTCTGAGGGCAAACCGGCAGGGGTGGCTCCTGGCGACGTTTAGGCGCGGTGGGCGCAGATGGGCTTGCCTTAGGCGCGCCTTCGGTGCGCCAGCGGCGCGCCCGCTCCGTGCGTCGTGCCCTGCATGAGTTTTTATGGTGGCAGCTGACCTGCCAACCTCCCCAAACTGGTGTCCGCTGGAAGTAGATTCTAAGGGGTATATTACCAACAACTAGCGATAATTTTTGTCTCTAACTTGTTTAGAGACAAAAATTATCGCCGCACATCGGCGATTTTTATCGCAGATAAACCTTGCTATTAGCAAGGTTTATCGCAAATGCGATAAAAAACGGCCGCAATGCATGAATATCGCTGAAAAGTCAGCGATATTCATGCATTATCGAGCAAATGCTCTTAGCCATGTTATCCACCTCCCATTGGATAACATGGTGAAGAACTGCTCAGGGCAGGTGTTAGCTTTTGGAGTTATTCGCGCTTAGCGCGAATATCTCCAAAAGTTGGTAATAGGAGATAGCGATGTTAGCGACTGTTTCCAGTCCCTAACATCTTGGCACGCCCACTTTGCATGTCATTAGTGATAAATATCACTGACATGCAAAGCGGGGCCCAAGATGGTCGCTATCTCCTATTAGCTGTCACTAACTGGTGTTAGCGACAGCTTGGTAATAGGGAGATAATTTTATCTCCGCTTTCTTGGCTTTTAAAGCCAAAAAAGCGGAGATAAACCCCTTGATAATATACCCCTAAGTTACTTGTGGCAGGTGTCCGCTCCCTCCATGCAAACGAAACGATCTGTGGTGGACCAGGGAGGCACCCAACAGCGAGCAAAAGAGCAGAGTGTACAGGTAGGATGAGAAGTGATCTACCGTGTATGTGATTTAAAAGTTAAAAAGGTGCATTAGCTTTCAGTGTAACTTTCAGTTAAAATTCCAAATTAGGAGCCCTTTACCAGGTGCTCTACCGTGTACGTGATTTTAAAAGTTAAAAAGGCGCATTAGCTTTCAATGTAACATTCAATTAAAATTCCAAATTAGGAGCCCTTTACCAGGCGCTCCTTGCGCTGCACAGCAGGCTTACAGTTGTAGAATCAATTTCCTGAGTGGCCTCAAGCGCATCCGCCTTCATAAGCAAAACATCTATTTGTGTTTGTGTGGCATCAACACGTTTAACATCACTTCTTTGTGTCTCTGAAAGTGGGACGGCAATGAAACCATTTCAACAATCTGCAAGTGGGCCTGCAATCAAATCATTCCAACAACCTCTTTTAAGTTACTCTGTACATTCCGACTATTAAATACTTTTTATCAGGAAGTTTAGCTATCGTATATGTAAAACAATTAGAGACAATGCATGGATTTAACACAATTTATAGAATGTATATGTCATTTGTAAGACACAAAGGTAATGAATATAATTCTTAATACATTTGTGACATAAATTAATGCTATAAACACTGATAGAAATATATTCATTAATTCGGATACTATAAGTAGTACATGTTCGAATAGTATCACAGGTGCACACATCTTAAAATAGATCACGAAAGGGAGAGTACTTTATTGGGTAAAAAGTGGGGTTGGACTCCCTACTCCTACGTGTATCCTGTGGTGGTATTAGGGTCTGCTATCTCAAGAAAGCTACTGTGGATTTCTTTGTACAATTGATTTAACCACAGGAATTGAAGGGAAAGGTGGATGAATGAGTGAATGATGGGTGTGTGCTGAGTCTTGTCTAGGCTGTCAAGGTTCCTCTGTCTGAATGTTTGTGGAAGCAGCACTGCCCCTAAACATTACCCTGGCCACCAAGTCACCTTTTGAAAAGTAACTAAACTGTGACCCCAAGGGGATGACTTTGGGAACAATCAATCAATTCAAATTAAAAAAATGGCAACATATGAAAAGAAAGACTTGTTCTGTGAGGGATCACAGAAAACACAGGAGTATTCTTGTACTATCTGTTCTTGAATACCACCAGTCTGCTCCCCTCAGGACCTGATATTGAGACTAGGGTTCTCTTCACCCACTGGATATACTCGAGGCCAGTTTTACAGATGCGCTACATGTCAGTTCATTTGCTGTAGTGTCGGTACCCCTCTGCTAAGAGATGAAAGGAGTGCAAGGCCTGCAAAAGAAATAACATTGCTCACACTATATGGCTCGTTCTTGTATTCCACATTGCATATTTGAAGATATGTAGTTTCAAATACTTCTATAACATATACATACCTGTACTATTTGTTTAATGGTCTTACAATATCAGACCTTAACCAATCAAGTCTCTCCTTTCTTTACACTGAGACGCAAGAGACCTCATGTTTTTTTACACTCTTTGTTGATACATTTGCTACATATTTTTATGCAATTGACAATTGCCGCAGAGTGAAAGAAACAATGCAAGGACCAGAGGAATAACAACCTCAGCAAGGAAGAGAGGGTCAGGGGTGGGAATAAGTGTAAGTTTAAAAGGTGTTGTCAGGAAAGGGAGGTGTCGTGGACTGGAGGACACCCCTTTGGGTAGCCGGGACACCCCTTTGGGTAGCCGTGCGCTCTAAAAGAGTGGTATAACATAACATAACAGGAAGAAGGTGAGACAAAAGTGAGGGAGGTAAGTAGCCCAAAACAGAAAGGAAAGAGTAAGGCTGCAGTTCAAACCAGAGCGTAGGGCCACATGGAAACTATGCCTAAATACAGAAGTTTTGGGCAACACCATTTATTTGCCTAGGGTAGCAACATTAGTTGAGATGGGCTACAGGCTACCACACACTCCAAACATCCTTCTCTATTTGAACTAGTGGCCAGAGTACTAAGTTTCTGTGTGGTAAGCATCAATCTAATGGTTGTATGAATATTTGCAGCATTAGGTAGAGGTTAATTACAACACAAAACAAGCATTGGCATAGCCAATAGGTCTCGCCATTGGGACCTTATAAGTGTTTAGCCATGCAACGGTTGATGTTGTGTACCAAGGATATTGTGCCACATAACTAAATACCTATAAGGTCCCAAAAGTGAAAATGTACTTTTAGTACAATGAGAAACATCAGTAGGTCTAACAGGGGATCACAATGTTGAAAAGGATCTGAAAAAAAATTCCACTAGGAAAATCCCTAGTTGAAAATCAGTCCACTGTTTCTCTATGAATATGAAAGTACAGTGAACAACCCAAATCTTGAAATTTTATTTCATGTTGTAGAGATTACTTGCCTATTCTTTCTGAATATTGCTAGCAGATCTTGCACAGTGTAGTTCTTTTCTTGACTGTAAATAACGATGTTCCGTTAGAGAGCAGAAACAAGGGGATAGATCCATTCTTCAAAACATTATCAGTACGACCAGTTAATACGAGTTTCACAGGGCAGACTTCCTGCTTCCTCTGGGCATATAACATAGACATGTTTAGCTAGTTTGAGCTGGAAGGCTTCAATAGGGAAAAGAGGATTTTAAATTACTTTGTTCAGAATAGTTCTTAGGTCGTGTACTTGAATGTGCAATAATGCGACAGCACTAGGGCCCGAAAACAAAGAGCTAAGTTCTCTGTGATAATAGCCCATTCAACATGTCTGCAGCCAGCAGCCCACAAATTTGACATGGAAAACTGAAGTTCAAAAGTGACCTGAAACTGTCCTGCAGTAAATCAGTTCGGAATCTCTATTCATTGGGTAGAGGTTTGATGAGCTCAGGGCTTTTGCAGAGCCAGGGCCCACACTGGCTGAAGTAGACCGTGTGATGCAAGAACAGGGAAAGATATGCAGTGTCTGACCGTGTCCACTTCTCAGACCAGATACACACTTCCTACCAGGATTAGGGGAAGCCGATCTGGTTCATCCAATTCTGGAAGGAGTCATGGACCTAAGAATTTGCCTCTGCTGGGCTGGCCATTGCATTGCTTGCAAATGTGCTGTTCCTCCATTATCAAACACTCTCATATGCGGACTAGTCATGTTGTTATAATGCATGATCAAAGCACTGATGCTTACTTCTTCAAGTAAGTAATAACTAAGAAGATGGCGTATTATTAGTTCAGACACTAAGGGTATGTCTTTATGGAGGCTTGATAGGTGTTTGCATCGTCTCAGTTACACCTCCCATAGTTAACCATCACCACTTGAAGGGCACTGCACAGGGGTGCGGAATGCATAATACTTTTTCTTCAGTTGATCCTCTATATCAAAGACTGAAACTCTTGCTGGACAGGTGCAGTTGTTTTTTGTGAAATGACCATTTGCTCCCCCTCCGTGTCCAGTTGCTCCACTCCCTCACTTTACCAACCTGAGGCTAACGGGAATACCTTTTAGGCCATGAAGTGCAATGGGAGGAAGTTTTAGGGGTTGCCTCAAAAGCAGTTTTACAAAACAGTGGAATGGTGTGCCCACTTATGCCAGGGAGCCTTCCATGCAACAGTGTGCCTTGTCTGATGCAATTGGCCATTCCCTACGTTGTCTAATGGCTCGCGAGATGTGCATGATGAACCCTTGCCAGCCGATGATTGGCAGCATTAAAAAGTCCACTCTTAGTTGCAGGTGCCACCCAATATGTTTCTGAAACTTCTGCTTGTATCTTGTTTTATGGGTGCCATCTCTTAGGAAGAGGCTGCAGTGACAATTTGGGGTCTGCAAGAGGATTGTTTTCTTTCAAGTGCCAGTTACAATGGGCATGCGATGCACATGTATTTGCTCGCCGAATCGTTGCCATTCACAGAGTTGGCCACCGTGCCAGGAATACAAGCTCTAGGGCCAGATTTGCATATCCGTGTGTGCAGAGTTTATCTGTTCGTGTTCTCGAGCCTGATGGCAATTGTGGCACGCCATCCTCCAGGAACGCATAAGAATGTGCACAACGTTAATGCTTCATGACTAATTGATGTAATTCAGGTATGGCTCTTTTTACGTCTCGCTGGCGTGGACTGCTCGCAAGATTTTATGTTTTTTAGTACCTTTCACTAGCGGGCTTTAAGCCCCGCCCCACTTTCTCATTGGCCGGCGTCACCGTTTATGCTAAACAGTGGCCAGCTGTTGGGAAAGAGCATTCTGTGACGTACACTTTTCTCTATTTCTGCTGTCCCACTTGGACGACCTGACCTGCCTTCCTTCTGCCGTAAAAGGTTTATTATCTTTATGGGGTCATCTGTTTGACCCCATAAAGATAATAAACCTTTTACGCCAGTAGGAAATTAGGCCAAGGCTGTCCAGTGGGACGGCAGAAAAAGAGAAAACTCGGCGTCATGGCGAGCGCTTGTTTTTTCCATTGTTTCACAGTGAGCCACTCTGTACACACACAGGTGTGGTTCTGGGTCAATGTTAAATGTGGGATTCATTTTGATAGCAGCATATTGAGCATTAAATGTATGTCTGTATTTGCCAATCGCTTGGCGTGGGCAGTGACCACTGCTCGGCTTTAGTAACATCTAAATACAGTGTAATGTTCCATGAAGTATTTTCAAGGACCGGACGATAAAGGGCAAGCTTTTTTTTCTATTATTATTTTTTGTAATGAAAGTGCGGGCCCACAACCTTCCTACTGGAATGAAAAGGAGGAAGTAGAAACAAGCATTGGAAATGCAATAGGGCTCGCATTAGAAAAGTTTGATCTATTGGTCTTATAAATTATATTTTTTTTATTTATGTGTTATTTTTTAAAAATAGCTAAATTAATAACTTTGTCATTTACAATTCCAATAGTTATAACTTTCGCAAATGTGACACCTATAGCATTTGTAATGCAACATGTTTTGTATTTACGTGACTTAGATGTATTGATATTACAAATAACAATGGCTTTTAATTTTTTTAAATAATTAATACTTAAATAATTTATTTAATTTGTAATGGCAATAGCTTAAACTTTTGTAAATAACTTTTGTGAAGATTATGTTCAGTGTTTTTTATTGTGACGAAAATCCAAGAACAGAAGTGAAATATTAACATTTTTGTGATTTGTAATAAAGTGTGAAAGCTTGAAAACAGCTTGAAACATTGAAAGAACATATTTGAACCAGTGATGCTGTGGTTGCGCTAAATGATGCTGTGGTTGCGCTGAGTGATGCTGTGGTTGCGCTGAGTGATGCTGTGGTTGTGCTAAGTAGTGTGTATCGGTGGACCTTAGTGGGTGCATTGGTGGAGCTGTGTGGTGGGTGCATTGGTGGAGCTTAGTTGGAGCATCGGTGGAGCTGTGTGGTGGGTGCATCGGTGGCACTGTGTGGTGGGTGCCTCGGCGGGGCTGTGTGGTGGGTACATCGGCGGAGCTGTGTGGTGGGTGCATCGGTGGAGCTGTGTGGTGGGTGCTTCGGTGGAGCTGTGTGGTGGGTGCATCTGTGGAGCTGTGTGGTGGGTGCATCTGTGGAGCTGTGTGGTGGGTGCCTCGGTGGAGCTGTGTGGTGGGTGCATCGGTGGAGCTGTGTGGTGGGTGCCTTGGTGGAGCTGTATGGGGGTGCCTCGGTGGAGCTGTGTGGTGGGTGCATCGGTGGAGCTAAGTGGTGGGTGCATCGGTGGAGCTGTGTCGGTGGAGCTTGGTGGTGGCTGCATCGGTGGAGCTGTGTGGTGGGTGCATCGGTGGAGCTGTGTGGTGGGTGCATCTGTGGAGCTGTGTGGTGGGTGCCTCGGTGGAGCTGTGTGGTGGGTGCCTTGGTGGAGCTGTATGGTGGGTGCATCGGTGGAGCTGTGTGGTGGATGCATCGGTGGAGCTGTGTCGGTGGAGCTGTGTGGTGGGTGCATCGGTGGAGCTGTGTGGTGGGTGAATTGGTGGAGCTGTGTGGTGGGTGCATCGGTGGAGCTGTGTCAGTGGAGCTGTGTGGTGGGTGCATCGGTGGAGCTGTGTGGGGGGTGCATCGGTGGAGCTGTGTCAGTGGAGCTGTGTGGTGGGTGCATCGGTGGAGCTGGGTGGTGGGTGCATCGGTGGAGCTGTGTCAGTGGAGCTGTGTGGTGGGTGCATCGGTGGAGGTGTGTGGGGGGTGCATCGGTGGAGCTGTGTGGTGGGTGCATCGGTGGAGCTGTGTGGTGGGTGCCTCGGTGGAGCTGTGTGTTGGGTGCATCGGTGGAGCTGTGTGCTGGGTGCATCGGTGGAGCTGTGTAGGTGGAGCTGTGTGGTGGGTGCATCGGTGGAGCTGTGTGGTGGGTGAATTGGTGGAGCTGTGTGGTGGGTGCATCGGTGGAGCTGTGTGGTGGGTGCCTCGGTGGAGCTCTGTGGTGGGTGCATCGGTGAAGCTGTGTGGTGGGTGCATCGGTGGAGCTTAGTTGGAGCATCGGCGGAGCTGTGTGGTGGGTGCATCGGTGGAGCTGTGTGGTGGGTGCATCGGTGGAGCTGTGTCAGTGGAGCTGTGTGGTGGGTGCATCGGTGGAGCTGGGTGGTGGGTGCTTCGGTGGAGCTGTGTAGGTGGAGGTGTGTGTGGGGTGCATCGGTGGAGCTGGGTGGTGGGTGCATCAGTGGAGCTGTGTGGTGGGTGCATCAGTGCAACTGTGTGGTGGGTGCATCGGTGGAGCTTAGTGGGTGCATTGGTGGAGCTGTGTGGTGGGTGCATCAGTGGAGCTTACTTGGTGCATCGGTGGAGCTGTGTGGTGGGTGCATCGGTAGAACTGTGTGGTGGGTGCATCGGTAGAGCTGTGTGGTGGGTGCATCGGTAGAGCTGTGTGGTGGGTGCCTCGGCGGAGCTGTGTGGTGGATGCATCGGTAAAGCTGCGTGGTGGGTGCATCGGTGGAGCTGTGTGGTGGGTGCTTTGGTGGAGCTGTGTGGTGGGTGCATCTGCGGAGCTGTGTGGTGGGTGCCTCTGTGGAGCTGTGTGGTGGGTGCATCTGTTGAGCTGTGTGGTGGGTGCCTCGGTGGAGCTGTGTGGTGGGTGCATAGGTGGAGCTGTGTGGTGGGTGCTTCGGTGGAGCTGTGTGGTAGGTGCCTCGGTGGAACTGTGTGGTGGGTGCCTCGGTGGAGCTGTGTGGTGGGTGCCTCTGTGGAGCTGTGTGGTGAGGGCATCTGTGGAGCTCTGTGGTGGGTGCATCAGTGGAGCTGTGTGGTGGGTGCATCGGTGGAGCTGTGTCGCTGGAGCTGTGTGGTGGTTGCATCAGTGGAACTGGGTGGTGGGTGCATCGGTGGAGCTGTGTCAGTGGAGCTGTGTGGTGGGTGCATCGGTGGAGCTGGGTGGTGGGTGCATCAGTGGAGCTATGTGGTGGGTGCATCGGTAGAGCTGGGTGGTGGGTGCATCTGTGGAGCTGTGTGGTGGGTGCATCTGTGGAGCTGTGTGGTGGGTGCATCGGTGGAGCTGGGTGGTGGGTGCATCTGTGGAGCTGTGTGGTGGGTGCATCTGTGGAGCTGTGTGGTGGGTGCATCTGTGGAGCTGTGTGGTGGGTGCCTCGGTGGAGCTGTGTGGTGGGTGCATCAGTTGCATCCCACACTCATTGTTTCAAGATAAAATTATGCAACTTGCCACCATGCTTGAAATGCACGCAGAAAGAAAGCTTACTAGTTAGAAAGTATTAGGCAAAGTAGGACGCTGAGTGAAAATACGCCTGCAAATGCTCACAGCCATGTAAAGTTACAGAAAGCCCCCTGAAATGATAAAAGTGTGTTATATTCAAATAAAAGTACGGTAACACTAGTTAAAACGAGTCTTTGAGGCATAAAGTTTGAAACTTAAAAAGTAGCAAACATGCATAGTTCCATAGAGCAACATGAAGCACAGGATGAAGACAAGAACACAAAGGAGACAGCTGGAAAACGTATCCACTATCACAGAGTGCTTAATCAAATAGACAAGCCAGAAAAGCCAGAAACACCAGGGGTGCGGGGAAGCAGATTGCCTTCAAGCATATGGGGAAAGCGAGGCACTACAGAAAGGCGAGCGCACGTGAATAATTAGGGGAGGACAAATGCAGACACGGCCTGGGGGAAGCTTGTGGGAGGGAGGCTGGTGGCATTGTGCACACGCTCACGTGCACCGCATCAAATGGCCAGTGATTAAACTCTCGTTAAGCCACAAAAGAGCTCGCCAGCTATGCGCAAGCGCATCAGCAGGCGAGCCCTAAAAAAGGCCTGTTTCCCATTCAAAACTAGAGAGGGAAAGGGGGCGGGGCAAACAGCACAATGTGCTTCATGGAAGGTATGCAATGCACCAGAGAGCGTGGCTCTATGCTGAGCAGAAACAGATGCACAACGTGTAACTAAGATCCGGGAAGTATCCTGCCCTCTACGGAGGTTGGCTAGGCTCAAAACACCTGTGATGCCAAGTCCCGCGCCGGGGCATGCCTGCTGGCAGAGCAAGTATCGGGCAAGATATTCGACAAGACGGAGGAGCCACGAGGTGTCCTACTATCAAACGTTCATTTAAAGCGGAAAAGTACGTCATCAAAACAAAAGAGTTTGCTATTCAGAGAAAGATTGTAATACGCAGCAAAGTACTGGAGTTTTAGTTAGCCGGTTTGGAAAGCAAAGCAATTTGGGCGGCGAAGGGAGGCACGGCGAACAAATTCTGTCTGAAAGTCACAAATTGTGATCCTCGGGGAAGCTGGGAGTTATAACTGATGCTGAGCTATGAGGCATATCACCCCTCTAATTATTTATTTTGTTGATTTGTTTCCTGCTGACATTTTACTGAGGCCACGACAAGCGCAGGTAAGCAGATGAAGTTTCAGTATTCGACCAGGCAAAAGAGTCAAAACATTTTCAAATACATTTAAATGGAGGACAACGGCAGTAAGAAAGCCTTAATTGCCTAGTCGCATCAAGAGCAAGCATTGGCAAGACACTTGGACAGTTGGTGAGATGATTAAATTACTCTTTAGAATTTTTTGCAAGTATATGTCACAAAAAATAAAATAAAAAATACCAGTGCTTAAATGCGACAGTTGTGTGCTTGCAATAACAATTTAAAATTAAACATCACATATAACTTTAACAGAACATTGCAGGACGTTCCAGCAGGCAGGTGTAGAACAGCTATATAAACTTGTTTTCTTTAATTTCTTTTAATCCTCCTCACTGGAAAATATAATTCTTATTGGTGTGCAGAAAATGTATTTTAGGTTTTAAATTATTGCAAACTGAATACACAGTTTTAAACCCCAAAGGATGGTTGAAAATAATAAAAGATGAGGAATGTAAAGAAAAAAAGGATTGGTAAATTAAAGTCCTGGCCCACCAACACTGGCATTGAAGTGCACCTATTTTTAGGCAGGTTAGCACATGTTAGCAGTTCAAATGTTGTCATTCACAGTGCATGAGAGTCAATGTTGAAGTAGTGCCCCTTGTTTATGCTGCGGATGAAGAGGGCTGACCCAAACCCCCTCCATGCAAGTACGAATAGATTTGGTTTTATGATTTGTGTTTTTAATGTGTGAGGCTGACAACAGCTAAAGGAGGTCTGTAGCCCACATCTAACAAGGGGTGGTGGAAAGGGGTCTCAATTCATGGGCCAATACTGGTGCTCTTAGGAACAGTAATCAACAACGTTAATCTCCAGGGTTGGCTCTTGGCTATTGCCAGATGAGACAACCACCAACAGCAATCAGTCTCACATTGGCCCTAGTTGCAGCAAAGGTTTCCAACTCTTAAAGGGGGGAAAAGGGTAATGAAAATCTCTTCAATGGACCTGCCAATAAATTGTGTCAAACGATTAGGTCTTTATGGTCAACAATGCTATATGTGTAGCTACACACTGAAAACAATCATTTGCAATGCCATAGGTCTCGCTGCAACTAGAGTTTAAGCTATTGGCATTGTAACTTACAATGCCTTTTATTTACGTTTTTAAAAAGAAAACAAAAATAAAACGCATTGTTATTTCAAAGGGCAGCCTTTTTTTCTACAATACACACGTTTATTCATTACAATATTAAAACCCAGTTACTAAAGCAACATGACGTTTTCTGTAACAGCTGGTACTTTTAGCGCTGCGATGTCTAAAACGTTGGAACATAGTGCTACATAAAACTAGAATAAATAATGCACCACTGATGCTTTTAAAAACAAATATATAAAAAACGATGTCATTACAATACCAACAACTACAAACTTTGCTAATGCGAGACCTATTGCATTGCAAATGCTTGTTCTAAATACCGTGCCATCAGTGGGGATCAATTTATTTAAAAAAACATGCACTTCGTAGACCATTCCACATAAACATTGACCAGCATATCAGGGGATAAAACGCTGCCAAATAATTTCTCATCATACCACATGCTCCTTTCCAAGTAAAATGAATACATTTCGAAATATTTTAAAACAAGAAAATGAATGATCTCATTTTTAGCACGGATTAGTGTTATATTTTCATCTCACATGGTCTACTATGCTAAAATTAGCTCTGGTAATTCTGAGCTGCAGTGCTTTGCCAGGGAGTTAACTAGCACTGCAGGAGCACTGCTGCCCGCATGTCCTAGACCTGTGTTAGTTTAACCATTCGTTCTCTGGTCTGGATGTTCAACGTGTGCATTAATTCAGCTTTTTCCTCTGCCGTGTGTGCTTGCAGACACCTGAGAGCATGCCTTGTTGTTGCCATCTCACCATCTGTGAAACTCCCTGACCTGCTAATTGGATGTCAGTTTCCAAAGGGAGGGTCCCTCAGCCCTAAAATGAGATTTGAGGCTGTCCCCGAGATTACATGATGTAAATCTCAGTTCAGTCAAAAAACACTGGCATGTTAGGGTCTACAACCTCAAATAACACTCCTGGCGCCTCCTGTGCATGTTGTGCTCTTCTTCAAGTGGATTTTATCTGAAGAAGAAACTCTCTCTAGGAGGTGGGTGCTCTAAGGAGACTACACAGTAAGTTTGCTATAGTTTACATTGCATGTAACTGTTAATGTTATGGTGCAGATTCATTCTTAAAAGTGTCTATTTAGAATGTTTCACAAAAGAACATTGCTGCTTTTTCAAGTCAGTTTTTAACTGCCTGTTAAACACTGCAAGGAAACCTGAACTTGGAGATGGAGAGATACACCGGCGCCTGCAGCTAATGAGCTTTAGAATGTAAGAATAACATGCCTGCCTTTCACATGAAACCTTTACTTGTGCAGTTCTGCAAACCCGGCGTGAGAACTGCAGCCCAGAAACGTGCAGGCTGCAGAGCATGGAAAGGGTCTACCTGTAAATGTTTAGAGTTGCACACACACCCGAGCAGAAGCAGCAGCCAGTACAGCAAGCAACGTTTTCTAGCTAGATGCACCCGCTGCTTGCTGCATATTTTCTGGCGTGCTTTACACATGTTTATTCAGCTATTAATTCTAGCTGCTTTTCCATGTGCTTTGGAAATTTCACCTACACAGCCCCGTCCGACTAAGAATAATATATGGCGTCCAAAACTCAGGAATTACTGCTCTGATGTAATGTTGCTAATAGTACACCTGTTTGCCCGTTTTAAGGAATCGAGTTATTCTCGGCTCCCCTTCAATGCAAAAGCACAAAAGTGTGCCACTTCGTCGACCGCAATGTAATCTGGCACTCCTTGTACTTTCCGGCAAAAAGGGCTCTACCTTCACAGGTGGAATGACTTATTCGCCGCGAGCAGAAGAATCCAGAAATTGTGCTACTCACGGATCATTAAGGCAGCTCTATTTCACATTTTAAAGTGCTTCCGGCTTCTATCTGGTATTTTAAAGCGTGAAAAGATATGATGGAAAAATACCAGCTTTAGGCGATTTCCCTACTTTTTGTACCAACCCAGACAGAAAAATGCAGGTCTTGCCAGTTAAAAAACAACTGCGTTCCTCGCGCTAAATGGAGGAGGCAGGGGGAGGGGCGAGAGGAGGTGGCGAGTCAAAGCATTTCACTTGCGAGAGCGAGCAGCACCAGCAGCGATAATTGCTTCCATATGGTGCTGCGTGCTCCCGCAAGTGAATCGCCACACGTGCACGCGTTGCCATTGAGGGCAATGGAACGCATGCACATTTTTGTCTGCAAAGCCAAAGCAATTGCAAAAGGTCTTTTTGCCTATGCAGCGCATTGCTGCTGCGTAGGCGAGTCCTAAAAAGGATGCAGCTTTAGCTTTGCTCGTGCATACACTCATCCTTTTCCAGCAATGTCCTCATCGTGAAAGAGTGCTCCGGTTAAGAGCATTTGCTACTCGTGACGTTTCTTTTTGGGGAACAATGTAGTGCATTGCCGTAAACTGAAACAAATCTTTAACAATTTGCACTATGTAAAGATGCCAAAAATAAAATATGGATTCTTCCTGTCACCCCACTCACATCTCATCCTCCACGATAAAGTATTAGTTAGTCATTCATGAGAGATATACATAGCAAGTGGATGAATTGCACAGTGTGAAAATGGAAAATATGAGATCAATACCTGCTTCGCTGCTTGATCACATTGTGTGTTGCTTAGTAAATAATGTATTTCAGATTCCCCTTCAGAATCACTTACAAGAGAATCTTCAAATATGTGAGTTCAGGATGTGTGCTATACAAATCTCTCTCTTGTGTCTCACTTAAATACTCTATATGGTTTCATCACAACTGAGTTACCTCTTAGTTCAGTAATAGCATTGTCATCAGGGCACGGACAAGAATGTTTCTCAGGTTGCGTTTAAAAACTCTTACATGTAAAAAATACTTCCTAAATATTCGGTTGTAAATGAAACGCTTCTGCATGTTAAAGAAATATAATTTTGGGAGTTCTCAAACATCTTATCATATTTTAACATGATACCTGTTGCACACTTTTCTCATGGACATCAAGTAGGGGTCGCCAGGGGTTGCTACTGTGACCTCTAAGCCACCAATTGTTACCTCTGCCACCTTGCTTGTAACCCCAAGCTATTTATTGTCAGCCACCCTAGGATAGTGGTGCACTATTGCCACTAGTGCAGTGGGTCACAGGGCCATCAATCGTGTAACGGGTGCGAAAGCGCTACTAATGACAGCCCTGGCAAAAATTATTGCCCAGCCATGAGCCCACGGTGCTCTAAAAGCCAAGATTACATGCCATGCTGCCACAAATGTCTCTTCGGTGCGTGCGGACTTGGGATTCTGAATGCTTTACTCAGTGACTGTCTGTCCGCGCAGGTCCCTGGCTACCACGTTCTATGAAAGCACCAGTTATGGTTTTAGTTGATGGCAGTGGATCCCCTGTGAGAAGGCTGCTTACTGCTTCTCTCCAGTAAAATCGGCACAGTTTGTTATAACTGGAATCTTCCACATCTGATGCAAGATGTATGTGTTTAGCATGATTGTGAGCACATAGTCGAATGGAGCAAGCATGCTTGGGCACCACCAGGAGCATATAGCCCGAATACAGGGAGTTCACATAGAAGACACATGGGATTCTCTCTTGTACCAGTCTCTCATTTGTTTCCCTGTGTTTCAGTGCTGCCTTTCTCGTCTCGCTTCCTGCATTTTTTAAACATCGATTTATTGGTTTTCAGAAAAAAACATTTGTGTATTGCTTTGCTTTACATTGATTACCTTCAATCGGTAGTTCCATAAGCTGTAATAGAAGATAAAAGCTTGTTTTGTTTCAGTAAACAACTAGGCAAACAAATCCCATGAGCCATGCTTTTATCCAGGATATGATTCTGCTTCACAAGCATGTGGTGATATATTTCTAACATCCTTATATTATGTAAGAGCCCTCAATGGGTGGGGGGGGGGGTCAAAGTCTTTGGTCACACGTCTCCTAAGGTGATACCAGGAACATTCACACCTTTAGTGTAGTTTCACATCCATATATTCAGGCTCATCTTTTTGGTTGTTGTGTAGTACTGCCTTTATCATTCCCACTGCTGTAAAATTCCAAAAGTAAAGTTTCCTAGTCCCTCATGCGATGTACCTTGCCCTTCTCCTGTCAATTCGCAAAGCCATACGTTCTGCCCATGTCAGTACTTCAAATCGCCGCTTCCTAACTGCAGACACCTCGTTAACTTTCCATCTCATAACCAGCCACTGTTTTGCCATCAGTAGTACCAGATCTATAAATATGAAAGTTCTCTGGATTTCGCCCAGTGGGTCACGCACAGCATACCAAATATTGCTGTCCAGTAGTTTCAAATGCCCTGGCACATCCACATCATATGTATAAGCTCAGAACTGTCAACTCTACCTCTAGAATAGGACTCTCCATAGAGAGTAGATATTATATTTTTACGAGTCCACGATGTGTATGTCACAGATAGGAGTATGATGAATTTCAAGTGTGACATGGGATGTTATAAATGTAGTCAATGAATGTCATGAGTGATTTAATATGCAAATAGGGCAAACGAAGTGCTTGGCAAGGGTGCAAGTAATAGTTACTTTAGGGTGAATTTCAGTGGTTTTGTTAGTTTCAAATGGTATGTTTTACATGACATTGTCACCCACCTATAATATCCCTTTCATCTTTATTTTTTGCATTGAATTTCTAAGGTTTTGTTAATGTAAAGTTAGATATTCTTGCAATTCCTAACTATAATGTCACTTTAACCTTTGGTTTTTTCATTGAATTTCTAGGGTTTTTGTAATGTGAAGTAAGGGGGGTGGAAGCAGGGTCTGACATGGCATTGTCCGTTGTGCGCTCTCCCCATCCAAGCTTGCTGCCCCTAACACCCTCCTCCTTGCTCTCTATTGTCCGCGTCCATACCCCTACTACCACATCCAACCCTGTGTGGCTATTGTTCTTCCACTGCCCTTTGCACTTGTCCTGAACAGTTAGCTGGCTTCCCCTCCCCCCTGCCTCCCTGCCCTCATTTGTCCAAGTATATGCACCTACCACCTCCTTCCTGCCCTGCATGGTGCGATGTTGGTGTGCAAATAAGGCAACTGCTTTAATGTTTCAGCACGCGGCCGCAGCGGTGAACCTTCAATTAACTCCTTTTGCCCCTGAGTGGTCCCCAAGGCAGTACGCGGTGCACCTCACCTTTTGGGAGACATCAGGTGACCTTGTATTTTTAGTGGTCAACTAGGAGAGATCACGGGAGGTCTTCCACGTACTCTATCCAACCATTATTCCTGCAACTCCTGCAGCTGCTGTGCGCACTTGAGTGCAGCTGCATGTGGCTAACTTGCCCCTCGGGATGTTCAGTGTCTGTGCCCACCCCCCACTGTGCTGTGGCCATGCCTCTATAGGCCAGGCCCGGGGGTACTTGAGCCACTAGGTCTTGTGGATACATGACTGGTGAGTCCTCGATGAAGGCCCCGCGTCATCATTTTGGGACTCAATAACTACTACAGTCTGTGTAGGAGGCGCAAAGAGGCATATAGGGTACCGCAAAGGGTATAATAGAGGCGCAAGAGCGCTATGTCCTGTGTTTTTAAGGCGATATATGCATTATGAGTCAGGTGTTCTTATTCCCTAAACTGCTGCATTGCATGCCCTGATACTATCACGCATATCATTTTGATTCCTGTTTGTTCAGGATAAGGAGTACCATTTCCGGACCTGCACCATATTAATAATACATGGTGATTTATACGTTTTCTGCTATAATTATATATAAGGTAACAAAAATGCGTATAACGCTTTTTATTATAACTTTGCAACATGCTGCACAACAGCCATACTACTCTACAACATAGCTTAAATACACTGACAAAGCCAAATGCTCTGACTAAACACTTATAAGATCCAAAAGGTGAGACATATCGGCTATGTCAATGCTTGTTCTGAATATGTGATATGTTAGCAGTGAGATTGCTGAGTTCGACAGCAGACTGAGGAACCAAGATACATGTATTTCCCTAATACAAAAACCCAAAAGATCCGAAACAAGATAAGAATTGAATTTGTTCACTAAAAAAGAAGTACCGAAGACCCTCCTACAGGGTCTAATGAAGACAAGAAAACAAAAGAATAGTCTGGTTCTGCTCTGTTTTAGAAGTGAACGCATATGCTAACATTCGTATTAGCTTCCTGAAACATCATCTGCTGATGATAGTTCTAACATTGTTGACATTACTGATATTTCTTCACATGCTAGTAGTGTTGAGTGTTCATTTCACAGTGAGGTTGAAGATTCATTTCCTTAAACTGGCAGCTTAGACAAGAGTTCTTCCCTGGATGGCCGTGCAGACTGTTCACCATCCTGTGATGGCAATACAGTTAGCTCTTTGGGTGTTACATAATTGAGGTACCTCGAATCAAAGAAACTAGTCAGATATCAACTTCAGAATCTCACCAGCACTGAATTCTTAGCAGACGACTTGTCAATGAATCATTATACAAACCCAGTGCAACAAAAACTTCAAATATTCCCCTCAACTGCTTTCAGTAGGTTTAATGGTGATTGCAAAACCCATCCTGAGTAGAGTATTCAGTCCTTGAAGGTGCTTTTTATTGTTTTGCATGCAGGCATTTTAGTGCTTTTTCTGTCGGAAGAGGAGGATGTTAACCTGGCAATGCTGCATTCATTGATATTAACTGCAGTAAGTGGGAACAGCTTACCTGTTCTTTCTCCAAATTTTCCCAGTCAGAGAAGCATAAATCATCAGTTATTTCTTGGACCAACTTCAAAAGATTACAGCAGCCTATAAACCGTCAGCAGTCTGTTATTTCCGTGACAGTCGGAGGTGCAAAGCAGGAAATTGAAAAGAATAGACAATATGTGGCGCATCTGCTTAAAGTAGTATGTTTTTTAAGACGTCATAGGCTTGCATTCCATGCCACGGATGAAACTGAACATTCTTACAATAGGGGAAATTCCATTGAATTGTTAGAGACGATTTCTTATCAAGATGAGAGGTTAAAAGAGGAAAATGCCCAGAAGGTATGGGCAGTAACCTCTCCTGATTACCAAAATGACATGATACAAGTGGTGGCAAAGCTCGTCCATAAGTGTATTGTCAAAAAAGTGACAAAATAATTTGAGGGGTAGTTCATGAAACCAAAGATATTTCACATAAAGAGTAGTTGAGTTTTATTATCCACTTTGTTGATGGTGATGGGAATGTTCAGGAGAATGCACTAGGGTGTTACCATATTGAGAAGTTTAATGGCTCCAGCCTTGCTGCAGCTATTGTTGAAGCAGTACAGAAAGCTCGACTTGACTGGAAGAAATGCCCTGCACAGTGCTACGACGGAGCATCCATTATGAGTGGCTGTGTTAATGGTGTCTAAGCAAAAATAAGAGAGATCGCATCACAAGCGATTTATATACACTGCCACGCCCATCGCCTAAACCTTGTGTGAGTGCAAACAGTAACTAACATACAACCAGTAAAACATTTCTTTTCAACATTGCAATCAGTTGATGTTTTACTGGTACACCTGTGTTAGAAAAGTACAGATACGATTTGAGTCTGTTAAAGTTGGTCTCTATTTAATAGAATCACAACATCATGACAAGGAGGCTAGTTCAGAAGCCAAATTAATTCTTAAGGGCATTGAAAACTATGGTTTCTCACTTACATTGCAGTGTATGGAACTCTTTCTCTGAAAGATTCGCAATCTATCTGAACTACTACAGATAAAAGACTTTGCCTTGCATAGTGCCTGTGACCTGATCAGTTCAATGAGGATTGATTTCGTGAAATTCCATCATGACAGTCAGTGGACCGAATTGTTAAGTGAGGCCAAGGACTTAGCAGAGCAGTGGGGAATTGAGATTCAAGAAAAATCCAATCCAAGAGCTCTACCTTTGAGACAGCATAAATTGAGTAACAAACTGACAGATTATTTTGTCAGTAGCTCTGTAGAGAAAAGAGCCAGCCATTTTGATGTCTCAAAAAGTCAAACTCCACTGTCTGAGCACTTAAAGGAGGAAGTTTATTTCACTACTTAGGATAGATTTGTAAATGATTTTGATGCTCGATTTACAAACAACATGGGTCTCATGTCGGCTGTCAGAATGTACAATCCAAAAGCTGAAAATCCTTTGGACTTTTCCTCTGCACTAGTAATTTTTGACAAATATCCAGAGGCTGCAGTATACCAAAGTATTCTACAATCTGAACTGGAAACTGCAAAATTGTACCTTTCAGAAAATAATGTACTGGATCTTTTAAATCAGGTTCTTACCTATTACTGCTGCCAAAAATGAGAGATTCTTCTCCTGTATGAAAAGGGTAAAAATGATTTGAGCAATACATGTTGAGACAAAAGACTCAGTAGTTTAATGATGGCTTGTGACCCTAATGAGGTCAAGCAGCTAAATCTGAAGGAATCCATCAAAAGATTTGCTGGCATGCACAACTGGAGGTATCCTCTTAAAAATGAGCTGGTCCTTTCCCTCATTCAGAGAAGCAGCCTCACGTTGCCAGGCAAATAACAGTTACTTCTCAGTCAGTCTCTATTCCTCTTAGGCCTATGCACCTGAAGATATCTGCCATTGATTACAGAAGTCAGTAACCTCTGCAGGGGCAAAAAGGGAGCAGCCACCATGCACTATTGGCAGAGCACAAACTTCCTGTCCATTTTGTTTCTTTCTGTCACAGTGGATATTCAGTCTCATCACATCAGCTTGTCATGTTTAGAAATATGGAAACAGTATTTCAAAACACGCTTAGCCAGCTTGATTTCCTGCAGCCAAGCACTTGCTGTCCACTTATTTGTTCTCTCATATAGACTCCCAATTATCAGTTCAGCAACTGTTCTTTGTACCAGCTAGTATCCTTTTCAGAGATCTGTATACTATATCTGTGGCACTGTCAGCCTAGGCTGGATTTCATATTAGCTGAGCAACAAATTACCCTCATGTCAGTCTCTACATAGGAGGATTCCCCAATCATTATTAGAACCAGCTCCTGCTCATACCAGCAGATACAATTTTAGATGGGGACATATGAACTGTTTGCCTGTTTTAGATGGGGACATGTGAACTGTTGGCCTCTTTCTATTCACCCAGTCAGCAAAAAAGCTAATGCAGAGCACACATATTACTGATCAACACAAGTGCTGTACCAGTGATGATGTGCATGTTTTTTTCTGTCCTCATATCACCACCAATGCTAATACGCACCAACCAACTTCGCCCTTCCTGGGTGCTAAATATTGGGCTCCAATTCAGTCAGGGTTTCTGGGTTATATTGAGAAGTCACAACCTCCCTAGCCTTACTGGCTTGAAATGTAATAACCATTGGATGAAAAAGTCCAGTCACAAAGTTAATTTACCCCAAAACCCATAATTTCCATTCCTACTACTTCTTCTGTTCAAGCCTTTATAATAGGCCACCGCTCTTTTCCAGGAGTGCAGGATAGGGACCATAACTTGGTTCAAAGGTTTACAAATTTCTCTTCACGCTAGTAAGATTACATAAAAGATCAGGTAACAACAGTTTGCCTGCTGCATAAGATTGTCCTCATCTTGCTGCAATATCCCAAACATTATTAGAGCAATGCTTACCTCAATATTATAATCTCAGCAAGATGGCCACCAAGTGGGACTTAAAAATGGAGCTCCTGATTGGGGATTATGAGTTCGTAATTTACTCGTTTATAATCTGTTACAGTCCCTGCCATTCACTAGACAATTTGCTTTGTTTACATAATCCCCCTATCCCTCTTTGTCAGTGGCTGGTTTTAGCGGTGCTCACCTGGTTTTCCAGCGGCAGCGCTGACAAGACCACATCAGAGGGCCTGGTATGCTGAGGTGGATCTGGTTGCTGTGCGCTGGCTGTGAAGGTGATCCTCAGGATGTCCTGGGACATGGGACAGGTCACACCATTCGTGATCTGAAGCCGATGGTGATTCTGGCTTGTTGTTGCTGAGACCTTGTTCGGACGTCGCAGTGAGCCCGAACGGGCTGGTTCAGTCGGTGATCTCTGCTCCCCCTGGTTCACCATGGTCGCGCTGCACTGGGGTGGTGTGGAGGAGAGCCAGTGGCCTACAATTGTGCTGCACGCTGTGTGGTGCTGAGGAGTGCTGGTGGAGTGCCCATGTTGGTGCCAAGAGGGCTACCCATGGCAGAGTTTTCGAATATGCTCCAGCCTCTGGGGGTCGGGCCTGCGATCACGCCGCACTACTGTGCAGTGCTGAGGAGTGCTGGTAAAGTGCACTTACTGGTGCTGAGAGGGCTATCCCCTGGTGGAGCTTGTGGCTGTGCTCCGGTACCTGGGGATCGGACCTTGTGAAGTGAGCAGAGCGCTGCTATTGGACACGCTGCCCTCTCTTAAATGTGCTGCCCGCTCTGGGTGGCTATGGGAACCCTGATGTCCTGGGGAATGACATAGGCTTATTTATGAGGTGGGGCGATGCGTTTGACATGTCTGACTTGGTCGCCCTCCTCAGTGTGGCTGCAGTGAGGATGAGCTGGAGGGTGCAAGCTTTCCTCTCCCTACATGTTGTGAGCACCAGTGCAACTCCTGAGGAGACCGCGGACCATTGCTGTTTGGCTGCAGACCAGCATGCAGGGAGGAGCCCTTTTTTTCATTCCAGTTTACTTCTCCCCCTGCATTTTGCATTTAGCTCCCTGGCTGATTCTTTGTGTTACTTGCATTTCCTTCAAGGTTTATGGGCTATTTGAGGTCTACAAACTCTCGGTCTTTTTTCCCAGCACTAGACTAAGGACTTTTGTTTAAAGTCCAAATTGCTTGGAGCCAGAGAAACTAAGATAGGTCTTGCCTGTTCTACTTATGGTGCAGCCATCTTGGAATTGTCTGGCTTCGATAAGCATCTATGTGCTCCAATTGGCAGGAGCAGAAAAAAGAAAGGTAGGATTCCCCTCTGTGGGCTTGGGGCTAGAGAAACAAAGTTACGACTTTCCTCTTCTACTCACTGTGCAGCCATCTTGGAATAGTAACCATGCTTAGCTTTTACCTAGGAGTGTTAACATTCACTAAATACCTGTGAAATCTGTTCAACGAATAGTGTATCCTTTTGCTTCGCCCTGTCTTGTAGTGTAGTTCCTATCATCCCAATAGGCTCTGCGCATTGGAATAATACCTACAGCAGTAAAGGCCTAGACCAGACGTTAACTAGGTCTACTACTGTCGATACTAGACTTAAAGTTTTGGGTTTGCCAGCTAGCTCAGAGTTCACTAGAAACTTTCTCGAATGTTCAGGAAGGACTTAACTTCCCTGATTAGACAAGAAGGGATTTAGTTTCTGACAACCATAGAACATGACAACTTTGCTCTCCCCTAATCAAGAGTATATCTCGAGAGTCGTGTGAACAAAAGGCAATTTATTTTACTCAGTCAGTACGTGCATTCTTAGTCTCATCAGATTGTAGAGAAAAGGAAGAGACGGGCGTGTTCAATAAAAAGATGTTATTTATTGATCAGTCTCTTTTCTCATACAAGAGAAATGGATCGATATTATTGCAATACTTATAGCTAAGTAAAGTGCATACATTAAAAGCAATAGTATAAAATAATACTGTAAAAACATTGATATGGTTTCTAAGCCATAAGATGTTTTAAAATGAATAAAATATATTACATACACATATACATTTGACTAAACGTACTCAACTGGTGTTTCTAAATACGCCTACCCCGTGTACCTGACCTAAGCCTAATACGTGGGCGGGAATAGAAAGTTACAGTTTAAGTTAAGTTTGTTTTTGCCAAGTGAATAACTAAAGAATTCTCTGTGAGGGGTTATTCAGTTCTGTACCTGGAATCTAGGTTGAATGAGGGATGGTATCTCTCGTCTCTGGTCTCGATATTCCAGGCTGCCTTCGAGGGCTACCCAGAAACGCCGGTGCTGGATTTCTCGGCAGGAGAAAGCAGCTTCTCTCAGCGCGTCAGGAAGGCGGGGCTGCGCCAGCGGGGTCTGCCCTGCTCTGGGCTTCGGCAAGTATGGCTGCTCCGTCTCGTCACCACCGCGTGTGTTTGCATAGGGCAATATCGGTAATATTTATACCTTTAAGGTGCCGAGATTGACGTAAGGATGGACATAGATACGTCAATAAGGATGTCATACAACTTGCTCGTTAGCACATTCTTTTGCTGAAGTTCTCGGTGAAATCAAAACAATGGCCGCAGGGTTTTGCCCAGGTTGTCATAGGTTTGATTTGTTATGAGAACTCCGTATGCCTTATCAGGGACTGGAGGAATATCGCTTGTCTAATTAGATCGCAAGCGTTATGACCTAATCAGATAACACGTTCCTGTGCCGTAGTGTGACTGCGTCAGATAACGGTATCTGCATCATGGGGGTTTTCTGCCTCATGGGCTGACTGTTAGTTAACTTGTTGGTTTGTTTAACCAGAATAGGGTCAGGAATAGGGGGATCGATTCAGAACCTATAGGAATACATCACACCCACTCCACGCTAACTATGGTCATATTTACTAATCTATGCATAGTAAAACATAGTACAACATACTATAGAGTATTGTGTATACCTTACCACCCCAAAATACATAAATGCATCTTGAAATTTTCAAATATACGGAAAAGTTGCAATCATATGTATTGTATGCACTCAAGCTGTATAATAATGCTAAGGTAATCACGCATTTGTATACATTATTGCTATTGGTATATGAGAATTTACACATGAAATGGCTCTTAATACAGAAAGAAAAGTTCGAGACCATTCCATCACAGAATAAAATATTTATGAACATACCAGCGGGCAGCTAATGTCTATAAGCTATCTAAAATTTTGAAACCTTAGTTCTTTAAGAATAGTTCTTACTTTAAGCAGAAGATAGTGTCCCGAAAAATATGAAAAAATATTTTGGGGCTCCGGAAAAATTGCTGTCCGTGAACTGGAGGAAAAATTGTTCATGTGACTTTATTTTTAAAGTTGAAGGCCGAATTCAGGGAACGCCGTGTGGGAGCTTGCTCAAAAGTCTCTATTTCTGCTCTGGTGAGAACATCATATCATTTAGGCTTTCGAAAAAGCTGTCAACAGCTTCCTGGGAAAGTTCCACTAACTCGGAAATAGGTGTAATCATGCATTCGTGCGCATGATTGTTTCCATTGACATTCTGATTTGCATTGCTGACAGAAGGTCGTACCTGATCGATGCTGCTTTCATCTTGAACTTCACTACCCATCAATCGTAGTGGTGAAGCTTCCACGAATGCCGTCATCAGGATTGGTAGCCTTTGAGGGCAGCACAAAGCATGAACCTTGATCGGGCTCAACAATGTTTCTGCATCCATTGGCGCATCCGATTGTAGCGTCAGACAGGTGTCTAACACGCATTCTTCTCCGCATAGCAGACACCTTAATACAGGTAAAACACATCTTTGCCACATTGGTCGAAATGATAGAAACCAAGTCATGTTCAGGTCTCTAAGCCGGGAGAGTCCCAGGATTTTTGATATCCGGTCCCGGTATCCAATGGCTAGGATTGTTTCTTCCCTTGTCGCAAGAGTTTTGTCTGTGACATGGGTTGCCATACCGAAAAATAAGGACCAAGAATAGGATTCCTGCAATTAGTCCCAAGATCAGGGGAAGTCCGCCAAAAATCGAATGGACGAAATCTGGAAAAATACCCAGTATGGCTTTGAATGGTGTTAATGCCATCGAAAATACTGTCTTAAATACCTTTGAGACCCCATTGGTATCAGAAATATTTAAGATTTCGTTTAGTATTTCTGCGAAATGTATGGGGGAATTAGTTGATAACAATGAATGTATCTCTGCAGTCGTCCTTGCGACTTGTAGATCATACGTTTCTTTTGATGACGTGAGCCTTGTAGGCGTCTGAAGAAGCACTGTTTTCATTCTGCTTAAAGTATCTATTCGAATAGAAGTAATTTTCAAATTGGGCCATGCCCTTGCCTCCCTGTCTGGAAAGGAGCTGGGGAACAATGAGCGTCCACAGCACTTGACCTTCGCAGTCGTAGTGACTAGATAAGGAGTCCCGGGCATAAGACTACAACATCTGCGGTCTACAATTAGAATGTAACTCCCATTATAGAGTCTTTGAAAGAATGGTTCTATTTCTGTTGCAGGTGCGCCTTGCTGGTGACATGAAAGGTTGTATATATTCCCTTCACAGGCTCCATGCAAACTAATTCCGTTACACAGAAGCGTGCCGCTTAGTGACATCGCACAATTATCGCCACTAAGGAACACTTTCTGTCCTTTATTACTGACACATGCATGTGAATAGGCAGGTTCCATGTTGTTTTAATGTACCCCTTTCCCAATTTCTCGTACATGCCAGCCTGTATATATTTTTGGCAGTATTGAAACCTGAAGGTTGAGATTGGAATATTTATTATCCCATGTATTATCCATTCACTGACAGGTCGTTCTGACATTGTCACTGGTAATCTTTCGAGTTTTTCAATGCTCAAGATTGTATAATCAGCACCCTTTTGTGCCATACTGATTTGTCTATCAGTAAGGTTAAAGATTTGGAATAGTGACGTTGTGTTGATTAAACGCCAAGGCACATAGCCTGAACGCAGATTTTGTAACGTCCAGCCAAGCTGTACAATAGAGCGCAATTGGGACTGACCGTGTTGTAATAACAGTAAGTCTTGCGTCAATATGTCGATTGCTGAAGACACAATGCTGTCCAAAGAAAAAATTCTGGAGGACAGAGTCATTAACCCATTGTCCACTACAGAAAGTGATTTTTCCAAATTAATACGGTCAATTTCCCGTATTCTCTCTGCTGTTTCAATTTGAGTAACCTTCCAGGCCTCATTGTATGCTGCATATACAGAGGCTGCTATGAAACGTTTTTGACGCTGTTTGCGCGGTCCCATAATAAAATCACGCAAGTCAGCACCATCAGCAAGTAAAGTTAGGTGTTGTTTAATTTCTGCCAGTGTGGAAGTTTGTAGCCATTGAAGGCATAATTTGCCCACACTGTAGGTGGTTATTATCCCTGGGTGATGTCTTTGGGGATATCTAGGGTCTGGCCTGGTCATTTTGAACCCCTGTGTTTTGTTCAGGAATCTATCTTGACAGTTATTTGTATCTGTGGGCCAGAGCAACCACTGTTTCCAATCAGGATGTGTTCTGTTTTGGTTTAATACATAATTTACGTCTATCTCTTCCTCTGTAGAGCTATTGCTGAACATTGTTGGCTTTGGAATAGACGGTTTATTTAAGTCTTTGATTTTGGCTAGGCCAAGACAGGTGGTTTGTTGAACAGTGTCATTTAAAAATATCATTTGTTCTGGGATCATGCAGGCTCTAAACATAGATTCTATGCCCTGCACTTGCCATTCTTTTGTACCCCAAACACTTTTCAATTCAACATTCTTGTCCCAATAATCAAAACCAAAAGTATTCATTTTTTCAAAGAATGAGTCTGAATATATCAATTTTGTGTTGGTTATCATGGTCTTTGTCCCTGTCTTGTTTGACAATGTAAAATAGAATGCTTCAGCATTACTTGTGTTAAAACCTGAAAAGTATGAATATTTGTCATAGAAGGTCCTTGAGCTTCCTTTTGGAGGGGTTGCACAATGTTCCCATTGATTATAATTTAAAACATTTCTAGGTTGTGCAGATCTATGTAAAAAATGGTTACCATAGTGGTTATAACAGTACATACTATCATAATTTGTAGAACCCTGCAAATAATCATGTTTGGTAAATTTAGCAGACATTACTAAGTCAGACATCATATTATTAATGCTTTCGAAGTCCCAATCATCAGCAAATGAGCTTGGTTTTGCAAAGTCACTCAATGAGATCTTAATTTGGTGTGGATATTTCAGGATTTCGACCGGACCATAAATTTCATAGTCAGTGTTGTCCCAGGCTACCCCACCAGGTATCGGATTGGCTGTGAAGTTGACTGAAGAAAGTTCTCTTTTCTCGATGTGTGAAGATGTGTGTGGTTTGAGGATTAAGTTGATTTTCTGACTTGCTGTGTCCATTTTTGCATAATTTCCCTCAATGAAGCGTCCCAAAGTTAGTATCATGATGAGCCAAAGTATGAGGATAAATGCACCAAAACCCACCCAAAATTCAATCCATGGAGAAATCAGATATGTTTCTTTCAGTTGTTTCAAAAGTTCTTTAGCTTTATCTTTAAAGTTTTTTGATGATGGCTGTGTCTTTGATTCGCTGAAGCCTTCAGAGGAATCATCGAAGTTTATGAAGTAGCCGGGTGCAGTTCTGTCAATTGTTCCAATTGGTTCAGGATTTCTGTTTCTTGCATTTTCGCTTGGTACTTCATTATAGATTGGTGTGTCTCTGCTAAATGTTTTTATTTGGGGTTTCAGAGGTCTGAGTTCTATTGCATTGTTGCATAGTCCTTGTTGTTCTTCTGTAGGCGTTTCGAATGTGATGAGCCTCTTCCTTAGGACCTCTGTACTGGTAGCAAACCTTGGTGTTCTGCTACTTATTGGGAGTCCACTTGGCCTACTGTTTGTTATCGGCCACATGTTGTGGTTTTACCAGGTCGATGGATACAACTCGGTTCTCCTTTTTTCCAGCAAGTGGCGGTAGTACAACTGATCTTGTCCCGTTGACAGACAAGACAGGAACTGCTTTTCTGTAAGAAGGCCCAAATTCCTTCTTTACCGCGATCTTTTCCCTGACTAGATCCCCGACTTTTGGAATCCAGACAGGTCTTGCTGGGACAGGTGGTGGTTCTTCAGTGGTTGTTGGCTGTTGTTTCAATTTTATGTTGCTCAGGTCTTTTCTTGTTTTGTTTAAGTCCTGCAAAATAGCCAAACGGTCTTTGATATCAAAGCTTTTTTCTTTCACCACTGAAGTCTGACTATCAATGTCAGAGATCAACATCCTAGTTCCAAATAATAATTCGTACGCACTGAATCCCTTCAGAGAATTTCTTGGCAAGTTATTTAGACTACGTTGGACACTTATTAGATGTTTGACCCACCCAGCTCCCGAACCTAATACCTTTTCCGTTATAGATTGCTTTATGCCTTGGTTTTTTCTTTACACCATCCCGTACCCTCAGGAAGGAAGTGAGAAGATTCCCGCTGGGCTATGCTCATTTGGTCATGTTTCCCCTCAGGCTGGAGGGATAGAGTGAAAACAATGGTCAAACGTAGCATGCTCTTAGCGTATATGCCATTTAGACTCGCAAATCTTTGTATAACAGTCCAGACGTCAGCCGAGTGCTGGTGATCTACATTATAAGTGTAAACTAGCCTGTATATGTTAATCGCAAGCCTTCCTTTTTACTCTTGATTTTTTCTGGAGTAAAACGACGAGGTATTAAACTGTTTCTCTCCCCACTGCGATCTCTGTTGCAGTTTGGGCAGTTTTTTACAAACATGGTGTGACGCAGGCTCATGCCTGGCCACCAGTACCGTGATTGTAATTCTTCCAGAGAATCTTTTAGTTTTAGGTGTCTGAGACCCTCGCCCATATGTGCGTCTGCGATTAACAAGTTTCTCCTGTCCATGTTTGGAATCACTCTATCCCCCACTCCAGGGATTCGAGCAAAAGGGGCGGAGTTTGCATCGATTATGTATGTATAATTGAGTGGATAGTTGATCGGTAACGCTGAGCAGTCGCCTTTTGATGACGTTTTCACCGCCAGTACTGTTTCACCGTCAATGTATTTTAATGTACGCTTTTTTCGAACTACGGGAGCCGATTTAGTGGCTGCCGCTGTGGCTGTCTCAGCCAATGAATTCCCTGCAACGTGAACGCCATCACGCTGATGACTCAGTGAGTGTGTCACGTGAGTCTTTGGTAGTTCTTTTTGTAAAAGAGCTATTTGTCCCCAAAGCATTTTCTGCTTTATTGTTGCATCTGTGTCATCTTTGTAACCGTTTTGAATCCATGTCTGCAAATCCTTGTTATATGATTTGACGCAGTAATAGGAATCTGACACTATAAGTGTCGGGAATTCGCGATCCGCATTATCTAGCGCCATTTTCAATGCCATTATTTCAGTCTGTTGTTCTGAATTAGTTTCTACTGAGTGTGTTTTTGTTAATAGAGGTTTTAGTTTACCTCCGCGCCACACTTCTTTTATAATCCCACATGTGGGGTTGTATGCCTGTCCTCCCCAAACGGGGGGTTGAGCATGTCCGTCTGTATAAATTACACAGGCGTAATGTCGTAAAGGCAGAATGTCGGCTGGCAGAGGGAATGTTCTTTCATATTCTAGATTTTTTAATTCTTCTAGGTGCTTGGATTACGGCACATTTCTCTAGGAAATTGTCAGCCAGGCTTTTGCCTTCACTTGATAATTCATATCCTAAGAACAGGACTGTCAGATGGGCAATTCTGGATTTTTTAAAGTTGAATTTGTAACCCTCTGCTGCGAACCCAAGTATTATGGTGTTCACTCTTTTCAAGTGAGTCTCCAAGTCATCATCTGTTAAGTAAATGTCGTCGACATAAGATAATGCTTCATCATCATATATTTGTAGTAATTCTGTTACTCTCGCTGAGAATACCCCCGGGCTGTTCTTGTACCCCTGGGCTAACCGACAGAATTGTTTTTGAGTGCCATTTATTGAGAATGCAGTTAAATATCTGCTCTCTGGTGCTATGTTTTGACAAAAGAATCCATTAGAGATGTCTAATGTTGTTTTGTATTTTTTGCGCACTATGTTATTCATTAGTGCAGCACTATGTGAGTTTTGCACTGCAAAAGTTTTGCAACATGTGTTAAGGTGTCGGTAATCCAAAACTAGACGGTATGAATTGTCTGGTTTGGAGACCGGAAACAAAGGGTTGTTCATTTGTGAGGTGCAAGTTTCAATCACCCCCTGGTATTCTAGCTGATCTAGTATTTCATTTACCTGTTTTTTAGCTTCTTGCTTAATTGGGTACTGCCTTTGTGCAGTTGGTTGTGATTTTAACTGGATTTTGTGAGGAGGAGAGTCCTCATCCCATCCCACGTGATTTTTATATAAAGCAGGAGCTAGAGCCACTGCCCACTTTCTAGCAAGTGTGTATTTTTTATGAATTGGAATTTGATTTGAGAAGGCAGGCATAATTATTTCTTCGCCATGAGGGCACTCCCTGACAAACTCTGGTGGCCAGTCTTTTTCAGCTAGAAGGATATCATAGCCCTTGGAGAGATTATCCCAAAATAGTCCCCTTATTTTTCTAGTCTTATCCCCCTCTATACCGATGTTATTTAGTATATTTTGTGAGGTTTGCTAACTCTGGTGTCCGCAGTTTCCACTTGAAGATATTCATTCGTGTCTACTGTCTCCAGATGATTCATAAGGACTTTGCGAGCTATGCTCACTTCTGCTGCGCTGTCTAGCATTGTCTGAGCCCATTCTCCGTTTTTCAGTTGTGTCCTCAGTATTCTCGGCATTGTTAACTACCTTGATACTGGCTACCTTCTTTTTTGGAAATTGTAATTTCTTTTTTAGCTGAGCAGGTTCCTTGTCTTTGGACTTGGCGTGCTCTTCTCTTTGTTCTGATCGTCCTCTTCTTTCCGATTTCTGCGAGGAAGTCTGAAAAGATTGAGAGGGACGTGTATCAATGTCTTGATATCTATCAGGTTTTTTAATATTATCCCTATTTCTAAGGTTATATCTTTTCCCAGAGGGGTCACTCTGAGGTGACCTGTGTCTTTGGTTCGGAGATTTTTCTCTTCGCCTAGGAGACCTTCCTCGGGACTGGAATTTCTTTTCTTTAGGATTGGATTGTTTGTTTCCATCCCAGTTCTTTTTTGGTGATGTAGAATTATTATTAAAAAATATTTTTTCAGGACTTTCAATTAGTTGCGGTTTTACTGGTATTCCACCTAAACTATCTCTACCTAGTTCCTCATAAGATTTTTCTATGATTCTGGCAATTTCAGCTGGTTGGTCTGCTATATCTGTCTCTTTTAACCTCTGGCGGATCGCCATGTTTGCTGCTTCGCCTTTTATGTTGGCTAATAATATAGCCGAGACCTGCTTGAAGTCTTTCAGTAATTTCATACCAAGAGTTAAAGCGGGTTCTGGACCATATTCATCTTGAATTTGTTTTAGCACGTCTGGTATTACCGAAATGGATGGAACACCGTGCGTTTTTGTGTAGATGGAAGCAAAGACTGTACCCCAAGTGTCACAGTCCTCAATGTGTGGTGCGATTCCCATTGGAAGACAGATAGTCAGAATCCTGTGCTTTTCTAGCGGGGTAGTGTCTGGAAACACCGCCTCTATTTGGGTGATTTTCTGCGCTAGCCAGAATGGTATTTGTTCCCGTTTAGCCGGTACTTTACCTAGGCAGGACTGGATGTTCTGTAGTGTAATTTTATTTGTGTTCCCCTGGTGAGGGGTCAGCTGTGGGAGTTTAATCGCTGGCTGAATTGTTGAAGTCCGCATCACATACTGGACTAATTGTCTATGTATTTTTATTAATTGTTTTAGCTGTGTTAACAGGTTAGCTGCAGACATCCCGTCAATGTCTGGATGTGGTGTGTATCCGGCTAGGACCGGCCACGTTGCTCCTGGTCTACCTAAAGGACCGAGCCTGGTGATGTGATTATTATGTTTTAGGGCGCCATCAAATAAGAGCAAATGCTCTTGAAATTTGAGTGGTACTTCCACCTCCTCGAAAGGAGTGTACGTTTCAGGAGGTTCCTCTATTTTGTAATAGTGGAAGTACTTTGTTACAGGATTTGCTGCTGGAAAATTTATCCATGAATAGTATACCTCTGTCTGCCGATATTCGTGTGCCTCAATTACGAATATGACTGTACCACCTCTAGGTGTCAGTCCATTTTCTATAAGTTTTATGGTTATAGATTTCCTTTTGATGACCGGAATGAGTATTATATTCGGGTCTGCTTCCTGCATGGTAGCATCAGCTGCTGCGAGTTCAGTTGCTAATCTAACTGCCTCTCTTTCTTCATCACTGTCTACCCTTTTACCGACAGGATGGTTATTCTGTTTGTTTGCAGATCAGGTTTCTTATGGAAACAAAGATTAGATGCCCAATATTTTGGAACAGTGTATCCTTCAACGTTGACTTATACCAAGAACCATACATAGGAGTTCCCTCCTGCGAGGTCTGGCGGATATAACCTTTCACCCACTCCAGACGTCTTTGGAGTATTATGGGAAAAGGGGTCTGAGTGAGAAAGCACGACTGAGTTACTCTAAATGTCTTACGTTAGTTTTATCGCCCTTTCCAAACGCGTTGGGCGCCATGTAGTGTAGTTCCTATCATCCCAATAGGCTCTGCGCATTGGAATAATTCCTACAGCAGTAAAGGCCTAGACCAGACGTTAACTAGGTCTACTACTGTCGATACTAGACTTAAAGTTTTGGGTTTGCCAGCTAGCTCAGAGTTCACTAGAAACTTTCTCGAATGTTCAGGAAGGACTTAACTTCCCTGATTAGACAAGAAGGGATTTAGTTTCTGACAACCATAGAACATGACAACTTTGCTCTCCCCTAATCAAGAGTATATCTCGAGAGTCGTGTGAACAAAAGGCAATTTATTTTACTCAGTCAGTACGTGCATTCTTAGTCTCATCAGATTGTAGAGAAAAGGAAGAGACGGGCGTGTTCAATAAAAAGATGTTATTTATTGATCAGTCTCTTTTCTCATACAAGAGAAATGGATCGATATTATTGCAATACTTATAGCTAAGTAAAGTGCATACATTAAAAGCAATAGTATAAAATAATACTGTAAAAACATTGATATGGTTTCTAAGCCATAAGATGTTTTAAAATGAATAAAATATATTACATACACATATACATTTGACTAAACGTACTCAACTGGTGTTTCTAAATACGCCTACCCCGTGTACCTGACCTAAGCCTAATACGTGGGCGGGAATAGAAAGTTACAGTTTAAGTTAAGTTTGTTTTTGCCAAGTGAATAACTAAAGAATTCTCTGTGAGGGGTTATTCAGTTCTGTACCTGGAATCTAGGTTGAATGAGGGATGGTATCTCTCGTCTCTGGTCTCGATATTCCAGGCTGCCTGCGAGGGCTACCCAGAAACGCCGGTGCTGGATTTCTCGGCAGGAGAAAGCAGCTTCTCTCAGCGCGTCAGGAAGGCGGGGCTGCGCCAGCGGGGTCTGCTCTGCTCTGGGCTTCGGCAAGTATGGCTGCTCCGTCTCGTCACCACCGCGTGTGTTTGCATAGGGCAATATCGGTAATATTTATACCTTTAAGGTGCCGAGATTGACGTAAGGATGGACATAGATACGTCAATAAGGATGTCATACGACTTGCTCGTTAGCACATTCTTTTGCTGAAGTTCTCGGTGAAATCAAAACAATGGCCGCAGGGTTTTGCCCAGGTTGTCATAGGTTTGATTTGTTATGAGAACTCCGTATGCCTTATCAGGGACTGGAGGAATATCGCTTGTCTAATTAGATCGCAAGCGTTATGACCTAATCAGATAACACGTTCCTGTGCCGTAGTGTGACTGCGTCAGATAACGGTATCTGCATCATGGGGGTTTTCTGCCTCATGGGCTGACTGTTAGTTAACTTGTTGGTTTGTTTAACCAGAATAGGGTCAGGAATAGGGGGATCGATTCAGAACCTATAGGAATACATCACAGTCTAATATGGAACTCCAGAATGGAATATTGCACACTTAAAATTTAGTTGACTGAAAATTGATTTTAGTGACCATACCCACATAGGGCGTGATTTTTTCTCTCCCCTGCTGTCCTTCCTCGCTTTCTTCACCATGGCTCTATCTACTATGAGCGCATCGGACCACCTGACTTAGATAGGCCTTATGGGTTTAGGATTGTCTATCCCCTCAACCTCTGAAGAAAGCAACTAAGTACTTTAAACACAATCTACTCTACGTTGTCCTGAACCACTTATCTCTGATACCTATTTCTGCTCATCAAAGGGTGTTGTGATTACAGACCTTATGTTCTACACATCCAGAAGTGTTCCAAACCCTTGTGCAAAACCCCTCACGGCTTCCGAATAGTGGGCCCGATTCATAGAACTAACTTAAAACAAAATCTTCAAATTACTACCATTTTGATATTCACAGAAGGCACTTACTCCCTTTGGTATTCATAGTAGGCACTTACTCATTTCGGTATTCACAGAAGTTAGAAGGCCTAACTTCAGGACTCCTAAATGCCTTCTGTGAATACCGAAAGACTTAAAGTTAGAATTGTTCTCAGTTTAGGAGTACTAAAGTTAGGGCTCCTAACTTTAGGACTCCTAAATGCCTTCTGTGAAAACCGAAAGTCTTAAAATTAGGATTTTTCTCAGTTTAGGAGTCCTAAAGTTAAGACTCCTAACTTTAGGACTCCTAAACTAAGAAAAATTCTAACTTTAAGACTTTCAGTATTCACAGAAGGCATTCGGGAGTCCTAAAGTTAGGAGTCCAAACTTTACTACTCCTAAACTGAGAAAAATCCTAACTTTAAGACTGTGAATGCCAAAAAGAGTAAGTGCTTTCTGTAAAAACCAAAATGGTAGTAAGTTTAGGATTTTGCCTTAAGTTAGTTCTGTGAATCGGGCCCAGTCATATTACCTTCTCAATGCTGATCTGACCATTTCTTTCTATAATAATGGCAACGTCCTTATTCAAGCCGCCTACCTGAATCTTAATCACTTTGACATTATCTTTTTGAATATTACAATCTCACTTAATAACTCGATCTCTAGTCTACATGAAATGAAGTTACCCTCTACTGCGGAACCTCTTGTTCCCTCCCACGTTGCTTCCTCCCCTTCGCCCTCCCCTTCAATCACTATGTTCCAGTCTGATACATCCCCAGACACGGTGGATGAGTGTAATACTTACAAACTATACATTATCTAACTCAACGTGTCCGTAGCACCAACATTAGTGCCTCCACTACTCTGCACCTAATCTCCACCCAAATGACATCCTCCGAAGTGGATGATGAGTGTATTACTCACAATACCCTACCCTGTTAGCTCTGATTATGCATCTCTAGGCGCCCGTAACACCAATCATAGTGCTTCCATCACCCTGTACTAAATTATTTAGCCCAAAACCTCACCTCCTATCTCCTCTCCTATTTCTTTCCCCATCCCACAGGTGAAATTTCCCTTACCTGACACTTATCTGCCTCCAGTTAGTTCCCTTCAACCTCTTTCACCGAGACTGGATGACATCTATGCTAATCCTCCCCCCGAGGAGTTAATATGATGGAACTCAATCGGACTACTGCATCCCCCTGCTATCTGGGTGATGGTGACTGTATATCTTCCAACTCCCCTCTCCCTAATGAGTGTATGACATTACCATGCCTTCCTTCACCACACATGTCTTTACATTGCACATTTCACAACACATACCGCTACCGTGCATTTACATTCATTCACATTACAAACACCTTCACCACGCATTCCACTACCATGCATACTTTTACTACGCTTGCTGCCTCAGAAACTATCACAGTGTAACACTGCCACCTACTGTTGAAAATGTATACATTAACTCAATACATTTATTAATTCTAATCCATTTGTCATTTACACATTTTTTAGTAATTGAACATGTTATATTTTTAGGGGGAGACCCCTCAATCTCCCTCTTTTGAATTACCTTCAAATGCGTGGCTTTGTCTTGCGATGTAAAGACTTGTGTGCCAACAGTCTTTACAATCTAAAAAATGTGTGGAAAATGTATTATGAAGTAAAAATTTCGGAGTAAAGGCTGTTTACCATACCTAAGGGACTCCATACATTATATCGCTCTAGGCCACACACTGAATATGTTAGTCTCTCTTTGTTTGAGGAGAATATGGCAGACCCCAAGCACAATCTCCTTACTGTCAGAGATAACCTGCAGACCCTCCTACACTTCTCCCTGAAGATGTCGAATTTTTGCTAATTCTATCCCTCCTTCCATCTAATGTTAAACACTGCAGGGAGGATAGGTCCTTTCTCTCTATCCCACACTGGAGTACTCGGCCTCTTCCTAACCACCCCTCCAGGCCCCTTAGATTCTTATCTCAGTTGTCGAATTATGACATACATGCTCTTCTTTTTTCGTACAATGGCTCTTGGCAAGGCTCCTCTGACTCACCAGTCAACATACCAAATATCTCCTTCGACCCTGGTAGAGAACCTAGTGTTAACCTCAGATTCGTGAATGGTGATAACCGTCTTCAGATCACCTCTTCTCGCCCAGAGGCGATCACAGCCTTTTCTCATAGCAAATTGATGCTTCCCAACTGCAGGTAAGCTGTAAAACACGCTGCTGACATCTCTGATCTCATCTGCTCTCAACAGTTGGACCTCCTGATCTTTAGAGTAACTTGGATCACTAACTCCTGCTCCCCAATGCTCAACATCTTAATCCCTCCTTATTATGACATTATCAGATGTGATAGACTGTCTAAAATGGGAGGGGGCATTGCCTGCATCCATCGCTCCAGCCTCACAGTGAAACAGGCTCCAAAGGTGCTTATGTCCTCCTGTGAGCATCTAGTCTCATAAATATGGAAAAAAATCTGGACAATCTGCAAGATTGTCAATGTGCTCCACATTATATCATCCATCTGATGACAATTTGCTCTTCATATAGCAAATTATGAAGTCCATAATTTCTAACCTTCACTGGAATGACACAAATGATACCCTAGTATGCTTTTATAAGGCTTTTCTCTCCAACTTCAACCTCATCCAGGCCTGCAATGGAACCACCGGCATTAAAGGCGCCACCCGGGACCTTATCATAGCTAAAGACAACAGTATACTTCTTGATGACATTATACCCTTGATTGGTCGGATCATCATCAAATCTCCTTTCACGTTTTGGAAAAGGTCCTGCTCAGACAAGGTCACCCGCTTAAAACCAAACAGCTGGTTTGCAGTCTGAGAGACATCAACATCAATAATCTAACAAGCATTTGCCATGCAATAGGTCTTGCATCTGCAAGAGTTTGAGCTATTGGCATTATGAATGAAAATGCCTTTAATTTATGTGTTTTGAAAACTTGCAATCGGTGCGTAGACATGCACTTAGTTCTTATAGTCCTTGATTACGAGAAGCAAGACTGGCAGTTAAGAGGCGCAGTTACTGCCAGCCTTGCTTCTCATAAGCAACAATTTTAAGTACAAAGTGTGTGTTTATGCCCTGCTTGCGGATTTTCAAAACATATAAACAAAAGGAATTGTAATTTACAATGCCAATCGCTCAATCTTTTGCAAATGCGAGACCTATTGCATTGCAAATGCTGGTTAATATCTGTTTGCAGTCTGAATTTGGCTATTATTTATCGAGTGAACCTTCGTTAATGCTATTTCTAATAGGCAAATGTGCATTTTATTCTTTTGCTCCTAAACATGCGGATGTATGTTGACTGATTTTAATTTAGTATCAATAAAAGTGTTCGATTTGATGGATTGGCATCAATGGGTTTGTGTATCGGCTCAATATTTTGTCACTTTGGTGCTTTTGAAATGCTAAATGCACAACATGGAAGTGACTTCTCGAGATGGTTTAACTATTAACTTCCTAACAATCTTACCAGAGATCACACATTAATTACAAAATGTTATCATTTTTTAAAACACAGATTTAGATGTTTTCTCTTCCGCATCGATGGAAACCACCCTTCAGGCCAACTCAAGAGGAGTTGTCTGACACAGTTTCACCAGTAAGTGCCTTGCTGTGACCGATCACTGAAATGGGTACCATGCTGTGGATTTTTTTCAACACAAGCCTGGATCAAACTTGAAAAAGCCAGGAGGCTGGGGAAGTAAAATAAAAGTACTACACTAGCTGTCTCTCACCCGAGGGTGCTCCCACGAACCCTGTTATACGCAAGGAAATAGCCCTGCACAGAGGGCAGCAGTGCGTCTCTCCCGCCTCTAGGCGCCTGTGCCAGTGCACGGCCATGTCATGCCAGCGGGCTGGGACCCACGTGGAACAGTGGAAGGAAGGTTGTGATGGCTTGGTCGGACTGTTTCGGAACTATCCGTAAGCAACTTATTCATGAAATATAAGGGATCGTGACAGTGTCACGCTTACAATGTGAAATGGGTTCATACCGATTAAATATTGAGAAACCCTAAAAAGCATATTCACCCGGTAACCTTGCGTCCACTTCTTAATAGGGGTGTAGTGCGATATGTAAGCAAATTACACACTTGCACTAATCCTTATGGGTTCCGGAGTAGCGTGCTACTCACCAAAAAAATGCTTCAACACCCCATTAGGGGTAACAAGCGCCATAAAAATGCACACCTTTGTTCCCTCTTCTATCCCTCCGCTATACCTTCTCAATCCAAATAACTGGCTAATATCCTACACTCTAACTTTCATATTTCACTATACAAATTCAGCATCCTTTATGGGATCTGGAGTAGCGTGCTACTCGCCACAACATAGCGCTTCAACATCCCATCAGGGGGAACAAGCGCTATATAAATGCAAACTTCTTTCCCTCTTCTATCCCTCTGCTACCCTTCTGAACCCAAATAACTGACTAACCTATCCACCACTTAAATTACTTTAATTTTTAGATCGAGGTAATATCCGGTCTGCCGAAGGCAGAACCGGAAGTACCGAGATTTAATGTTTCTCAGTGTGGACTATTTGTCCCGCTTCTGTTTTTGCCTCTCTCCCATTGGCTGGCTTCCTAAACGGAGGCCAGCCATTGGAGGAGAGAGCTGTCCCTCCGAATAGGCTCTGTCCTTTTTGGATTTGGAGGTGTGTTCGGTGTTCTTCTTTCCACTTTTATGCCACGCCCATTCTGAGAACACCGAACACGCCCCCAATCCAAAAAATTTGGAACGTTGTGTCCGCCATTATTTGTTTTGTCTTCCCATGAGGATCGTCTCGCTTTCTCAGTGATGCAAGGACCGGCAGGTAAGCCATATTGTTTTTGCTTACATTCTCTCTTTTTTTGTGTTTGCTTTCTGTGTTTCCCTGTGTCCTGTGTGCTGTTTGTCCCGTCCGATGTGTCCTGTTTGTCCCGTCTGATTTGTTAGCGTCACCATCCCGTCGTGTATGGCCCCCTTTTCCCGGTGTGCCCGTGAGCTCCGTTTGCAGTAGTGGCCGTCCCGCTTTCTCCGTGATGCAAGGACCGGCAGGTAAGCCATTTTGTATTTTTTGCTTACATTTTCTCTTTTTGTGTTTGCTTTCTATGTTTCCCTCTGTCCTGTGAGCTGTTTGTCCCGTCCGATGTGTCCTGTGTGCTGTTTGTCCCGTCCGATGTGTCCTGTGTGC
This sequence comes from Lissotriton helveticus, assembly GCF_964261635.1. Lineage (NCBI taxonomy): Eukaryota > Metazoa > Chordata > Amphibia > Caudata > Salamandridae > Lissotriton > Lissotriton helveticus. The sequence continues at coordinate 337,585,304 of NC_136063.1, read as the reverse complement.
TGTTTGTCCCGTCCGATTTGACAGCGTCACCATCCCGTCGTGTATGGCCCCCTTTTCCCGGTGTGCCCATGTCCTATGAGCTCCGTTTGCAGTAGTGGCCGTTCCGCTTTCTCCGTGATGCTACCTCACTCTCTATTAGCTAATGCAATATGTCTAATGCAATATGTAACACATATGCAAACACTTAAGCTATTAACAATAGAAATGACAATAACATTTACTTAGGATAAAAAAAAAAATAATAATAATAATAAGCAATGCCAATAGCTCTACCTATAATATTGCCAAGACCATTGCATTGTAAATGCTTGTTCACTATAGTAATTGAACACTAATCCTTCTTGGGTTCCTCGTCAGGGGTAGTAAGCTATATAAATGCAATTGCAATACAATACTTGACGTGTCCTCTAGTGTTATGAAGCGGCTCAGAGCTTAACACAGTGATATCAAATAAACACTAATGCTTAATAAGTAACTTCACCCTGGCTATGATGTCCCTCCACCCTCCCGAGGACAACTCAATACGAGACAACTGACTCTCAGTGCCAAGAAGCATTTACCACACCACGTGGTGCAATTTAGAAACGTGCATAAAAGAAGAACGTGTCCACCACTTATTTGGCAGACATTTGTCCCGATGAGTGTACAATATTTTATGAAATAACGTGCCATGCATGTCATAGGCCGCACACACTCCCTGTGTCAACCTTACATTCTTCACTCGTCAGGCTGCGCCTCAGAGAATCAATCCCCTGGCACGCCACTGATGACCTGTTGTGCTTTGTGTCTAGGCCGGAGGGGGCATCATGGGATGTGGGAAGTGAGAGCAGCAAAGCTGAGTGTTTCTAGTGCCCACAGTGATCTCCTGCTGCCACTTCAATGCCACCCGTGCACACCAACTCTAACCATAAAAAGGCTACAAGCAGCCGGTCGTATGGGGGCGATGCCACCACACACACCACCCGTTGCCCCTCTCCACGTCAGTATGGAAGCGGACTCCAGCTGTCTGCTTTTTAATTAATATTCCAGTGCTTGTTGCATTCTTCTCTGATTATAAACCTAGGTCCTGAAAAATGGCGATTTTACACTATAAGGACTCTCGTTATTAGTCAAGCCATCTCGAAGCGCCTTGTAAACTTTATTTTTGTTAAACGACCCAAAATGGGCATGAAATATTTCATGCCAATGACTTATATACCCACATCCAGGCACTGCTCCAAGCAACAAGCTGCACTGGCACTTCCAGAGGGGGCAAACTGAAATCAGATAGTAACACAGGAAACAAGGAATTAAAAACACTCAATTAGTCCTTTGACTCCCATCGGCCGACGAACTCTTTGGACATCACCAGGCCCCTGCTGCGCATTATCTGCTGCACGGTGTCTGCCAGCAGTTTTCACCAAGAAAACGCGCAAGCGTAAATGTTGCTCTGACACAGTGTCCTCTTTGCCCCAAACTGCTTATTCATGGGGCCTCATTTATCAAAAGTGACGCATCGCTGCGTGAAAAGAGCGATGCGTCACTTTTCACTGCGCACTCCTTGCGACACCAATGATGCGTCATATTTAATGTATGACGCATCATGTCGTAAGGAGTTACAGATACGTCAGTATTTCTGACGTATCGTTAAGCGCAAAAGTGACGCATTGCTGGAATGTGTTACGAAAGTGACGCAACTCCAGCAATGCGCCCTTTCACATGGGGCAAGCCCCATGTGAAAGGGCCTGCGTCAGTCTTACGCCTGCTGTGAGGCAGGCGCAAGATTTTGACGCAACGGCGTCCTAAAAGTGACGCAGTGAAATCTCATAGATTTCACTGCGTCACTTCTACGACCCTTCCTTGCGTCAATACACCCCCCTTGCATACATTATACCTGGTGCAGGTATAATGTGGCGCAGGGGTTTACAAAGTGACGCATCTACCTAGAGGCGTCACTTTGTAAATATGGTGCAACAAGGCGCCATCCTAAATACTGTGATGAATAGACCAAATGATTGTTGCCTGGACCCAGGGCATCTACTGCATGGGAAAGAACTAACGTGTCTGCCCCAGTTGATACAACGAAGATGCACATAGATCCAGCCACGTTCTGCAAATGCTGCGTGTCGAGACTGATCAAATGGGCGCCTAAGACTACATGCAGAGAGCACACACATCAGGCGAATCCGTTCAGAGCAATACACTCCTAGGGGTCGGCAGTATTTATTGTTTGGCTAAAGCGCCTTTCAGGTCAAACAGATTACAATGGTGTATACATGGCACCAGGGTATGCCATCAGCTGTTCAAGGACATTGCCAAGGGAAAGCTGCAGTTGCCATGTGCTCACTCTATGTGCCTCTGCACATCTGCTGCAGCATTAAAGAGGGGCCTAGGGAGGGAGAATATTTCATTTTCTGAAAGACTTGCTGTGTTTTAAACCTGCTGCTCCCTTCTCATCTGCTTGTAGCAAGCACTACTACAGCACATCAGCTTTACACTGGGCAAATACACAAACGCAACCTAAACAATCATTGGCCGTGTGGCAGTAAAGCCGCACGGCCGTGAAAGCGATAATCAAAATTTTTTTTAAAAGCGTGCCTCGCGCGGCAGCAGGGGGAGGGGGCCTGCGCAATTCCCTTGTGGGAGCGTGCGACCATATGGCGCCAGGCTCTCCCGCAAGGAAAGCGCCAAGATGTGCACGCATTGCATTGCAACCAGTGCAACAAATGCCCGTTTTTGCCCGCAAAGCTGTGGTGATGGCTACAGGTCTCTGTCCTAAACAGAGCATGTGCACTTCGTAGGCGAGACTTAAAAACCATTAGCATGAATCTTTTTCAGCCTCCCCCTAACATGTCTAATTTGGACAACCTTACAGATCACTACATCAATTCCATATGAAGTATATTTGACTCTATCGCTCCCAAGCAACTCAAAAGGATTCCGATACAAACAATCCAAACTCTGTTTTAATAGATTCCTAAATGAGGAACGGAGTAAACTAAGGCTTTCTGAGAGACTATGTGGAAACTCTCCCTCCACTACAAGCCTTAATCAGTTAAGGATGATGAGAAGCGCATACAACAAACATATTCGCAGTGAGAAGTCAGATCACTTTAGGGCCCAGCTTGACACCGCTAAAAACAGACCCAAGAAACGGTTTGAAATTATCAAACAAGCTACTCATACTACAAACCATATAGAGGCACTTATGATCTCCTGCCCCTGTGATGAGGACTTCTCAGCTCACTTCTCGGAGAAGGCAAGGAAAATTGAACTTGAAATGCAATATTCTACACCAAACCGGTGGTCCTTGAGCTCCACTGCATTTGGTGTACCTAAGGCAGTGATTTCACTGTCCCACCCCGTAGTCTGCTCTCCTAAAAACAATGCTTCTTGGAATTCTCTCCTGCTCCAGGATGATGCGGAGCTTGCACTTTCTCTGGTGTCTCCAAAACCCTCTAACCACTTCAGCTATCCTCTTCCCGCTAAGCTTCTCAAAGACCTAAATTCTGCCATTCTTCCACACTGGGCCCGGATCATTCAAGAATCTCTCTTACAGGGAAGAATTCCTGCCTGCCTCAATGGGGCAAGTCACTCCCATCCCCAAAAAGACGAATGCTGACTTAGCGGATCCCAATAATTTCTGTCCGATCACCAGCATCATGACTTTAGCGAAATTACTCGAGAAATGCATCCACACACAGCTCAGCAACCACATTGAGAAATTTCTGCTCCTTGACCTTTACCAGTCAGGTTTCAGAACAGGGTACAGTACTGAAACCACACTAACTCACATTGTTGCTGACGCCTTGAGATCCCTTGATCAAAATGTTTCTTGTCTTCTATACCTTCTTAAGTTTTCCTCAGCATTTGACACCATTAAACATGAAAACTTGATTACTATTCTTCAATGTAGGATGGAGTTTATTTATTTATTTATTATTTATTTAAAAGATTTTATATAGCGCTGGCTAGACCCGGAGGTATCAGAGCGATTTACATGAGTATCGGGCCCTGTCTTAAATTGGTTTGCTTCTTTCTTGGATAACCAGTACCCCGGTCACTATTATAGTACCTCAAGGTTCTGCACTGTCACCCACGCTCATCAACCTTTTCATGGAACCTCCTTCGAATATTCTGAATGGCTCAAACGTTCAATACCATATGTATGCTGATGACACACAACTGTATTTCAAGATCTCCTCTCCTGACGACATAAAAACTCAAAATGATGCACTTCTGACAACTCAACATTGCCTAACACTTAATCATCTGTTGTTAAATACCATCAAAACAGAATTCCTTCTGATTTCCCCCCGCAACCACTCAACACCTAACCAAGACTGGATCAAGCAGCTCTCTGTACTCAACTGCACCCCTCATGTTGTTGACTATGCGTGATCTTTAGGCATCACTCAGGACAAATATCTAAATATGCGAGCTCACATTAGTGCCACTATTAGGGGACCCAATCATCAGCTCAACACCCTAAGGAAAATCAAGCCAGTCTTGCCTGAGGACATCCAGTCAGCAGTCCAATCCCTAGTTATCTCACACTTGGAATATGGTTTGTTGACCCTAGCCGGCCTTCCTAAAGCTAGATTGGCTCCACTTAGATCCACTCTTAACGCTTCGGCCAGACTTATCACTGGCTCCAGAAAACATGACCATATCACTCCGGACTTAATTCAGCTGAACTGGCTATCCATTGAAACAAGGATTAGTTTCAAGATAGCTTGCCTGACGCACAAAGCTATTCATTTCAACACCCCGTCTACCTTGCAAAAAAACGTGAGCTATCGGGCTCGAGTCAGAACTTAAGAAGCTCTAATACTCTACTTTTGAAACCGCCCAAATTCAATAATTAAAGAACATACAACTGTGCATTCTCTGGTCTTGCTCCAAGAATTTGGAACACTCTTCCTCCCAAGATCAGATCCAACCCATCAACTACCTCATTCAAAAAACAGATCAAGTGGCTACTATTGAATGACCATCTACAGCATAGCCCTTATGCCGTAAGTAATCTACTTCCATTTCCAGCTTGGACCTGTCTTTTTACCTGTCGCTGAAAATTTGTTATGGCTATCTTTACAAGTCCCTTTTGATGTACTGCCTGCTGTAACTTTTTTTAGGTACTTCTTGTGTTCTATTTTGTACTGTACCTATGTCTTAAACCTCTTACCATGTACTCTCCTTGTACAGTGCTCTGATACCATTTTTTGCATCATATTCGTGCTTTATAAAACTTTCCAAATAAATATTAATTCCTGTGGCGAGCGCAATATTTTTACCCACAGCTAACCGGAATTCTTCCAATCTTAAACATGTGGCAAACATATGCAGATCATCCTCCTCTCCAGTACCACATCACTTACAGTTGGAGTCACCATTTCCCCTTATCTTTGCCAGCTTTTGTGGGATCCATTACATTCGATGCAAGGTAAAAAAAATAGGTTCTTTCTTAGTGCAGCAGGTTTAAACATCGAATAAAGTATAGTAAAGGATACTTGCCATAATTCAGCCAACTTTGCATCCGGTAAGTATCCATCCCAGGCAGCATATAGTAATTTCATTTTATCCTCCTCCGCCATTTACAGCAATTGGTTCCAGTGCTCTACTTCTTTCTTCCTGACCGATGCTTCCTGGAGATCCCTCCTTAGCTCGCACGCTCTTTCTCCTTCAGGTCTAACCGCGGATGTTTTTCTTTTAAAGAGTAAGATAAAAAGTTCACCAGTATATTTCACAGTTTTTTAGGACCTGGGATGGATTTTATGGGGGTCTCTGTGTACTCGTTGAATCTCTTCCTCCAAATTGGCCAATGAGGCCTCCTGCAGAAAGGAGCTTTTAAATAGACCTATCACAAAGTTTGTGTGTAAAACTTTATTTCGATCAGTATGACCATAAAATAATTTATAAACATGTTTTACATCTCATCTGTGTTAAGAACAAGTAAAACAAGTATTGTCATAGCAAATAGGTCTCACCTTATAAGTGTTTAGCCATGTAACGCTGGATGTTGTTGCCCCAAGGATATTGTGCTGGATAATTAAACACTTATAAGGTCCCAAAGGCGAGATCTATTGGTTATGCCAATGCTTGTTTAAATCTATGGTGTACAAGGATTAGCAAAGGCAATAGGTTTCACCTATGCAAAATCTATTGGCTTTGTCAATGTTTTTGTTACATGTCGCACAGCAGTTGATCTCCTGTGCAACATGGCTTACATTAGAAAAAGCACTGATGTGGTGAATGCTGGCTGTGTCATATTTCTTTTTTTCTGTGTCATAGCACTTTTCTTTTTTTTTACGTTAACCCATGGTGCACAGCAGCTCAACTGCTGTGCAACATGTAAGGAAAACATTAACAAACCCAATAGATTTTGCATAGGCAAAATCTTTTGGCTTTGCTAATGCTTTGTTTTCTGAGTTACAGATAATGCAGGGTATTGAAAGGCTTCTCCATGCCTATCCAAATCACTCCTGGCTTGTCATGAGTTTACAGACATTCCCCATATAATGTAATAGGTGTCTGACTTGCAAGGCACTTTATAACCTTTTCCTTTTTCTTCGCTACTTCACATTAAACCTCACGTATGCTTTGCAGATCCTTCTTTATACATATTGGTTTACTTTGCAACCCTGTGTCCTCATAGCCATACATTATCATGTTTCCTCACACCCATGCAAGCGAGGTATTCCTAAGCAACTTGTTACGCCATACCAAAGAAAATAATTGGCAGTGCCTACCATCAGCCAGTCATTATCTTTCTCAGAGCAATGCTTTCCTTCCTAATGAATGGAATATAAAATACAATGACATTTTTAAAAAAGTAATACTGACTTAAAATTAAATATATAGCTATGCGCATTTTAAATTACATTTTTTGTCACATAAATATTCATCAATTTACGTTAAAAAAATTGACTAAAATAAATAAAAGTTAGAAGAAACTATAAAGGTTGCAAAATAAAGCAGTTGGGATTTAGTAACTCACAATATAAAGATACTCTGTATGCACTAAACATGATTTCAAGACTCCCCATGTAAAATCATGCGAAGTAAAGATTGTCATTCACACAGAATACTTCAGTTCACTTTCCATAAATAACATCACCTGCAGTTCTATAATAGAAAGCAATGCTTTGTAGTAAGGGGTATCCACAAAACCTTTGAATGCGCTGATGAGATGTCCAAACAAGATTTATTGGCGGAAATACCAATAAGAAAAGTAAATACAGAAGAGCTCGCGGAAGGAGCGACTAAAGAAGCCTTAAGCCAGCAGCAACTGTCTTAGGCAGAACAGAATCATACATGACATTACCATGTTCTAACCTAGAATTCTGTAATTTAAAGAAACAGTAAAAACTCCAATGAACAACATGCAATACCACAACCTGCAGTTCAATAATAGAAAGCAATGCTCTTTCCACAGAGCTCTCCTCTTGCAAAAGCGGGAATCAGCCCCACCATAGGAACTGAAAAACACAGTTTCTATATACTAAAGGCTCAGCAGTACTGTGGGAAACATCACTTCCATATGTTGCACGCCAATGACACTAAACCCATACTGAGCAAAAAGATGTCTCACAAAATTAAAGGCTGGACCTCTAAGCTGCACATCAGCAGCAGGCACATCATCCTACTACACTCTCTATCTTGCAAACAGAACAGGAAGAGGTGTAAACATGTTGAAACAAACATTTTCTGACACCATGGTGCCTCCGGAAAACTTGCCCAGCATGTCTGTCACATTTATGACATGCAAGGCAGCTGGCTGTACTTTACTCACAGGCGTCTTTGAGGCAGACATGTAACTTTATATATTCAAAATGAGGGAATCCGCAAAGAAGGATATAACTATTGAAATAAGCGTTCCTGCCCAGGGAAACGCATTAAATCATAGAAAGATTTCATAAGTATAAATGCCTTAAAGCACGTGAGCCCTAGGTCAATCAGTCAGTAAAGCTCTCCCACCAACTCCAGATAGAAAACGGATGAAAAAAGCCCGCGAGTGGTGCACACGCGCTGGAAGCGTGAGCATCCCATCTGTTTTCAAATATCGCGCCAGCGTCTGGGCACCATAATTGAAAACAAATGTGGCCCGTGCGCGTAACCACAAGCCGTGGGCAGTTACATTGGGTGGGAAAGGCGGGACATGTGCCCGCCTTTACCCACTTGCGTGCTGTCTTTTAAGGAAGACACACGCAAACACCAATAGAAATATTGCTGGAAAAAATGCCACTAGCACGAGCTTGTGAAAAGTCCTGGTCAGCTGCAAGAGGTTGTTTCCTATTGCAGCGCATGTGCACTGCTATATCTAAGTAGCTAGAGTAGCCTGCAAAGATCTAATTTGCAGTCAGTCCTGGTATCACGGTCTGCAATTACCTATATATGCAGTACTTATGTTTTCAGCACTTAGTATGGCCCTCAAATTAACTCATAAACGATAATATCTAGGTTTATATAAAGTGCTTAAATCGGTCAATGAGATAATTAGCAACATGACTGATTACGTTGAAGTGCTGGTGCATAATGTGATAGGGAATTTGCAGAACCTTAAATATAGATAAAAAGTTCATATAAAAACAGTAGACTTCCATAAAAAAGGAATTAAAACCATTGTTATAGACCTTTAAACACCAGTCCTACTTCTTGATAGTCTCTATCACCAAGTAATGTATACCTTAAATATGATACATTATTAAAATACTACTAGAAATTACATACATATAAATTCCATCAGTTGAAAAGCAGAACAGGGTATACGCCAGTTTAGTCACCAAATTTGGGGGGCATTTTTAGAAAGACTCTTCGAGTACACCACATGACAAATAAAAAGCCTGCCACTGAATAAGCTTTAGCAAGACTAGCATTATATTTCAGTAGTCTAAAGGCCTCTGAGCATTGCCTAGTTCCCAAGTTTCTACATATCTGTATCAGCCATCATTTTCGTGCTCTCTTATAGCCAGAACAGACAAAGAATGCATGGCATTCAGATTGTTCTGCACAATCGCATGTCGGGCAACCCAGTGTTTGTAGGCCCGCCCATTTGTTCATAAATGCATGCAGTGGCAATACCCCATGCCTAAACTGTAAATAGAGCTTCCTTGCGGCAGCTGGCTTTATATCGTTAAGCTCCGGCTCTAATATGTACTGGTATTTGATTTCCAAAAACGCTACAGAGAGTATCCTCATCACATGGTTCCCCTGTAGCTGTGTAAGTTTATTCTCCCAGTAGTGACCCTTTAGTTCTTTCATTGAGTCTGTAGGGCATGTCATTTCTGGGTTATCCCAAAGATTGCCCAGACCCAGGATGTAAGGGTTTTCCTGACGTATATAAACCATGGTAGTCTCCGTGCCCCTGGTAGGTTCAACACCTCTCTTAGTTCTTCCCTGAATTAAAACAATTCTGGAGCAACCCACATGCACCTCCAGTATAAAAAGGGGTCTCAGAGAGGTTTCATCCACAATTAACCTAACCCCCAGGTCTAATCATAGTGGAAAAAGTGGGGTACTGCGTGGAAGACCCAACAATTGTCTAACAAAATAATTTTCTGTTTTTGTTAGACTATCGGTGCGGTTGTGGCACAAAATTTCAGCTCAGTATAGGGCAGCACCTCTAGCTTGAACCCTGTATAGCTCTACTGCTGGGCCCACTGGTTTGTAACTAGACTTTCGGAATACATTGGACAGACCCCCTGTTGATTCCACTACCTTCAGGCTTGTATTTTTTTAATCTGTGCTCCCAATCCATTTTTTCTGTAATAGTAATACCGAGGTAATCAAAAGTGGATACCCTCTCTAGGGTTCTACCATCAAAACATGGGTTTTAATGAGTACTTTTGGCTGAGTTAAATACCATAAATGTGTTTTTTTGTAGAATAATCTCAAGCCCCCTTTCTTTACAGAGGGCATCACATTTATTTAAAACCCTCTGTATACCCATTGGAGATTTAGATAATAACAGGGTATCATCGGCAAACATCATGGCTGGGATAATTCATGCTGCCAGCTTCGGTGCATCTAAATCTTTCAAAACAACTATCCCATTTATAAAAAGACTTAAAAGGGTTGGGCGAGAACGCAGCCCTGGCAGACTCATCTATCTGCAAGGATGGGTTTAGTGAGTTCCCCATGTTTGCTAAATCTTATTGGTGCAAAATTCCCTTAATGCAGCCATTTTATTACTTGGCATAAGTTTGGTGGAACCCCCATCTCTAGCAGGACTGACCACAACTTTTCTCTTGGGACCAGGTCAAATACAGTTTTAGGTCTACAAAAATTAGATTGCGGCTGCCCCCCTCTATACGCAAGGTCTTCCAGTGTAATAATTGTAGCTAAAGATCTGGTCTAAGGTGGGCATTTTTCTTTAAACCCTGATTGGAACAGACTAAGAACTTTATGTTCCTCCATCCAGCTCTGCAGATGGTGAAGCAATACCCGTGCAAAGATTTTTTGACTGATGTCAATAAGGCTTATGGGCCTATAGTTTGTGGGCAACATCGGGGAACCCTTTTATAAAACTGGGATTATTTCAGTCCCGGCCCAGCTAGTGGGAATGGTTATACCTTGCATAACAGCATTAAACAGGCGGTAAAATCGCATGCATTTATAGGAGCAACCTCTCAGTTACTAGAGTCACTTTCCCCTCCCTTACCTCCTGTGAATACATCTGCCTAGATGTCATCAGCGAGGGCAAACATGTATGCTCTCTACACATCATTTACCATCCACCTGGGGACAACCTCATCTTCACCCAACAACTCATGGACACGATCACAACCAATTCCGGACGGCAAAACACTCAAATTTTCCTTGGAGATTTCAATCTTCATTGGAACGATCACAATGACGCATTGGTAAATAGTCTCAAAAACTTCCTCGACGCTCTTGACCTCACCCAAATCTGCAATAGCTCCACCCATGACAAAGGCTCTATCCTCGACCTTATCATCTCCAAAGAGGACTCTACCCAACTTGGGTCAATCCAACCCTGTGACTGGTCAGACCACCACATTATCACATTCTTCATCAATGAAAAGGTAAATTTAACCTGGTTCAATCCACCAAATCCAAGGTCTGGAAAAGGGACCTGAAGAAACTCAACCCCAACTCTTTACCTTCGCCCAGCTGCAATCTCCTCCTTCCCCCTACCGGCGCCTCAGACGTTCAAGTTCTGGCCGACCACTACCTCAACTCTATGACCTCAATAATCAATGAGGCCACCCCCCTGCAACTGAAGAGAGTCTCCACTAAGAACTCTAACCCATGGTACGATGGTAGACTCAACGAAGAGAGACCTGCCATGCGACTGGCAGAACGCATTTGGAGATCAGCCCCTTCGGCATTGCACCTTAAAGCTCTTAAGAAAAAGAGAAACGCCTACTTTAGGAAAATCAAATGCTCAAAATCAGATTTCTTAGCCTCCAGCTCGACCGAGCAAAAAAACGGCCAAGAAAACTGTTTGAGCTAATCAAAACACAATCCAAGGAACAACCCCAACAATCACATAGCATAATTAGCGATATACCATCCAGTGAAGACTTCTCTGCTTTCTTTAACCTAAAGACTGATAACATCAGGAGCGATCTCCTCAATGACGTAAGACTTTACTCTAGCCCCCACAGCACAACACCCACTGAACCAAAAAACAATGCCACATGGTCGTCCTTTGACACCTACTCAGAAGAAACAATTGGTAAACTGCTCAGCACATTGAAACCTTCTAATCACCTCACAGACCCCCTTCCTGCTAACACTGTAAAGGACTTCATCCCACTGCTCCTCCCACTTTGGACCAAAATTATTATTAGTTCACTTCAACAAGGACTCATACCCGACTCCCTCAAAGTGGGACAAGTCACGCCTATACTCAAGAAACCAACAGCCGACCCTACTGACCTAAACAATTACCGTCCTATTTCCAATATCCCCACCCTGGCCAAAGTGCTGGAAAAATGCGTACAACTCCAATTGACAAAACACATTGATCAGATTGACCTTCTCAAACCTCACCAATCAGGCTTCCGAGCAGGACACAGTACGGAAACAGCTATGACACACATAATTGATGATGCCCTCCAAATCCTAGATCAAAACGATAGCTGCCTCCTCATCCTACTTGATCTCTCTTCAGCATTTGACACCGTCCAACACGACAACTTACTCGAGCTGTTAAATATCAGAATGGGTCTATCAGGGACTGTACTCAAATGGTGTACTTCCTTTCTGCATAACCGGTCCCAGAAATTCAAGAGCAACAACTTGATGTCCCCACCTGTGCCTGTAACATTAGTCGTCCCACAAGGATCTTCCCTATCCCCAACATTGTTCAACCTAGTCATGGAGCCACTCACCACTTTGTTACAAGCATCTAATGTACACTTTCACATGTACGCTGACGACATCCAACTCTATCTCAAATTACAATCCCCCGAAGACATCGAACTTCTGAACTCAACGCTCAGAAACACCCAATCATGGCTGGCCGAAAATCACCTCAAACTCAATGCACTGAAAACTGAGTTCCTTCTGATTTCACCTCCCGCGAAAACCGCCACCACTCAAACATGGCTTAAGCACCTTACTGCACTCAATGTCCAACCTACCATTGTGGACTCCGCAAAATCCTTAGGCATAACCCTTGACACCAATCTCAATATGCAACATCATACCAGCAAAGCAACTAAGGGAGCTAATCTCCAAATCAATACTTTGAGGAAACTTAAACCCTTCCTCCCAGCTAAGGACTTCCAAACTGCAGTACAAGACCTAGTCATTCCTCGGATAGACTACGGAAGCGTCGCCCTCTGCGGACTCCCCCTATCAACAACCGCACCCCTAAGAGCCTCCTTGAACGCTGCAGCGAGACTTATCACTGGATCAAAAAAACGCTCGCACATTTCCCCTGACTTAAAATCCTTGAACTGGCTGCCTTTTGAAGCCAGAATCCATCTGAAAATCGCCTGAATGACACACATGGCTGTACACCACAACTCGCCCAGCTACCTCACTCAGAAGCTGTCTATCTCAAGTGGCTCAAGAGCCACTAGAAGCACAAAAAATCTTCTCCTGAAACCTCGAAGATTCCAGAAGGAAAAAACTTATAAACGCTCCTTCCCAGGAATGGCACCCAGGATCTGGAATGCACTCCCTCCAGAAACTAGACTTATCTCCTCCACTGCATTTTTCAAAAAGGAAGTAAAAGCTATCCTCATGGCTAAATTCACCTGAACATTTACTTTGGATTTATTTGAGACTCTACACCTACTTGTACTATTCATTTTGTCGGACCGACTATGCTCCTTGATGTACCTACCCTATTCTGCTACCCTTTTATTATCTACAGCTATTCTGTGCTCAAAAGTCTGTTAATCCCTCTCATGTTTTTCCCACCCCTTGTTTTTGTAAAGCGCTCTGATATCTGCAAAGATCTTGTTCGCGATATATAAAACTTTCAAAATAAAATAAATAAAACCCAGAAAAACGAGCCCAAACACTTGGTTCACTTCGGATCAAATCCCCGGGGATTTTGTCTAACCCTGGTGCCTTTCCAGGCACAATTTGGCTTAGAGCTCCAGTTACCTCTGTGAGGGTAATCATCAGGGTTTCATCTACCACTCTAGGGTTATTCTTAATTACATTAGAACAGTATAGCTGCGTAGAGTAACCTGGTGGCCGACCACACTGGGAACAGCCCCAACACCCACCGACCATGCTCGCAACCTAGGATTCATCCTCGACTCCTCCCTCTCCTTGTCTAAGCAGGTCAACACCGTCTCCTCCTCCTGCTACAACACCCTCCTCACTACGGCAACGCAATCTACTCAGGAATCCCAGCCAAACACCTTTGACGACTACAACGCATCCAAAACGCCTCCGCCTGACTGATTGTCAACGTCCCCCGCCGTAGCCACATCACCCCCCACATGAGAGACCTACATTGGCTCCCCATCGACAAGAGGATCACCTTCAAGCTCCTCACTCTCAAACACAAAGCACTCCACAACGCCGGACCAGCCTACCTGAACTGCAGACTCAGCTTCTACACCCCCACCTGCCAGCTCCACTCCGCCAGCTTCGCAATTGCAGCTGTCCCCCGCATCCAACGAACCACCTCCGGTGGTAGATCCTTCTCTTACCTCGCCGCCAAGACCTGGAACACCCTCCCTACCCACATACGATAGACCCAAGACCTACTCACCTCCAGAAGACTCCTCAAGACCTAGCTCTTCGAGCAGTAGCAGCACCCCCCTCCCTTAGCGCCTTGAGACCCTCACGGGTAAGTAGCGCGCTCTACAAGTACTCTGATTGATTGATGTTGTTTGTTACACTAGACTCTGGCTTTGCTCTCGAGTAGAGGGACTCAAAGTGACCCCTCCACACATTTGCCACTAGGTTTGGCTCTATTGCTGGTTTCCTTCAGGACAACCCGTATTCACCACGTTCCAAAAGGTCTTCATGACCAGGGTTCCCAGGGAACTTCTAAGAGTTTCCCACTTTTCACTTTCCCACTCTTTTATTGCCTTCACTGTGCTTGTTCGATAGGCTGCTGTGCAGATTTGAATCAAATATCTATTTTTTACCTTAATGGCAGAGACGATAGTTATTTTGGCCTTTCGGCATTTTCCACTAAACCATGGATGGCGAAGTATTCTATTCTTGTTAACTTTTTTTATATGGAGGAAAAAGTCGGCCTTAGTGGCTGTTAGCTTAGTATGATTTAAGACAGCCTTCAGTAACTCAAATTGTGTATTGTCAGCCAAGACAGATTGAATACAGTCCATGAGGAACGGGCAACTGTTCCTGAGATTCACTCAATTCCGCCAATTGGACTCTCTACCTACAATTAGTGATAGTCAATCTGCCATCCGCAGGTGTAGCCAAATTTTCGTTACACTCAGGGGTTAGTGCGGGTAGTTCTAAGACTAGTGCATTGTGGTCACTATCGTGGGCAGACAATCTTAAAATCAACGACCCTATGCCATGAAGCCATACTGACCAGAATATAATCGATTAAGGAGCCTGGCCGATTCTGTTAAAAGTGTGCTTACCAGGGGTGTCAGACTTACTTCTGCCATTACATGCCCTCAGTGAATGTTTTAATACCAGATAATTCATCTGGAGTACCAGGGGAGTCCATTATTATTATTATTATTATATTTAATTTTATACAGCGCACAGCTACCCGGAGGTTTCCCGGCGCTAAACAAAAAGAGAGAGAACGGGGTAGTTGCAAAGAACGGGTTTTAAATAACCAGGTCCTGAGGTCTCTGCGGAACCTTAGATAGCAGGATTCAGTGCGTAAGGAAAGAGGAAGAGCATTCCACAAGGAAGGAGCCAAATAAGCAAATGAGCGGCCGCCCATTCTGGCTCTCCTGATACGAGGCACCTGATATCTATGTTGGGTAGACGAACGAAGAGTGCGGGGGGACAATAGTGTTGGACCAGAGTGCTTAAATAAAGAGGGGCGTTACCTGACTCAATCCGGTGCATGATGCAGAGGGCTTTAAATTTAGAGCGATTATCGATTCGGAGCCAATGTAGGCTACGCAAAGAAGCAGAGGTGGAAGAAGTTCTGGGGAGATTGCAGAGTAATCTAACAGCCATGTTTTGGACTGTCTGAAGTTTACGAGTCACCTCCTTTCATGCACCCAGAAGAAGAACATTCCCATAGTCCAGCCGAGATGTAATTAACGCTTGGACTACGGTTCTCTGGGTGTCATGGGGAAGCATCCATATGATCTTTCTCAGCCACTTGATGATGGTAATACATGTGGCCGAGACCTTGATCACATGTTGCCTCATCGACAGCTGATCATCAAATATGATGCCTAGGTTGCGGGCTGTTTTGGAGGGAACAGGTAAGGGGCCCATTTGCTGTGGCCAATGGTGGGGACCCCAAAGTGTGGTATTGCGGCCAAACAAGAGAAGCTCTGTCTTATCCCCATTTAATTTTAATATATTGTTGTGCATCCAACTAGCTATATTGGTACACAGACAAAATATCGAGTTTTAAATTTCGATATACAATTATATCGAAGTTTAAATATCGAAGGGACATAATATAGAAGGTAAGTAATATCGACACTCTTAATATCGATATTAGTAATATCGAAGTTTTAAATATCGATGTCAGTAATATCAAAGTAAATAATTTCGATGTTACTAATATCGATTTTTAAATACATTTTGTGTATATTATATTGTATTTATTATGTTTAATAATTTATTTTTAATGTAATTTAATTAAATGTTGTCTTTTAGTACTGTAGCGGGTTGTGGGTTTATAGGGGAATAGGGTGGGAAGTAATTTAATTATGTTAAATTAATTATTAGTTAGTAGGAATTATAAATTAAATAATTGAGAATAATTTTTAAATAATTATAATTAATTGAATAATTGATAAATATGTTCTGTAGCGGGTTATGGGTTTATAGGGGAATAGGGTGGGAAGTAATTTAATTATGTTAAATTAATTATTAATTAGTAGGAATTATTAATTAATTAATTGAGAATTATTTGTAATTAATATTAATTAATTGATTAATTGATAAATATGTTCTGTAGCGGGTTATGGGTTTGTAGGGGAATAGGGTGGGAAGTTATTTAATTATGTTAAATTAATTATTAATTAGTAGGAATTATTAATTAATTAATTGAGAATTCTTTTTAATTAATTTTAATTAATTGATTAATTGATAAATATGTTCTGTAGCGGGTTATGGGTTTATAGGGGAATAGGGTGGGAAGTAATTTAATTATGTAGAATTAATTATTAATTAGTAGGAAGCATACATTAATTGTTATTAGTTGGTAAATAATTATAATTAATTGGTAATTAATTTTAAATAATTCATTAATTGATAAATGTGTTCTGTTGCGGGTTGTGTGTTTATAGGGGAATATGGTGGGAACTAATTTTAATGTAATTAAGTAATAATGAATTATTTTTTATAAGTATGTTATTTCAACCCCTACGCTATCCAACACTTTCCCTACTGTTGCACTCTCTGGAGTGGGAATAGTAATTTTTACCCCTACGCTATCCAACACTTTCCCTACTGTTGCACTCTTTGGAGTTGGAATAGTAATTGTTACCCCTACACGATCCAACACTTTCCCTACTGTTGCACTCTATGGAGTTGGAATAGTATTTGTTACCTCTACGCTATCCAAAATTTTCCCTACTGTTGCACTCTCTGGAGTTGGAATAGTAATTGTTACCCCTACGCTATCCAACACTTTCCCTACTGTTGCACTCTCTGGAGTTGGGATTGTAATTTTTAATCCTACGCTATCCAACACTTTCCCTACTGTTGCACTCGCTGGAGTTGGAATAGTAATTGTTACCCCTACGCTATCCAACACTTTCCCTACTGTTGCACTCTCTGGAGTTGGAATAGTAATTGTTACCCCTATGCTATCCAACACTTTCCCTACTGTTGCACTCTCTGGAGTTGGAATAGTAATTGTTACCCCTACGCTATCCAACACTTTCCCTACTGTTGCACTCTCTGGAGTGGGAATAGTAATTTTTACTCATACACTATCTAAAATTTATTTCGCTTTTTTATTAGTATTATGTTGTTATTAATTGTTATTTATGTGATTATTTTATGTATATAAATGTATTAGTAATTTATTATATTTTTATTTTTTTATAAGTTATGAAAATAATTAATTTAGAGTTAATATTAATGAAAAATATATTATGTATTATATATTTATTAATATTAATTTGTATTACATTATGTATTAATTTTAAATATTATAGTACATTTTTAAATATGTTTATTACATTTATAAGTATTATTTTGTTAATATTAGATTTTTATTTAATAAAAAAAAAACGATATTTAAAAAAAAACGATATTTTTGTCATTCTATATATTTTTTTCGATATATTTGTACTTACCTTGTTAGGGATAGGATTCCTATATTTTTGACTTCGATATTTTTGTTCCGATATTTTTGTATATCGATATTTGTGTTATCGATATTTTGTCAGACATTCAGCTATATTATCGAGACCAGACAAAAGGGAAGATGTAGTGGAATTTTGACCTGTGGAAAGTGAATAGATGATCTGGGTATCATCAGTGTAAGAATAAATAATAAGTCTGGCTTGTTCCGCAATGGTGGCAAGGGGTCTAACATATAGGTTGAAGAATAGTGGACTCAAGATAGAGCCCTGCGGGACGCCATGAGCTGAGTGATGAATCTTTGAAGCTGAGGAAGGGGAGAAAACTTGGAATGTACGGTCCGAAAGATAGCTGGCCACCCGACTGAGGGCTGAGCCACTGATGCCGATGGACTTAAAGGCAGTAAGAAGGATGGAATGGGAAACAGTGTCGAAAGCGGCACTCAAATCCAATAGAATGAGTGCCACAGTTTCCCCTCTATCTACCTGGCATCAAATGGTCTCAGAAACCCATGCTCTTACTAACAGACAAGATGTATCTGGTACAGCCCAATGTAGATCTTCTTGACACGGGGAATCCCTATTCATACCATCTAGGGGCTCATACTGACAATTGAAATCCCCCCTACAATTAACATGAAGTTATCAGGGATGGTAGCAAGGAATGTTCTTAGCTCGTCAAGGGTCTTCGATTCTTGACTACGGCTAAATGGTCTAGAATAGACATTTATTAAAGCAATAGTAGTCCTTAGGGGTAATTTAAGGAGGATACACAATATGTCGTTTGAGGCTGTTTCTAGCTTGGTGGGATGTACAACCCAGGTGTGTCCCCACCCAAGTGCACAACCCCCCGACGGCCCCCTTTTCCTCCTGATGTTGCTTGTAAGGCATATATGGCATAGCCTAGTTTGGAGAGATCCCCCCTTGCCCATGTTTCTTAGAACATGTAGATTTTGTGTTGTTTAATAAAACTCCCACAGTCAGGACTATCCATCTTGGGGGCAAGGCCGGCCACATTCCAAGAAATACCTGTCAGCCCGAACCACCTGGCCAGCTATGATTGGACATGCATTCTGGGGATGGGGAGGCATAATCCCTCCTGTGCACAAACTTAACTTCTGGGGAGACTCACAGTTGGAGACGCGGGGTTGGTTGTTTGTTTTAGTCCCTTTGGGTTCTAGCTTATTACCTCTTGCTGTCCCACTCTGCCTCCCACTGGGCTCACCCTCTTCTGCTATCATGCACTGATCTGTGGTCATCCCTGCTTGGTGTGTCTTTTCCTCCACCCTGCACCTCTTGGTTGCAAATCAATCCACTCCTTCAAGGACCCCGAACCTATTAGTTGTAGGAATGGTGAAGATTGGTTGCCTCGGTAGTTGACATCCCAAGGTATCTATTTGATAATTTTAATTAAAAGGCCTCCCTTCCCATCCATCTCTACATTGTTGTGGGCCCTGTGGGGGATAAAAAAATAACCCAGAGGGACAGCTCTTATAGTCCCCTCCTGACTCGAGTCGTCCCTGGTTAAAATTCTCGGGCAACTGATGGATTTTTAAAATTAATGACTGCACAGTCTCCCTGTAAAACCTTGGGTTTCCAACCCACCCGAGCTACTCAACGGGTTGTTAAGATTTCTCCAGCTTCCTCATAACGGAATTGCTTGTTGTTGGATAACCAGATCATGCATTTACTTTTTAGTTCCTGGTGTGATTCCTTTTGCCCCCTCCCAAGCTCGGGATGCCTGACAAGATAACAACGAAGGGGGTTGAGGCTGGTGATAAATTAATGCACGGTGGTGGATTAAGGGTTTCAGCAATTTTAGTGGATCTACCCTCTCCAGTGGTCGTCTTTCTTGCTGGGGGCCACTGTTCTGTGGAGGGACAGATGCTGGATTTGCCCTGCTAGGGGCTGCAGTGCACTGTCTTGCTTGATCATTAACAGTGGATGGTGGGGGGCTTTTTTGGGATGAGAACTTGGCAGCCTTACTAGTATTGTGTATAGCTTGTATTACATTTCCACTGCCCATTCCTTCTCTTCCATTAGTGACCCCTCTCCTAGCCTCTAGCAGCGTGATCAGCTTATTAACCCTTTCTATCAACATTGTAAGTTCATCCTTTACAATGGCCCTAACTTGAAAACTATCACAAAGGTCTTAATGACTGCCCCTTTCAATCCTTCTGCCACTCCTAAGATTCTGATGTTTTTTCTTCTGGCATTATTTTCTAGTTTTTCAAGTTTTTCAGTTAGTGCTTTTTCTCTCTGCTTCAACCGCATAACCTCCTGTGTGTTCCCTTGGACTTTTAAATGTAAGTCTTGCAGTCCGCATTCCAGCTCTTGTGTACGCTGGGTTAAACCTTCCATCTTTTCCTCCAAGCTAGAGCAAGTTACTCAAATCTACTTTTGATTTACCTTAAAGGTTGAAAAACATTCTTTAATTTCCAGGGTTAATTGCACCAACATTTCCTGCACCATATCCCACCCTTTTTTAGCCCCCGGAGTCTCCCCTTCTGTATTAGGGCTTCCTTCTACACTTCTGTGCCCCTCCCCGGTGGCTCCCTCTGCCCCCGACTCTGGGTCTTCCACCATAGGTCAAAGAACCTATTTTTAGTTGGGACAGCAGGGTGTTTTAACAGAGTTCCGCAATCTCCCAGACCCCAACTCCTTACTTCGGCCATTAGACTTTCCCTGCTCTCTAAACCGGCTTGTTTTGAGGTTGTTCTATTATCCTCCAAGCCTTCCTCCAAGTTTTTCCTAGTGTCAGTCCGGACTTAAAAAAATCTACATGACGGGGTAATTTTTGAGGCCGTTAACGCTATGAATTCCTGATCTTATTTTTCTTTCAACAGAGAAAATCTTACCTGCTTAGTGGATATATTCTCTAGGTGGGGATCTTTAACTGAATTTTTACCCCGAATCTTTGTTTTGCTTAGTTAATAGTTTTACAGGTTGCTGCATGCTCTTCTTCTCACCCCTCCTACACTACCCAGGGGGGCAAATTATGAGATCTCAAGGTATATCGAATGTTCCCCCTCAAAGACCCCTCTGCTCTGTTTGCGTTATTCACTCTAGATTGGCTCTGTCCTCCTTGATTAGCTCTCTATAGGTCTTGTAACTCGGGAGATAACTTGTCCTTATCCTTTGCTTGGATTTCCAATTGCTAGCTATTCGTATCTGTCAAGAGGCCCCAGAAACTACAATAAGCTCATTTATCACAGTATTTCCCCCAAGCGCCATCAAGCTCCTTCATACTGCTATCAGTCTCAAAGCAGCTGACTCTCCTCTCTGGGATAGCCTCCCAGCATAACCCACCTGTGCTGACTCTACCTGCCAAGCCCTCTCCATGCTGCAGGAGGACGCGCTGGGCTGCCCACACCACCTGAAGCGCTTCTACAACAAGAAGCCAGGGCAAAGCTCCTGGCGCAACCAACCGGCTCAGGCCCCCCACAACCAAGCCAGCACCAACATCTATATGGCAAAGCGGGAACAAATCAACACTGGTTCGCGCTACGAGGTGAGCTCATTACAGTACAATTCAATTCAATTAGTATTTATTATGATTTAGAATTCCACATAAAGTACATGAAATAAAACATCAT
Source organism: Lissotriton helveticus (assembly GCF_964261635.1). Taxonomy (NCBI): domain Eukaryota; kingdom Metazoa; phylum Chordata; class Amphibia; order Caudata; family Salamandridae; genus Lissotriton; species Lissotriton helveticus. The sequence goes on along the minus strand of NC_136063.1, from coordinate 337,563,802 downwards.
ACATTACATACAGAAATGCAAACGAAGAATAGAAGTACAATTTTATACTAAAATACCATCAATTAAAAGAGAGGACCTTTCCCTACAATAGACTGAACTATACAATGGGCTACGTCATATCAATGCAGAGAGATTATTTTTACAGTTAAAACACAATGGTGTCGATTCCGATCCGGTAAAATGCGCTCCGAATGGTCGTACGGAGAGTTTTTTCCCCGTACGAATCGTATCCGTAGACGTCCCGTACGTACGATGAAGTACGATCCGTACTAGGTGCCGAACTCCGTACGAGTCGTACAGGACTCCGTACGACTCAAATCTCCGTACGAATCTCACTCGGAACCCGCAGTACGCGACATCGCGGCACGTTTTTACGACCCAGCAAGTACGATCCGTGTCGGGTACGCGCCGTACGACCCTTTTCCTACGGGAGCAGAAAACAGTCGTAAACGCAGAGTTCGTGCCGAAACAGGTACGGAAGGCCCCCCCCGGGTACGGCACGTACCCCCCATGATCGCAGGGGTACGCGGCGTACCCCTGTGGTCATGCGGGGTACGCGCCGTACACCCAGCGTACATGGGGTACGCACCGTACCCCATGTACAGTGGGTGTACGGCACGTACCCCGCATGACCACAGGGGTACGCCGCGTACCCCTGCGATCATGGGGGGTACGCGCCGTACGGTGTGTAGGTGAGCGTGCGATTTTCCGTACGAATCGACGTGTACCGTACGAATCGCATACGGGTCGGCCGATCGGGATCGGAATCGTCCGGTCGTACGGCGCCTGTACGAGTCGTACGGAAACGGCTCCGGATACGATTCGTACGCCGGATTATTTTACCGGATCGGAATCGACCCCAATATGGGCTGTCAGGAGAACCACTTTTAAAAAGTGGCACCCAGAAGAGATAATCACAATCATAATAGGGTCTTATGGAAAGGGAAAGCACTACCCCATCATAGAAAAGTGCAAGTGCTCTACCAAAAGCTCCCCTAGACAAAGTGCAAGTGCATTATGCAATCTTTTAGGGCAAATGCCTCCCTCCCTCCCCTTGCAACAGTATATTTTATTTAACATCGAGATATTATAAGTACTCTTTGGCATAGGAAAGTGCAAATGCTCTGTGCAAAATTTGGGGGAGTTATTACCAGCACTCCCCTAGCAGCTATACAAACATTTTTACCCCAAAGTATTAAAAACGACTATTTACATAACATGCAAAAAGTGCAAGTGCTCAGTGCAATTTCGTTTAACAGATATAGCAGCAGTATAGATGAATTACCATTGAAATATTTCAAACTTTCAACTCACTTAAAAATATTTCAATCCTAATAAACTTTTAAAAATTCTTTAAAAAACCGAAAAGTTTTAAAACACATCAGTTCAGACGGGGGGGACAGAAGACAATTACGAGCCTGTTCAGCTGTTGAGATATTATACTTTAAGAAGGCAATCCTTAAATATCTTCGTCGTATTGAGTGGAGTGCGGGACACACAATCAAAACATGATTCAGATCTTGTATTCCACAATTACACAGATGACAATATCTTTCATTTTTGGGAATACCCTCCCAGGCACCTGTTACAATTCTTAGGGGTAATAAATGTAATCTTAGCAACAGAATAACCCTACGAACACCGTGTTCCAGGTTCCACAAAACATATGGCTGGGGGTTTTTGACGATAGAACTCCCCGCAATGCAGTCCATCCTCCCATTCAATTAACATAATATCAGATCTCTTTCGCGAGAGACCACATAAATGATCTGCTTTAACGAAGTTTTACCTAAATCTGCTGCCTCTTCCTTATCAAGACCGAACATACTTAAAGCCTTTATATGAATTCTAAAAATAGCGATTTTCCCCTTCATATTTACGAATATTTCCCTGTGCAAGTTATCTGGGCCATTAATCAAAGCATTGCACCATCTTAGGCAGGCAGCCATTGATAACACATATGTTGTAAGAAGACTAAATTCGAGCCTAAGTGCCGCAATTGGCGCAGCATAATTCAGATTGCATATTTGGAGCCAGATCTTTCCTTCCACTTTCTCAAATTTGGCCCATTCACATTCATCTACTATTTCACTTGCATAATTCAATGTCGGCGGTATTTTTATTTTGTACACCGAAATGATGTGGGAAAAATGTCTTTTCCCACATTGCATATACAGGCGATTAATTGCAGATGCTTGTGAAAATCCTTTCCCTTTACAATGGTCCATATGTCTGCTAGCAGAGCACCTGTTTGAGAATATTTTTCCTAAATATGGATAACATTTCACAACTTCAAGTTTTTCACTTTCCAAAAACCAACTCAGATTTGTTCTCACCTTACACCCTTGATGGCTAAAAATCATAACTTTGCTCTTTAAAATATTTATTTAAAAAAAATGCTCCTCTGTGTACTTAACCAGCTCGATCAATTTTCTTTGCAGCCCAATTGATGTTAAATCCATTATTATTGCATCCTCTGCATACAACAAACAACTTAATTTAAGAAGACCTAATTGGGGAGGGTCACCTTTACTCCGTCCCACCCTACTCGGCAGATCATTGATGTAGATAGAAAAAAGTAAAGGTGCCAAAAGGCAACCCTGCTTTAGCCCATTGTAAGTACATATTTTCCTTGATAGGCCTTGGGATCCCCCCAATAAAACTTGTGTCCACGTAGAGGAATGAAGTGCAATTATTAGTCTGAAGAGGTTCCCTGGGATCCCCATTGTCACCAATTTCCTCCACAGCGTCCCCCTATAGACCCTATCGAACGCTGTGGAGAAATCTATAAAAGCGGTGTACAGCGGGACCCCTCGGCCCACAGGATATTTTTCTATTGAAGTTTGTAAAACAGAAATGTTATCCACAGTGCCACTATTCTTGCGGAAGCCTGTTTGTTCCAGAGGTATATGATTATTTCCAAAAGCCCACTCTTGCAAGTGGCCAAGAATACTCTTCGCAAACAGTTTCCCCGTTGCATCTAAAAGGGAGATTTGTCTAAAACTAGACGGGGAATTTCTTGGGCCCTTCTTACATAATGGAACCAATATACTTCCCTTCCAGGAATACGGAATGTTTCCAGTGTCATAACAATAAGCGAACAACAGGTGTAAAAATGTTGCCCAATCTTCACAATCCTGTTTTATTATGGCTACTGGAACATCATCTGGTCCCATTGCCCCGGAGTATCTTGCCCCCTTAATAAAATCTACAATTTCCAGTTCTGTTGGTTCTCCTACGTCATCCCCCAATTCCGAGTTCTTAAGAACCACCTCAAACTAGTATTAGTATTAGTATTAAACCATTTTATAACGCGCTCCATTACTGGGGAGTATCCTGGCGCGACAGAGGGAAAAAGAACAGACAGCAGAGCACAGAGCAAGAAAAAAACACATCATATTGTACTCTTAAAGAGGTGAGTTTTCAGGTGTTTTTTGAATGCAGCCACTGTTGGCATGGAACGCAGATGGAAAGGGAGAGCGTTCCAGGCCCGGGCCACAAGCACAGAAATCGACTGGCCACCAAGTCTGGCACGTTTGAAACGTGGAAGGGACAATTTAAACAGAGTAGAAGATCTTAGGGTACGTGCAGGGACATAGCTGATAAATCTCTTTCTCAAATACAGGGGGCCTTGATCATGAGTTGCCCGAAACGCCAACACCAGAGATTTAAACACAATGCGCTGTCTAACAGGAAGCCAATGGAGCGTGCGCATCTCCGCGCGAACGCTCTTCCATCTAGGTATGTTAAATAATAGACGGACAGCCGCATTCTGAATAATTTGCAGGCGCTGCACCAGATAGGCTGGAATGCCACTAAACAGTGCATTGGCATAATCCAACCTAGCCAGTATGAGCGCCCGAGCAACCGACTCCCTCGCATCCCTGGGGAGCAGTGGGAAGAATTAGATTAGGAGCGTACAGTTGGGAAATATAAATAGACCATTCAGATTCGGAGATTAAAATGGGTTGTGATTTTTCTCTACCATCACAAAACTTCGCTATCAATGCCCAGTACTTTCTGGTATCCCCGGATAAGGACACTTCACGAAGGGTTACCCATTTTTCATCTTCGATTTTCCTCCGATCTGATACTTTTTTCTATTCCGTACCTGTTTTAGTCTACGAATCTCTCTCTGATTTTTTAAACTAGGAGCTTTACATTGGAGTCTAATCAACTCATTAATCTCCTTATTCAGTTTTTAGATTTCCCATGAGATTAATACTCTAGGGGAGGTTCTCAAGTCTTTTTTGTTTCTTCCCAATTTTTTGATTGCTCCCAAAACTCTCTCATACCTTACAATCGGAGTCTCCAGACTAGGCCTAAATGCAATATTCTTAAATACCCTCTGGAAGATCGGGAGTGCCTTGTATGACCAATAAGTATGGCCATTGTTTCGGGAATAGGTGACATTTTCCCTCCTCCGATTCCAGAGTTCGGGCTTCTCGGTATTTATGACCATCTGTACCACTAAAATGTTATGGTCACTCATCGTAGAGGGGATCACCTTAAACTGTGTACACGCACTGAACAGTTGAATGGAAACTGCCATGTAATCAGTAAGGGACTGATTATAGGTTCCATTAAAGGTATAAGATGCAAAGATGCAGGTGAATCCTCAGGAGATCTACCATTTAAAATTATTAAATCAAGATTCCTAAGGTTTTGCAAGAGGGAAAGGCCTCGTTTATCAGATTTTAACTGATCCGGAAATACAGGCTCTGGAATAGCCCATACCTCCTCCAAATCCGTATTAGAGTAGACCATAACAGCACTATTATTTATTTTAGCGTTAAAATCCCCTACCATCAGTATGCGTGCATTTTCTTCCGTGTTACACAAACTTTGCGCAAAACTGCAGATTGAGTCAACCTATGGATTAGATGCCCTCCCCGGGGGGATGTACACATTTACCAAAAACAAAAACTTTACATGCCCTAAGTTATCATTTCCTAATTTCAATTTTGCACAAATGCAACAATTTGAGGGGTGTTTGTATATCACGGGGTCCCATGCTATGTTGCAACTAAGTAAAATAGCTAAGCCTCCACTTGCATGCCCTTTCGTGGATTTTTTTGCTAAACTGCAAAACACATAATAATTCTTTAACTGGAACTCTTCCGTAGCCCATGTCTCTTGGAGACAGATGATCCTGGGGTTTATATCAGCCAATACTTTGAGCTTATGACAAGCTTTTCCTAGCCCGCCACGTTCCATGATATAATTTTCCCCATTTGGCTACCCCCGTTCCACGGGCTTTATACTTGATGTTTTTACCCCATTCAAGGTACCAGCAACCCAACTCCATTTTGCCACCTCATCATCCCCATCTGCTCTGGGCGCCTCCTGAACCTCGGGTGTTGGAAGCTTAATTTCTCTTACTCCTGTTTTACTTCCTACCGTTATTTCCAAGTCTTTAAACTTTACCTGTGCATTTTCATCCTTGTACTCAGTAAAACTCCTCCCTTGCACCTGATAGCGTACTCCAGAATTATTAATCAGAGTTCTATACGGGACAATACTTGGTAATATATCTATTCCTCTTTTCCTGAAGCTATCGATATTTGATAGGACAAGAGCTGACACTATACCTGAGGAAAAGGTGACTATAGTACTAGGGGGGGAGCTCCTCCAATCTAAATATACCAGTTCAATATCTTTAGTGGTGATTAACCCCAAATCCTCAATTTCAGAGATGAGTCTAAGGAGGGCACTTCTATTCAGTAACATTGGTTCATCGTCGAAAAGAGAACTAAAGATTAAAACCTTGTTCACTTGCCTGGCACCTATGTCAGTGTTCCTAATTATGTTCATGCCTGACTGGTCCATAGGTGAGTTACATTTTGGCTTACCCCCACTTATTGTTATCGACCGGCATTATTCTCAGACCCATGCCCATATCCTGACCAGATACTGCACTTGATGATGGTAGAACAGGCCCACTGGGGTGTTGAAATACACCTCCTGAGGCTCCAAAAGGGACTATTACGGGGCTGTTTAATTTGGCCAGCTTTCTCCCTGAACCAAGGTCACTCCTTAAGGCAATAACTTGATCACTAGCTTCCTTACCCTCTTGGGACGGAGGGGTATACAGTTCTAAAGCTGAACTATTATTTTGAGGATCATTTTCCTGCCCATAACTTTGTCTCTCTTCCAATGTGGGTTGCACCCCAGATCTTATATATTTTTCAGTGGAGGGGGATATGTAACTAGTTCCTATTTCATTTCCAGGATGGAACCGCAGTTTTTTATGTTTACGTTTCGGTAACCGACGGTTCTTCATCTTCCTTTTCTTCCCCCTATGACCACTTTTACTATTTCCTTTCCTCGCGAGAGAGGCTTCGCCCACAGGTGGACTGATTGAGGAATTGCATAAATCGTCTGGTGGCTGTGGACTTAGATCTTTTGAAATAATTTTATTAAAAATTGGAAAGAGACGTACTGGTTTTAGAGCTGAGGAAGCCACTCTCTTTTTCTTTTCCCCAGAAGTAGGGACCTTGTCACATTCCTTAAAATTAGAGCAAGGTAAATCAGAACATGGGTTCCTTTCAGGGGAACCTCCTTCGGAACTATCAATGGGCTCTTTTAAACCCCCCACCACTGAATTTGCACCAATATTATGTATCCCACTGTATAATTGATCAACTTGACTGGGTACTGAAGGAACCTTTCCCAGGATTAGTGGGGCTTGTTTACACTGTGTAAGATCTTGAACCCCTATCAGTATAGGTGAAAGGACTATATGATCAGAGTTTAAAGTACTTTTTTCCAACAGAACCAAAATTGCGGACATAATTTTCTCCAATCTCAGAAAGTACTCCAGGATCCCCCTGACCAAACATTTTCACTCATATTCAGAGAGTTCAAAGTATTCATTTCACATTTGTGCTCAGCCGCTGAAACTCCCAATATCTTTTCCATTTAAATATCTTATCTCATTACAGCACCCCTCCTGTGAGCTCGCGACCGGCAGCCTCAGCCAGCCAACATGTTTCCTTCCTTCGTTCTTTCTCTTTTCGCGATGTGAATGTTTTCAGTAGAGGAAATTAATGAAAGTAAACCTGGAAAGGTTCAATGGCTTTACAGGTTTAGAAGTATGTATATCATGTCACGGAAAGGAATGTTTCTGGGAGAACTTAACCTGCATTAAATAGCACTGTTATCTACATTCCAAGAATTAGATTTAATTGCATAGAACTCTCTGGGTCTTATTTATGAGCCCTTGCGTCACTTTTACGCCGCAGGTGCGTCAATAAAATGACGCACCAGCGGAGTAAAAAATTTACCTTGCTGCACCATATTTACAAAGTGACGCATCTAGGTAGATGCGTCACTTTGTAAACCCATGCGCCACATTATACCTGCGCCAGGTATAATGTATGCAGAGGGGGCGTTCACCCGCAAAAAGCCTCGTAATAGTGACGCAGTGAAATCTATGAGATTTCACTGCGTCACTTTTAGGGTGCTGTTGCATCAAAATCTTGCGCCTTTCATTTCAACTTAACTAGTGTGTTCTCCATTGACAATATTTGATAAGTTTTTCATCAATGCTACATTATTTTAATTTCATATCTGAAGATACTACCTGAGACAATGTATACAGCTGCATTTTCAATAGGATTTTAAGTCTTTTTGTTTATAGGGTAAATCTGTTGTATCAGTAGATATTTTCCAGCCTCTGTGTTTGATGTAAGTCACCAAAAGTTAGAAGCACTACTCCCTGTGATATGACTAAATCAAAGATTATGCAATGTCGCTTTCTTTTATTTGATGGGGTCCAGACGGCAGGTGATGTCCCTTCCTATGATGTTATAAGGTCAAAGTGCGAGTGATGTCATTTCCTGTGACATCAGGAGGGGTTCCCATGGCATGTGATGTCACTTCCGCTACCCCTGGCATTTAAATGAATTGACATCCATGAATTTGCTTGCCAAATATTTTCAAGACTCAGGAGGTGCACAGCCTATTGGAGACAGTGTTGACTCCTGGCTACCCCTGTGAAATGCTGGTTAAGTACCACACTGTAATTGCAAACACAACAGTGATGGACAGAATGTGGATCAATGTCACACATTCACCCCAGTCCAAAGATCTGGGCCCAAATCCATCGTTTTTCCACTCCACACCACCCTGGGTTAGACAATGGCGATATGCAAATCAGCACTGACCCTGTGCCCCATGGGAACAGTCCAGTCCGAACTACAAAAGCCATGTCCTTCCCAGAACGGAAACAAGCATCCGAGGACCGGCCCGGTTTCGAGGTAACACCTCTCATCAGCCCGGCTAGCTTGACTCCAGTGGTGTGGAGTGCCTGGGACTCACGACTGAGCATCCCCAGTACACTTAGAGCGGTAATTGCAAACACAACAGTGATGGACAGAATGTGGATCCATGTCACACATTCACCCCAGTCTAAAGATCTGGGCCCAAATCCATCGTTTTTCCACTCCACACCACCCTGGGTTAGACAATGGCGATATGCAAATCAGCACTGACCCTGTGCCCCATGGGAACAGTCCAGTCCGAACTACAAAAGCCATGTCCTTCCCAGAACGGAAACAAGCATCCGAGGACCGGCCCGGTTTCGAGGTAACACCTCTCATCAGCCCGGCTAGCTTGACTCCAGTGGTGTGGAGTGCCTGGGACTCACGTCTGAGCATCCCCAGTACACTTAGAGCGGTAATTGCAAACACAACAGTGATGGACAGAATGTGGATCAATGTCACACATTCACCCCAGTCCAAAGATCTGGGCCCAAATCCATCGTTTTTCCACTCCACACCACCCTGGGTTAGACAATGGCGATATGCAAATCAGCACTGACCCTGTGCCCCATGGGAACAGTCCAGTCCGAACTACAAAAGCCATGTCCTTCCCAGAACGGAAACAAGCATCCGAGGACCTGCCCGGTTTCGAGGTGACACCTCTCATCAGACCGGCTAGCTTGACTCCAGTGGTGTGGAGTGCCTGGGACTCACGTCTGAGCATCCCCAGTACACTTAGAGCGGTAATTGCAAACACAACAGTGATGGACAGAATGTGGATCAATGTCACACATTCACCCTAGTCCAAAGATCTGGGCCCAAATCCATCGTTTTTCCACTCCACACCACCCTGGGTTAGACAATGGCGATATGCAAATCAGCACTGACCCTGTGCCCCATGGGAACAGTCCAGTCCGAACTACAAAAGCCATGTCCTTCCCAGAACGGAAACAAGCATCCGAGGACCGGCCCGGTTTCGAGGTAACACCTCTCATCAGCCCGGCTAGCTTGACTCCAGTGGTGTGGAGTGCCTGGGACTCACGTCTGAGCATCCCCAGTACACTTAGAGCGGTAATTGCAAACACAACAGTGATGGACAGAATGTGGATCAATGTCACACATTCACCCCAGTCCAAAGATCTGGGCCCAAATCCATCGTTTTTCCACTCCACACCACCCTGGGTTAGACAATGGCGATATGCAAATCAGCACTGACCCTGTGCCCCATGGGAACAGTCCAGTCCGAACTACAAAAGCCATGTCCTTCCCAGAACGGAAACAAGCATCCGAGGACCTGCCCGGTTTCGAGGTGACACCTCTCATCAGACCGGCTAGCTTGACTCCAGTGGTGTGGAGTGCCTGGGACTCACGTCTGAGCATCCCCAGTACACTTAGAGCGGTAATTGCAAACACAACAGTGATGGACAGAATGTGGATCAATGTCACACATTCACCCTAGTCCAAAGATTTGGGCCCAAATCCATCGTTTTTCCACTCCACACCACCCTGGGTTAGACAATGGCGATATGCAAATCAGCACTGACCCTGTGCCCCATGGGAACAGTCCAGTCCGAACTACAAAAGCCATGTCCTTCCCAGAACGGAAACAAGCATCCGAGGACCGGCCCGGTTTCGAGGTAACACCTCTCATCAGCCCGGCTAGCTTGACTCCAGTGGTGTGGAGTGCCTGGGACTCACGTCTGAGCATCCCCAGTACACTTAGAGCGGTAATTGCAAACACAACAGTGATGGACAGAATGTGGATCAATGTCACACATTCACCCCAGTCCAAAGATCTGGGCCCAAATCCATCGTTTTTCCACTCCACACCACCCTGGGTTAGACAATGGCGATATGCAAATCAGCACTGACCCTGTGCCCCATGGGAACAGTCCAGTCCGAACTACAAAAGCCATGTCCTTCCCAGAACGGAAACAAGCATCCGAGGACCGGCCCGGTTTCGAGGTAACACCTCTCATCAGCCCGGCTAGCTTGACTCCAGTGGTGTGGAGTGCCTGGGACTCACGTCTGAGCATCCCCAGTACACTTAGAGCGGTAATTGCAAACACAACAGTGATGGACAGAATGTGGATCAATGTCACACATTCACCCCAGTCCAAAGATCTGGGCCCAAATCCATCGTTTTTCCACTCCACACCACCTTGGGTTAGACAATGGCGATATGCAAATCAGCACTGACCCTGTGCCCCATGGGAACAGTCCAGTCCGAACTACAAAAGCCATGTCCTTCCCAGAACGGGAACAAGCATCCGAGGACCGGCCCGGTTTCGAGGTAACACCTCTCATCAGCCCGGCTAGCTTGACTCCAGTGGTGTGGAGTGCCTGGGACTCACGTCTGAGCATCCCCAGTACACTTAGAGCGGTAATTGCAAACACAACAGTGATGGACAGAATGTGGATCAATGTCACACATTCACCCCAGTCCAAAGATCTGGGCCCAAATCCATCATTTTTCCACTCCACACCACCCTGGGTTAGACAATGGCGATATGCAAATCAGCACTGACCCTGTGCCCCATGGGAACAGTCCAGTCCGAACTACAAAAGCCATGTCCTTCCCAGAACGGAAACAAGCATCCGAGGACCGGCCCGGTTTCGAGGTAACACCTCTCATCAGCCCGGCTAGCTTGACTCCAGTGGTGTGGAGTGCCTGGGACTCACGTCTGAGCATCCCCAGTACACATAGAGCGGTAATTGCAAACACAACAGTGATGGACAGAATGTGGATCAATGTCACACATTCACCCCAGTCCAAAGATCTGGGCCCAAATCCATCGTTTTTCCACTCCACACCAACCTGGGTTAGACAATGGCGATATGCAAATCAGCACTGACCCTGTGCCCCATGGGAACAGTCCAGTCCGAACCACAAAAGCCATGTCCTTCCCAGAACGGAAACAAGCATCCGAGGACCGGCCCGGTTTCGAGGTAACACCTCTCATCAGCCCGGCTAGCTTGACTCCAGTGGTGTGGAGTGCCTGGGACTCACGTCTGAGCATCCCCAGTACACTTAGAGCGGTAATTGCAAACACAACAGTGATGGACAGAATGTGGATCAATGTCACACATTCACCCCAGTCCAAAGATCTGGGCCCAAATCCATTGTTTTTCCACTCCACACCACCCTGGGTTAGACAATGGCGATATGCAAATCAGCACTGACCCTGTGCCCCATGGGAACAGTCCAGTCCGAACTACAAAAGCCATGTCCTTCCCAGAACGGAAACAAGCATTCGAGGACCGGCCCGGTTTCGAGGTAACACCTCTCATCAGCCCGGCTAGCTTGACTCCAGTGGTGTGGAGTGCCTGGGACTCACGTCTGAGCATCCCCAGTACACTTAGAGCGGTAATTGCAAACACAACAGTGATGGACAGAATGTGGATCAATGTCACACATTCACCCCAGTCCAAAGATCTGGGCCCAAATCCATCGTTTTTCCACTCCACACCACCCTGGGTTAGACAATGGCGATATGCAAATCAGCACTGACCCTGTGCCCCATGGGAACAGTCCAGTCCGAACTACAAAAGCCATGTCCTTCCCAGAACGGAAACAAGCATCCAAGGACCGGCCCGGTTTCGAGGTAACACCTCTCATCAGCCCGGCTAGCTTGAATCCAGTGGTGTGGAGTGCCTGGGACTCACGTCTGAGCATCCCCAGTACACTTAGAGCGGTAATTGCAAACACAACAGTGATGGACAGAATGTGGATCAATGTCACACATTCACCCCAGTCCAAAGATCTGGGCCCAAATCCATTGTTTTTACACTCCACACCACCCTGGGTTAGACAATGGCGATATGCAAATCAGCACTGACCCTGTGCCCCATGGGAACAGTCCAGTCCGAACTACAAAAGCCATGTCCTTCCCAGAACGGAAACAGGCATCCGAGGACCGGCCCGGTTTCGAGGTAACACCTCTCATCAGCCCGGCTAGCTTGACTCCAGTGGTGTGGAGTGCCTGGGACTCACGTCTGAGCATCCCCAGTACACTTAGAGCGGTAATTGCAAACACAACAGTGATGGACAGAATGTGGATCAATGTCACACATTCACCCCAGTCCAAAGATCTGGGCCCAAATCCATCGTTTTTCCACTCCACACCACCCTGGGTTAGACAATGGTGATATGCAAATCAGCACTGACCCTGTGCCCCATGGGAACAGTCCAGTCCGAACTACAAAAGCCATGTCCTTCCCAGAACGGAAACAAGCATCCGAGGACCGGCCCGGTTTCGAGGTAACACCTCTCATCAGCCCGGCTAGCTTGACTCCAGTGGTGTGGAGTGCCTGGGACTCACGTCTGAGCATCCCCAGTACACTTAGAGCGGTAATTGCAAACACAACAGTGATGGACAGAATGTGGATCAATGTCACGCATTCACCCCAGTCCAAAGATCTGGGCCCAAATCCATCGTTTTTCCACTCCACACCACCCTGGGTTAGACAATGGTGATATGCAAATCAGCACTGACCCTGTGCCCCATGGGAACAGTCCAGTCCGAACTACAAAAGCCATGTCCTTCCCAGAACGGAAACAAGCATCCGAGGACCGGCCCGGTTTCGAGGTAACACCTCTCATCAGCCCGGCTAGCTTGACTCCAGTGGTGTGGAGTGCCTGGGACTCACGTCTGAGCATCCCCAGTACACTTAGAGCGGTAATTGCAAACACAACAGTGATGAACAGAATGTGGATCAATGTCACACATTCACCCCAGTCCAAAGATCTGGGCCCAAATCCATCGTTTTTCCACTCCACACCACCCTGGGTTAGACAATGGCGATATGCAAATCAGCACTGACCCTGTGCCCCATGGGAACAGTCCAGTCCGAACTACAAAAGCCATGTCCTTCCCAGAACGGAAACAAGCATCCGAGGACCGGCCCGGTTTCGAGGTAACACCTCTCATCAGCCCGGCTAGCTTGACTCCAGTGGTGTGGAGTGCCTGGGACTCACGTCTGAGCATCCCCAGTACACTTAGAGCGGTAATTGCAAACACAACAGTGATGGACAGAATGTGGATCAATGTCACACATTCACCCCAGTCCAAAGATCTGGGCCCAAATCCATCGTTTTTTCACTCCACACCACCCTGGGTTAGACAATGGCGATATGCAAATCAGCACTGACCCTGTGCCCCATGGGAACAGTCCAGTCCGAACTACAAAAGCCATGTCCTTCCCAGAACGGAAACAAGCATCCGAGGACCGGCCCGGTTTCGAGGTAACACCTCTCATCAGCCCGGCTAGCTTGACTCCAGTGGTGTGGAGTGCCTGGGACTCACGTCTGAGCATCCCCAGTACACTTAGAGCGGTAATTGCAAACACAACAGTGATGGACAGAATGTGGATCAATGTCACACATTCACCCCAGTCCAAAGATCTGGGCCCAAATCCATCATTTTTCCACTCCACACCACCCTGGGTTAGACAATGGCGATATGCAAATCAGCACTGAGGCACAGGGTCAGCGCTGATTTGCATATCGCCATTGTCTAACCCAGGGTGGTGTGGAGTGGAAAAACGATGGATTTGGGCCCAGATCTTTTGACTGGGGTGAATGTGTGACATTGATCCACATTCTGTCCATCACTGTTGTGTTTGCAATTACCGCTCTAAGTGTACTGGGGATACTCAGACGTGAGTCCCAGGCACTCCACACCACTGGAGTCAAGCTAGCCGGGCTGATGAGAGGTGTTACCGCGAAACCGGGCCGGTCCTCGGATGCTTGTTTCCGTTCTGGGAAGGACATGGCTTTTGTAGTTCGGACTGGACTGTTCCCATGGGGCACAGGGTCAGCGCTGATTTGCATATCGCCATTGTCTAACCCAGGGTGGTGTGGAGTGGAAAAACGATGGATTTGGGCCCAGATCTTTTGACTGGGGTGAATGTGTGACATTGATCCACATTCTGTCCATCACTGTTGTGTTTGCAATTACCGCTCTAAGTGTACTGGGGATGCTCAGACGTGAGTCCCAGGCACTCCACACCACTGGAGTCAAGCTAGCCGGGCTGATGAGAGGTGTTACCTCGAAACCGGGCCGGTCCTCGGATGCTTGTTTCCGTTCTGGGAAGGACATGGCTTTTTTAGTTCGGACTGGACTGTTCCCATGGGGCACAGGGTCAGCGCTGATTTGCATATCGCCATTGTCTAACCCAGGGTGGTGTGGAGTGGAAAAACGATGGATTTGGGCCCAGATCTTTTGACTGGGGTGAATGTGTGACATTGATCCACATTCTGTCCATCACTGTTGTGTTTGCAATTACCGCTCTAAGTGTACTGGGGATGCTCAGACGTGAGTCCCAGGCACTCCACACCACTGGAGTCAAGCTAGCCGGGCTGATGAGAGGTGTTACCTCGAAACCGGGCCGGTCCTCTGATGCTTGTTTCCGTTCTGGGAAGGACATGGCTTTTGTAGTTCGGACTGGACTGTTCCCATGGGGCACAGGGTCAGCGCTGATTTGCAAATCGCCATTGTCTAACCCAGGGTGGTGTGGAGTGGAAAAACGATGGATTTGGGCCCAGATCTTTTGACTGGGGTGAATGTGTGACATTGATCCACATTCTGTCCATCACTGTTGTGTTTGCAATTACCGCTCTAAGTGTACTGGGGATGCTCAGACGTGAGTCCCAGGCACTCCACACCACTGGAGTCAAGCTAGCCGGGCTGATGAGAGGTGTTACCTCGAAACCGGGCCGGTCCTCGGATGCTTGTTTCCGTTCTGGGAAGGACATGGCTTTTGTAGTTCGGACTGGACTGTTCCCATGGGGCACAGGGTCAGCGCTGATTTGCATATCGCCATTGTCTAACCCAGGGTGGTGTGGAGTGGAGTGGAAAAACTATGGATTTGGGCCCAGATCTTTTGCAGGGGTGAATGTGTGACATTGATCCACATTCTGTCCATCACTGTTGTGTTTGCAATTACCGCTCTAAGTGTACTGGGGATGCTCAGACGTAAGTCCCAGGCACTCCACACCACTGGAGTCAAGCTAGCCGGGCTGATGAGAGGTGTTACCTCGAAACTGGGCCGGTCCTCGGATGCTTGTTTCCGTTCTGGGAAGGACATGGCTTTTGTAGTTCGGACTGGACTGTTCCCATGGGGCACAGGGTCAGCGCTGATTTGCATATCGCCATTGTCTAACCCAGGGTGGTGTGGAGTGGAAAAACGATGGATTTGGGCCCAGATCTTTTGACTGGGGTGAATGTGTGACATTGATCCACATTCTGTCCATCACTGTTGTGTTTGCAATTACCGCTCTAAGTGTACTGGGGATGCTCAGACGTGAGTCCGAGGCACTCCACACCACTGGAGTCAAGCTAGCCGGGCTGATGAGAGGTGTTACCTCGAAACCGGGCCGGTCCTCGGATGCTTGTTTCCGTTCTGGGAAGGACATGGCTTTTGTAGTTCGGACTGGACTGTTCCCATGGGGCACAGGGTCAGCGCTGATTTGCATATCGCCATTGTCTAACCCAGGGTGGTGTGGAGTGGAAAAACGATGGATTTTGGCCCAGATCTTTTGACTGGGGTGAATGTGTGACATTGATCCACATTCTGTCCATCACTGTTGTGTTTGCAATTACCGCTCTAAGTGTACTGGGGATGCTCAGACGTGAGTCCCAGGCACTCCACACCACTGGAGTCAAGCTAGCCGGGCTGATGAGAGGTGTTACCTCGAAACCGGGCCGGTCCTCGGATGCTTGTTTCCGTTCTGGGAAGGACATGGCTTTTGTAGTTCGGACTGGACTGTTCCCAGGGGGCACAGGGTCAGTGCTGATTTGCATATCACCATTGTCTAACCCAGGGTGGTGTGGAGTGGAAAAACGATGGATTTGGGCCCAGATCTTTGGACTGGGGTGAATGCGTGACATTGATCCACATTCTGTCCATCACTGTTGTGTTTGCAATTACCGCTCTAAGTGTACTGGGGATGCTCAGACGTGAGTCCCAGGCACTCCACACCACTGGAGTCAAGCTAGCCGGGCTGATGAGAGGTGTTACCTCGAAACCGGGCCGGTCCTCGGATGCTTGTTTCCGTTCTGGGAAGGACATGGCTTTTGTAGTTCGGACTGGACTGTTCCCATGGGGCACAGGGTCAGCGCTGATTTGCATATCGCCATTGTCTAACCCAGGGTGGTGTGGAGTGGAAAAACGATGGATTTGGGCCCAGATCTTTTGACTGGGGTGAATGTGTGACATTGATCCACATTCTGTCCATCACTGTTGTGTTTGCAATTACCGCTCTAAGTGTACTGGGGATGCTCAGACGTGAGTCCCAGGTACTCCACACCACTGGAGTCAAGCTAGCCGGGCTGATGAGAGGTGTTACCTCGAAACCGGGGCGGTCCTCGGATGCTTGTTTCCGTTCTGGGAAGGACATGGCTTTTGTAGTTCGGACTGGACTGTTCCCATGGGGCACAGGGTCAGCGCTGATTTGCATATCGCCATTGTCTAACCCAGGGTGGTGTGGAGTGGAAAAACGATGGATTTGGGCCCAGATCTTTTGACTGGGGTGAATGTGTGACATTGATCCACATTCTGTCCATCACTGTTGTGTTTGCGGTTAAGTACCACGCATCACATGTGATACTGACAGAATTTGAAGATATGTCTGCATTCCCGCACATTTAGAATTAATCATGCATGTTTTGAAGTTAGGGTGGCAATTCGAATCAGTAAAAAAAGGAATTGTCTCTTTAACAACATTTATGATTGCTATTGGAGAGGTGCTGCCTCCCCAGTCATAACCGGTGCTTATTGACATCATACAACAACAAGGAGCAATGGGTGTATACCTACAATCATGCACATGTACTTGTAGCTCCCTGTGCGCCGCTTGCACTGGCATCTGAAAAACGTTTCTCTTATCTCCTTACAGAACCTCAAAGCTTTCTCGAAGGTGAACTCGGAACCCTGGGAAACCCTTGTTACTGTGATCAGGCATCAGCAATTCAAGAGACTGCGCACTGCATCCTGACTCACAAAGCCTCCGGTGGGATGTATGACGTTATAACGCATACTTTTACAACGCCTACCTTTACAACGAAAGTTTTACAACGCAAAAACTATTACAACGTAAGTAATATAAGTAAAATTAATATAATTTCATTTCATTTCATTTCATTTAATACATTTTTTTTTTACCTTGTACCTCTGTACCCCAAAAACCCAAAACTGACCCAGAACCCTAAAAATACCCCTTTACCCAAAAACCCAAAACTGACCCTGAACCCTAAAAATACCCCTGAACCCAAAAACCCAAAACTGACCCTGAACCCCTAAAAATACCCCTTTACCCAAAAACCCAAAACTGACCCTGAACCTTAAAAATACCCCTTTACCCAAAAACCCAAAACTGACCCTGAACCCTAAAAATACCCCTTTACCCAAAAACCCAAAACTGACCCTGAACCCTAAAAATACCCCTTTACCCAAAAACCCAAAACTGACCCTGAACTCTAAAAATACCCCTTTACCCAAAAACCCAAAACTAACCCTGAACTCTAAAAATACCCTTTTACCCAAAAACCCAAAACTGACCCTGAACCCTAAAAATACCCCTTTACCCAAAAACCCCAAACTGACCCTGAACCCTAAAAATACCCTTTTACCCAAAAACCCAAACCTAGCCCTGAACCCTAAAAATACCACTTTACCCAAAAAACCAAACATATAACATTTTAAATATAATTATATACTTACCAATACTTACGTTGTAATGGTATGCGTTGTAAAAGTATCTGCATTGTAAAAACATGCGTTGTAAATGTATGCGTTGTAATAGTGTTTGCGTTGTAAAAGTTTCGTTGTAATGGTAGTGCGTTGTAAAAGTTGCGTTGTAAACGTTGTATACCCCTCCGGTTCAATGCAGAATTAGATTTCTCCACCTCCCACAACTTCCTGCCCCACGAATCAGGTAACAGCTGGCAGTAGCCTGTCACTGCATGATTCTAGGGGTTGGCTGCCATGGATGAGAAGTATTGTGGTTCTTTAGCCCCAATTGACACATAGAATGTGTGATCACATAGCAGAACTACCCTGAGCTGTGTATTGAACATCCATTATGCAGTACAAGTCAGACCAAAAGTTTTGTGAAATGGCATGCTCGTCACAAAGCAGGACATGTGTGGAGAGAAATTCAGCTTTGATTCTACGAGGTACAGCAGTGGTGTAACAGCCATGATTGTTTATTTGCAACAGACGGTGGCAAGGAAGATTGCTAATTGGTCAAGCTAAATGGGCCCCCACTTTACTGGATGAGTATTAAAATGCAGAGATAGTATTGATTCAGTGGGGCTCTTGGCCCCAGTGTCACTACACTGCTAACGAAATATTAAGAGTGCACATGCAACACAATCTGTGCATGGATGACATCTGTGCTTGAAGAGGGTGCCTGGATAACGATGTAAGGAAAATGAGGTGCTGAAAGAAAACTCTGATGGAACACTTGAATTGAGAGCGTGAATGAAATCTGTTTGATTATATCTGAAGTACTTATAGGAACCTGTAGATAGAGAAACAGTGCAGGAAGATGAAGACATGAGGTGTTATGTTATGCTAAATGAGACTAATAAAGCGTGTGGCTACACAAAAGAGTGTCCTGTTGGGAAACAACCATTACAACGCAGTCATTGCAACGCACTACCTTTGCAACACAGCTATTACAACGCAATTGCCTTTACATCGCATGCCATTACAACGCATGCCATTACATTGCAAGTCACTACAATGCATGCAATTACAATGCATACCAATACAACGCATGCTATTATAAAGCATTATATGGTAAGTCATGGGAATTTTTGTTACGGGTGGGTATGGGTTTTGGGGTACATCAGGATAGTATTGTTACCCGTACACTATCGAAAATGTACCCTACTGTTGCCCTCACTGGAGTTGAAATAGTAATTTTCACCCCTACACTATCCAACACTTACCCCACGGTTGCTTCAAAATGCTTATGCGTTGTAATGGTATGCGCTGTAATGATATGTGTTGTAATGGTCGTTTCTAAAAATGTGTTGTAATGGCATGTGTTGTGAAATCATGCGTTGCAATGGTAGTTACAATGTAAACTGCCTTGTAAAGGCATGCATTGTAATTGTTTGCATTGTAATGTCATATATTCGTCCTGATGCTAACAGGGCAGTAAGGGCAGTAAGGGCAAATAAAAGAGTGATATTGTCATATTAGCCTGGCTCAGATCAGAATCAGATTACAGGCCTTTGCCCCCTACCCCACTGAGCCAAAATATTTACTCTGTTCTCCAGCAGAGGGATCGAAAGCCTCCTCTAACAATGGCACAATTAACAATGCGTGTCCCAGTTCCTGGAAATATGAGTAGGGAGGACATTTGCATCTAATGATTAGCTCGACATGATGCACTGGACAGACCAGGCCTTAAAGGGAGACAACTTGAAGTGGCCATTCTTGATTCTCCTAGAATGCTGTGCAGGAGAGTTGGGACAGGGGTGGACTGACAATGGTACATTCTAGGATTGGACAGGTGTGCCTGATATTTAAAACTTTCCACCAGCCATAAAAGCCCCTGCACAAGGGAGAGACAGTTGAGAAGACACTGTATCTGTGAGTGAAAACAGTCACAGGATGTCCAACTAGAAGGAGAATTAACCTGATTCCCTGCAAAGATTGGACAGAAAGACTTTGAGTTTGGCTTTCCCCTAGGAGTAGGATGGGAATCTCCAGGGTCACTGGTCCTTCCCCCTATGCCCCTGAGCAACAGTTGGGGGAATGGACCTTCAAGCACCCCAGGAGTTCTGTGGAATGGTCCTGGTCTCCGCTGACCTACCACTGCCCTTCAAGAAGCCAGGAGGCTGTGGTGCTCGGCTAGTATGGCAGAGAGGGTATTTTGCTGGCTGGTTTTGGAAAAGTTGCACAAGATTCACCCAGCACATTCTCATAGCAGTAAAAAGAAGTCTCTAGCACATGTTTTAAATATGAAATGCTTTATTGATAAGGTTGGTGAGCAACAATACAATGCTTACAATTATGATCAATGCATTTAAATATGGTTACTATCGCCATTGATTTTAATGGTGGGGCAATATTGAAACATGGCTTGTGGCTGTTTTTACTAATGTGGTGACACTTTGACGAAGCCAGTGGGGCTGCCTCATTAAAAATGGTACCCCCTTATAATGTAATGTTGCATCTGGTATAGGTGGGGTAATGTGACTATGGGGTTCAAGACCCACTTGGGCTAAAATGTTATATGAGGGTTTCATCAAAGGTATTGTCATCTACCTGATGTACATCTTTTTTATGTAATGAATAATATTTAGCGTGTGTGTGTGTATGTGTGCTTATGTGCATGTGTGCGTACATGTGGGTGTGTGTGGGAGTAATAAAAGTACTATTCATTTTTTTAAAGAAAAATCACCAACATTAATTTATTGAGTGTTGTTGTACCAGCAGACTGGGCCTACTAGTACACACAACCTCCCCGAGTACGCCTTGAAATGCCTTGCTTTGTTACCCTGAGAGATTCAAGTGCAACACTGGAGTATTTGGTTACAAGTAAAAAGACAATTGTACATTCGTCACTTGTGAAGGACTCACAACCTTTACAACTGATAACACATTTTCCAACACCAGGATACTACGGTTTCATATTTTCATGGTGATACAAAAATTTATAAAATCAGCTATCCGGCTATTTGCTGAAAGCACAGAAGGTGGGGTCAGGGGAGGGCGAAGAGGAAAGCCTCCCATTCACCCCAGAGTGCCAAGATTTGGCATTATTTATGTTCCAAAAATATAAATGAGGAAAAACTATAAAAAAAGAATATTGTTCTGAGGCACATAGTACCTCTTCATTTTACTGAGCAGATAGCACTAACACTACCTCTGTTATCTATGTGTTAATATTACCAGTCTCCGGAATACTGCAGTTTTGAAAAGTAATTTACTACACCCAAACAAGGTTGAAAAATATGGGGGGGAAATCATTCAGACCTATATCTGACAGGGTGCGGCCAAGCGATAGACTTCCTGTGCATTATATGTCTGCACCCCACAGGGAGTTCTTGGGGAGGTCACTGGCTGTCTGAACTTGGATTTAGAATCCATGTTAGTACTAAATGTGAAACCTACGCTATTGGGAATATGGTCTGATGCCAATATACAAAATAATACAATTCTCTACTATTTGGGGGGTCATGATTGCATGCAATGATAGTGATATGGCTAGTTGTTTGGGAAGTCCTGAGATAAAATCATCGATGAAATGAAGATCTAATATGGACTGGTGTGTGCTTGCAGAGAAACTTTTATATCGGGGCAGGAAACAGAAAATATGGAGACAATCTGCGGGCGTGATAAAATTGAACAAATGTAATTATATTGCACACTGGGATGAATGAGAGGCTTTAACGTTCTCCTGCCCCAAACGTCCATGCATTCAGGAAATAGCTCATTTATTTAGTAATGCTTCATGAAAAGACGGAACCGGCAGACCTCTACATTCTCAGAGAAAAGCAGTGAACTGCTATGCTGTGCACTCAATAGATGCTTATTGGGTTCAGTAGTGTTTCATCTTTCAGGGTTTGTCGTATAACAGAGATTTACTGGAAAGTTGTTATGACATCTAAAGTGACATAAATCTGTTCGAGGTCGGTTATCTCATGGCAACTAAGACATTATTAGCACAGTCTCTCTTCCACCCTCCCTCCCACCCCCTCGGCGGGTGGGGTCACGTCACACTGCAGTAACATTTCCCATAGGTCAGCCAGAGAATGGTTTGTTTCACTTGCTTAATGTAACTGTGCTATTCTGTGTTTATGCACTATTAGGATCATTCAGAAACTGCGGCCAACATCGATGTGAGCAGTGCAGTTCAGACTATCAAGACCTGGCCGAGATGACCTCAGTACGTATAAACTTAAACTTTGACTTCTGATGCCCATTATTATCACTTCTTCTGACTTTGTTATCAATCTGCAGTGAAAAGGTGGTCAGTCTTTTACAAGTACTACTACAATGTTAAGTAGTAAAGCAGCTGTTCATCTGGTTGAGGAAATTTACTTTTGGTTTATGATGGCGTTTTCTGATTGGTGTGCTCACTTGTGTGTGAAGGCACAGGAGGCCATCCTTGTGGCTTCAAAAAAGTGACTTTGTTGACCATCAAACCCCTTAATGAGCTAGTTACTGCTATCTTTTTATGTCATTTATTGTGCGCTGCTTCTTTACTATGCTTATGGCTCTTTTCTAGGCCTTAATGAAGTCAATACCCCGGCAGCTTTTCTGGGGTAGTAGAAGGCACAGGGCATTACATGTAGTCATGGATTCACCTCTATAGCAGGAAAGGTTCCTCTCCGCTTCAGGAATGTCCGGGTAGTCTCAAGTAGGATAGAATGGCTCTGCTGAGCAGAACTATTTGTGATAATTTATTTGCAGAAAGGATGCTTACACTCCAATTAAATAAATACTGAATATAGCACACAATACTCAAACGTCTACTTTAAATATATGTGTAGTAAATATAATAGCAATACTAAAAGCAGTCAGCCCTCAATGCCATTTATTCATATTCCTATTTTTCAGTTCTTTTCCAGTTTGTTGTACTGTCATTCTTGTTACTTAAAAATTGCAAAAAACACAGTTGATGGACAGAATGTAGAACAATGTCATACATTCACCCAGTACAAGGATCTGGGCCTAAATCCATCGTTTTTTTGCACTCCACCACACCCTGGGTTAGACACTGGCTATATGCAAATCAGCTCTGACCCTGTGCCTCATGGGAACAGTCCAGTCCGAACTACCAAGCCATGTCTTTCCCAGACCGGAATCAAGCATCCTAGGACCGGTTTCTGGCTATCAGCCTTCATTCAGCCTGGATAGCTAGACTCCAGTGGTGTGGAGAGCCTGGGACTCACGTCTGAGCATATCTTGTTACTTAAACCACGATGACCACCATAGGTGTCCTCGTTATGAGGAGGATGAAATGTTATGTTGAAAGATAATAATAATTTCCCAAAATATAAATGAAGAAACAATACAAAAACGAACTGGTTTTAGCACCTCTATTCTCATTTACGACCTTGTTGGTTCTGAGACAGCTGACTACGATTTACTATGATTAAGGTGATTTACTTTTCAGTCTTCAATGTCATGACCTTCCTTTATATGACTTTTGAGCTGAAATATTCCCTAATTGTTTGGATAAGGTAATCCTCTGCATAATATTTGATTCTTAACACATTAGTGCACCTGCCCTACTTTCTTGATTGATAAATTGGTACTGGTCCAATGCTCTGTACTGTGTGCAGGTTCCTTTTTATGAGTACAGAGCAGCTTTGATGAGTACCATGCCTGACCTCACAGAGCAGATAGTGCAAACACTACCTCTGTAATGGAAGTTAAATATCAAATATTATTCCTACAATTATCATGCAATATTGTACAATTGTGAAACAGTTTGGTCCGTTTCAAAAACAGTTTCCTTCAATTTTCTGCTGAAGAGTTAGCTCTTGGTTATAAGGACATTTCTGAATGTTAGCGGTGGTGGTAGGAGATGTTGATCTTGGTTTCACCGTATACTCACTCGGATTGGAAGGTTAATTTCAGCTCCATGATCCTTTTCTCTCTCCTTTAAATTTACAAGAGTGGGTTGAGAATCTTCTGGGACCATTGCTTGGGTATGTTGCCGTTGACTCCCTAAAGGTCAAACTGTCATTGTGGATACTTGAAACAACCATTCACCAGTATGAGTCAATACAAGCTGTGTCATTGGCTACCGTTAAACCTTACCGAATGATGTCCCAATGCCAGATTTTGAGATTTTTTCAGTAAGCCCTGAAGAATCCATGTATTTACAAAATGTGTTGTCTCTTCTCGGTATGAGTTTTAGTACACATATTTGATACTCCATATCATCCAAATAAAATCTCCAAAAACATTATTCAAAAAATTTATTTTTGGTTGAAAGATCAATTGGTTGCAAGAAGCGATTGCAGTGATAAGATAAACACAGGAGGAGGTGCTCCAGATCCAAGACTGCTGTACATTGATGACCACGTGGGGGTCTTTTTGTTTTTGCTCAACTTCGAAGAGCTAGGCATTTCTCTTCTTCTTCAATCCAGTCAATATTGACATGTATATTCGCCCATTTCTTAGATATTTTCACTGTTATAAAATCCTTTCCATTGTCCTTTCAGTTGCTTAAAGGTACACTTCTTGTGCAGCAACTTGCTATTTGAATATTCATATTAACTGCTCCAGTAAACATATAGGATGCATACTGTTTGATGTGATTCCCAGGTACCACATCTGAGAACTTTATGCTTGCTCTAATTATGCATTGAATTTTCCTCTTTATAGGTCCGATTCACAAAGGTAACTTACACTTTTGTATATATTTACTTCTTTCTGGTATTCACAAAGGTAAACATAAGCTAAAAGTCTATCTTAACTAGCAGTAACTTACCTTTGTGAATACCGAAAAATAGTAAAGTTAGACTTTTGGGTAAGTTTACCTTATTGAATACCGAAACGTAGTATTTTCAAATCCTCGTGTGCTGGTGGTGAGATCATTTATACATACATGCCCTGATTGTGTGGTATTCTTTTTCCCTGTGGATTTAGTTGACACGCATAAATAAGAATGCGGGCTGATCTCCATTTCTTTCAACATGAGTTTGTAGGTTTTACATTAATTATATAAATATGTATTGTCTGTGATTCTAAACTGTGTACATATGTACATGTACCTCTTGGTTAGCAATATAGAACTCTTAAATAATCAAAATCATGTACACTAGATTTGCGCAAAAAATAGGATGGCCGCTAATATGTGAGCTTCACATTTAGGGGCCCGTTTTTATCAACGAATTTCGTTTTTTTATATTTAAATGCTTCAGAAAGAGGGCTAGCAGCCCTGTGAAGCCTAACTGCTGCTGTGATATTGTTTTTCCGGTGCTGGAGACATCGGGAGCAGTGCTTTTCTTCCTGTGGTGGCAGCTTAGAGCTCCTCATAAGGTACTGCCCAGATTTCCTATCAGGGGGGCGGAGCAAGCACTCAGGAAAGGGCCTGGCATTAGCCTAAGCACTCCAACAGTTCACTTTAGCTGCTGCACCAGCCTTTTCTTTGCTGCATTTTTCTGCATTTATCCTCTTTTTTTGTGTGTTGCAGTTATTTGCTTCTTTATTTTTTATAATACGAAAATGGAGAATAAAAATGCACAAAATCCCAATAATAAAAGGAAACAACAGATTTCTCCTCCTCTGGTTAATTCTAAAGTTGTGGAATCAAGTGAGCCCTCTTTGACATTAATTCTTGACTAACTTCATGCGCTACGTGCCAACACTGATACTATTGCATCAGAAATTAAAAATCTGTGTAAAGACATGGCCAGTATGTCGATGAGGGTTTCTGATAATTCCATTAAAATACTGGATAACAAAGTTAAAATCGACGCCTTTAAGCCTCTTGTGGCAAAAATTTTCCCTATGTCTGCTCAATTGTTGGATATGGAAAATCGTAACAGGCAATACTACGGGGTCCATTAGGATGGGGGACGGATCGCCACCGCCATGCAGGCGGTGGTGATCCATCAGCCATCCTTGCCTGTCCGCCACCTTTCTTCCCCCCGCAATGGCGGGTGGACCGTGGCGGAGGGATAGACTGTCCGTCGCTTTTCCGCCGCGGGCGCCTTGCGACCGCGGTGGAAAAGGCCTGATATGGTGGCGGTGTCTATCAGACACCGCCAGCCATATTAGGATGGCCTGGGAGAAATGCCTTTCCGTGGCGGCAATGCCACCACGAAAAGGCATACGGTTCCTGCTTTGGAGGCCCGTTGCGGGCCCCCAGGGTGAAGGGGGGTGAGGTGCACATGGGGGGTACTTTTCACAGCACAACATGGCAGGCACCACGCGGTGCCTGTCATGTTGTGCTGTGAAACGCACAACAAGCATTTTTCACATTGCGGCGGCTGGTGTTTTAAGCACCGTTCGACGCAATGTTAAAAAATGCGGGATGCACCCACCACTGTGGTGGGTGCGTCCTAATTGGGGGCACGGTTCCTCCACCCTTGTGGCAGACGGTACCTGCCCCCGACAGGATGGCGGACAGACTTTGTCCGTCCGCCATCCTAATGGACCCCTGAATCTGGAGAATTTGATTCCTGGTCTTTTAAATGTTAAATATCCAAAGAAATTTGAAATAGATAGAGCGCATAGGATTCCATCACATCGCAATCCTCATCATACCAAACCATGGCAAATGATTTTTAAGGTCCTTCGTCATCATCATTTGGTTTTGATAAGGAAAGGGGCACGTGAAATTCCATCCTTAATGGTAAATGGCAATAACATTTTTATTCACCAAGACTTTGCCAAAGAG
This sequence comes from Lissotriton helveticus, assembly GCF_964261635.1. Lineage (NCBI taxonomy): Eukaryota > Metazoa > Chordata > Amphibia > Caudata > Salamandridae > Lissotriton > Lissotriton helveticus. The sequence continues at coordinate 337,537,156 of NC_136063.1, read as the reverse complement.
GCTTTTAAGATTTGCAAAGAATTTACTGACTTACATCCTAAACTGCAAAGTCTTGGATTTAAGTATAGCTTTTTTGACCCTTCATTGATGCGCATCTGGAAAAATAATTTTTCTAAGTCCTTCCAACGCCCAGAAAATGTAAAATTGTTTCTAGAGCAACAATCACATCATTCGCAGCATTATATGAACACGCATGACTCTACTACTTGAATAATATTTTAGCTTGTATTTCTGACATTTTGCAGTTCTCTACACACTGGGCTCCTACGATTCGGTCATGCTTGTTCAGTGCGTGTGCGTTTCACATTTGTTGTTGATGTTTTTTGTGTTTGTCATTTTTGTTATCGTCTTTTGAATGTTAGTTTGTATATTCTTTTACCTACTTTTTCCTTTTCGCCTGTTCTAAAGCTACTATTTTTAATACTCTTTCCTTACTTCTTACTTTCCTCCTCTTGACCTTTTTTCTCTTTCTCCTCTATCATGGCTAATGTTCATAATATTAAAGTAGTCTCATTAAATGTTAAATGTTTACGTCATCCAGTTAAACGTACATTTTGTCTTTAGATTATTTAGGTAGTTGCAAAGCAGATATTTGTTTTATACAGGAAACCAATATTGATGACAAAATCTTAGATTATATGAAAAAAGTGGGTTGATAATATTGTCTCTTCTCCTGCAAATGGCAAAAAACTGGTGTGGCTATTCTTTTTACAGAAAAATTACACTGCCAAATTTTGAGTACATTTTTAGATACTGATGGGAGATATGTCATAGTTAAAATTAAAGTTAATATTTCAGTCATATTTTTACTAAATATTTAGGGTCCTACTGTGGATGATCCAGTTTTTTGGTCTAATCTTACAACCGAAGTTCTAAAGTTGGTTAAAGTTCCCCCAATTGTTGGTGGGGATTATAATGTTATATCTGATCCTTTATTAGATAGATTATCTCTTACTAGATTTTGCCCCCTACGTTTTTTTATGCTTTCAAATCATTTATTCAAACCACAAAGTTAGTTGATATTTGGCGACTACACTTCCCTACAGGAAAAAGTTTACATTCTTTTCCAACCCACATAATTCTCATTCGAGGCTTGATTATTTATTAGTCTCTAAGCAATTAATTAACTCTGTGATTACTCCTATGATTGGTAACATTGATCTTTTGGGTCATGCTTTGATTTCTTTTGTTTTTAATTTAAATTCAACCTTTACAAAGCAATCTAGATGACGTATGAATACTGACATTGTGATTAATGAATGTAATAAGCCTAAGCTCTTAAATGCCATTCAGAAGTACTTCCTTCTTAACCCTTTAGGTTCTACTACTAGGGTTAATAGATGGGACGCTTTAAATGTCTATATTAGAGGTATAACTATTTCTCTTATGGCCCACAAAAATAAAACCTTTAATGCAAATATAAAAAATTTAGAAAAGCATATTGCAAAATTTGAGAGATTTTTTATTACGTCTAATGACTCTCAATATAGAATCAAATTACTAAAAACTGCGATATGAGTTTAACTCAATCCTTAGCAAAAGAGATGGAATTCAGATTTCTAATTCTAAAGCCAGGTTTCGTTTCAATGCCAACAGATTCGGAAGACTTTTAGCTAAATATTTGTGTATAAAAAAAGATAAAACAAATGCAATTCATGTCTAATGGTAAAATTGTCCTTTTCCCACAATAATATCATTAATGAATTTTGGGATTTTTACTTTACTCTCTATAAGAAACCCAATTTTAATGATGTCTCCTTGATTGATTCTTTTTTAACTAATTCATCCAGACCAATCTGGTTTGATGAAGAATAGATATTCTGCTAACAATACAAGAACTCTGTTACTTGTCATTGAACAAGCTTCCACTTTAATTCTACCATCAGGAATTCTCGCATTAGATGCTAAGCAAGCTTTTGATAAAATTCACTGGTAATTCTTTTTCCAGACAATATTATCAATTTTGGTGACACATTTATTCACATTATTTCTGCTTTGTATTCTGCTCCTACTGCTCGTTTATTTATCAATGGCCAAATTTCAAACCAATTCTCCCTTTTTAGAGGTACAAGACTAGGTTGCCCCCTCTCCCCGCTTTTGTTTCTTATAGGTATTGAACCTTTACTTACTTCAATAAGAAAATGTGATAATATTAAAGCAGTCAATATTAAGGATGTCATTATTAAAACCTTAGCTTATGCTGATGATGTACTTTTATTTATTAGTGATCTTTTATCCTCATTCCGTTTCCTATTAGAGATTATTTCGAAGTATTCCACAGTGTCGGGATATAAATTTAATACTAATAAAACTGAATTTTTTCCTTTAAATACTTATTGTACTCCTCATATGATACCTATGAATGAAATTATTTGGCAAAAGGATAAATTAAAGTATCTTGGTATTCTGTTCTCTTTATCCATAAAATCAACAATAACATTGAGCTGTGACTTTATGTTAAATTATATTAAAGATAAAACATCCAAATGGTCTTCACTTCACCTTTCATGGTTGGGAAGAATGGATTCTATTAAAATGCCTATTGCTCCTAAAATCTTCTACACCCTTGCCATGATTCCAACACAATTTTCATTAAATTTTTACAACAATTTTGGCAAACTTCTCTCCAAATTTCTTTGGAATAACAAATCACCTCATATTAGTTATATAAAATAAAAAATGCCCAAATGTAATGCAGGTTTTGGTTTACCTGACTTTTTTCATTACATAAAGCTTTTGTTTTAAAATAAAGTTCCATATGGTTTAACCATTCCTTTTTAAATAATCCACCTAAGTGGCTTCTTATCGAGAAATCAATACTTAAACCATGTCCATTACCCACTTTGTTAACCATGTCTAATAAATCATCATTTTTTCATAAATATGTTATTCTTAATTCCATTAAATTGATTTTTATTGATTAGGATTCAATTTTTCAATCCCCCTTGTTTAATACAAAAGACATGTCATTGTGGCATAGCACAGTCATTAAATTAAATAGAAATATACGTTTCTGGTATTCATGGATTAATGCTGGTATTTTTTTATCTTAAAGATGTCTATTACAACAAATGCTTTCACATCATTTAAGGTTCTTCAAACACAATTTAGTTTACCTTAGTCTCACCTTACCAAATATAAATATTTGTGTAATTCAATTTTAGATTAATTTCCTCATGTTATTCCTTCTAATGTTAAAGCTGATGTATCAATCTATTTACAAACTGTTTCCACATCATCTCATGGTGTTTCTATGTTATATAAAAAAGTATGTAATTCTCTAGGAACCAACATTAATATGATTTCAGAATTTTTGGAATAATTAACTTTTAATCTCCTTATCCGTTGATGCATGGAAAGATATTTGGCTTAGCAGTATTTCTGGTTGGTTACCTGTCTCGCTCTATCATCTATCAAACGAACTGTTATATTTTATTCAACTGTTTATGTACTCCATTCCGTTTATTTCAAGGTAAACTTCTTCAATCTTCAACTTGTTGGCACTGTAAATTACATCCGGGTACTTTACAACATATGCTTTTTGATTGTCTTTTAGTTTTTACATTTTGGACTGAAGTTTGGGATATTATAAAAAAGATATTAACTATTCATGATGATGTTTCATTCAAAATATTAATATGCAAATCTGCTGTTCTTTCACACAATGTAAATGATTTAAATGGTAAACTTTTCAATTTTCTAATATCAGCTGCTTTAAAATCCATTACATTCTGTTGGAAAGAAGTTTCGCTATAATCAGTTCTTGCTTGGTGGTCATGAGTGATTTTTACAAGAAGAGGAGCTCAATTATGCTTATATGGTATTGCTCATAATTCTAACTCTTATCACTCTTTTTGGAAACCTGTTGACATATGTATCTTCTTAATTATATATTTATATCTAGTTTCTTGTTTATTGAAATTATAATAGGCACATATCCATGCTGTAGTAGGTCTATTTTATAGTTAATGCAATAGTTTTATAGCTGTTTACTTTCCTTTACCTTTTTATTTTTCAATGAATATCTGTACTGTTGTTACCTAATGTAATTCATGTGATGCTTTTGTATCTCTATATTGTGATTAGGTATTTTCGCTCAATATTATTTTTTCTGTACTGTCTTTGTTTATTGCTTAGTATGAAAACTCAATTAAATCTTTCGAACTCCCCAAAAAAAAATCGTGTACACTATTTTATGGATTAAATGCAAACACTATAATTAATTGATTAAATTGGAGACCAAATTGTGCAAAATAGGCTACAAATAGAAGCTTCAGAGCCCCTGTGTTTCTCCTTTGGAATCCTTGTCATAGGAATTTTCTCTCCAAGGTTTGCTTATTGTAAGTGTTATATGGCTTCAGCAATTTCTTAGTGTGTCCCTGGAGAATAGAAAATGCAACGCACATACTGCAACACTCTACCTGATATTTTGTTTACAAAAGCAATCTAAAACAATCATTGATTATTAACATACTTTAATGCTTGGAAATTTCACATCATGTTCTTGAATGTTAACTTAGAATGACTTTAACGCGCTAGCAAGTGGCAGCAATATTCTGTTTGAAACTTTAGATAAATGTAACTCAGGTTTTGTTGAGAAACATGGCAGACAAAATTATAGGTGGCCAATGACATTTCAAATTTTTCATAAATTGATAGTTATGTCTCTCTCTAGCTGAACACCATGCTGGTATGACAAAGTCAAGGCTAATAATTCAATCTGACTTGGAAAGTTGATTCGTAAAGATGGTTGCCCGAGCAGAAAGTGAATGGTTCATCTTGAGTTTTAGGCCTTTGTCATTGCATCCCAATCACTCCTTGTTTACTTTTATCTTTATTAAAAAATAACCTTATTGTCATTACCTTATCTCCTTACCAATATAGACATCGCCCAATTCAGTTCTGAAGATTACTGTAATTTTTACCATCATCCACATTTAAATCTTTCTATCTCTTCTTCACATTTATTATTAAACCTTTCATACCCTCGCCCTGTTATAGGAATTATACCACAATTTAGAACATATGAGGCTGTATCATTGAGTGAGGACTGCAAGTGCTAATTTAAGATACAATGTCGGCCATAGTTGGGGCTCACTGGGTGTGTATCACATAAAATGAGCACTACAACTGCAAATTTAAACTATGATAGACCAAATTTACTAAGGTTTTACTATATTGTAAAAAGATGCAATGCAAATGGGCAAAATGGTATTTACGTTCCAGAACAAAAGACATTTTGTAGTTGAAATGCATCCTTTTGTAAGAGCAGAAACGCTTAGCATTGTTTTGTATAACTTAGGGCCTTATTAAAACTGTTGGCAGTGTGGGGGCGGGCGGCCCGCCAAGCACCTGCACCGACAAGTCGCCTGTACAGCCACCTGTAGGGTATGCTTCCAGTACAAACAATATTCCGAACAGTGCACACTCATCTCTGTACCAGGTGCAAGGCATTGAGAAATGCAAAGTGTGCCTCATGTTCCAAAACTTCTTAGGTGAGAACCACAACAAATTTGCTTGCAATCAATCAATTAATACAATTCGTAGGACACACTTATCACCCATGAGGGTATCCAGATGCCAGGTCCGTTGCAAGGTTCTTTGTAAAAAAGCCAGGTCTTGAGCCTCTCTTTGAAAACATGGATGAGGGTGAGGTCCTTAGGTGGATTGGGAGACTGTTCCATGATTAAGCTGCCAGATAGGAGAAGGCGCTGACTTCATAGTAGCTGCGGGGGATGCAGTGTGTGTGGGCGAGTTTGAGAGAGGCAGAGCGCAGGTGTCTGGAGGGAGGGTGAAAGTTCAGTCAGTGGTTGAGGCAAACTAGTCCTTCATTATGTAGGGCCTTGTAGGTGACTCTCAGCAGCTTGAATTGACATTGATTGTGAACAGGGAGCCAGTGGAGGTTCCTTAGGTGTAGGGATATATGGGTTTGCCTTTGGAGGTCCAGGATGAGCCTGGTTGCTGCATTCTGAATGACTTGAAGTCTATTTGTGAGGTGTGTCATATGTCCGACATAGAGAGTGTTACCACAGTCCAGGCCGCTGGTGATGAAGGCCTTTGTGACGGTGTGCCTGGTGTCAATGGAGGCAAACTCACTTGCTATGCTCATTCATTCCAAACAGCATGGGGGCTAATATGAGAACATTAGCCAGGGTTCTTTTAGCTTCCCAGTCTGGTGCCTGCAATTGAGAAGCTGAAAACTCACACAGGCAGAACCAAGACACGAAGGGGCCAATTACGATGCGGCCCATAAAGGCTCTGACCGATGGTCAGGTCCTTCCGGCCCGCATCGTAATCGGCCCCTCGGTTTACTTTCCAACTGCTGCATTACGCTGCTGGCGGTCGGAAAGTAAACCGGAGGTCATTCCGGCTGACTAACAATGGCTCATTGAGCCCCTCGGCCAATTGTAACTGGCTCGTAATCGCCTTTTGGCCCTTGGGATTACGATACACAGTTTCTTGTATGGTTTCCAAGCTGGCCTGTCCGACTTGGAAACATGTCTGAAAGCGTGTTTGAGTCCACCCGACATCGTAATTAGCTCTATAATGTTTGAAGGTGAAGTGCAGATGGAGAAAAATTGGGACTGTAACATGACATGGTTATAGATGTGCAATTTTCAATCTGCTTTCCAGCTCATATATGAATTAAAGAATAGTATATTCAGAAACCTTTAACAATGTTATTGAGAAATATCAGAAGAAACCAACACTTATAAATTGTCTTTATTTTAGGGCACAAGTAGTTTTAATAACTTGAATCTACTGCATGCATACTGGTAATACACAGCGGCCTAGATTCTGTGATAGAGGTTCTTTTTCTGTGGTGTGCAGTATAATGAACATGCTGCTAGTCTATACTTCGGTTTGGGGTTTCCCTGCTGTGAAATGATCTATCATAGTCCATAACGGGCCCTGTAAGTCATGATACCAAATGGAACAGCATCTCCTAAACCACGGGAAGCCAACCTGTTCGTGTGCTTATTGATTTTTATTCTCATACTTTGTCATTGCTGATTACGTTTTCCTCTTTTCTCTGCTGACACCTCAGGGCAGCTCCTCGGATATATATTTCTGCTTACCCTTGTAAAATAATAACGCCACAAAGTATACCTAGGCCAAATAATTCATCGCAGTCTCACCTCCTGGCTGAATGTATTGCAGAATTATTAACAATATTGAAACAATATGTGCACAGCCTGATTGGGGGCAGAATACTGGTGCAATATTTGACTGCTCTGGAAGTATGAAAGGGATGCCCACGAGATAAAAGACAACCAGAAATATATTCTGACGGACTATGAACCCGTGTAATAACCGATAAATAAATAATATCCAGAGAAGAAATGTCACAGCGATCTAAAGCAGTTGACTGTAATTGAAATTATATAAGTAAAATTGATTGAATTGTATACTTCTTACACAGTGCCTAGGACTACAGTATTCTTAGATAATATTTTGTTTAATCCAACGCTTCGAATGAAGCATCAGCGATTTTTAAGCATAATTAATGAAAGATGTCACTATTTACACATTCATGGTACTCGATTTAAAGACTTCAAAAGAAGAAAGATAGAGCCTGGCTTGATGGGATTCTAAATCTTGACCTTCTAATAACTGGTTATAATATACTGCCACATAAACAAAAACGCGTTTGTAAATATCAGTACTTCACTTTGGGCCTCATTTATAAAAAGTGACGCAACGCTGCATGAAAACAGCGATGCGTCACTTTTTACTGCACCCTCCTTGCGACACCAATGATGTGTCATATTTACAGTATGACGCATCATGTCGCAAGGATTTACAGATACGTCAGTATTTCTGACATATCTGTAGGTGCAAAAATGACGCATTACTGGAGTGTGTCACAAAAGTGACGCAACTCAAGCAATGGGTCATTACCCATGTGAAATGTGCCTACATTAGTCTTATGTCTGTCATGAGGCAGGCATAAGATATTAAAGTATTTGTGCCCTATAAGTGACGCAGTGAAATCCTATAGATTTCACTGCATCACTTCTACGACCCTTTCTTGTGTCGGAACGCCCCCCATGCATACTTTATACCTGGCGCAGGTATAATGTGGACCAGGGGTTTACAAAGTGACGCATCTACCTAGATGTGTGACTTTGTAAACATGGTGCAACAAGGCTAATTTTTTACGCCAACGGCACAAAAGTGACACAAGGGCTCATAAATAAGCCCATTTGTCTTCAAATCAAGTAAAGCAGTATACAAATACAGTTTAGCTACGGGAGAAGACGACCTGCTTAGACAGATGGGGGCAGATTTACGTTTCCTGGTGAATCCCTGCAAATCAGCAGGGATAAGCAAAGAAACGTGCGACACGTAATGCCATCGTTGCGCCACCACGGATGCGCCGCATTTACAATGCGGCGTGCCATGGCGCAAGGATAGGCAGATGCGTGTCGCATCTGCCGGCGTAAGGTTGGCGCAGTGCTGGAATTGTGTCATGGGCGCGACCCAAATCCAGCACTGTGCCAATCCGGCCTATTTTACACATGGTGTGTCACACCTTACGCCTGCTTCAAGCAGGCGCAAGGTTTTGACGCAGCGGGGTCGAAAAAGTGACTGAGTAAAATCTTATAGATTTCTCTCAGGCACTTTTCCGAGGCATTCCTGTGCCGGAACGCCCACCCTGCGCTGGAACGCCCACATGGAACCTGACGCAGGTTTCATGTGGCGCAGGGCTTTAGAACGTGACGCATCTCCCTAGATGCGTCACGTTGTAAATACCCCCACAGCACGGCGCTAGCTTTATGCCACCGCTGCGTCACAGAAGTGACGCAACAGCGGCGCAAAAGTGGAGCACAGGCTTGTAAAACGGCCCCTAGGTGCTCTCAGAAAGTCAAGCAAACATTAGACATTTTTAAAATGGTGCAGTCAGTACCCCTTATCCGTAGACTCGGTAATCCTTTCCAAGCTATGCATGAAATGGCGGGCATGGTTCTCCTGCGGGTCTTAATGGACATTCACACATGTGAAATAAACCATAGAATTGGACTTACGTAAATTAATGGAACGTTGTAAAGCCAATAACATTGGCACAGATATTTTTATTTGGCCAAAATATGACTAGCTGGTCTTCCGCAAAATGGTACTGTGCTTTTCCCTAATCTCACTTTCTATTTTGGGTTTTGGAGAGTGGATGATTACATGGCTCAAGGGAATTCTAAAGTACACTGTGACTAAGCTCTGTCAAAGCTCTGCTCTGTCTCTGTGCCACCTTCTGTGGTCAGCACTGAACTGAATTGGTTGGGCTGTTAATTCATTTGTGGCTTTATTTTCCTCAGAAACTAGCACTTCATCAGGTTGGCTGTACACCCACTCTGAAAGGAAATATTCACATATATCACAGTTTTCATCTTATGAATGGAAAAATGACGAACATGAAGTTTCCAACTAATTCCTTCAGACACAACTGAAAAAATAAAGGTTATATACTTAAGGTGCCTTCAGTTAACAGTCGATTATTATTTTTCTCCTCCTACTCTTTGGTGGTGGATGATTTTTTCCCAGATTGCTGCATATGACAAGATTTGTGTGGCCCATGGAAGTGACAAAGCCCTTGTGCAAGGAGCTCCTCCCGAACATTTTTTCAATTTGTGTCCAGAAAACGTCCCTTGCTGCTACAGTATTTAGCTTCCCTTGGTCACTGACTGGGGAGTGATTTCATATTGTTTTACCCTCATAACAATTAAAAGAGTTGTATCCATATTGAGGCAGAGGTTGTGGGGGTGCCCCAGTTGCATATTTGTGCGAAACTGCACTCCTAGACCTGCACTTTTTGGATTTTTATCAATTTCACAGAGAGTAATCTTGTTATCCAGCAGAATTGCTGTTGTGGACGCTTTTTTAATTAATAGAAAATAATGCTTGATCTAATAGTGTTTTAGTTAGAAATGTTTCTTATTTGATGTATCATATTTACTTAAAACGCTATTGGTTTATGAGTATGTAACTTAATGAGTAAAGCCTTGTGATGTCCAATCTCACCATTTTGCGTGTGTGTCTTTCACTGCCCGAAACCTATAAAATGTTCCAGATTTCTCTTGCTGTTTAAACTTAGCATTCTCTAGGTCATTCTACTAGTTAATTTATAGTTACACGTGTTGCTTACTTCGACAAAGGTAGGGTCCAAGTCAGTCTGCCTATAATGCTATTTTGCCTCTTCAAATCACACTACCTCCGAGCTAATCTATCTACTGACTTCATACATATACAATTTGAGAGGTATACATCCTAGTCATTTTACTGAACTATACTTTGTTTTTGGCTATCTACTTGCTGTGGAGGTTGACCTTATGTTGGTCCGCTCACATTTGCATTTGCATTATTTTTAGTTTGAATTTGACTAACTACGTTTTTCTTTCTGTAATAATTTCTAAATTTGAATAAACCTTTAAGGATTTGACTTTGTATTTTGTCCCGCGAAGATTTATTTTACTTGCATAGGGTCATTGTTTTATGAGACCCACATGGCCCTTATCCTGCATCTCAACCCTTTTGATTTATTAATCAAAAGTTTTGATACTGTCCATATATCCATGGCATTCAGTGGACATTTAAGCTCCTGTGATGGGACTAATTGGCAGCAATAAACTCCAACTTCCAACTCCCCCGCAAATTGTATCACCAAGGAAGTAGAATGAAGGGTAGTGATTGAGTAGAAAGGGTAGAAAAGCACTCTGCCAGAGGTTGTCTTGGTTGATAACCATAGGCAAATGGCTAATGTCAATGGCAAATGAGCCTACATCTGGATACGACTACCTGTGGTGCTTAACACTCATAGCCTCCACCTCACTTAATCCTCATTCCTCCCTTTTAACTTGACTCAGTTGGAATGGATCATCACTTAATTAGGTCCTACCTGTTTGATCAATTACAATGCATTGCTTTGTCATCTTCTCTGCAAGCTCTGCTATACTTACACATAGGTTCTCACTGGGGCAATACAAAAGATAATCAAAAGGGCTTGTTTTCTTTGGGGAGAATATACAGTGAGAAGGGCACATAATCTCACAATTATAGCATGAGCCTGTACTGGGGTGATGGGAGTAGACAGTCAACTAGACTGTTCATGTTGCCCACACACATGTCCTAGAGGATGTCATGCTTCCTCATTGGGCGTTGCTCCTCGTCCAAGCTCTTATCTTGCTTTTTCACCACAGATAATTATATGCACAACTGGGGTATGATAGGATGGGAGGGAGAATCTTCCGACCAGGGGAGTGAACTGTTGGAACTTATACAAGTTTTAGAAATACTGGAATATTACGACCATTATGCTCTTTCCTTCTCCCTTCAGGTCGGATTTGGATCAACATGATACACACACAGTAGGTAGCATGAATTGGCACCGCTTAGTGGTGGGTAGTTTATCCACCATATCGTTGAATGTTTTTGTCTGATGAAGCCCCCGGATCCTTAAGACCATTATAGGTGCACAATATGTCCACAACAACAATCTTTGTGAGGGGTGACCACCATTAGGCCACATTCTCTAGACAGGGCGTGCAGTTCCCTTACCTGTCTTCACACTCTATTGACTTCCTGGTTTCCCTAACAACCTGAGGTGGACACAACCTTGAGTAGGCTTTTGTTTATCCCTGGGAGGTTATTATTATCAATAAAGTGTTGCACTACAAAATCCCCTCACCAGTTTTAACCCCACTTTAGAAGTAACCCCCATCACTCACATTCATCCATACGGCAACCTTAAAAAGATCTCTGCAAAAGCGCCATTTCGGAGGACCCGTTGGGCATTGCAGCGCCGGCCCAACGAGGAGCACAGCCCGAAAATGAAGCATGGCATCCTCTAGGGGATGTGTGAGGGCAACATGAACAGTCTCATTGGCTGTCCACTCCCGCCACCCCAGTACAGGCACACTCTATGATTGTGAGATTTCGTGCCCTTCTCACTGTTCATTCTCCCCAAGGAACACAAGCTCTTTTGATTATTTTTTGTATTGATAACTAGGACCATGGACTTCTAGACCTCCTAAATCAGCTCACTCGCCCCCTCCCCTGATTCCCATTTTCTCTCTGAAATGGTTTCTCATTTGAAACGTCTCACTGGGTCATCCCTAAGTTCAGCACTATTCAGTACTCTGTAATTGTTTTGCCCTTGCAGAGAACATTACAATTCTAGTGAGAATTTATAGAAAAAACAGATTGCTGGTTCTGCTCATAAACCAGCTTACCCACAAGTCATCACTTACTGGATGGAGCCTAAATTTTAGGTCTGGCCCAAAGATAGTGTTGGATAAGTTTCACGTTGTCCAATATCCTCTTAAGAAAATCTATTAAAGTTATACAGAACCATAACTCAATTTCTAGCTGTACTAAAAAAAAGTGATGTTATACTTAGACAAGTGAATAATGTTTTACTTTACATTAAATAACACCTCAGACATTCACTCAAAAATACAAAGGTTAAAGTGACTTTATTGTTAGGTGGAAAATGTATGTTAAAATGTAACATTTAAAGCTCAAGAAAACTTCTGAAATTCACCAATTATAGTTGGCTGAACATGATGAAATAATACATTCACTGAAAAAACAGAGGTTAAATGACATTATAGTTAGGCATATTAATAAGACCTTACCTTATGTTAAAAAAACCTTATTACCGTAGTTCACTATGCCAAAGTCTTATTACCATTCTTAACTATGACATCATGATATAGTTACTTTTATTGTGAGAAGATCTTAGCTTTTGTAAAAAAAAAATACTAGAAATTCACAGGAAAAATATAGTCAAAGTGACATTATGGTTAGGTGTTAAAATGACAAAAAAGCTAACATTTTAAAACCAGAAAAACACTGACATTTTCCAGATAATGTTTACTAAGTAAACTATAACTTGTGCTCCACCCATGCACCTTCTGCTAACAGGCTAAGCTCCTTGATAACTTCCCTCATATTTTATCTTGTACACAATTTAGTTTTCGCTCCACAAACAGCTCTTTTACAGACTCATTTTACCAAGACTATAATTTAGTTTGAGTGTACTTCGGACCTGCACCCTGCTTATTATTTGATGGCCGTCTGTTTTATAGCTGTTCCCTGCTCCTGATTTGATTGTTTTCCGTCCTATTCCCTTTGTACTGCTTCTGAAGTATTTTGGGTTCATCATGTGTTTGATTGTATGAGTTATATCCTTCCACTGTTTACATCAGTAAACTATTTTTCCTTTTGCATGTTCATATACAATTTGACTTTTATCACTTTAGCCATTGGCCATTCTTCTTTCGTCTCGTGTTTTCTCCTTTCCACGCCTTGCTCTTGCTTTTTCTGCAAAGTTTTACATGGCCTTCATTCTACCTTTTTCTTCATCTTTCTCTGGGTGTCACCAGCTCTTGCCCTTACCATGACTCTAGCTTCTCCTCCCTCCTTCTCTTGTCTCTCCAGGACCAAACATATTTTTCAGCCTTCCGTCAGCTTCCCTGGCAGTAACATTGGTGCCATATTGTTTTTTTGATTCAGTGGTAACGTATATAAAATGTCTTTCAACAGCATGCTTACCAGACAAAGTAGGCTGTGCCAGCGATGCACATGCCTGGTGGACTTGCTGAGTTGCCCAATACCTTCACTACTTCCTATAACATATGCCTTACACCCCTGCACTGGTGTCCTTATATCTTAGTGATACAAAAGGGGACGATGGACGGAGCGCTTGAGCAAATCAAACACTCACCCCGAGTCAACTGATCTGTGTTTAATCCATCACCATTCTTTAACTCACTCGGCCACCCAAATTCAGACATGGCCATATGCAAATCAGTCTGACCCTGTATCCAGTCAACTGATCTGGGTTTAATCCATCACCATTCTTTAGCTCACTCCGCCAACCCAGTTCAGACATGGCCATATGCAAATCAGTCTGACCCTGTGCCTCATGGGAACAGTCCAGCCCGAACTGCCGAAGCCATGTCTTCCCTGGACCGGAAACAAGCATCCTGGGACCGGTTTCTGGCATTTCAGCCGTCATCAGCGAGGCTAGCTTGAATCCAGCGGCAAAGTGAACAAGGGACTCACGTCTAAGCATACCCTGCCAACTTAGGGCGAAAAAAGCGATACAAAAGGGAATGATGGATGGAGCGATAGGGCAAATCAAACACTCACCCCCAGTCAACTGATCTGGGTTTAATCCATCACCATTCTTTAGCTCACTCCGCCACTCCAGTTCAGACTTGGCCATATGCAAATCAGTCTGACCCTGTGCCTCATGGGAACAGTCCAGCCCGAACTGCCAAAGCCATGTCTTCCCTGGAAACAAGCATCCTGGGACCGGTTTCTGGCATTTCAGCCGTCATCGGCCAGGCTAGCTTGAATCCAGTGGCAAAGTGAGCAAGGGACTCACGTCTGAGCATACCCTGCCAACTTAGGGCGAAAAAAGCGATACAAAAGGGAATGATGGATGGAGCGATAGGGCAAATCAAACACTCACCCCCAGTCAACTGATCTGGGTTTAATCCATCACCATGCTTTAGCTCACTCCGCCACCCCAGTTCAGTCAGGGCCATATGCAAGTCAGTCTGACCCTGTACCTCATGGGATCAGTCCAGCGCGAACTGCCAAAGCCATGTCTTTCCTGGACTAGAAACAAGCATCATCGGACCGGTTTCTGGCATTTGAGCTGTCATCAGCCAGGCTAGCTGGAATCCAGTGGCAAAATGAGCAAGGGACTCACGTCTTAGCATATTCTGTCCATCAACTGTTGTTTTTGCATTTGTCACCCCGAGTGGGACGGGTATGTTCAGACGTGATTCCCATGCTCTCCACACCACTGGAGTCACGCTGTCCTGGCTGATGACGGCTGATAACCAGAAACCGGTCCTAGGATGCTTGATTCCGGTCCAGGGAAGACATGGCTTGGCAGTTCGGGCTGGACTGTTCCCATGAGGCACAGGGTCAAGGCTGATTTGCATATGTCCATGTTTGAACTGGGGTGGTGTGGAGTGCAAGAAAACGATGGATTTAGGCCCAGATCTCTGTACTGGGGTGAATGTATGACATTGTTCTGCATTCTTTCCATTAACTGTTGTTTTTGCATTTGTCACCCCGAGTGGGACGGGTATGCTCAGACGTGAGTCCCGTGCTCTCCACACCACTGGAGTCAAGCTATCCTTGCTGATGACGGCTGATAGCCAGAAACCGGTCCTAGGATGCTTGATTCCGGTACAGGGAAGACATGGCTTGGCAGTTCGGGCTGGAATTTTCCTATGAGGCACAGGGTAAAGGCTGATTTGCATATGGCCATGTCTGAACTGGGGTGGTGTGGAGTACAAAAAAACGATGGATTTAGGCCCAGATCTCTGTACTGGGGTGAATGTATGACATTGTTCTGCATTCTGTCCATTAACTGTTGTTTTTGCATTTGTCACACCGAGTGGGACGAGTATGCTCAGACGTGAGTCCCGTGCTCTCCACACCACTCGAGTCAAGGTATCCTGGCTGATGACGGCTGATAGCCAGAAACCGGTCCTAGGATGCTTGATTCCGGTACAGGGAAGACATTGTAGTGTAGTTCCTATATTCCCAATAGGCTCTGCGCACTGGAATAATATAAACAGCAGTGTAGACGTAGGACTGAGGTCGAATAGGTCTCTACTGACTATATTAGACTTAATTAGTTTTGCCAGCTAGCTCAGAGGTCACTAGAAACTTTCTCGAATAAACAAGGAGGAGTTTACCTTCCCTGGATAGACAAGAAGGGATTAGCTTCTGACAACCATAAAACATGACAACTTTGCTCCCTCAGAATAAGAGTGTATCTCTAGAGTCGTGTGAAAACAATAGACAGCTATTTTACTCAGTCAATCGTGCATACTTAGTTTCACCAGAGTGCAGAGATTAGAGAGACCGGCGTTTTCAATAAAAGGTGTTATTTATTGAGCAGTCTTCTTTCTCATGCAAGAGAAATGAATTGCCACAATTGCAATACTTAGTATAAAGTAAAGTGCGTACAGTAAAAGGAGTATTATAAAATAATACTGTAAAAGCATTGATATGGTTTCTTAGCCATATGATACTTTAAAATAGATAAAATATATACATACATAAATACATTGACTAACGTACTCAACTGGTGCTTCTAAATACGCCTACCCCGGTGTACCTGACCTAAGCCTAATACGTGGGAAGGAGTAAGTAAGTAGCAGTTTAAATTAAGTTGGTTTTGCCAAGGATCTGAAACAAGAATTCTCTTTAAGGGTTTAGTCAGCTCCGTACCTGGGTAATAGAAAGCAGAAGGTCTGGTATCTCTCTCTCAGGACTCAATATCCCAGCAACCCGCAAGGGCGGCTGAAAACACCGGAGCTGGATTTTCTCGGCTGGAGAAAAAGACAGCGTCTTTCTCAGTGCGTCAAAAGGGAGGGGCGGCATCCGTGGGCTCTCGCATCAGCTGGGCTCTCGGGCAAGTAGATAGCCGCTCTGCTCCAAACCACCGTTTGTTTCCTTAAGGCAACGTTGGTATATTTATACCTGAAAGGTGCCGGGTTTGACGTAAGGTTGGACATAAGACATCAATAAAGATGTCACTAAGAACTGGCCGTTCTCTTAGTGCTCACAGGAGTTCTTGGACAAATTAAAACAAAAGCAAGGGGAATTCCCAGGTTGCTAGAGGTTTGGTTTGTTTAAAGAACACGTTGTACTTTCTAGGAGTCTAGGGGAGTAGCCTTGCCGTATTTGGACTGCATGGGCTATTACTAAATATGGATATGATTCTTATGCCTTTAGAAGGATATTATTTATTATAGCCATACAAGGGCATAAATTAGGAATATTGATTAGGGTCCTAGATAGAAATACAACACCCACTCCACGATCTAATGTCCCTCTTTACTAAAACTAAGCAATAGTAAACATATAATGGTGCATGTGTTTTCCAACCCACCCCAAAATACATAATTTGCATTTGATATGGTAAATACACGTAAAATGAGTATTGGTACTGTACGCTTTTCAAGCAGTGGTATCATTCAGTTAAAATGTAAATATATCTCAGCTGAACGATTTGCGAAAATTACACATGAAATGGCTCTGAATACAGAAAAGAAGGTCGAGACCATTCCATCACATATTTATACAAATGCTGTACATGTGCTAGAGGCTGAGGTAAAATATTGTCTCTAGAGTTCCTAAAAATAGAAGCTCTGTTCTCTAAGAATAGTTCAACTTTAAGCAGAGTACATGTTCCAGAAAAAGTGAAAAAAATCATTTCGCTCTCAAGGGGAAAAATAGTTCCAATTGTTTTCAGTAGCTTTTGTTTTTCAAAGCTGAAGGCCGAATTCAGTGTTCTGGGAACGCTGTGTGCTTGTTGCTCAAAAAGTTATTCTTTCTGTTCTGGGGAGAACATAATTTCAGACAGACTCGCAAAAAACTGGTCTATGACATCAGGTGAAAGTTCGACCAGGTTTCAAAATGCCGAAACAGTGCATGTGTGAGAATGATTGCTATCATCGATGTCAGGATCAGCAATGCTCACAGAAGGTTGTACCTGTGTGATGCTGCTCTCATCTCGTACTCCACTGCCATATACTCGTAGTGGTGAAGTCTCAACGAATGCCGTCATCAGAATAGGTAGCCGCTGGGGACAACACAATGTATGAGCCGTTACAGGACCTAGCAAGGTATCTGTATCCATTGTTACTGCTGATGGTAGTGTAAGACAGACGTCCAACACGCATTCTTCTCCGCATAGCATACATTGAAGCACAGGTAAGATGCAATTTTGCCAGATTGGTCTGAATGAAAGAAACCAGGTCATATTCAGATCTCTTAGCCGGGCTAATACAAGGACTTTAGTTATGCGGTCCCGGTAGCCCATTGCTAGGATTGTTTCTTCCATCATTGCTGGAGTCTTGTCTGCGGCTTGGCTTGCCATATCGGAGCAGAAGAATCAAAAATAAAATTCATGCTACGAGTCCCAAAAGTAGAGGTAGGCCGCCAAGGACAGAATGGACAAAATTGAGAAAAAAGCCCAGAACTGTTTCGAAGGGTGTTAACAGTCCCGAAAAAATTGTCTTAAATACATGTGCCATGCCACTGGTATCTGACATGTTTATGATTTGGCTTAGCATTTCTACGAAATGCGCGGGGCAATTTGTTGATAAAAGGGAATGTATCTCTGCCGTTGACCTTGCAACTTGCAGATCATATGTTTCTTTGGACGAGGTCAAAGGCACAGTTGTCTGTAAAAGAATAGACTTCATTCTGCTTAAAGTATCAATTCGAATAGAAGAGATATTCAAATAAGGCCAAATTGCCGCCTCCATGTCTGGAGTGCTGTTTGGATACAATACTTGCATACAGCAAGAAGTGACAATGGAACTCACGCTTACGAGATAGGCTTTTCCCGGGCACCATGCCAGACAGCTGTGGTCATTTATTAGAATATAGCTCCAGTTAGAAAGCTGTCTAAAGAATGGCTCTATCTGTGTTGTAGGAGTGCCGTGCAGGTGACATGAAAGATTATTCGAAGACCCTTCGCAGGCTCCATGCAGGTTAGTACCTTGACACAGGAGTGTACCGCTTAGTGATCTTTTACAATTTTTACCACTAAGAAATACATCCTTTTTCTTTTCACTGTAACATTTGTGTGTATAAGGTAATTTCCATGTTGACTTGATGTTCCCTTTACCCAACCTTTCATACTGGCCCGCTGGTATATACTCTTGGCAATATTTAAATTGGAAAGTTGTTATCGGAATTGTAATTATTCCGTGTATTATCCATTCAATGACAGGTCTTTCTGACATTGTCAACGGTAATCTCTCAAGTTTTTCAATGCTCAGAATCGCATAGTCTTCTCCTTTTTGTGCCAAACTGATTTGTTTATCAGTAAGGTTAAAGATAGAGAATAATGACGTTGTGTTGATTAAACGCCATGGTACGTAGCCTGAACGCAGATTTTGCAACATCCAGCCAAGTTGTACAATAGAACCCAATTGGGACTGACCATGTTGTAACATTAGTAAGTCCTGCTCTATGATATCAATAGCAGATGATACGATACTGTCCAGTGAATATATTCTGGAGGACAGAGTCATTAACCCATTGTCCACAACAGAAAGTGATTTTTCCAAATTAATACGATCAATTTCTCGTATTTTTTCTGCTGTTTCAATTTGCATTACTTTCCAAGCTTCGTTGTACGCAGCGTATATACCGGCCGCTATGAAACGTTTTTGACGCTGTTTTTGTGGTCCCAGAATGAAATCACGCAAGTCAGCACCGTCTTTAAGTAAAGTTAAGTGTTGCTTAATTTCTGCCAGTATGGATTTTTGTAGCCATTCGAGGCATAGTTTCCCTACACTGTATGTTGTAACTATCCCTGGATGTTGTCTCTGGGAGTATCTTGGGTCTGGCCTGGTCATTTTGAATCCCTGTATTTTGTTCAGGAATCTATCTTGACAGTTATTTGTGTCTGTGGGACAGATCAACCATTTCTTCCAATCAGGATGTGTTCTGTTTTGGTATAAAATGTGGGATACGTCTATCTCCATATCAGTAGTGCTATTACTATCAGATATGGGCTTTGGAATAGACGGTTTGTTTAAGTCTTTAATCTTGGCTAGGCCAAGACAGGTTGTCTGTTGAATGGTGTCATTCAAGAATATTATTTGTTCTGGGATCATGCAGGCTCTAAACAATGCTTCTAAACCTTGGACCTCCCATTCTTTTGTACCCCAGATAGTTTTTGTTTCAATGTTGTTTTTCCAGAATTCAAAACCAAATGTAATCATTTTTTCATAAAATGTTTCAGAATAGATCAATTTAGTATTTGTCAGCATTGTTTTCATTCCTGTCTTATTTAACATTTTTAAATAAAACGTTTCTGCATCACTTGTGTTAAACCCTGAAAAGTATCGGAATTTTTCATAAAATGTTTTTGAGCTGCTTTTCGGTGGTGGTGCACAATGTTCCCATTGATTATAATTAAAAACATTTCTAGGCTGTGCAGATTTCTGCAAATAGTGATGACCAAAATGATTATAGCAATACATTTCTTCATAATTTGATGAACCCTGTAAATAATCATGTTCTGTGAATGTTGCTGACTTTACTAAATCTGACATCATATTATTTATATTTTCAAAGTCCCAATCATCAGAAAAAGTACTTGGTTTTACAAAGTCACTTAATGAAACCTTGAACTGATGTAGATATTTCAAGAGCTCAATCGGGCCAAAAATGTCAAATTCAGTTCTGTCCCATGCTACCCCACCGGGTATTGGATTGGCTGTGACGTTCACTGATGATAGTTCTCTTTTCTCGATGTGAGATGACTTGTGAGGCTTTAGGACCAAGTTGATGTTCTGACTTGCTGTGTCCATTGTACTGTATTTTCCTTCAATGAATTTTCCCAAACAAAGAACCATGATGAGCCAAAGCAGGAGGAAAAGTACACCTAACACAATCCAAAATTCAATCCATGGAGAAATCAGATAGGTTTCTTTGAGTTGATGAAAGAGTTCAGTTACTTTATCTTTGAAAGTTTTTGTTGCTGGCGTTTCTTCATGTTCACTTGGATCATCAGAAAAGTCATCGAAATTGATGAAGTAGCCAGATTCAGTTCTGTCAATTGTTGGAATTGCTTCCGGATTTTCATTTGCTTTTGGATTTTTCTTTGTTTCATTAGCATAGGCTGAGGCTACATTGTTGTAGACTGGTGTTTCTTGACGAACTGTTGCAATTTGGGTTTCAAGAGGCACGAGTTCCATGGCTTTGTTGCATACTCCTTTTTTATTCACTGTAGGTTTATCAAAAGTGATTAGTCTCTCAGTTTGAACCTCTTGTATTGTAGCAAATTTTGGTGTTCTGCTATTTCTTGGGAGTCCACTGGGCCTACTACTTATTATTGGCCACATGATTGTGGTTTTACCAGGTCGATGGAGACAACTCGGTTCTCCTTTTTACCAGCAAGGGGCGGTAGTACAACTGATCTTGTTCTGCTGACAGCTAAGACAGGTACTGCTTTTCTGTAAGAAGGCCCAAATTCCTTCTTTACTGTGATCTTCCCTCTGACCAGATCCCCAATCTTTGGAATCCAGACAGGTCTTGCAGGGACAGGTGGTTTTTCTTCAGTGGCCGTTGGCTGTTGCTTTAACTTTATGTTGCTCAGGTTTCGTCTTGTTTCATTTAAGTCCTGTAAAATAGCCAAACGGTCTTTGATATCAAAGCATTTTTCTTCTACCACTGAAGTGTGACTATCTAAGTCCTGGATATGCATTCTAGTACCGAACAATAGTTCGTACGGACTGAGACCTTTTAGAGAATTTCTTGGCAGATTATTAAGACACTTGTTAAATGTTGGACCCACCCATCACCCGAACCTAATACCCTCGCCGTTATAGATTGCTTTATGTCCTGGTTTGTTCTTTCCACTACCGCATTTCCCTCAGGATGGAATGGACAAGAGTACCGCAATGCAATGCCCATGCTGGTCATGGCCTCCTTATAAGCTCGAGAGCTAAAAGCAGGACCCTGGTCAGAATGTAGCATGTCAATTGCGTATGTGCTGATAAAGACTCGCAAGTCTTTTATAACAGTTCTGGCGTCAGCCGAGCGCTGGTGTCTACATTTTAAGTGAATCTAGTCTTAAATATAAATGGGACGCATTTCTCCTACTGAATTTCTGCGTATAGATAGCCTTGTGCTTTCTAAAAGAAGGGTCCTGGCATTACCCCGGTCGGTTCGCGACTGCGATCTCTGTTGCAGTTTGGACAGCCCATTGCAAATTTGTTATGTTGCAGGCTCATCCCCGGCCACCAGTATTCTGATTGTAATTCTTTTAGAGATTTTAAAATCTCTTGATGCCTTAGACCTAATCCCATATGTGCATCTGCTATTAAAAAGACTCTCCTGTTCGTGTTTGGAATTACTCTATCCCCCACTCCAGGGATTTGAGCAAAAGGAACGGAGTTTGCATCAATTATGTATGTATAAGTGAGTGGATAGTTCAGAGGTAATGCAGCATAGTCGCCTTTTAAAGACGCTTTTACCGCCAGCATAGCTTCTCCGTCTATGTATTTATCTGAACGCTTTTTTGTGGCTACGGAAGCCGGTTGAACCGCTTCCGCTGTGGCTCTGAGAGCCAATGAATTCCCTGCAACGTGAACGCCATCACGTTGATGACTCAGTGTATGTATCACGTGAGTCTTTTGTAGTTCTTTCCGCAAAAGAACTACCTGTTCCCAAAGCTTTTTATGCTTTATTGTGGCACCTGTGTCATCTTTGTAATCGTTTTGAACCCAGTTCTGCAAGTCATTATTGTAAGACCTGACGCAGTAATGCGAATCGCACACTATTGTTGTGGGGAATTCGCGATCGGCATTTTAAAGCGCCATCTTTAAAGATCTTATTTCAGCTCGCTGAGTTGAGCAGTTTCTGAGTGATTCAGTTTTGGTAATTGATGGTCTGAATTTACCAAAGCGCCAGCGACCTTTAACAATCGCGCACGCTGCGTTGTAGGATTTTTCCTCTACATCGTAGTGTTGTGCAAATCTGTCCATGTAGATTACACATGTGTATTGTTCGAGAGGCAGAATTTCAATTGGCAGAGGATATTCTTCTTCATATTTTAGATCTTTTAATTTTTTCATTTTCGGGTCAAAATAGTACTTCACGTCTTCTGCAGCAAGAGAATTTTCCCATTGTATCCATTTTGGATCTAATGCCACGGTAGTCAAATTGTGTGGGCTTGTTAATGCCTCAAGGGCTGATTCTGCTGTTAAAACAGTTATCCTTCTGCCTTGGGCTTGGGCTCTTTCTTTTGCTACAGCAGTTTGAACCGCTATCAGAATTTTTTCAGTAGAACTGAATTTAATTTCAGCTTGTGTGTACAAGTGTGATTTGTAAGCTATTGGTACAGTTTCTCCATCATTAGAGGTCAGGTACATGAATCCGCATCTTCCTGGGATGACTCGTATTACAAGGTTGCATACGTTTTCACGTGTTTGCAATTTTGTTTTAGCTAACATGTCTGTTTGCAATGATCTTAAAATTTCTGTGTGTTTCTGGGTCCAATTTATTGGTTTGAAATCAGGTTTTATTAATTCATAGAGAGGTTTAACCCTCTCTGCATAATTTAGAATGTATGTTCTTCCGAAATTCAGGAAACCTAGTATTGATTGTAAGTGCTTCAGCGTTTTTGGTGCTTGGAGTACAGCGCACTTCTCTAAGAAGTTGTCTGCTAGGCTTTTGCCTTCACTTGATAATTCATATCCTAAAAACAGGACAGTTAGATGGGCAATTCGTGACTTTTTAAAGTTGAATTTGTAACCCTCAGCTGCGAACCCAAATATTATGGTGTTCACTCTTTTCAAGTGAGTATCCAGTTCATCATCTGTTAGATAGATGTCATCGACATAGGATAATGCTTCATCATCATATATTTGTAGTAACTCTGTTACTCTTGCTGAGAATAATCCTGGGCTATTCTTGAATCCCTGTGGGAGTCGACAGAAGTGTTTTTACGACCCCATTATTGAGAACGCGGTCAAATACCTGCTCTCAGGTGCAATGTTTTGACAAAAGAATCCATTAGAGATGTCTAATTTCGTTTTATATTTTTTGCGCACAATGTTATTCATTAGTGCTGCACTGTGTGAGTTTTGTACTGCAAATGTTTGCAACATGAGTTAAGGTGTCTGTAGTCCAAAACTAGACGATATGAATCGTCTGGCTTGGAGACAGGAAACAAAGGATTGTTCATTTGTGAGGTGCATGTTTCAATCACCCCCTGGTATTCAAGTTGATCTAAGATCTCCCTGACTTGCTTTTTAGCTTCTTGTTTAACTGGGTACTGCCTTTGTGCAGTGGGTTGACATTTTAACTGGATTTTGTGAGGAGGAGAGTCCTCATCCCATCCTACATGATTTTTATATAATGCAGGAGTTTGGGCCACTGCCCATTTTCCTGCAAGTGTATATTTTTTATGAATTGGAATATGATTTGAGAAGGCAGGCATAATCATTTCTTCGCCATGAGGGCACTCCCTGACAAACTCTGGTGGCCAGTCCTTCTCAGCTAAAAGGATGTCATAGCCTTTCGAAAGGTTATCCCAAAAGAGACCCCTTACTTTCCTAGTCTTGTCCCCCTCTGTACATAATGTTATTTCGTATATTTTATGAGGTTTGCTAACTCTGGTATCTGCAGTTTCCACTTGAATGTATTCATTTGTGTCCACTGTCTCCAGAAGATTCATCAGGATCTTGCGAGCTAAGGTCACTTCTGCAGCGCTGTCTAGCATTGTCTGGGCCCACTCTCCGTTTTTCAGTTGTGTCCTCAGTATCCTCTGGATGTTTTATTATTTTAATACTAGCTACCTTCTTTCTTGGAAATTGTAATTTTTTACTTTGATGAGCAGGTTCCTTGTCTTTGGACTTGACGTGCTCTTCTTTGTGTTCTGACCGTCCTCTTCTTTCCGATTTCTGTGAGGAAGTCTGAAAAGATCGAGAGGGACGTGTATCAATATCTTGATATCTGTCAGGTTTTCTCAATTTATCCCTATCTCTAAGGTTGTATCTTTTCTCAGAGGGCTCCCTCTGGGTAGACTTGTCACCTCGTTCTGGAGATCTATCTCTTCGTTGAGGAGACCTTCCTCTGGACTGGAATCGTTTTTCTCTGGGAGTGGATTGTTTATTTCCATCCCAACTCCCTTTTGGAGTGTTTAGATTATTTTTAATAAATGTTTTTTCAGGATTTTCAAGTAGTTGGGGTTTTACTGGTTTCCCACTCAAACTATCTCTACCTAGTTCTTCATAGGATTTTTCTATGATTCTGGCAAGTTCAAAAGGTTGTTCTGCTATATCTGTTTCTTTCAATTTCTGGAGGTATGTAATGTCCTCCATTGCCAATTGAACTAATTCTCTATATGCCTTTGTTAATTCTTTTATTTTATCTAAAAGTTCTTCACTTGACATTTTTTCAATGTCGGTATGTGGTGTGTAGCTGGCTAGTACCGGCCACGTTGCTCCTGGTCTACCTAGTGGACCGAGCCTGGTGATGTCATTTTGATGTTTTAGGGTGCCTTTAAACCAGAGCAGGTGCTCTCGGTAATTTAGTGGGAATTCAACCTCTTTGAAAGGAGTGTATTCATCCGGAGGTTCCTCTATTTTATAATAGTGGAATTCGTGTGTTACAGCGTTTGCTGCTGGAAAGTTTATGCATGAGTAGAATACCTCTGTCTGTCGATATTCATGGGCCTCTACCACGAATATGACTGTACCACCTCGTGATGTCAGTCCATTTTCTATAAGTTTAATAGTTATAGTTTTTCTTACATTAACCGGAATGATTATAACATTCGGGTCATTTTCTTGGAGATTTGTGGCATCCGCTAGGAGTTGAGCTGCTATTCTAGCTGTTTCCCTTTCGTCTTCACTTTCCGTCATTTTTCCTAACAGAAAGCTTTTTGTTGCAGATCAAGTTTCAAGGAAAACAAAGATTAGGTGCACAATATTTTGGAACACTGTATCCTTCAACGTTGACTAAACCAAAAACTATACATAGGATTCTCATCCTACTAAGTTCCGGCGGATTTTACCCTTTTACCCACTCCAGACGTCTTTTGGAGTTTTTACGGGAAAAAGGGGTCTGTGTGAAAAAGCACGACTGAGTTACTTTAGTGTCTTCCGTTAGATTATCGCCTTACCAACCGTTGGGCGCCATGTAGTGTCGTTCCTATATTCCCAATAGGCTCTGCGCATTGGAATAATATAAACAGCAGTGTAGACGTAGGACTGAGGTCGACTAGGTCTCTACTGACTATATTAGACTTAATTAGTTTTGCCAGCTAGCTCAGAGGTCAGTAGAAACGTTCTCGAATAAACAAGGAGGAGTTGAATTTCCCTGGATAGACAAGAAGGGATTAGCTTCTGACAACCATAAAACATGACAACTTTGCTCCCTCAGAATAAGAGTGTATCTCTAGAGTCGTGTGAAAACAATAGACAGCTATTTTATTCAGTCAATCGTGCATACTTAGTTTCACCAGAGTGCAGAGAATAGAGAGACGGGCGTTTTCAATAAAAAGTGTTATTTATTGAGCAGTCTTCTTTCTCATGCAAGAGAAATGAATTGCCACAATTGCAAAACTTAGTATAAAGTAAAGTGCGTACAGTAAAAGGAGTAATATAAAATAATACTGTAAAAGCATTGATATGGTTTCTTAGCCATATGATACTTTAAAATAGATAAAATATATACACACATAAATACATTGACTAACGTTCTCAACTGGTGCTTCTAAATACGCCTACCCCGGTGTACCTGACCTAAGCCTAATACGTGGGAAGGAGTAAGTAAGTAGCAGTTTAAGTTAAGTTGGTTTTGCCAAGGATCTGAATCAAGAATTCTCTTTAAGGGTTTAGTCAGCTCCGTACCTGGGTAATAGAAATCAGGAGGTCTGGTATCTCTCTCTCAGGACTCGATATCCGAGCAACCCGCAAGGGCGGCTGAAAACACCAGAGCTGGATTTTCTCGGCTGGAGAAAAAGACAGCGTCTTTCTCAGTGCGTCAAAAGGGAGGGGCGGCGTCCGTGGGCTCTCGCATCAGCTGGGCTCTCGGGCAAGTAGATAGCCGCTCTGCTCCAAACCACCATTTGTTTCCTTAAGGCAACGTTGGTATATTTATACCTGAAAGGTGCCGGGTTTGACGTAAGGTTGGACATAAGACATCAATAAAGATGTCACTAAGAACTGGCCGTTCTCTTAGTGCTCACAGGAGTTCTTGGACAAATCAAAACAAAAGCAAGGGGAATTCCCAGGTTGCTAGAGGTTTGGTTTGTTTAAAGAACGCGTTGTACTTTCTAGGAGTCTAGGGGAGTAGCCTTGCCGTATTTGGACTGCATGGGCTAATATTAAATATGGATATGATTCTTATGCCTTTATAAGGATATTATTTATTATATCCATACAAGGGAATACATTAGGAATATTGATTAGGGTCCTAGATAGAAATACAACAACATGGCTTGACAGTTCGGGCTGGACTGTTCCCATGAGGCACAGGGTCAAGGCTGATTTGCATATGGCCATGTCTGTACTGGGGTGGTGTGGAGTACTAAAAAATTATGGATTTAGGCCCAGATCTCTGTACTGAGGTGAATGTATAACATTGTTCTGCATTCTGTCCATCAACTGTTGTTTTTGCATTTGTCACCCTGAGTTGGACGGGTATGCTCAGACGTGAGTCCCGTGCTCCCCACACCACTGGAGTCAAGCTATGTATGTATGTATGTACGTATGTATGTATGTATGTATAGGCATTTATATAGCGCACTACTTACCCGTAGGGTCCCAAGGCGCTTCGACCACTGCGAAACCCTTCCTGGCTTCCCTGAGAGATGGTCCCTTAATGGGTATCTCCAGGGTGAGACCAGGCATCCCCGGCGGTCTGGTGGGGCCGTTAGTGAAGATGAGGCAAGCTAATGCCCAGAGTTGCCGAGTGTGATCGCTGATCAGAGTGGGCACCGAGGCGAGAGAATTATCGAGTCCGCTGACCCTGGTCCAGAAACCTGCCGCGCCGGGAATCGAACCCTGGTCCCGGGCCGTCCTCTGCTCTCGGGTCTGCCGCCTCTAACCAGTGAGCCACACTACTTCACTGGTCTGGCTGATGACGGCTGATAGCCAGAAACAGGTCCTAGGATGCTTGATTCCAGTCCAGGGAAGACATGGCTTGGCAGTTCGGGCTGGACTGCTCCCATGAGGCACAGGGTCAAGGCTGATTTGCATATGGCCATGTCTGAACTGGGGTGGTGTGGAGTGCAAAAAAACAATGGATTTAAGCCCAGATCTCTGTACTGGGGTGAATGTATGACATTGTTCTGCATTCTGTCCTTTAACTGTTGTTTTTGCATTTGTCAACCCGAGTGGGACAGGTATGCTCAGACGTGAGTCCCGTGCTCTCCACACCACTGGAGTCAAGCTATCCTGGCTGATGACGGCACGGCTGATAGCCAGAAACCGGTCCTAGGATGCTTGATTCTGGTCCAGGGAAGACATGGCTTGGCAGTTCGGCTGGACTGTTCCCATGAGGCACAGGGTCAAGGCTGATTTGCATATGGCCATGTCTGAACTGAGGTGGTGTGGAGTGCAAAGAAAACGATGGATTTAGGCCCAGAGCTCTGTACTGTGGTGAATGTATGACATTGTTCTGCATTCTGTCCATCAGCTGTTGTTTTTGCATTTGTCACCACAAGTGGGACGGGTATGCTCAAACGTGAGTCCCGTGTTCTCCACACCACTGAAGTCAAGCTATCCTGGCTGATGACGGCTGATAGCCACAAACCGGTCCTATGATGCTTTATTCCGGTCCTGAGAAGACATGGCTTGGCAGTTCAGGCTGGACTGTTCCCATGAGGCACAGGGTCAAGGCTGATTTGCATATGGCCATGTCTGAACTGGGGTGGTGTGGAGTGCAAATAAACGATGGATTTAGGCCCAGATCTCTGTACTGCGGTGAATGTATGACATTGTTCTGCATTCTGTCCATTAACTGTTGTCTTTGCATTTGTCACCCCGAGTGGGAATGGTATGCTCAGACATGAGTCCCGTGCTCTCCACACCACTGGAGTCAAGCTACCCTGGCTGATGACAGCTGATAGCCAGAAACCGGTC
This sequence comes from Lissotriton helveticus, assembly GCF_964261635.1. Lineage (NCBI taxonomy): Eukaryota > Metazoa > Chordata > Amphibia > Caudata > Salamandridae > Lissotriton > Lissotriton helveticus. The sequence continues at coordinate 337,508,507 of NC_136063.1, read as the reverse complement.
CTAGGATACTTTATTCCGGTCCAGGGAAGACATGACTTGACAGTTTGGGCTGTACTGTTCCCATGAGGCACAGGGTCAAGGCTGATTTGCTTATGGCCATGTCTGAACTGGGGTGGTGTGGAGTACTAAAAACGATGGATTTAGGCCTAGATCTCTGTACTGGGGTGAATGTATGACATTGTTCTGCATTCTGTCCATCAACTGTTGTTTTTGCATTTGTCACCCTGAGTTGGACAAGTATGCTCAGACGTGAATCCCGTGCTCTCACACCACTAGAGTCAAGCTATCCTGGCTGATGACGGCTGATAGCCAGAAATAGGTCCTATAATGCTTGATTCCAGTCCAGGGAAGACACGTCTTGGCAGTTCGGGCTGGACTGTTCTAATGAGGCACAGGGACAAGGCTGATTTGCATATGGCCATGTCTGAACTGGGATGGTGTGGAGTGCAATATAACAATGGAGTTAGGCCCAGATCTCTGCACTGGGGTGAATGTATGACATTGTTCTGCATTCTGTCCATCAACTGATGTTTTTGCATTTGTCACCCCAATTTGGACGGGTATACTCAGACGTGAGTCCCATGCTCTCCACACCACTGGAGTCAAGCTATCCTGGCTGATGACGGCTGATAGCCAGAAACAGGTCCTAGGATGCTTGATTCCGGTCCAGGGAAGACATGACTTGACAGTTTGGGCTGTACTGTTCCCATGAGGCACAGGGTCAAGGCTGATTTGCTTATGGCCATGTCTGAACTGGGGTGGTGTGGAGTACTAAAAACAATGGATTTAGGCCTAGATCTCTGTACTGGGGTGAATGTATGACATTGTTCTGCATTCTGTCCATCAACTGTTGTTTTTGCATTTGTCACCCTGAGTTGGACAAGTATGCTCAGACGTGAATCCCGTGCTCTCACACCACTAGAGTCAAGCTATCCTGGCTGATGACGGCTGATAGCCAGAAATAGGTCCTATAATGCTTGATTCCAGTCCAGGGAAGACACGTCTTGGCAGTTCGGGCTGGACTGTTCTAATGAGGCACAGGGACAAGGCTGATTTGCATATGGCCATGTCTGAACTGGGATGGTGTGGAGTGCAATATAACAATGGAGTTAGGCCCAGATCTCTGCACTGGGGTGAATGTATGACATTGTTCTGCATTCTGTCCATCAACTGATGTTTTTGCATTTGTCACCCCAATTTGGACGGGTATACTCAGACGTGAGTCCCATGCTCTCCACACCACTGGAGTCAAGCTATCCTGGCTGATGACGGCTGATAGCCAGAAACAGGTCCTAGGATGCTTGATTCCGGTCCAGGGAAGACATGTCTTGGCAGTTCGGGCTGTACTGTTCCCATGAGGCAAAGGGACAAGGCTGATTTGCATATGGCCATGTCTGTACTGGGGTGGTGTGGAGTGCAAAAAAACGATGGATTTAGGCCCAGATCTCTGTACTGGGGTGAATGTATGACATTGTTCTGCATTCTGTCCATCAACTGTTGTTTTTGCATTTGTCAACCCGAGTGGGACAGGTATGCTCAGACGTGAGTCCCGTGATCTCCACACCACTGGAGTCAAGCTATCCTGGCTGATGACGGCACGGCTGATAGCCAGCGACCGGTCCTAGGATGCTTGATTCTGGTCCAGGGAAGACATGGCTTGGCAGTTCGGCTGGACTGTTCCCATGAGGCACAGGGTCAAGGCTGATTTGCATATGGCCATGTCTGAACTGGGGTGGTGTGGAGTGCAAAGAAAACAATGGATTTAGGCCCAGAGCTCTGTACTGTGGTGAATGTATGACATTGTTCTGCATTCTGTCCATCAACTGTTGTTTTTGCATTTGTCACCACAAGTGGGACGGGTATGCTCAAACGTGAGTCCCGTGTTCTCCACACCACTGAAGTCAAGCTATCCTGGCTGATGACGGCTGATAGCCAGAAACCGGTCCTATGATGCTTTATTCCGGTCCTGAGAAGACATGGCTTGGCAGTTCAGGCTGGACTGTTCCCATGAGGCACAGGGTCAAGGCTGATTTGCATATGGCCATGTCTGAACTGGGGTGGTGTGGGGTGCAAATAAACGATGGATTTAGGCCCAGATCTCTGTACTGGGGTGAATGTATGACATTGTTCTGCATTCTGTCCATTAACTGTTGTCTTTGCATTTGTCACCCCGAGTGGGACTGGTATGCTCAGACATGAGTCCTGTGCTCTCCACACCACTGGAAGTCAAGCTACCCTGGCTGATGACAGCTGATAGCCAGAAACCGGTCCTAGGATACTTTATTCCGGTCCAGGGAAGACATGGCTTGACAGTTCGGGCTGGACTGTTCCCATGAGGCACAGGGTCAAGGCTGATTTGCTTATGGCCATGTCTGAACTGGGGTGGTGTGGAGTACTAAAAAACTATGGATTTAGGCCTAGATCTCTGTATTGGGGTGAATGTATGACATTGTTCTGCATTCTGTCCATCAACTGTTGTTTTTGCATTTGTCACCCTGAGTTGAACAGGTATGCTCAGACGTGAATCCCGTGCTCTCACACCACTAGAGTCAAGCTATCCTGGCTGATGACGGCTGATAGCCAGAAATAGGTCCTATAATGCTTGATACCAGTCCAGGGAAGACACGTCTTGGCAGTTCAGGCTGGACTGTTCCCATGAGGCACAGGGTCAAGGCTGATTTGCATATGGCCATGTCTGTACTGGGGTGGTGTGGAGTGCAAAAAAACAATGGATTTAGGCCCCGATCTCTGTACTGGGGTGAATGTGTGGCATTGTTCTGCATTCTGTCCATCAACTGTTGTTTTTGCATTTGTCACCCCGAGTTGCACGGCTATGCTCAGATGTGAGTCCCGTGCTCTCCACACTACTGGAGTCAACCTATCCTGGCTGATGACGGCTGATAGCCAGAAACTGGTCCTAGGATGCTTGAATCTGGTCAAGGGGAGACATGGCTTGGCAGTTTGGGCTGGACTGTTCCTGTTCCCATGAGGCACAGGGTCAAGGCTTATTTGCATATGGCCATGTCTGAACTGGGGTAGTGTGGAGTGCAAAAAAACGATGGATTTAGGCCCAGAGCTCTGTACTGGGGTGAATGTATGACATTGTTCTGCATTCTGTCCATCAACTGTTGTTTTTGCATTTGTCACCACAAGTGGGACGGGTATGCTCAAACGTGAGTCCCGTGTTCTCCACACCACTGAAGTCAAGCTATCCTGGCTGATGACGGCTGATAGCCAGAAACCGGTCCTAGGATGCTTGATTCCGGTCCTGAGAAGACATGGATTGGCAGTTCAGGCTGGACTGTTCCCATGAGGCACAGGGACAAGGCTGATTTGCATATGGCCATGTCTGAACTGGGGTGGTGTGGAGTGCAAAATAACAATGGATTTAGGTCCAGATCTATGTACTGGGGTGAATGTATGACATTGTTCTGCATTCTGTTCATCAACTGTTGTATTTGCATTTGTCACCCCGAGTGGGTCAGGTATGCTCAGACGTAAGTCCCGTGCTCTCCACACCACTGGAGTCAAGCGACCCTGACTGATGACGGCTGATAGCCAGAAACCGGTCCTAGGATGCTTGATTCCGGTCCAGGGAAGACATGGCTTGGCAGTTCGGGCTGGACTGTTCCCATGAGGCACAGGATCAAGGCTGATGTGCATATGGCCATGTCTGAACTGGGGTGGTATGGAGTGCAAAAAAACAATGGATTTAAGCCCAGATCTCTGTACTGGGGTGAATGCATGACATTGTTCTGCATTCTGTCCATCAACTGTTGTTTCTGTATTTGTCACCCCGAGTGGGACGGGTATGCTCAGTCGTGAATCCTGTGCTCTCCACACCACTGCAGTCAAGCTATCCTGACTGATGACGGCTCATATCCACAAACCGGTCCTTGGATGCTTGATTCTGCTCAAGGGAAGACATGGCTTGGCAGTTCGGCTGGACTGTTCCCATGAGGCACAGGGTCAAGGCTGATTTGCATATGGCAATGTCTGAACTGGGGTGGTGTGGAGTGCAAAAAAACGATGGGTTTAGGCCCAGGGCTCTGTACTGGGGTTTATGTATGACATTGTTCTAGATTCTGTCCATCAACTGTTGTTTTTGCATTTGTCACCACAAGTGGGACGGGTAGGCTCAAACGTGAGTCCCGTGTTCTCCACACCACTGAAGTCAAGCTATCCTGGCTGATGACGGCTGATAGCCAGAAACCGGTCCTAGGATGCTTGATTCCGGTCCTGAGAAGACATGGCTTGGCAGTTCAGGCTGGACTGTTCCCATGAGGCACAGGGACAAGGTTGATTTGCATATGGCCATGTCTGAACTGGGGTGGTGTGGAGTGCAAAATAACAATGGATTTAGGCCCAGATCTCTGTACTGGGGTGAATGTATGACATTGTTCTGCATTCTGTTCATCAACTGTTGTTTTTGCATTTGTCACCCCGAGTGGGACGGGTATGCTCAGACGTGAGTCCTGTGCTCTCCACACCACTGGAGTCAAGCTATCCTTGCTGATGACGGATGATAGCCAGAAAACCGTCCTAGGATGCTTGATTCCGGTCCAGGGGAAACATTGCTTGGCATTTCAGGCTGGACTGTTCCTGTTCCCGTGAGGCACAGGGTCAAGGCTTATTTGCATATGGCCATGTCTGAACTGGGGTAGTGTGGAGTGCAAAAAAACAATGGATTTAGGCCCAGATCTCTGTACTGGGGTGAATGTATGACATTGTTCTGCATTCTGTCCATCAACTTTTGCTTTTGCATTTGTCACCCCGAGTGGAACGGGTATGCTCAGACGTGAGTGCCGTGCTCTCCACACCACTGAAGTCAAGCTATCCTGGCTGATGACGGCCGATAGCCAGAAACTGGTCTTAGGATGCTTGATTCCGGTCCAGGGGAGACATGGCTTGGCAGTTCGGGCTGGACTGTTCCTGTTCCCATGAGGCACAGGGTCAAGGCTTATTTGCATAGGCCATGTCTGAACTGGGGTAGTGTGGAGTGCAAAAAAACAATGGATTTAGGCCCAGATCTCTGTACTGGGGTGAATGTATAACATCGTTCTGCATTCTGTCCATCAACCGTTGTTTTTGCATTTGTCACCCCGAGTGGGACGGGTATGCTCAGACGTGAGTCCTGTGCTCTCCACACCACTGGAGTCAAGCTATCCTTGCTGATGACGGCTGATAGCCAGAAACCCGTCCTAGGATGCTTGGTTCCCGTCCAGGGGAGAAATCACTTGGCATTTCAGGCTGGACTGTTCCTGTTCCCATGAGGCGCAGGGTCAAGGCGTATTTGCATATGGCCATGTCTGAACTGGGGTAGTGTGGAGTGCAAAAAAACAATGGATTTAGGCCAAGATCTCTGTACTGGGGTAAATGTATTATATTGTTCTGCATTCTGTCCATCAACTGTTGTTTTTGCATTTGTCACACCGAGTGGAACGGGTATGCTCAGACGTGAGTGCCCTGCTCTCCACACCACTGAAGTCAAGCTATCCTGGCTGATGACGGCTGATAGCCAGAAACTGGTCCTAGGATGCTTGATTCTGGTCCAGGGGAGACATGGCTTGGCAGTTCGGGCTGGACTGTTCCTGTTCCCATGAGGCACAGGGTGAAAGCTTTTTTGCATATGGCCATGTCTGAACTGGGGTAGTGTGGAGTGCAAAAAAACAATGGATTTAGGCCCAGATCTCTGTACTGGGGTAATTGTATAACATTGTTCTGCATTCTGTCCATCAACCGTTGTTATTGCATTTATCACCCCGAGTGGGACGGGTATGCTCAGATGTGAGTCCTGTGCTCTCCACACCACTGGAGTCAAGCTATCCTTCCTGATGACGGCTGACAGCCAGAAACCGGTCGTAGGATGCTTGATTCCGGTCCAGGGAAGACATGGCTTGGCAGTTCTAGCTGGACAGTTCCCATGAGGCACAGGGTCAAGGCTGATTTGCATATGGCCATGTCTGAACTGAGGTGGTGTGGAGTGCAAAAGAAAATGATGGATTTAGGCCCAGATCTCTGTTCTGGGTTGAATGTATGACATTGTTCTGCATTCTGTCCATCAAATGTTGTTTTTGCATTTGTCACCCCAAGTTGGACGGGTATGCTCAGACGTGAGTCCCATGCTCTCCACACCACTGGAGTCAAGCTATCCTGGCTGATGACGGCTGATAGCCAGAAACCGGTCCTAGGATGCTTGATTGCGGTCCAGGGAAGACATGGCTTGGCAGTTCGGGTTGGACTGTTCCCATGAGGCACAGGGTCAAGGCTGATTTGCATATGGCCATGTCTGAAGTGGGGTTGTGTGGAGTGCAAAAAAATGATGGATTTAGGCCCAGATCTCTGTACTGAGGTGAATGTATGACAGTGTTCTGCATTCTGTCATTCAACTGTTGTTTTTGCATTTGTCACCCCGAGTGGGATAGGTATGCTCAGATGCAATTACCGTGCTCTCCACACCGCTGGAGTCAAGCTTTCCTGGCTGATGATGACTGATAGCAAGAAACCGGTCTTGGGATGCTTGATTCCGGTCCAGGGAAGACATATCTTGGCAGTTCAGGCTGGACTGTTGCCATGAGGCACAGGGTCAAGGCTGATTTGCATATGGCCTTGTCTGAACTGGGGTGGTGCGGAGTGCAAAAAACGATGGATTTAGGCCCAGATCTCTGTACTGGGGTGAATGTATAATATTGTTCTGCATTCTGTCCATCAACCGTTGTTTTTGCATTTGTCACCCCGAGTGGGACGGGTATGCTCAGACGTGAGTCCTGTGCTCTCCACACCACTGGAGTCAAGCTATCCTTGCTGAAGACGGCTGATAGCGAGAAACTGGTCCTAGGATGCTTGATTCCGGTGCAGGGGAGACATGGCTTGGCAGTTCGGGCTGGACTGTTCCTGTTCCCATGAGGCACAGGGTCAAGGCTTATTTGCATATGGCCATGTCTGAACTGGGGTAGTGTGGAGTGCAAAACAACAATGGATTTAGATCCAGATCTCTGTACTGGGGTGAATGTATAACATTGTTCTGCATTCTGTCCATCAACCGTTGTTTTTGCATTTGTCACCCCGAGTGGGACGGGTATGCTCAGACGTGAGTCCTGTGCTCTCCACACCACTGGAGTCAAGCTATCCTTGCTGATGACGGCTGATAGCCAGAAAACCGTCCTAGGATGCTTGATTCCGGTCCAGGGGAGACATTGCTTGGCATTTCAGGCTGGACTGTTCCTGTTCCTGTGAAGCACAGGGTCATGGCTTATTTGCATATGGCCATGTCTGAACTGGGGTAGTGTGGAGTGCAAAAAAACAATGGATTTAGGCCCAGATCTCTGTACTGGGGTGAATGTATGACATTGTTCTGCATTCTGTCCATCAACTGTTGTTTTTGCATTTGTCACCCCGAGTGGAACGGGTATGCTCAGACGTGAGTGCCGTGCTCTCCACACCACTGAAGTCAAGCTATCCTGGCTGATGACGGCCGATAGCCAGAAACTGGTCTTAGGATGCTTGATTCCGGTCCAGGGGAGACATTGCTTGGCAGTTCGGGCTGGACTGTTCCTGTTCCCATGAGGCACAGGGTCAAGGCTTATTTGCATATGGCCATGTCTGAACTGGGGTAGTGTGGAGTGCAAAAAACAATGGATTTAGGCCCAGATCTCTGTACTGGGGTGAATGTATAACATTGTTCTGCATTCTGTCCATCAACCGTTGTTTTTGCATTTGTCACCCCGAGTGGGACGGGTATGCTCAGACGTGAGTCCTGTGCTCTCCACACCACTGGAGTCAAGCTATCCTTGCTGATGACGGCTGATAGCCAGAAACCCGTCCTAGGATGATTGGTTCCCGTCCAGGGGAGACATCGATTGGCATTTCAGGCTGGACTGTTCCTGTTCCCATGAGGCACAGGGTCAAGGCGTATTTGCATATGGCCATGTCTGAACTGGGGTAGTGTGGAGTGCAAAAAAACAATGGATTTAGGCCCAGATCTCTGTACTGGGGTAAATGTATGATATTGTTCTGCATTCTGTCCATCAACTGTTGTTTTTGCATTTGTCACACCGAGTGGAACGGGTATGCTCAGACGTGAGTGCCCTGCTCTCCACACTACTGAAGTCAAGCTATCCTGGCTGATGCCGGCTGATAGCCAGAAACTGGTCCTAGGATGCTTGATTCTGGTCCAGGGGAGACATGGCTTGGCAGTTCGGGCTGGACTGTTCCTGTTCCCATGAGGCACAGGGTCAAAGCTTATTTGCATATGGCCATGTCTGAACTGGGGTAGTGTGGAGTGCAAAAAAACAATGGATTTAGGCCCAGATCTCTGTACTGGGGTAATTGTATAACATTGTTCTGCATTCTGTCCATCAACCGTTGTTATTGCATTTATCACCCCGAGTGGGACGGGTATGCTCAGATGTGGGTCCTGTGCTTTCCACACCACTGGAGTCAAGCTATCCTTCCTGATGACAGCTGACAGCCAGAAACCGGTCGTAGGATGCTTGATTCCGGTCCAGGGAAGACATGGCTTGGCAGTTCTAGCTGGACAGTTCCCATGAGGCACAGGGTCACGGCTGATTTGCATATGGCCATGTCTGAACTGAGGTGGTGTGGAGTGCAAAAGAAAATGATGGATTTAGGCCCAGATCTCTGTTCTGGGTTGAATGTATGACATTGTTCTGCATTCTGTCCATCAACTGTTGTTTTTGCATTTGTCACCCCAAGTTGGACGGGTATGCTCAGACGTGAGTCCCATGCTCTCCACACCACTGGAGTCAAGATATCCTGGCTGATGACGGCTGATAGCAGGAAACAGGTTCTAGGATGCTTGATTCCGGTCCAGGGAAGACATGACTTGGCAGTTCTGGCTGGACTGTTCCCATGTGGCACAGGGTCAAGGCTCATGTGCATATGGCCATGTCTGAACTTGGGTGGTGTGGAGTGCAAACAAATGATGGATTTAGGCCCAGATCTCTGTACTGGGGTGAATGTATGACCTTGTTCTGCATTCTGTCCATCAACTGTTTTTTTTGCATTTGTCACCCTGAGTGGGACGGGTATGCTCAGACGTGAGTCCCATGCTTTCCACACCACTGGAGTCAAGCTATCCTGGCTGATGACGGCTGATAGCCAGAAACCGGTCCTAGGATGCTTGATTCCGGTCCAGGGAAGACATGGCTTGGCAGTTCGGGTTGGACTGTTCCCATGAGGCACAGGGTCAAGGCTGATTTGCATATGGCCATGTCTGAAGTGGGGTTGTGTGGAGTGCAAAAAAATGATGGATTTAGGCCCAGATCTCTTTACTGAGGTGAATGTATGACAGTGTTCTGCATTCTGTCATTCAACTGTTGTTTTTGCATTTGTCACCCCGAGTGGGATAGGTATGCTCAGATGTAATTACCGTGCTCTCCACACCACTGGAGTCAAGCTTTCCTGGCTGATGATGACTGATAGCAAGAAACCGGTCCTGGGATGCTTGATTCCGGTCCAGGGAAGACATATCTTGGCAGTTCAGGCTGGACTGTTGCCATGAGGCACAGGGTCAAGGCTGATTTGCATATGGCCTTGTCTGAACTGGGGTGGTGCGGAGTGCAAAAAATGATGGATTTAGGCCCAGATCTCTGTACTGGGGTGAATGTATAATATTGTTCTGCATTCTGTCCATCAACCGTTGTTTTTGCATTTGTCACCCCGAGTGGGACGGGTATGCTCAGACGTGAGTCCTGTGCTCTCCACACCACTGGAGTCAAGCTATCCTTGCTGAAGACGGCTGATAGCCAGAAACTGGTCCTAGGATGCTTGATTCCGGTGCAGGGGAGACATGGCTTGGCAGTTCGGGCTGGACTGTTCCTGTTCCCATGAGGCACAGGGTCGAGGCTTATTTGCAAATGGCCATGTCTGAACTGGGGTAGTGTGGAGTGCAAAAAAACAATGGATTTAGATCCAGATCTCTGTACTGGGGTGAATGTATAACATTGTTCTGCATTCTGTCCATCAACCGTTGTTTTTGCATTTGTCACCCCGAGTGGGACGGGTATGCTCAGACGTGAGTCCTGTGCTCTCCACACCACTGGAGTCAAGCTATCCTTGCTGATGACGGCTGATAGCCAGAAAACCGTCCTAGGATGCTTGATTCCGGTCCAGGGGAGACATTGCTTGGCATTTCAGGCTGGACTGTTCCTGTTCCTGTGAAGCACAGGGTCATGGCTTATTTGCATATGGCCATGTCTGAACTGGGGTAGTGTGGAGTGCAAAAAAACAATGGATTTAGGCCCAGATCTCTGTACTGGGGTGAATGTATCATATTGTTCTGCATTCTGTCCATCAACCGTTGTTTTTGCATTTGTCACCCCGAGTGGGACGGGTATGCTCAGACGTGAGTCCTGTGCTCTCCGCACCACTGGAGTCAAGCTATCCTTGCTGAAGACGGCTGATAGCCAGAAACTGGTCCTAGGATGCTTGATTCCGGTGCAGGGGAGACATGGCTTGGCAGTTCGGGCTGGACTGTTCCTGTTCCCATGAGGCACAGGGTCAAGGCTTATTTGCATATGGCCATGTCTGAACTGGGGTAGTGTGGAGTGCAAAACAACAATGGATTTAGATCCAGATCTCTGTACTGGGGTGAATGTATAACATTGTTCTGCATTCTGTCCATCAACCGTTGTTTTTGCATTTGTCACCCCGAGTGGGACGGGTATGCTCAGACGTGAGTCCTGTGCTCTCCACACCACTGGAGTCAAGCTATCCTTGCTGATGACGGCTGATAGCCAGAAAACCGTCCTAGGATGCTTGATTCCGGTCCAGGGGAGACATTGCTTGGCATTTCAGGCTGGACTGTTCCTGTTCCTGTGAAGCACAGGGTCATGGCTTATTTGCATATGGCCATGTCTGAACTGGGGTAGTGTGGAGTGCAAAAAAACAATGGATTTAGGCCCAGATCTCTGTACTGGGGTGAATGTATGACATTGTACTGCATTCTGTCCATCAACTGTTGTTTTTGCATTTGTCACCCCGAGTGGAACGGGCATGCTCAGACGTGAGTGCCGTGCTCTCCACACCACTGAAGTCAAGCTATCCTGGCTGATGACGGCCGATAGCCAGAAACTGGTCTTAGGATGCTTGATTCCGGTCCAGGGGAGACATTGCTTGGCAGTTCGGGCTGGACTGTTCCTGTTCCCATGAGGCACAGGGTCAAGGCTTATTTGCATATGGCCATGTCTGAACTGGGGTAGTGTGGAGTGCAAAAAACAATGGATTTAGGCCCAGATCTCTGTACTGGGGTGAATGTATAACATTGTTCTGCATTCTGTCCATCAACCGTTGTTTTTGCATTTGTCACCCCGAGTGGGACGGGTATGCTCAGACGTGAGTCCTGTGCTCTCCACACCACTGGAGTCAAGCTATCCTTGCTGATGACGGCTGATAGCAAGAAACCCGTCCTAGGATGATTGGTTCCCGTCCAGGGGAGACATCGATTGGCATTTCAGGCTGGACTGTTCCTGTTCCCATGAGGCACAGGGTCAAGGTGTATTTGCATATGGCCATGTCTGAACTGGGGTAGTGTGGAGTGCAAAAAAACAATGGATTTAGTCCCAGATCTCTGTACTGGGGTGAATGTATAACATTGTTCTGCATTCTGTCCATCAACCGTTGTTATTGCATTTATCACCCCGAGTGGGACGGGTATGCTCAGATGTGGGTCCTGTGCTTTCCACACCACTGGAGTCAAGCTATCCTTCCTGATGACGGCTGACAGCCAGAAACCGGTCATAGGATGCTTGATTCCGGTCCAGGGAAGACATGGCTTGGCAGTTCTAGCTGGACAGTTCCCATGAGGCACAGGGTCAAGGCTGATTTGCATATGGCCATGTCTGAACTGAGGTGGTGTGGAGTGCAAAAGAAAATGATGGATTTGGGCCCAGATCTCTGTTCTGGATTGAATGTATGACATTGTTCTGCATTCTGTCCATCAACTGTTGTTTTTGCATTTGTCACCCCAAGTTGGACGGGTATGCTCAGACGTGAGTCCCATGCTCTCCACACCACTGGAGTCAAGATATCCTGGCTGATGACGGCTGATAGCAGGAAACAGGTTCTAGGATGCTTGATTCCGGTCCAGGGAAGAAATGACTTGGCAGTTCTGGCTGGACTGTTCCCATGAGGCACAGGGTCAAGGCTCATGTGCATATGGCCATGTCTGAACTTGGGTGGTGTGGAGTGCAAAAGAAAATGATGGATTTAGTCCCAGATCTCTGTTCTGGGTTGAATGTATGACATTGTTCTGCATTCTGTCCATCAACTGTTGTTTTTGCATTTGTCACCCCAAGTTGGACGGGTATGCTCAGACGTGAGTCCCATGCTCTCCACACCACTGGAGTCAAGATATCCTGGCTGATGACGGCTGATAGCAGGAAACAGGTTCTAGGATGCTTGATTCCGGTCCAGGGAAGACATGACTTGGCAGTTCTGGCTGGACTGTTCCCATGAGGCACAGGGTCAAGGCTCATGTGCATATGGCCATGTCTGAACGTGGGTGGTGTGGAGTGCAAACAAATGATGGATTTAGGCCCAGATCTCTGTACTGGGGTGAATGTATGACCTTGTTCTGCATTCTGTCCATCAACTGTTTTTTTTGCATTTGTCACCCTGAGTGGGACGGGTATGCTCAGACGTGAGTCCCATGCTTTCCACACCACTGGAGTCAAGCTATCCTGGCTGATGACGGCTGATAGCCAGAAACCGGTCCTAGGATGCTTGATTCCGGTCCAGGGAAGACATGGCTTGGCAGTTCGGGTTGGACTGTTCCCATGAGGCACAGGGTCAAGGCTGATTTGCATATGGCCATGTCTGAAGTGGGGTTGTGTGGAGTGCAAAAAAATGATGGATTTAGGCCCAGATCTCTGTACTGAGGTGAATGTATGACAGTGTTCTGCATTCTGTCATTCAACTGTTGTTTTTGCATTTGTCACCCCGAGTGGGATAGGTATGCTCAGATGTAATTACCGTGCTCTCCACACCACTGGAGTCAAGCTTTCCTGGCTGATGATGACTGATAGCAAGAAACCGGTCCTGGGATGCTTGATTCCGGTCCAGGGAAGACATATCTTGGCAGTTCAGGCTGGACTGTTGCCATGAGGCACAGGGTCAAGGCTGATTTGCATATGGCCTTGTCTGAACTGGGGTGGTGCGGAGTGCAAAAAATGATGGATTTAGGCCCAGATCTCTGTACTGGGGTGAATGTATAATATTGTTCTGCATTCTGTCCATCAACCGTTGTTTTTGCATTTGTCACCCCGAGTGGGACGGGTATGCTCAGACGTGAGTCCTGTGCTCTCCACACCACTGGAGTCAAGCTATCCTTGCTGAAGACGGCTGATAGCCAGAAACTGGTCCTAGGATGCTTGATTCCGGTGCAGGGGAGACATGGCTTGGCAGTTCGGGCTGGACTGTTCCTGTTCCCATGAGGCACAGGGTCGAGGCTTATTTGCAAATGGCCATGTCTGAACTGGGGTAGTGTGGAGTGCAAAAAAACAATGGAATTAGATCCAGATCTCTGTACTGGGGTGAATGTATAACATTGTTCTGCATTCTGTCCATCAACCGTTGTTTTTGCATTTGTCACCCCGAGTGGAACGGGTATGCTCAGACGTGAGTCCTGTGCTCTCCACACCACTGGAGTCAAGCTATCCTTGCTGATGACGGCTGATAGCCAGAAAACCGTCCTAGGATGCTTGATTCCGGTCCAGGGGAGACATTGCTTGGCATTTCAGGCTGGACTGTTCCTGTTCCTGTGAAGCACAGGGTCATGGCTTATTTGCATATGGCCATGTCTGAACTGGGGTAGTGTGGAGTGCAAAAAAACAATGGATTTAGGCCCAGATCTCTGTACTGGGGTGAATGTATCATATTGTTCTGCATTCTGTCCATCAACCGTTGTTTTTGCATTTGTCACCCCGAGTGGGACGGGTATGCTGAGACGTGAGTCCTGTGCTCTCCGCACCACTGGAGTCAAGCTATCCTTGCTGAAGACGGCTGATAGCCAGAAACTGGTCCTAGGATGCTTGATTCCGGTGCAGGGGAGACATGGCTTGGCAGTTCGGGCTGGACTGTTCCTGTTCCCATGAGGCACAGGGTCAAGGCTTATTTGCATATGGCCATGTCTGAACTGGGGTAGTGTGGAGTGCAAAACAACAATGGATTTAGATCCAGATCTCTGTACTGGGGTGAATGTATAACATTGTTCTGCATTCTGTCCATCAACCGTTGATTTTGCATTTGTCACCCCGAGTGGGACGGGTATGCTCAGACGTGAGTCCTGTGCTCTCCACACCACTGGAGTCAAGCTATCCTTGCTGATGACGGCTGATAGCCAGAAAACCATCCTAGGATGCTTGATTCCGGTCCAGGGGAGACATTGCTTGGCATTTCAGGCTGGACTGTTCCTGTTCCTGTGAAGCACAGGGTCATGGCTTATTTGCATATGGCCATGTCTGAACTGGGGTAGTGTGGAGTGCAAAAAAACAATGGATTTAGGCCCAGATCTCTGTACTGGGGTGAATGTATCATATTGTTCTGCATTCTGTCCATCAACCGTTGTTTTTGCATTTGTCACCCCGAGTGGGACGGGTATGCTCAGACGTGAGTCCTGTGCTCTCCACACCACTGGAGTCAAGCTATCCTTGCTGATGACGGCTGATAGCCAGAAAACCGTCCTAGGATGCTTGATTCCGGTCCAGGGGAGACATTGCTTGGCATTTCAGGCTGGACTGTTCCTGTTCCTGTGAAGCACAGGGTCATGGCTTATTTGCATATGGCCATGTCTGAACTGGGGTAGTGTGGAGTGCAAAAAAACAATGGATTTAGGCCCAGATCTCTGTACTGGGGTGAATGTATGACATTGTACTGCATTCTGTCCATCAACTGTTGTTTTTGCATTTGTCACCCCGAGTGGAACGGGTATGCTCAGACGTGAGTGCCGTGCTCTCCACACCACTGAAGTCAAGCTATCCTGGCTGATGACGGCCGATAGCCAGAAACTGGTCTTAGGATGCTTGATTCCGGTCCAGGGGAGACATTGCTTGGCAGTTCGGGCTGGACTGTTCCTGTTCCCATGAGGCACAGGGTCAAGGCTTATTTGCATATGGCCATGTCTGAACTGGGGTAGTGTGGAGTGCAAAAAACAATGGATTTAGGCCCAGATCTCTGTACTGGGGTGAATTTATAACATTGTTCTGCATTCTGTCCATCAACCGTTGTTTTTGCATTTGTCACCCCGAGTGGGACGGGTATGCTCAGATGTGAGTCCTGTGCTCTCCACACCACTGGAGTCAAGCTATCCTTGCTGATGACGGCTGATAGCAAGAAACCCGTCCTAGGATGATTGGTTCCCGTCCAGGGGAGACATCGATTGGCATTTCAGGCTGGAATGTTCCTGTTCCCATGAGGCACAGGGTCAAGGCGTATTTGCATATGGCCATGTCTGAACTGGGGTAGTGTGGAGTGCAAAAAAACAATGGATTTAGGCCCAGATCTCTGTACTGGGGTAAATGTATGATATTGTTTTGCATTCTATCCATCAACTGTTGTTTTTGCATTTGTCACACCGAGTGGAACGGGTATGCTCAGACGTGAGTGCCCTGCTCTCCACACCACTGAAGTCAAGCTATCCTGGCTGATGACGGCTGATAGCCAGAAACTGGTCCTAGGATGCTTGATTCTGGTCCAGGGGAGACATGGCTTGGCAGTTCGGGCTGGACTGTTCCTGTTCCCATGAGGCACAGGGTCAAAGCTTATTTGCATATGGCCATGTCTGAACTGGGGTAGTGTGGAGTGCAAAAAAACAATGGATTTAGGCCCAGATCTATGTACTGGGGTGAATGTATAACATTGTTCTGCATTCTGTCCATCAACCGTTGTTATTGCATTTATCACCCCGAGTGGGACGGGTATGCTCAGATGTGGGTCCTGTGCTTTCCACACCACTGGAGTCAAGCTATCCTTCCTGATGACGGCTGACAGCCAGAAACCGGTCGTAGGATGCTTGATTCCGGTCCAGGGAAGACATGGCTTGGCAGTTCTAGCTGGACAGTTCCCATGAGGCACAGGGTCAAGGCTGAATTGCATATGGCCATGTCTGAACTGAGGTGGTGTGGAGTGCAAAAGAAAATGATGGATTTAGGCCCAGATCTCTGTTCTGGGTTGAATGTATGACATTGTTCTGCATTCTGTCCATCAACTGTTGTTTTTGCATTTGTCACCCCAAGTTGGACGGGTATGCTCAGACGTGAGTCCCATGCTCTCCACACCACTGGAGTCAAGATATCCTGGCTGATGACGGCTGATAGCAGGAAACAGGTTCTAGGATGCTTGATTCCGGTCCAGGGAAGAAATGATTTGGCAGGTCTGGCTGGACTGTTCCCATGAGGCACAGGGTCAAGGCTCATGTGCATATGGCCATGTCTGAACTTGGGTGGTGTGGAGTGCAAACAAATGATGGATTTAGGCCCAGATCTCTGTACTGGGGTGAATGTATGACCTTGTTCTGCATTCTGTCCATCAACTGTTTTTTTTGCATTTGTCACCCTGAGTGGGACGGGTATGCTCAGACGTGAGTCCCGTGCTTTCCACACCACTGGAGTCAAGCTATCCTGGCTGATGACGGCTGATAGCCAGAAACCGGTCCTAGGATGCTTGATTCCGGTCCAGGGAAGACATGGCTTGGCAGTTCGGGTTGGACTGTTCCCATGAGGCACAGGGTCAAGGCTGATTTGCATATGGCCATGTCTGAAGTGGGGTTGTGTGGAGTGCAAAAAAATGATGGATTTAGGCCCAGATCTCTGTACTGAGGTGAATGTATGACAGTGTTCTGCATTCTGTCATTCAACTGTTGTTTTTGCATTTGTCACCCCGAGTGGGATAGGTATGCTCAGATGTAATTACCGTGCTCTCCACACCACTGGAGTCAAGCTTTCCTGGCTGATGATGACTGATAGCAAGAAACCGGTCCTGGGATGCTTGATTCCGGTCCAGGGAAGACATATCTTGGCAGTTCAGGCTGGACTGTTGCCATGAGGCACAGGGTCAAGGCTGATTTGCATATGGCCTTGTCTGAACTGGGGTGGTGCGGAGTGCAAAAAACGATGGATTTAGGCCCAGATCTCTGTACTGGGGTGAATGTATAATATTGTTCTGCATTCTGTCCATCAACCGTTGTTTTTGCATTTGTCACCCCGAGTGGGACGGGTATGCTCAGACGTGAGTCCTGTGCTCTCCACACCACTGGAGTCAAGCTATCCTTGCTGAAGACGGCTGATAGCCAGAAACTGGTCCTAGGATGCTTGATTCCGGTGCAGGGGAGACATGGCTTGGCAGTTCGGGCTGGACTGTTCCTGTTCCCATGAGGCACAGGGTCAAGGCTTATTTGCATATGGCCATGTCTGAACTGGGGTAGTGTGGAGTGCAAAAAAACAATGGATTTAGATCCAGATCTCTGTACTGGGGTGAATGTATAACATTGTTCTGCATTCTGTCCATCAACCGTTGTTTTTGCATTTGTCACCCCGAGTGGGACGGGTATGCTCAGACGTGAGTCCTGTGCTCTCCACACCACTGGAGTCAAGCTATCCTTGCTGATGATGGCTGATAGCCAGAAAACCGTACTAGGATGCTTGATTCCGGTCCAGGGGAGATATTGCTTGGCATTTCAGGCTGGACTGTTCCTGTTCCTGTGAAGCACAGGGTCATGGCTTATTTGCATATGGCCATGTCTGAACTGGGGTAGTGTGGAGTGCAAAAAAACTATGGATTTAGGCCCAGATCTCTGTACTGGGGTGAATGTATGACATTGTTCTGCATTCTGTCCATCAACTGTTGTTTTTGAATTTGTCACCCCGAGTGGAACGGGTATGCTCAGACGTGAGTGCCGTGCTCTCCACACCACTGAAGTCAAGCTATCCTGGCTGATGACGGCCGATAGCCAGAAACTGGTCTCAGGATGCTTGATTCCGGTCCAGGGGAGACATGGCTTGGCAGTTCGGGCTGGACTGTTCCTGTTCCCATGAGGCACAGGGTCAAGGCTTATTTGCATATGGCCATGTCTGAACTGGGGTAGTGTGGAGTGCAAAAAACAATGGATTTAGGCCCAGATCTCTGTACTGGGGTGAATGTATAACATTGTTCTGCATTCTGTCCATCAACCGTTGTTTTTGCATTTGTCACCCCGAGTGGGACGGGTATGCTCAGACGTGAGTCCTGTGCTCTCCATACCACTGGTGTCAAGCTATCCTTGCTGATGACGGCTGATAGCCAGAAACCCGTCCTAGGATGATTGGTTCCCGTCCATGGGAGACATCGCTTGGCATTTCAGGCTGGACTGTTCCTGTTCCCATGAGGCACAGGGTCAAGGCGTATTTGCATATGGCCATGTCTGAACTGGGGTAGTGTGGAGTGCAAAAAAACAATGGATTTAGGCCCAGATCTCTGTACTGGGGTAAATATATGATATTGTTCTGCATTCTCTCCATCAACTGTTGTTTTTGCATTTGTCACACCGACTGCAACGGTATGCTCAGACGTGAGTGCCCTGCTCTCCACACCACTGAAGTCAAGCTATCCTGGCTGATGACGGCTGATAGCCAGAAACTGGTCCTAGGGTGCTTGATTCTGGTCCAGGGGAGACATGGCTTGGCAGTTCGGGCTGGATTGTTCCTGTTCCCATGAGGCACAGGGTCAAAGCTTATTTGCATATGGCCATGTCTGAACTGGGGTAGTGTGGAGTGCAAAAAAACAATGGATTTAGGCCCAGATCTATGTACTGGGGTGAATGTATAACATTGTTCTGCATTCTGTCCATCAACCGTTGTTATTGCATTTATCACCCCGAGTGGGACGGGTATGCTCAGATGTGAGTCCTGTGCTCTCCACACCACTGGAGTCAAGCTATCCTTCCTGATGACGGCTGACAGCCAGAAACCGGTCGTAGGATGCTTGATTCCGGTCCAGGGAAGACATGGCTTGGCAGTTCTAGCTGGACAGTTCCCATGAGGCACAGGGTCAAGGCTGATTTGCATATGGCCATGTCTGAACTGAGGTGGTGTGGAGTGCAAAAGAAAATGATGGATTTAGGCCCAGATCTCTGTTCTGGGTTGAATGTATGACATTGTTCTGCATTCTGTCCATCAAATGTTGTTTTTGCATTTGTCACCCCAAGTTGGACGGGTATACTCAGACGTGAGTCCCATGCTCTCCACACCACTGGAGTCAAGCTATCCTGGCTGATGACGGCTGATAGCCAGAAACCGGTCCTAGGATGCTTGATTGCGGTCCAGGGAAGACATGGCTTGGCAGTTCGGGTTGGACTGTTCCCATGAGGCACAGGGTCAAGGCTGATTTGCATATGGCCATGTCTGAAGTGGGGTTGTGTGGAGTGCAAAAAAATGATGGATTTAGGCCCAGATCTCTGTACTGAGGTGAATGTATGACAGTGTTCTGCATTCTGTCATTCAACTGTTGTTTTTGCATTTGTCACCCCGAGTGGGATAGGTATGCTCAGATGCAATTACCGTGCTCTCCACACCGCTGGAGTCAAGCTTTCCTGGCTGATGATGACTGATAGCAAGAAACCGGTCTTGGGATGCTTGATTCCGGTCCAGGGAAGACATATCTTGGCAGTTCAGGCTGGACTGTTGCCATGAGGCACAGGGTCAAGGCTGATTTGCATATGGCCTTGTCTGAACTGGGGTGGTGCGGAGTGCAAAAAACGATGGATTTAGGCCCAGATCTCTGTACTGGGGTGAATGTATAATATTGTTCTGCATTCTGTCCATCAACCGTTGTTTTTGCATTTGTCACCCCGAGTGGGACGGGTATGCTCAGACGTGAGTCCTGTGCTCTCCACACCACTGGAGTCAAGCTATCCTTGCTGAAGACGGCTGATAGCGAGAAACTGGTCCTAGGATGCTTGATTCCGGTGCAGGGGAGACATGGCTTGGCAGTTCGGGCTGGACTGTTCCTGTTCCCATGAGGCACAGGGTCAAGGCTTATTTGCATATGGCCATGTCTGAACTGGGGTAGTGTGGAGTGCAAAACAACAATGGATTTAGATCCAGATCTCTGTACTGGGGTGAATGTATAACATTGTTCTGCATTCTGTCCATCAACCGTTGTTTTTGCATTTGTCACCCCGAGTGGGACGGGTATGCTCAGACGTGAGTCCTGTGCTCTCCACACCACTGGAGTCAAGCTATCCTTGCTGATGACGGCTGATAGCCAGAAAACCGTCCTAGGATGCTTGATTCCGGTCCAGGGGAGACATTGCTTGGCATTTCAGGCTGGACTGTTCCTGTTCCTGTGAAGCACAGGGTCATGGCTTATTTGCATATGGCCATGTCTGAACTGGGGTAGTGTGGAGTGCAAAAAAACAATGGATTTAGGCCCAGATCTCTGTACTGGGGTGAATGTATGACATTGTTCTGCATTCTGTCCATCAACTGTTGTTTTTGCATTTGTCACCCCGAGTGGAACGGGTATGCTCAGACGTGAGTGCCGTGCTCTCCACACCACTGAAGTCAAGCTATCCTGGCTGATGACGGCCGATAGCCAGAAACTGGTCTTAGGATGCTTGATTCCGGTCCAGGGGAGACATTGCTTGGCAGTTCGGGCTGGACTGTTCCTGTTCCCATGAGGCACAGGGTCAAGGCTTATTTACATATGGGCATGTCTGAACTGGGGTAGTGTGGAGTGCAAAAAACAATGGATTTAGGCCCAGATCTCTGTACTGGGGTGAATGTATAACATTGTTCTGCATTCTGTCCATCAACCGTTGTTTTTGCATTTGTCACCCCGAGTGGGACGGGTATGCTCAGACGTGAGTCCTGTGCTCTCCACACCACTGGAGTCAAGCTATCCTTGCTGATGACGGCTGATAGCCAGAAACCCGTCCTAGGATGATTGGTTCCCGTCCAGGGGAGACATCGATTGGCATTTCAGGCTGGACTGTTCCTGTTCCCATGAGGCACAGGGTCAAGGCGTATTTGCATATGGCCATGTCTGAACTGGGGTAGTGTGGAGTGCAAAAAAACAATGGATTTAGGCCCAGATCTCTGTACTGGGGTAAATGTATGATATTGTTCTGCATTCTGTCCATCAACTGTTGTTTTTGCATTTGTCACACCGAGTGGAACGGGTATGCTCAGACGTGAGTGCCCTGCTCTCCACACTACTGAAGTCAAGCTATCCTGGCTGATGCCGGCTGATAGCCAGAAACTGGTCCTAGGATGCTTGATTCTGGTCCAGGGGAGACATGGCTTGGCAGTTCGGGCTGGACTGTTCCTGTTCCCATGAGGCACAGGGTCAAAGCTTATTTGCATATGGCCATGTCTGAACTGGGGTAGTGTGGAGTGCAAAAAAACAATGGATTTAGGCCCAGATCTCTGTACTGGGGTAAATGTATGATATTGTTCTGCATTCTATCCATCAACTGTTGTTTTTGCATTTGTCACACCGAGTGGAACGGGTATGCTCAGACGTGAGTGCCCTGCTCTCCACACCACTGAAGTCAAGCTATCCTGGCTGATGACGGCTGATAGCCAGAAACTGGTCCTAGGATGCTTGATTCTGGTCCAGGGGAGACATGGCTTGGCAGTTCGGGCTGGACTGTTCCTGTTCCCATGAGGCACAGGGTCAAAGCTTATTTGCATATGGCCATGTCTGAACTGGGGTAGTGTGGAGTGCAAAAAAACAATGGATTTAGGCCCAGATCTATGTACTGGGGTGAATGTATAACATTGTTCTGCATTCTGTCCATCAACCGTTGTTATTGCATTTATCACCCCGAGTGGGACGGGTATGCTCAGATGTGGGTCCTGTGCTTTCCACACCACTGGAGTCAAGCTATCCTTCCTGATGACGGCTGACAGCCAGAAACCGGTCGTAGGATGCTTGATTCCGGTCCAGGGAAGACATGGCTTGGCAGTTCTAGCTGGACAGTTCCCATGAGGCACAGGGTCAAGGCTGATTTGCATATGGCCATGTCTGAACTGAGGTGGTGTGGAGTGCAAAAGAAAATGATGGATTTAGGCCCAGATCTCTGTTCTGGGTTGAATGTATGACATTGTTCTGCATTCTGTCCATCAACTGTTGTTTTTGCATTTGTCACCCCAAGTTGGACGGGTATGCTCAGACGTGAGTCCCATGCTCTCCACACCACTGGAGTCAAGATATCCTGGCTGATGACGGCTGATAGCAGGAAACAGGTTCTAGGATGCTTGATTCCGGTCCAGGGAAGAAATGACTTGGCAGTTCTGGCTGGACTGTTCCCATGAGGCACAGGGTCAAGGCTCATGTGCATATGGCCATGTCTGAACTTGGGTGGTGTGGAGTGCAAACAAATGATGGATTTAGGCCCAGATCTCTGTACTGGGGTGAATGTATGACCTTGTTCTGCATTCTGTCCATCAACTGTTTTTTTTGCATTTGTCACCCTGAGTGGGACGGGTATGCTCAGACGTGAGTCCCGTGCTTTCCACACCACTGGAGTCAAGCTATCCTGGCTGATGACGGCTGATAGCCAGAAACCGGTCCTAGGATGCTTGATTCCGGTCCAGGGAAGACATGGCTTGGCAGTTCGGGTTGGACTGTTCCCATGAGGCACAGGGTCAAGGCTGATTTGCATATGGCCATGTCTGAAGTGGGGTTGTGTGGAGTGCAAAAAAATGATGGATTTAGGCCCAGATCTCTGTACTGAGGTGAATGTATGACAGTGTTCTGCATTCTGTCATTCAACTGTTGTTTTTGCATTTGTCACCCCGAGTGGGATAGGTATGCTCAGATGTAATTACCGTGCTCTCCACACCACTGGAGTCAAGCTTTCCTGGCTGATGATGACTGATAGCAAGAAACCGGTCCTGGGATGCTTGATTCCGGTCCAGGGAAGACATATCTTGGCAGTTCAGGCTGGACTGTTGCCATGAGGCACAGGGTCAAGGCTGATTTGCATATGGCCTTGTCTGAACTGGGGTGGTGCGGAGTGCAAAAAACGATGGATTTAGGCCCAGATCTCTGTACTGGGGTGAATGTATAATATTGTTCTGCATTCTGTCCATCAACCGTTGTTTTTGCATTTGTCACCCCGAGTGGGACGGGTATGCTCAGACGTGAGTCCTGTGCTCTCCACACCACTGGAGTCAAGCTATCCTTGCTGAAGACGGCTGATAGCCAGAAACTGGTCCTAGGATGCTTGATTCCGGTGCAGGGGAGACATGGCTTGGCAGTTCGGGCTGGACTGTTCCTGTTCCCATGAGGCACAGGGTCAAGGCTTATTTGCATATGGCCATGTCTGAACTGGGGTAGTGTGGAGTGCAAAAAAACAATGGATTTAGATCCAGATCTCTGTACTGGGGTGAATGTATAACATTGTTCTGCATTCTGTCCATCAACCGTTGTTTTTGCATTTGTCACCCCGAGTGGGACGGGTATGCTCAGACGTGAGTCCTGTGCTCTCCACACCACTGGAGTCAAGCTATCCTTGCTGATGACGGCTGATAGCCAGAAAACCGTACTAGGATGCTTGATTCCGGTCCAGGGGAGATATTGCTTGGCATTTCAGGCTGGACTGTTCCTGTTCCTGTGAAGCACAGGGTCATGGCTTATTTGCATATGGCCATGTCTGAACTGGGGTAGTGTGGAGTGCAAAAAAACAATGGATTTAGGCCCAGATCTCTGTACTGGGGTGAATGTATGACATTGTTCTGCATTCTGTCCATCAACTGTTGTTTTTGCATTTGTCACCCCGAGTGGAACGGGTATGCTCAGACGTGAGTGCCGTGCTCTCCACACCACTGAAGTCAAGCTATCCTGGCTGATGACGGCCGATAGCCAGAAACTGGTCTCAGGATGCTTGATTCCGGTCCAGGGGAGACATGGCTTGGCAGTTCGGGCTGGACTGTTCCTGTTCCCATGAGGCACAGGGTCAAGGCTTATTTGCATATGGCCATGTCTGAACTGGGGTAGTGTGGAGTGCAAAAAACAATGGATTTAGGCCCAGATCTCTGTACTGGGGTGAATGTATAACATTGTTCTGCATTCTGTCCATCAACCGTTGTTTTTGCATTTGTCACCCCGAGTGGGACGGGTATGCTCAGACGTGAGTCCTGTGCTCTCCATACCACTGGTGTCAAGCTATCCTTGCTGATGACGGCTGATAGCCAGAAACCCGTCCTAGGATGATTGGTTCCCGTCCATGGGAGACATCGCTTGGCATTTCAGGCTGGACTGTTCCTGTTCCCATGAGGCACAGGGTCAAGGCGTATTTGCATATGGCCATGTCTGAACTGGGGTAGTGTGGAGTGCAAAAAAACAATGGATTTAGGCCCAGATCTCTGTACTGGGGTAAATATATGATATTGTTCTGCATTCTCTCCATCAACTGTTGTTTTTGCATTTGTCACACCGACTGCAACGGTATGCTCAGACGTGAGTGCCCTGCTCTCCACACCACTGAAGTCAAGCTATCCTGGCTGATGACGGCTGATAGCCAGAAACTGGTCCTAGGATGATTGGTTCCCGTCCATGGGAGACATCGCTTGGCATTTCAGGCTGGACTGTTCCTGTTCCCATGAGGCACAGGGTCAAGGCGTATTTGCATATGGCCATGTCTGAACTGGGGTAGTGTGGAGTGCAAAAAAAACAATGGATTTAGGCCCAGATCTCTGTACTGGGGTAAATATATGATATTGTTCTGCATTCTCTCCATCAACTGTTGTTTTTGCATTTGTCACACCGACTGCAACGGTATGCTCAGACGTGAGTGCCCTGCTCTCCACACCACTGAAGTCAAGCTATCCTGGCTGATGACGGCTGATAGCCAGAAACTGGTCCTAGGGTGCTTGATTCTGGTCCAGGGGAGACATGGCTTGGCAGTTCGGGCTGGACTGTTCCTGTTCCCATGAGGCACAGGGTCAAAGCTTATTTGCATATGGCCATGTCTGAACTGGGGTAGTGTGGAGTGCAAAAAAACAATGGATTTAGGCCCAGATCTATGTACTGGGGTGAATGTATAACATTGTTCTGCATTCTGTCCATCAACCGTTGTTATTGCATTTATCACCCCGAGTGGGACGGGTATGCTCAGATGTGAGTCCTGTGCTCTCCACACCACTGGAGTCAAGCTATCCTTCCTGATGACGGCTGACAGCCAGAAACCGGTCGTAGGATGCTTGATTCCGGTCCAGGGAAGACATGGCTTGGCAGTTCTAGCTGGACAGTTCCCATGAGGCACAGGGTCAAGGCTGATTTGCATATGGCCATGTCTGAACTGAGGTGGTGTGGAGTGCAAAAGAAAATGATGGATTTAGGCCCAGATCTCTGTTCTGGGTTGAATGTATGACATTGTTCTGCATTCTGTCCATCAAATGTTGTTTTTGCATTTGTCACCCCAAGTTGGACGGGTATACTCAGACGTGAGTCCCATGCTCTCCACACCACTGGAGTCAAGCTATCCTGGCTGATGACGGCTGATAGCCAGAAACCGGTCCTAGGATGCTTGATTGCGGTCCAGGGAAGACATGGCTTGGCAGTTCGGGTTGGACTGTTCCCATGAGGCACAGGGTCAAGGCTGATTTGCATATGGCCATGTCTGAAGTGGGGTTGTGTGGAGTGCAAAAAAATGATGGATTTAGGCCCAGATCTCTGTACTGAGGTGAATGTATGACAGTGTTCTGCATTCTGTCATTCAACTGTTGTTTTTGCATTTGTCACCCCGAGTGGGATAGGTATGCTCAGATGCAATTACCGTGCTCTCCACACCGCTGGAGTCAAGCTTTCCTGGCTGATGATGACTGATAGCAAGAAACCGGTCTTGGGATGCTTGATTCCGGTCCAGGGAAGACATATCTTGGCAGTTCAGGCTGGACTGTTGCCATGAGGCACAGGGTCAAGGCTGATTTGCATATGGCCTTGTCTGAACTGGGGTGGTGCGGAGTGCAAAAAACGATGGATTTAGGCCCAGATCTCTGTACTGGGGTGAATGTATAATATTGTTCTGCATTCTGTCCATCAACCGTTGTTTTTGCATTTGTCACCCCGAGTGGGACGGGTATGCTCAGACGTGAGTCCTGTGCTCTCCACACCACTGGAGTCAAGCTATCCTTGCTGAAGACGGCTGATAGCGAGAAACTGGTCCTAGGATGCTTGATTCCGGTGCAGGGGAGACATGGCTTGGCAGTTCGGGCTGGACTGTTCCTGTTCCCATGAGGCACAGGGTCAAGGCTTATTTGCATATGGCCATGTCTGAACTGGGGTAGTGTGGAGTGCAAAACAACAATGGATTTAGATCCAGATCTCTGTACTGGGGTGAATGTATAACATTGTTCTGCATTCTGTCCATCAACCGTTGTTTTTGCATTTGTCACCCCGAGTGGGACGGGTATGCTCAGACGTGAGTCCTGTGCTCTCCACACCACTGGAGTCAAGCTATCCTTGCTGATGACGGCTGATAGCCAGAAAACCGTCCTAGGATGCTTGATTCCGGTCCAGGGGAGACATTGCTTGGCATTTCAGGCTGGACTGTTCCTGTTCCTGTGAAGCACAGGGTCATGGCTTATTTGCATATGGCCATGTCTGAACTGGGGTAGTGTGGAGTGCAAAAAAACAATGGATTTAGGCCCAGATCTCTGTACTGGGGTGAATGTATGACATTGTTCTGCATTCTGTCCATCAACTGTTGTTTTTGCATTTGTCACCCCGAGTGGAACGGGTATGCTCAGACGTGAGTGCCGTGCTCTCCACACCACTGAAGTCAAGCTATCCTGGCTGATGACGGCCGATAGCCAGAAACTGGTCTTAGGATGCTTGATTCCGGTCCAGGGGAGACATTGCTTGGCAGTTTGGGCTGGACTGTTCCTGTTCCCATGAGGCACAGGGTCAAGGCTTATTTGCATATGGGCATGTCTGAACTGGGGTAGTGTGGAGTGCAAAAAACAATGGATTTAGGCCCAGATCTCTGTACTGGGGTGAATGTATAACATTGTTCTGCATTCTGTCCATCAACCGTTGTTTTTGCATTTGTCACCCCGAGTGGGACGGGTATGCTCAGACGTGAGTCCTGTGCTCTCCACACCACTGGAGTCAAGCTATCCTGGCTGATGCCGGCTGATAGCCAGAAACTGGTCCTAGGATGCTTGATTCTGGTCCAGGGGAGACATGGCTTGGCAGTTCGGGCTGGACTGTTCCTGTTCCCATGAGGCACAGGGTCAAAGCTTATTTGCATATGGCCATGTCTGAACTGGGGTAGTGTGGAGTGCAAAAAAACAATGGATTTAGGCCCAGATCTCTGTACTGGGGTAATTGTATAACATTGTTCTGCATTCTGTCCATCAACCGTTGTTATTGCATTTATCACCCCGAGTGGGACGGGTATGCTCAGATGTGGGTCCTGTGCTTTCCACACCACTGGAGTCAAGCTATCCTTCCTGATGACGGCTGACAGCCAGAAACCGGTCGTAGGATGCTTGATTCCGGTCCAGGGAAGACATGGCTTGGCAGTTCTAGCTGGACAGTTCCCATGAGGCACAGGGTCAAGGCTGATTTGCATATGGCCATGTCTGAACTGAGGTGGTGTGGAGTGCAAAAGAAAATGATGGATTTAGGCCCAGATCTCTGTTCTGGGTTGAATGTATGACATTGTTCTGCATTCTGTCCATCAACTGTTGTTTTTGCATTTGTCACCCCAAGTTGGACGGGTATGCTCAGACGTGAGTCCCATGCTCTCCACACCACTGGAGTCAAGATATCCTGGCTGATGACGGCTGATAGCAGGAAACAGGTTCTAGGATGCTTGATTCCGGTCCAGGGAAGACATGACTTGGCAGTTCTGGCTGGACTGTTCCCATGAGGCACAGGGTCAAGGCTCATGTGCATATGGCCATGTCTGAACGTGGGTGGTGTGGAGTGCAAACAAATGATGGATTTAGGCCCAGATCTCTGTACTGGGGTGAATGTATGACCTTGTTCTGCATTCTGTCCATCAACTGTTTTTTTTGCATTTGTCACCCTGAGTGGGACGGGTATGCTCAGACGTGAGTCCCATGCTTTCCACACCACTGGAGTCAAGCTATCCTGGCTGATGACGGCTGATAGCCAGAAACCGGTCCTAGGATGCTTGATTCCGGTCCAGGGAAGACATGGCTTGGCAGTTCGGGTTGGACTGTTCCCATGAGGCACAGGGTCAAGGCTGATTTGCATATGGCCATGTCTGAAGTGGGGTTGTGTGGAGTGCAAAAAAATGATGGATTTAGGCCCAGATCTCTGTACTGAGGTGAATGTATGACAGTGTTCTGCATTCTGTCATTCAACTGTTGTTTTTGCATTTGTCACCCCGAGTGGGATAGGTATGCTCAGATGTAATTACCGTGCTCTCCACACCACTGGAGTCAAGCTTTCCTGGCTGATGATGACTGATAGCAAGAAACCGGTCCTGGGATGCTTGATTCCGGTCCAGGGAAGACATATCTTGGCAGTTCAGGCTGGACTGTTGCCATGAGGCACAGGGTCAAGGCTGATTTGCATATGGCCTTGTCTGAACTGGGGTGGTGCGGAGTGCAAAAAACGATGGATTTAGGCCCAGATCTCTGTACTGGGGTGAATGTATAATATTGTTCTGCATTCTGTCCATCAACCGTTGTTTTTGCATTTGTCACCCCGAGTGGGACGGGTATGCTCAGACGTGAGTCCTGTGCTCTCCACACCACTGGAGTCAAGCTATCCTTGCTGAAGACGGCTGATAGCCAGAAACTGGTCCTAGGATGCTTGATTCCGGTGCAGGGGAGACATGGCTTGGCAGTTCGGGCTGGACTGTTCCTGTTCCCATGAGGCACAGGGTCAAGGCTTATTTGCATATGGCCATGTCTGAACTGGGGTAGTGTGGAGTGCAAAAAAACAATGGATTTAGATCCAGATCTCTGTACTGGGGTGAATGTATAACATTGTTCTGCATTCTGTCCATCAACCGTTGTTTTTGCATTTGTCACCCCGAGTGGGACGGGTATGCTCAGACGTGAGTCCTGTGCTCTCCACACCACTGGAGTCAAGCTATCCTTGCTGATGACGGCTGATAGCCAGAAAACCGTACTAGGATGCTTGATTCCGGTCCAGGGGAGATATTGCTTGGCATTTCAGGCTGGACTGTTCCTGTTCCTGTGAAGCACAGGGTCATGGCTTATTTGCATATGGCCATGTCTGAACTGGGGTAGTGTGGAGTGCAAAAAAACAATGGATTTAGGCCCAGATCTCTGTACTGGGGTGAATGTATGACATTGTTCTGCATTCTGTCCATCAACTGTTGTTTTTGCATTTGTCACCCCGAGTGGAACGGGTATGCTCAGACGTGAGTGCCGTGCTCTCCACACCACTGAAGTCAAGCTATCCTGGCTGATGACGGCCGATAGCCAGAAACTGGTCTCAGGATGCTTGATTCCGGTCCAGGGGAGACATGGCTTGGCAGTTCGGGCTGGACTGTTCCTGTTCCCATGAGGCACAGGGTCAAGGCTTATTTGCATATGGCCATGTCTGAACTGGGGTAGTGTGGAGTGCAAAAAACAATGGATTTAGGCCCAGATCTCTGTACTGGGGTGAATGTATAACATTGTTCTGCATTCTGTCCATCAACCGTTGTTTTTGCATTTGTCACCCCGAGTGGGACGGGTATGCTCAGACGTGAGTCCTGTGCTCTCCACACCACTGAAGTCAAGCTATCCTGGCTGATGACGGCCGATAGCCAGAAACTGGTCTCAGGATGATTGGTTCCCGTCCATGGGAGACATCGCTTGGCATTTCAGGCTGGACTGTTCCTGTTCCCATGAGGCACAGGGTCAAGGCGTATTTGCATATGGCCATGTCTGAACTGGGGTAGTGTGGAGTGCAAAAAAACAATGGATTTAGGCCCAGATCTCTGTACTGGGGTAAATATATGATATTGTTCTGCATTCTCTCCATCAACTGTTGTTTTTGCATTTGTCACACCGACTGCAACGGTATGCTCAGACGTGAGTGCCCTGCTCTCCACACCACTGAAGTCAAGCTATCCTGGCTGATGACGGCTGATAGCCAGAAACTGGTCCTAGGATGATTGGTTCCCGTCCATGGGAGACATCGCTTGGCATTTCAGGCTGGACTGTTCCTGTTCCCATGAGGCACAGGGTCAAGGCGTATTTGCATATGGCCATGTCTGAACTGGGGTAGTGTGGAGTGCAAAAAAAACAATGGATTTAGGCCCAGATCTCTGTACTGGGGTAAATATATGATATTGTTCTGCATTCTCTCCATCAACTGTTGTTTTTGCATTTGTCACACCGACTGCAACGGTATGCTCAGACGTGAGTGCCCTGCTCTCCACACCACTGAAGTCAAGCTATCCTGGCTGATGACGGCTGATAGCCAGAAACTGGTCCTAGGGTGCTTGATTCTGGTCCAGGGGAGACATGGCTTGGCAGTTCGGGCTGGACTGTTCCTGTTCCCATGAGGCACAGGGTCAAAGCTTATTTGCATATGGCCATGTCTGAACTGGGGTAGTGTGGAGTGCAAAAAAACAATGGATTTAGGCCCAGATCTATGTACTGGGGTGAATGTATAACATTGTTCTGCATTCTGTCCATCAACCGTTGTTATTGCATTTATCACCCCGAGTGGGACGGGTATGCTCAGATGTGAGTCCTGTGCTCTCCACACCACTGGAGTCAAGCTATCCTTCCTGATGACGGCTGACAGCCAGAAACCGGTCGTAGGATGCTTGATTCCGGTCCAGGGAAGACATGGCTTGGCAGTTCTAGCTGGACAGTTCCCATGAGGCACAGGGTCAAGGCTGATTTGCATATGGCCATGTCTGAACTGAGGTGGTGTGGAGTGCAAAAGAAAATGATGGATTTAGGCCCAGATCTCTGTTCTGGGTTGAATGTATGACATTGTTCTGCATTCTGTCCATCAAATGTTGTTTTTGCATTTGTCACCCCAAGTTGGACGGGTATACTCAGACGTGAGTCCCATGCTCTCCACACCACTGGAGTCAAGCTATCCTGGCTGATGACGGCTGATAGCCAGAAACCGGTCCTAGGATGCTTGATTGCGGTCCAGGGAAGACATGGCTTGGCAGTTCGGGTTGGACTGTTCCCATGAGGCACAGGGTCAAGGCTGATTTGCATATGGCCATGTCTGAAGTGGGGTTGTGTGGAGTGCAAAAAAATGATGGATTTAGGCCCAGATCTCTGTACTGAGGTGAATGTATGACAGTGTTCTGCATTCTGTCATTCAACTGTTGTTTTTGCATTTGTCACCCCGAGTGGGATAGGTATGCTCAGATGCAATTACCGTGCTCTCCACACCGCTTGAGTCAAGCTTTCCTGGCTGATGATGACTGATAGCAAGAAACCGGTCTTGGGATGCTTGATTCCGGTCCAGGGAAGACATATCTTGGCAGTTCAGGCTGGACTGTTGCCATGAGGCACAGGGTCAAGGCTGATTTGCATATGGCCTTGTCTGAACTGGGGTGGTGCGGAGTGCAAAAAACGATGGATTTAGGCCCAGATCTCTGTACTGGGGTGAATGTATAATATTGTTCTGCATTCTGTCCATCAACCGTTGTTTTTGCATTTGTCACCCCGAGTGGGACGGGTATGCTCAGACGTGAGTCCTGTGCTCTCCACACCACTGGAGTCAAGCTATCCTTGCTGAAGACGGCTGATAGCGAGAAACTGGTCCTAGGATGCTTGATTCCGGTGCAGGGGAGACATGGCTTGGCAGTTCGGGCTGGACTGTTCCTGTTCCCATGAGGCACAGGGTCAAGGCTTATTTGCATATGGCCATGTCTGAACTGGGGTAGTGTGGAGTGCAAAACAACAATGGATTTAGATCCAGATCTCTGTACTGGGGTGAATGTATAACATTGTTCTGCATTCTGTCCATCAACCGTTGTTTTTGCATTTGTCAACCCGAGTGGGACGGGTATGCTCAGACGTGAGTCCTGTGCTCTCCACACCACTGGAGTCAAGCTATCCTTGCTGATGACGGCTGATAGCCAGAAAACCGTCCTAGGATGCTTGATTCCGGTCCAGGGGAGACATTGCTTGGCATTTCAGGCTGGACTGTTCCTGTTCCTGTGAAGCACAGGGTCATGGCTTATTTGCATATGGCCATGTCTGAACTGGGGTAGTGTGGAGTGCAAAAAAACAATGGATTTAGGCCCAGATCTCTGTACTGGGGTGAATGTATGACATTGTTCTGCATTCTGTCCATCAACTGTTGTTTTTGCATTTGTCACCCCGAGTGGAACGGGTATGCTCAGACGTGAGTCCTGTGCTCTCCACACCACTGAAGTCAAGCTATCCTGGCTGATGACGGCCGATAGCCAGAAACTGGTCTTAGGATGCTTGATTCCGGTCCAGGGGAGACATTGCTTGGCAGTTTGGGCTGGACTGTTCCTGTTCCCATGAGGCACAGGGTCAAGGCTTATTTGCATATGGGCATGTCTGAACTGGGGTAGTGTGGAGTGCAAAAAACAATGGATTTAGGCCCAGATCTCTGTACTGGGGTGAATGTATAACATTGTTCTGCATTCTGTCCATCAACCGTTGTTTTTGCATTTGTCACCCCGAGTGGGACGGGTATGCTCAGACGTGAGTCCTGTGCTCTCCACACCACTGGAGTCAAGCTATCCTGGCTGATGCCGGCTGATAGCCAGAAACTGGTCCTAGGATGCTTGATTCTGGTCCAGGGGAGACATGGCTTGGCAGTTCGGGCTGGACTGTTCCTGTTCCCATGAGGCACAGGGTCAAAGCTTATTTGCATATGGCCATGTCTGAACTGGGGTAGTGTGGAGTGCAAAAAAACAATGGATTTAGGCCCAGATCTCTGTACTGGGGTAATTGTATAACATTGTTCTGCATTCTGTCCATCAACCGTTGTTATTGCATTTATCACCCCGAGTGGGACGGGTATGCTCAGATGTGGGTCCTGTGCTTTCCACACCACTGGAGTCAAGCTATCCTTCCTGATGACGGCTGACAGCCAGAAACCGGTCGTAGGATGCTTGATTCCGGTCCAGGGAAGACATGGCTTGGCAGTTCTAGCTGGACAGTTCCCATGAGGCACAGGGTCAAGGCTGATTTGCATATGGCCATGTCTGAACTGAGGTGGTGTGGAGTGCAAAAGAAAATGATGGATTTAGGCCCAGATCTCTGTTCTGGGTTGAATGTATGACATTGTTCTGCATTCTGTCCATCAACTGTTGTTTTTGCATTTGTCACCCCAAGTTGGACGGGTATGCTCAGACGTGAGTCCCATGCTCTCCACACCACTGGAGTCAAGATATCCTGGCTGATGACGGCTGATAGCAGGAAACAGGTTCTAGGATGCTTGATTCCGGTCCAGGGAAGACATGACTTGGCAGTTCTGGCTGGACTGTTCCCATGAGGCACAGGGTCAAGGCTCATGTGCATATGGCCATGTCTGAACGTGGGTGGTGTGG
Organism: Lissotriton helveticus; assembly: GCF_964261635.1. Lineage (NCBI taxonomy): Eukaryota > Metazoa > Chordata > Amphibia > Caudata > Salamandridae > Lissotriton > Lissotriton helveticus. Next base: position 337,475,008 of record NC_136063.1, on the reverse strand, counting down.
AGTGCAAACAAATGATGGATTTAGGCCCAGATCTCTGTACTGGGGTGAATGTATGACCTTGTTCTGCATTCTGTCCATCAACTGTTTTTTTTGCATTTGTCACCCTGAGTGGGACGGGTATGCTCAGACGTGAGTCCCATGCTTTCCACACCACTGGAGTCAAGCTATCCTGGCTGATGACGGCTGATAGCCAGAAACCGGTCCTAGGATGCTTGATTCCGGTCCAGGGAAGACATGGCTTGGCAGTTCGGGTTGGACTGTTCCCATGAGGCACAGGGTCAAGGCTGATTTGCATATGGCCATGTCTGAAGTGGGGTTGTGTGGAGTGCAAAAAAATGATGGATTTAGGCCCAGATCTCTGTACTGAGGTGAATGTATGACAGTGTTCTGCATTCTGTCATTCAACTGTTGTTTTTGCATTTGTCACCCCGAGTGGGATAGGTATGCTCAGATGTAATTACCGTGCTCTCCACACCACTGGAGTCAAGCTTTCCTGGCTGATGATGACTGATAGCAAGAAACCGGTCCTGGGATGCTTGATTCCGGTCCAGGGAAGACATATCTTGGCAGTTCAGGCTGGACTGTTGCCATGAGGCACAGGGTCAAGGCTGATTTGCATATGGCCTTGTCTGAACTGGGGTGGTGCGGAGTGCAAAAAACGATGGATTTAGGCCCAGATCTCTGTACTGGGGTGAATGTATAATATTGTTCTGCATTCTGTCCATCAACCGTTGTTTTTGCATTTGTCACCCCGAGTGGGACGGGTATGCTCAGACGTGAGTCCTGTGCTCTCCACACCACTGGAGTCAAGCTATCCTTGCTGAAGACGGCTGATAGCCAGAAACTGGTCCTAGGATGCTTGATTCCGGTGCAGGGGAGACATGGCTTGGCAGTTCGGGCTGGACTGTTCCTGTTCCCATGAGGCAGAGGGTCAAGGCTTATTTGCATATGGCCATGTCTGAACTGGGGTAGTGTGGAGTGCAAAAAAACAATGGATTTAGATCCAGATCTCTGTACTGGGGTGAATGTATAACATTGTTCTGCATTCTGTCCATCAACCGTTGTTTTTGCATTTGTCACCCCGAGTGGGACGGGTATGCTCAGACGTGAGTCCTGTGCTCTCCACACCACTGGAGTCAAGCTATCCTTGCTGATGACGGCTGATAGCCAGAAAACCGTCCTAGGATGCTTGATTCCGGTCCAGGGGAGACATTGCTTGGCATTTCAGGCTGGACTGTTCCTGTTCCTGTGAAGCACAGGGTCATGGCTTATTTGCATATGGCCATGTCTGAACTGGGGTAGTGTGGAGTGCAAAAAAACAATGGATTTAGGCCCAGATCTCTGTACTGGGGTGAATGTATGACATTGTTCTGCATTCTGTCCATCAACTGTTGTTTTTGCATTTGTCACCCCGAGTGGAACGGGTATGCTCAGACGTGAGTGCCGTGCTCTCCACACCACTGAAGTCAAGCTATCCTGGCTGATGACGGCCGATAGCCAGAAACTGGTCTCAGGATGCTTGATTCCGGTCCAGGGGAGACATGGCTTGGCAGTTCGGGCTGGACTGTTCCTGTTCCCATGAGGCACAGGGTCAAGGCTTATTTGCATATGGCCATGTCTGAACTGGGGTAGTGTGGAGTGCAAAAAACAATGGATTTAGGCCCAGATCTCTGTACTGGGGTGAATGTATAACATTGTTCTGCATTCTGTCCATCAACCGTTGTTTTTGCATTTGTCACCCCGAGTGGGACGGGTATGCTCAGACGTGAGTCCTGTGCTCTCCATACCACTGGTGTCAAGCTATCCTTGCTGATGACGGCTGATAGCCAGAAACCCGTCCTAGGATGATTGGTTCCCGTCCATGGGAGACATCGCTTGGCATTTCAGGCTGGACTGTTCCTGTTCCCATGAGGCACAGGGTCAAGGCGTATTTGCATATGGCCATGTCTGAACTGGGGTAGTGTGGAGTGCAAAAAAACAATGGATTTAGGCCCAGATCTCTGTACTGGGGTAAATATATGATATTGTTCTGCATTCTGTCCATCAACTGTTGTTTTTGCATTTGTCACACCGACTGCAACGGTATGCTCAGACGTGAGTGCCCTGCTCTCCACACCACTGAAGTCAAGCTATCCTGGCTGATGACGGCTGATAGCCAGAAACTGGTCCTAGGGTGCTTGATTCTGGTCCAGGGGAGACATGGCTTGGCAGTTCGGGCTGGACTGTTCCTGTTCCCATGAGGCACAGGGTCAAAGCTTATTTGCATATGGCCATGTCTGAACTGGGGTAGTGTGGAGTGCAAAAAAACAATGGATTTAGGCCCAGATCTATGTACTGGGGTGAATGTATAACATTGTTCTGCATTCTGTCCATCAACCGTTGTTATTGCATTTATCACCCCGAGTGGGACGGGTATGCTCAGATGTGAGTCCTGTGCTCTCCACACCACTGGAGTCAAGCTATCATTCCTGATGACGGCTGACAGCCAGAAACCGGTCGTAGGATGCTTGATTCCGGTCCAGGGAAGACATGGCTTGGCAGTTCTAGCTGGACAGTTCCCATGAGGCACAGGGTCAAGGCTGATTTGCATATGGCCATGTCTGAACTGAGGTGGTGTGGAGTGCAAAAGAAAATGATGGATTTAGGCCCAGATCTCTGTTCTGGGTTGAATGTATGACATTGTTCTGCATTCTGTCCATCAAATGTTGTTTTTGCATTTGTCACCCCAAGTTGGACGGGTATGCTCAGACGTGAGTCCCATGCTCTCCACACCACTGGAGTCAAGCTATCCTGGCTGATGACGGCTGATAGCCAGAAACCGGTCCTAGGATGCTTGATTGCGGTCCAGGGAAGACATGGCTTGGCAGTTCGGGTTGGACTGTTCCCATGAGGCACAGGGTCAAGGCTGATTTGCATATGGCCATGTCTGAAGTGGGGTTGTGTGGAGTGCAAAAAAATGATGGATTTAGGCCCAGATCTCTGTACTGAGGTGAATGTATGACAGTGTTCTGCATTCTGTCATTCAACTGTTGTTTTTGCATTTGTCACCCCGAGTGGGATAGGTATGCTCAGATGCAATTACCGTGCTCTCCACACCGCTGGAGTCAAGCTTTCCTGGCTGATGATGACTGATAGCAAGAAACCGGTCTTGGGATGCTTGATTCCGGTCCAGGGAAGACATATCTTGGCAGTTCAGGCTGGACTGTTGCCATGAGGCACAGGGTCAAGGCTGATTTGCATATGGCCTTGTCTGAACTGGGGTGGTGCGGAGTGCAAAAAACGATGGATTTAGGCCCAGATCTCTGTACTGGGGTGAATGTATAATATTGTTCTGCATTCTGTCCATCAACCGTTGTTTTTGCATTTGTCACCCCGAGTGGGACGGGTATGCTCAGACGTGAGTCCTGTGCTCTCCACACCACTGGAGTCAAGCTATCCTTGCTGAAGACGGCTGATAGCGAGAAACTGGTCCTAGGATGCTTGATTCCGGTGCAGGGGAGACATGGCTTGGCAGTTCGGGCTGGACTGTTCCTGTTCCCATGAGGCACAGGGTCAAGGCTTATTTGCATATGGCCATGTCTGAACTGGGGTAGTGTGGAGTGCAAAACAACAATGGATTTAGATCCAGATCTCTGTACTGGGGTGAATGTATAACATTGTTCTGCATTCTGTCCATCAACCGTTGTTTTTGCATTTGTCACCCCGAGTGGGACGGGTATGCTCAGACGTGAGTCCTGTGCTCTCCACACCACTGGAGTCAAGCTATCCTTGCTGATGACGGCTGATAGCCAGAAAACCGTCCTAGGATACTTGATTCCGGTCCAGGGGAGACATTGCTTGGCATTTCAGGCTGGACTGTTCCTGTTCCTGTGAAGCACAGGGTCATGGCTTATTTGCATATGGCCATGTCTGAACTGGGGTAGTGTGGAGTGCAAAAAAACAATGGATTTAGGCCCAGATCTCTGTACTGGGGTGAATGTATGACATTGTTCTGCATTCTGTCCATCAACTGTTGTTTTTGCATTTGTCACCCCGAGTGGAACGGGTATGCTCAGACGTGAGTGCCGTGCTCTCCACACCACTGAAGTCAAGCTATCCTGGCTGATGACGGCCGATAGCCAGAAACTGGTCTTAGGATGCTTGATTCCGGTCCAGGGGAGACATTGCTTGGCAGTTCGGGCTGGACTGTTCCTGTTCCCATGAGGCACAGGGTCAAGGCTTATTTGCATATGGGCATGTCTGAACTGGGGTAGTGTGGAGTGCAAAAAACAATGGATTTAGGCCCAGATCTCTGTACTGGGGTGAATGTATAACATTGTTCTGCATTCTGTCCATCAACCGTTGTTTTTGCATTTGTCACCCCGAGTGGGACGGGTATGCTCAGACGTGAGTCCTGTGCTCTCCACACCACTGGAGTCAAGCTATCCTTGCTGATGACGGCTGATAGCCAGAAACCCGTCCTAGGATGATTGGTTCCCGTCCAGGGGAGACATCGATTGGCATTTCAGGCTGGACTGTTCCTGTTCCCATGAGGCACAGGGTCAAGGCGTATTTGCATATGGCCATGTCTGAACTGGGGTAGTGTGGAGTGCAAAAAAACAATGGATTTAGGCCCAGATCTCTGTACTGGGGTAAATGTATGATATTGTTCTGCATTCTGTCCATCAACTGTTGTTTTTGCATTTGTCACACCGAGTGGAACGGGTATGCTCAGACGTGAGTGCCCTGCTCTCCACACTACTGAAGTCAAGCTATCCTGGCTGATGCCGGCTGATAGCCAGAAACTGGTCCTAGGATGCTTGATTCTGGTCCAGGGGAGACATGGCTTGGCAGTTCGGGCTGGACTGTTCCTGTTCCCATGAGGCACAGGGTCAAAGCTTATTTGCATATGGCCATGTCTGAACTGGGGTAGTGTGGAGTGCAAAAAAACAATGGATTTAGGCCCAGATCTCTGTACTGGGGTAATTGTATAACATTGTTCTGCATTCTGTCCATCAACCGTTGTTATTGCATTTATCACCCCGAGTGGGACGGGTATGCTCAGATGTGGGTCCTGTGCTTTCCACACCACTGGAGTCAAGCTATCCTTCCTGATGACGGCTGACAGCCAGAAACCGGTCGTAGGATGCTTGATTCCGGTCCAGGGAAGACATGGCTTGGCAGTTCTAGCTGGACAGTTCCCATGAGGCACAGGGTCAAGGCTGATTTGCATATGGCCATGTCTGAACTGAGGTGGTGTGGAGTGCAAAAGAAAATGATGGATTTAGGCCCAGATCTCTGTTCTGGGTTGAATGTATGACATTGTTCTGCATTCTGTCCATCAACTGTTGTTTTTGCATTTGTCACCCCAAGTTGGACGGGTATGCTCAGACGTGAGTCCCATGCTCTCCACACCACTGGAGTCAAGATATCCTGGCTGATGACGGCTGATAGCAGGAAACAGGTTCTAGGATGCTTGATTCCGGTCCAGGGAAGACATGACTTGGCAGTTCTGGCTGGACTGTTCCCATGAGGCACAGGGTCAAGGCTCATGTGCATATGGCCATGTCTGAACTTGGGTGGTGTGGAGTGCAAACAAATGATGGATTTAGGCCCAGATCTCTGTACTGGGGTGAATGTATGACCTTGTTCTGCATTCTGTCCATCAACTGTTTTTTTTGCATTTGTCACCCTGAGTGGGACGGGTATGCTCAGACGTGAGTCCCATGCTTTCCACACCACTGGAGTCAAGCTATCCTGGCTGATGACGGCTGATAGCCAGAAACCGGTCCTAGGATGCTTGATTCCGGTCCAGGGAAGACATGGCTTGGCAGTTCGGGTTGGACTGTTCCCATGAGGTACAGGGTCAAGGCTGATTTGCATATGGCCATGTCTGAAGTGGGGTTGTGTGGAGTGCAAAAAAATGATGGATTTAGGCCCAGATCTCTGTACTGAGGTGAATGTATGACAGTGTTCTGCATTCTGTCATTCAACTGTTGTTTTTGCATTTGTCACCCCGAGTGGGATAGGTATGCTCAGATGTAATTACCGTGCTCTCCACACCACTGGAGTCAAGCTTTCCTGGCTGATGATGACTGATAGCAAGAAACCGGTCCTGGGATGCTTGATTCCGGTCCAGGGAAGACATATCTTGGCAGTTCAGGCTGGACTGTTGCCATGAGGCACAGGGTCAAGGCTGATTTGCATATGGCCTTGTCTGAACTGGGGTGGTGCGGAGTGCAAAAAATGATGGATTTAGGCCCAGATCTCTGTACTGGGGTGAATGTATAATATTGTTCTGCATTCTGTCCATCAACCGTTGTTTTTGCATTTGTCACCCCGAGTGGGACGGGTATGCTCAGACGTGAGTCCTGTGCTCTCCACACCACTGGAGTCAAGCTATCCTTGCTGAAGGCGGCTGATAGCCAGAACCTGGTCCTAGGATGCTTGATTCCGGTGCAGGGGAGACATGGCTTGGCAGTTCGGGCTGGACTGTTCCTGTTCCCATGAGGCACAGGGTCGAGGCTTATTTGCAAATGGCCATGTCTGAACTGGGGTAGTGTGGAGTGCAAAAAAACAATGGATTTAGATCCAGATCTCTGTACTGGGGTGAATGTATAACATTGTTCTGCATTCTGTCCATCAACCGTTGTTTTTGCATTTGTCACCCCGAGTGGGACGGGTATGCTCAGACGTGAGTCCTGTGCTCTCCACACCACTGGAGTCAAGCTATCCTTGCTGATGACGGCTGATAGCCAGAAAACCGTCCTAGGATGCTTGATTCCGGTACAGGGGAGACATTGCTTGGCATTTCAGGCTGGACTGTTCCTGTTCCTGTGAAGCACAGGGTCATGGCTTATTTGCATATGGCCATGTCTGAACTGGGGTAGTGTGGAGTGCAAAAAAACAATGGATTTAGGCCCAGATCTCTGTACTGGGGTGAATGTATCATATTGTTCTGCATTCTGTCCATCAACCGTTGTTTTTGCATTTGTCACCCCGAGTGGGACGGGTATGCTCAGACGTGAGTCCTGTGCTCTCCGCACCACTGGAGTCAAGCTATCCTTGCTGAAGACGGCTGATAGCCAGAAACTGGTCCTAGGATGCTTGATTCCGGTGCAGGGGAGACATGGCTTGGCAGTTCGGGCTGGACTGTTCCTGTTCCCATGAGGCACAGGGTCAAGGCTTATTTGCATATGGCCATGTCTGAACTGGGGTAGTGTGGAGTGCAAAACAACAATGGATTTAGATCCAGATCTCTGTACTGGGGTGAATGTATAACATTGTTCTGCATTCTGTCCATCAACCGTTGTTTTTGCATTTGTCACCCGAGTGGGACGGGTATGCTCAGACGTGAGTCCTGTGCTCTCCACACCACTGGGGTCAAGCTATCCTTGCTGATGACGGCTGATAGCCAGAAAACCGTCCTAGGATGCTTGATTCCGGTCCAGGGGAGACATTGCTTGGCATTTCAGGCTGGACTGTTCCTGTTCCTGTGAAGCACAGGGTCATGGCTTATTTGCATATGGCCATGTCTGAACTGGGGTAGTGTGGAGTGCAAAAAAACAATGGATTTAGGCCCAGATCTCTGTACTGGGGTGAATGTATGACATTGTACTGCATTCTGTCCATCAACTGTTGTTTTTGCATTTGTCACCCCGAGTGGAACGGGTATGCTCAGACGTGAGTGCCGTGCTCTCCACACCACTGAAGTCAAGCTATCCTGGCTGATGACGGCCGATAGCCAGAAACTGGTCTTAGGATGCTTGATTCCGGTCCAGGGGAGACATTGCTTGGCAGTTCGGGCTGGACTGTTCCTGTTCCCATGAGGCACAGGGTCAAGGCTTATTTGCATATGGCCATGTCTGAACTGGGGTAGTGTGGAGTGCAAAAAACAATGGATTTAGGCCCAGATCTCTGTACTGGGGTGAATGTATAACATTGTTCTGCATTCTGTCCATCAACCGTTGTTTTTGCATTTGTCACCCCGAGTGGGACGGGTATGCTCAGACGTGAGTCCTGTGCTCTCCACACCACTGGAGTCAAGCTATCCTTGCTGATGACGGCTGATACCAAGAAACCCGTCCTAGGATGATTGGTTCCCGTCCAGGGGAGACATCGATTGGCATTTCAGGCTGGACTGTTCCTGTTCCCATGAGGCACAGGGTCAAGGCGTATTTGCATATGGCCATGTCTGAACTGGGGTAGTGTGGAGTGCAAAAAAACAATGGATTTAGGCCCAGATCTCTGTACTGGGGTAAATGTATGATATTGTTCTGCATTCTATCCATCAACTGTTGTTTTTGCATTTGTCACACCGAGTGGAACGGGTATGCTCAGACGTGAGTGCCCTGCTCTCCACACCACTGAAGTCAAGCTATCCTGGCTGATGACGGCTGATAGCCAGAAACTGGTCCTAGGATGCTTGATTCTGGTCCAGGGGAGACATGGCTTGGCAGTTCGGGCTGGACTGTTCCTGTTCCCATGAGGCACAGGGTCAAAGCTTATTTGCATATGGCCATGTCTGAACTGGGGTAGTGTGGAGTGCAAAAAAACAATGGATTTAGGCCCAGATCTATGTACTGGGGTGAATGTATAACATTGTTCTGCATTCTGTCCATCAACCGTTGTTATTGCATTTATCACCCCGAGTGGGACAGGTATGCTCAGATGAGGGTCCTGTGCTTTCTACACCACTGGAGTCAAGCTATCCTTCCTGATGACGGCTGACAGCCAGAAACCGGTCGTAGGATGCTTGATTCCGGTCCAGGGAAGACATGGCTTGGCAGTTCTAGCTGGACAGTTCCCATGAGGCACAGGGTCAAGGCTGATTTGCATATGGCCATGTCTGAACTGAGGTGGTGTGGAATGCAAAAGAAAATGATGGATTTAGGCCCAGATCTCTGTTCTGGGTTGAATGTATGACATTGTTCTGCATTCTGTCCATCAACTGTTGTTTTTGCATTTGTCACCCCAAGTTGGACGGGTATGCTCAGACGTGAGTCCCATGCTCTCCACACCACTGGAGTCAAGATATCCTGGCTGATGACGGCTGATAGCAGGAAACAGGTTCTAGGATGCTTGATTCCGGTCCAGGGAAGAAATGACTTGGCAGTTCTGGCTGGACTGTTCCCATGAGGCACAGGGTCAAGGCTCATGTGCATATGGCCATGTCTGAACTTGGGTGGTGTGGAGTGCAAAAGAAAATGATGGATTTAGTCCCAGATCTCTGTTCTGGGTTGAATGTATGACATTGTTCTGCATTCTGTCCATCAACTGTTGTTTTTCATTTGTCACCCCAAGTTGGACGGGTATGCTCAGACGTGAGTCCCATGCTCTCCACACCACTGGAGTCAAGATATCCTGGCTGATGACGGCTGATAGCAGGAAACAGGTTCTAGGATGCTTGATTCCGGTCCAGGGAAGACATGACTTGGCAGTTCTGGCTGGACTGTTCCCATGAGGCACAGGGTCAAGGCTCATGTGCATATGGCCATGTCTGAACGTGGGTGGTGTGGAGTGCAAACAAATGATGGATTTAGGCCCAGATCTCTGTACTGGGGTGAATGTATGACCTTGTTCTGCATTCTGTCCATCAACTGTTTTTTTTGCATTTGTCACCCTGAGTGGGACGGGTATGCTCAGACGTGAGTCCCATGCTTTCCACACCACTGGAGTCAAGCTATCCTGGCTGATGACGGCTGATAGCCAGAAACCGGTCCTAGGATGCTTGATTCCGGTCCAGGGAAGACATGGCTTGGCAGTTCGGGTTGGACTGTTCCCATGAGGCACAGGGTCAAGGCTGATTTGCATATGGCCATGTCTGAAGTGGGGTTGTGTGGAGTGCAAAAAAATTATGGATTTAGGCCCAGATCTCTGTACTGAGGTGAATGTATGACAGTGTTCTGCATTCTGTCATTCAACTGTTGTTTTTGCATTTGTCACCCCGAGTGGGATAGGTATGCTCAGATGTAATTACCGTGCTCTCCACACCACTGGAGTCAAGCTTTCCTGGCTGATGATGACTGATAGCAAGAAACCGGTCCTGGGATGCTTGATTCCGGTCCAGGGAAGACATATCTTGGCAGTTCAGGCTGGACTGTTGCCATGAGGCACAGGGTCAAGGCTGATTTGCATATGGCCTTGTCTGAACTGGGGTGGTGCGGAGTGCAAAAAATGATGGATTTAGGCCCAGATCTCTGTACTGGGGTGAATGTATAATATTGTTCTGCATTCTGTCCATCAACCGTTGTTTTTGCATTTGTCACCCCGAGTGGGACGGGTATGCTCAGACGTGAGTCCTGTGCTCTCCACACCACTGGAGTCAAGCTATCCTTGCTGAAGACGGCTGATAGCCAGAAACTGGTCCTAGGATGCTTGATTCCGGTGCAGGGGAGACATGGCTTGGCAGTTCGGGCTGGACTGTTCCTGTTCCCATGAGGCACAGGGTCGAGGCTTTTTTGCAAATGGCCATGTCTGAACTGGGGTAGTGTGGAGTGCAAAAAAACAATGGATTTAGATCCAGATCTCTGTACTGGGGTGAATGTATAACATTGTTCTGCATTCTGTCCATCAACCGTTGTTTTTGCATTTGTCACCCCGAGTGGGACGGGTATGCTCAGACGTGAGTCCTGTGCTCTCCACACCACTGGAGTCAAGCTATCCTTGCTGATGACGGCTGATAGCCAGAAAACCGTCCTAGGATGCTTGATTCCGGTCCAGGGGAGACATTGCTTGGCATTTCAGGCTGGACTGTTCCTGTACCTGTGAAGCACAGGGTCATGGCTTATTTGCATATGGCCATGTCTGAACTGGGGTAGTGTGGAGTGCAAAAAAACAATGGATTTAGGCCCAGATCTCTGTACTGGGGTGAATGTATCATATTGTTCTGCATTCTGTCCATCAACCGTTGTTTTTGCATTTGTCACCCCGAGTGGGACGGGTATGCTCAGACGTGAGTCCTGTGCTCTCCGCACCACTGGAGTCAAGCTATCCTTGCTGAAGACGGCTGATAGCCAGAAACTGGTCCTAGGATGCTTGATTCCGGTGCAGGGGAGACATGGCTTGGCAGTTCGGGCTGGACTGTTCCTGTTCCCATGAGGCACAGGGTCAAGGCTTATTTGCATATGGCCATGTCTGAACTGGGGTAGTGTGGAGTGCAAAACAACAATGGATTTAGATCCAGATCTCTGTACTGGGGTGAATGTATAACATTGTTCTGCATTCTGTCCATCAACCGTTGTTTTTGCATTTGTCACCCCGAGTGGGACGGGTATGCTCAGACGTGAGTCCTGTGCTCTCCACACCACTGGAGTCAAGCTATCCTTGCTGATGACGGCTGATAGCCAGAAAACCGTCCTAGGATGCTTGATTCCGGTCCAGGGGAGACATTGCTTGGCATTTCAGGCTGGACTGTTCCTGTTCCTGTGAAGCACAGGGTCAAGGCTCATGTGCATATGGCCATGTCTGAACTTGGGTGGTGTGGAGTGCAAACAAATGATGGATTTAGGCCCAGATCTCTGTACTGGGGTGAATGTATGACATTGTACTGCATTCTGTCCATCAACTGTTGTTTTTGCATTTGTCACCCCGAGTGGAACGGGTATGCTCAGACGTGAGTGCCGTGCTCTCCACACCACTGAAGTCAAGCTATCCTGGCTGATGACGGCCGATAGCCAGAAACTGGTCTTAGGATGCTTGATTCCGGTCCAGGGGAGACATTGCTTGGCAGTTCGGGCTGGACTGTTCCTGTTCCCATGAGGCACAGGGTCAAGGCTTATTTGCATATGGCCATGTCTGAACTGGGGTAGTGTGGAGTGCAAAAAACAATGGATTTAGGCCCAGATCTCTGTACTGGGGTGAATGTATAACATTGTTCTGCATTCTGTCCATCAACCGTTGTTTTTGCATTTGTCACCCCGAGTGGGACGGGTATGCTCAGACGTGAGTCCTGTGCTCTCCACACCACTGGAGTCAAGCTATCCTTGCTGATGACGGCTGATAGCAAGAAACCCGTCCTAGGATGATTGGTTCCCGTCCAGGGGAGACATCGATTGGCATTTCAGGCTGGAATGTTCCTGTTCCCATGAGGCACAGGGTCAAGGCGTATTTGCATATGGCCATGTCTGAACTGGGGTAGTGTGGAGTGCAAAAAAACAATGGATTTAGGCCCAGATCTCTGTACTGGGGTAAATGTATGATATTGTTCTGCATTCTATCCATCAACTGTTGTTTTTGCATTTGTCACACCGAGTGGAACGGGTATGCTCAGACGTGAGTGCCCTGCTCTCCACACCACTGAAGTCAAGCTATCCTGGCTGATGACGGCTGATAGCCAGAAACTGGTCCTAGGATGCTTGATTCTGGTCCAGGGGAGACATGGCTTGGCAGTTCGGGCTGGACTGTTCCTGTTCCCATGAGGCACAGGGTCAAAGCTTATTTGCATATGGCCATGTCTGAACTGGGGTAGTGTGGAGTGCAAAAAAACAATGGATTTAGGCCCAGATCTATGTACTGGGGTGAATGTATAACATTGTTCTGCATTCTGTCCATCAACCGTTGTTATTGCATTTATCACCCCGAGTGGGACGGGTATGCTCAGATGTGGGTCCTGTGCTTTCCACACCACTGGAGTCAAGCTATCCTTCCTGATGACGGCTGACAGCCAGAAACCGGTCGTAGGATGCTTGATTCCGGTCCAGGGAAGACATGGCTTGGCAGTTCTAGCTGGACAGTTCCCATGAGGCACAGGGTCAAGGCTGATTTGCATATGGCCATGTCTGAACTGAGGTGGTGTGGAGTGCAAAAGAAAATGATGGATTTAGGCCCAGATCTCTGTTCTGGGTTGAATGTATGACATTGTTCTGCATTCTGTCCATCAACTGTTGTTTTTGCATTTGTCACCCCAAGTTGGACGGGTATGCTCAGACGTGAGTCCCATGCTCTCCACACCACTGGAGTCAAGATATCCTGGCTGATGACGGCTGATAGCAGGAAACAGGTTCTAGGATGCTTGATTCCGGTCCAGGGAAGAAATGACTTGGCAGTTCTGGCTGGACTGTTCCCATGAGGCACAGGGTCAAGGCTCATGTGCATATGGCCATGTCTGAACTTGGGTGGTGTGGAGTGCAAACAAATGATGGATTTAGGCCCAGATCTCTGTTCTGGGTTGAATGTATGACATTGTTCTGCATTCTGTCCATCAACTGTTGTTTTTGCATTTGTCACCCCAAGTTGGACGGGTATGCTCAGACGTGAGTCCCATGCTCTCCACACCACTGGAGTCAAGATATCCTGGCTGATGACGGCTGATAGCAGGAAACAGGTTCTAGGATGCTTGATTCCGGTCCAGGGAAGACATGGCTTGGCAGTTCGGGTTGGACTGTTCCCATGAGGCACAGGGTCAAGGCTGATTTGCATATGGCCATGTCTGAAGTGGGGTTGTGTGGAGTGCAAAAAAATGATGGATTTAGGCCCAGATCTCTGTACTGAGGTGAATGTATGACAGTGTTCTGCATTCTGTCATTCAACTGTTGTTTTTGCATTTGTCACCCCGAGTGGGATAGGTATGCTCAGATGTAATTACCGTGCTCTCCACACCACTGGAGTCAAGCTTTCCTGGCTGATGATGACTGATAGCAAGAAACCGGTCCTGGGATGCTTGATTCCGGTCCAGGGAAGACATATCTTGGCAGTTCAGGCTGGACTGTTGCCCTGAGGCACAGGGTCAAGGCTGATTTGCATATGGCCTTGTCTGAACTGGGGTGGTGCGGAGTGCAAAAAACGATGGATTTAGGCCCAGATCTCTGTACTGGGGTGAATGTATAATATTGTTCTGCATTCTGTCCATCAACCGTTGTTTTTGCATTTGTCACCCCGAGTGGGACGGGTATGCTCAGACGTGAGTCCTGTGCTCTCCACACCACTGGAGTCAAGCTATCCTTGCTGAAGACGGCTGATAGCCAGAAACTGGTCCTAGGATGCTTGATTCCGGTGCAGGGGAGACATGGGTTGGCAGTTCGGGCTGGACTGTTCCTGTTCCCATGAGGCACAGGGTCAAGGCTTATTTGCATATGGCCATGTCTGAACTGGGGTAGTGTGGAGTGCAAAAAAACAATGGATTTAGATCCAGATCTCTGTACTGGGGTGAATGTATAACATTGTTCTGCATTCTGTCCATCAACCGTTGTTTTTGCATTTGTCACCCCGAGTGGGACGGGTATGCTCAGACGTGAGTCCTGTGCTCTCCACACCACTGGAGTCAAGCTATCCTTGCTGATGACGGCTGATAGCCAGAAAACCGTCCTAGGATGCTTGATTCCGGTCCAGGGGAGACATTGCTTGGCATTTCAGGCTGAATTGTTCCTGTTCCTGTGAAGCACAGGGTCATGGCTTATTTGCATATGGCCATGTCTGAACTGGGGTAGTGTGGAGTGCAAAAAAACAATGGATTTAGGCCCAGATCTCTGTACTGGGGTGAATGTATGACATTGTTCTGCATTCTGTCCATCAACTGTTGTTTTTGCATTTGTCACCCCGAGTGGAACGGGTATGCTCAGACGTGAGTGCCGTGCTCTCCACACCACTGAAGTCAAGCTATCCTGGCTGATGACGGCCGATAGCCAGAAACTGGTCTCAGGATGCTTGATTCCGGTCCAGGGGAGACATGGCTTGGCAGTTCGGGCTGGACTGTTCCTGTTCCCATGAGGCACAGGGTCAAGGCTTATTTGCATATGGCCATGTCTGAACTGGGGTAGTGTGGAGTGCAAAAAACAATGGATTTAGGCCCAGATCTATGTACTGGGGTGAATGTATAACATTGTTCTGCATTCTGTCCATCAACCGTTGTTATTGCATTTATCACCCCGAGTGGGACGGGTATGCTCAGATGTGGGTCCTGTGCTTTCCACACCACTGGAGTCAAGCTATCCTTCCTGATGACGGCTGACAGCCAGAAACCGGTCGTAGGATGCTTGATTCCGGTCCAGGGAAGACATGGCTCGGCAGTTCTAGCTGGACAGTTCCCATGAGGCACAGGGTCAAGGCTCATGTGCATATGGCCATGTCTGAACTTGGGTGGTGTGGAGTGCAAACAAATGATGGATTTAGGCCCAGATCTCTGTACTGGGGTGAATGTATTACCTTGTTCTGCATTCTGTCCATCAACTGTTTTTTTTGCATTTGTCACCCTGAGTGGGACGGGTATGCTCAGACGTGAGTCCCGTGCTTTCCACACCACTGGAGTCAAGCTATCCTGGCTGATGACGGCTGATAGACAGAAACAGGTCCTAGGATGCTTGATTCCAGTCCAGGGAAGACATGGCTTGGCAGTTCTAGCTGGACAGTTCCCATGAGGCACAGGGTCAAGGCTGATTTGCATATGGCCATGTCTGAACTGAGGTGGTGTGGAGTGAAAAAGAAAATGATGGATTTAGGCCCAGATCTCTGTTCTGGGTTGAATGTATGACATTGTTCTGCATTCTGTCCATCAACTGTTGTTTTTGCATTTGTCACCCTGAGTTGGACGGGTATGCTCAGACGTGAGTCCCGTGCTCCCCACACCACTGGAGTCAAGCTATCCTGGCTGATGACGGCTGATAGACAGAAACAGGTCCTAGGATGCTTGATTCCAGTCCAGGGAAGACATGGCTTGGCAGTTCGGGCTGGACTGCTCCCATGAGGCACAGGGTCAAGGCTGATATGCATATGGCCATGTCTGAACTGGGGTGGTGTGGAGTGCAAAAAAACAATGGATTTAAGCCCAGATCTCTGTACTGGGGTAAATGTATGACATTGTTCTGCATTCTGTCCATCAACTGTTGTTTTTGCATTTGTCAACCCGAGTGGGACAGGTATGCTCAGACGTGAGTCCCGTGCTCTCCACACCACTGGAGTCAAGCTATCCTGGCTGATGACGGCTGATAGCCACAAACCGGTCCTATGATGCTTTATTCCGGTCCTGAGAAGACATGGCTTGGCAGTTCAGGCTGGACTGTTCCCATGAGGCACAGGGTCAAGGCTGATTTGCATATGGCCATGTTTGAACTGGGGTGGTGTGGAGTGCAAATAAACGATGGATTTAGGCCCAGATCTCTGTACTGCGGTGAATGTATGACATTGTTCTGCATTCTGTCCATTAACTGTTGTCTTTGCATTTGTCACCCCGAGTGGGAATGGTATGCTCAGACATGAGTCCCGTGCTCTCCACACCACTGGAGTCAAGCTACCCTGGCTGATGACAGCTGATAGCCAGAAACCGGTCCTAGGATACTTTATTCAGGTCCAGGGAAGACATGACTTGACAGTTTGGGCTGGACTGTTCCCATGAGGCACAGGGTCAAGACTGATTTGCTTATGGCCATGTCTGAACTGGGGTGGTGTGGAGTACTAAAAACGATGGATTTAGGCCTAGATCTCTGTACTGGGGTGAATGTATGACATTGTTCTGCATTCTGTCCATCAACTGTTGTTTTTGCATTTGTCACCCTGAGTTGGTCAGGTATGCTCAGACGTAAGTCCCGTGCTCTCCACACCACTGGAGTCAAGCGACCCTGACTGATGACGGCTGATAGCCAGACACCGGTCCTAGGATGCTTGATTCCGGTAAAGGGAAGACATGGCTTGGCAGTTCGGGCTGGACTGTTCCCATGAGGCACAGGATCAAGGCTGATGTGCATATGGCCATGTCTGAACTGGGGTGGTGTGGAGTGCAAAAAAACAATGGATTTAAGCCCAGATCTCTGTACTGGGGTGAATGCATGACATTGTTCTGCATTCTGTCCATCAACTGTTGTTTCTGTATTTGTCACCCCGAGTGGGACGGGTATGCTCAGTCGTGAGTCCCGTGCTCTCCACACCACTGGAGTCAAGCTATCCTGACTGATGACGGCTCATATCCAGAAACCGGTCCTAGGATGCTTGATTCTGGTCCAGGGAAGACATGGCTTGGCAGTTCGTCTGGACTGTTCCCATGAGGCACAGGGTCAAGGCTGATTTGCATATGGCCATGTCTGAACTGGTGTGGTGTGGAGTGCAAAAAAAACAATGGATTTAGGCCCAGAGCTCTGTACTGGGGTTTATGTATGACATTGTTCTAGATTCTGTCCATCAACTGTTGTTTTTGCATTTTTCACCACAAGTGGGACGGGTAGGCTCAAACGTGAGTCCCGTGTTCTCCACACCACTGAAGTCAAGCTATCCTGGCTGATGACGGCTGATAGCCAGAAACCGGTCCTAGGATGCTTGATTCCGGTCCTGAGAAGACATGGCTTGGCAGTTCAGGCTGGACTGTTCCCATGAGGCACAGGGACAAGGTTGATTTGCACATGGCCATGTCTGAACTGGGGTGGTATGGAGTGCAAAATAACAATGGATTTAGGCCCAGATCTCTGTACTGGGGTGAATGTATGACATTGTTCTGCATTCTGTTCATCAACTGTTGTATTTGCATTCGTCACCCCGAGTGGGTCAGGTATGCTCAGACGTAAGTCCCATGCTCTCCACACCACTGGAGTCAAGCGACCCTGACTGATGACGGCTGATAGCCAGAAACCGGTCCTAGGATGCTTGATTCCGGTCCAGGCAAGACATGGCTTGGCAGTTCGGGCTGGACTGTTCCCATGAGGCACAGGATCAAGGCTGATGTGCATATGGCCATGTCTGAACTGGGGTGGTGTGGAGTGCAAAAAAACAATGGATTTATGCCCAGATCTCTGTACTGGGGTGAAGGTATGACATTGTTCTGCATTCTGTCCATCAACTGTTGTTTCTGTATTTGTCACCCCGAGTGGGACGGGTATGCTCAGTCGCGAGTCCCGTGCTCTCCACACCACTGGAGTCAAACTATCCTGGCTGATGACGGCTCATATCCAGAAACCGGTCCTAGGATGCTTGATTCTGGTCCAGGGAAGACATGGCTTGGCAGTTCGGCTGGACTGTTCCCATGAGGCACAGGGTCAAGACTGATTTGCATATGGCCTTGTCTGAACTGGGGTGGTGTGGAGTGCAAAAAAAACTATGGATTTAGGCCCAGAGCTCTGTACTGGGGTGAATGTATGACATTGTTCTGCATTCTGTCCATCAACTGTTCTTTTTGTATTTGTCACCACAAGTGGTACGGGTATGCTCAAACGTGAGTCCTGTGTTCTCCACACCACTGAAGTCAAGCTGTCCTGGCTGATGACGGCTGATAGCCAGAAACCGGTCCTAGGATGCTTGATTCCGGTCCTGAGAAGACATGGCTCGGCAGTTCAGGCTGGACTGTTCCCATGAGGCACAGGGACAAGACTGATTTGCATATGCCATGTCTGAACTGGGGTGGTGTGGAGTGCAAAATAACAATGGATTTAGGCCCAGATCTCTGTACTGGTGTGAATGTATGACATTGTTCTGCATTCTGTCCATCACCTGTTGTTTTTGCATTTGTCACCCCGAGTGGGACGGGAATGCTTAGACGTGAGTCCCGTGCTCTCCACACCACTGGAGTCAAGCCATCCTTCCTGATGACGGCTGATAGCCAGAAACCGGTCGTAGGATGCTAGATTCCGGTCCAGGGAAGACATGGCTTGGCAGTTCTGGCTGGACTGTTCCCATGAGGCACAGGGTCAAGGCTGATTTGCATATGCCATGTCCAAACTGGCGTGGAGTGGAGTGCAAAAGAAAATGATGGATTTAGGCCCAGATCTCTGTTCTGGGTTGAATGTATGACATTGTTCTGCATAATGTCCATCAAATGTTGTTTGTGCATTTGTCACCCCAAGTTGGACAGGTATGCTCAGACGTGAGTCCCATGCTCTCCACACCACTGGAGTCAAGATATCCTGGCTGATGATGGCTGATAGCAGGAAACAGGTTCTAGGATGCTTGATTCCGGTCCAGGGAAGACATGACTTGGCAGTTCTGGCTGGACTGTTCCCATGAGGCACAGGGTCAAGGCTCATGTGCATATGGCCATGTCTGAACTTGGGTGGTGTGGAGTGCAAACAAATGATGGATTTAGGCCCAGATCTCTGTACTGGGGTGAATGTATGACCTTGTTCTGCATTCTGTCCATCAACTGTTTTTTTTGCATTTGTCACCCTGAGTGGGACGGGTATGCTCAGACGTGAGTCCCGTGCTTTCCACACCACTGGAGTCAAGCTATCCTGGCTGATGACGGCTGATAGCCAGAAACCGGTCCTAGGATGCTTGATTCCGGTCCAGGGAAGACATGGCTTGGCAGTTCGGGTTGGACTGTTCCCATGAGGCACAGGGTCAAGGCTGATTTGCATATGGCCATGTCTGAACTGGGGTGGTGTGGAGTGCAAAAAAATGATGGATTTAGGCCCAGATCGCTGTACTGAGGTGAATGTATGACAGTGTTCTGTATTCTGTCCTTCAACTGTTGTTTTTGCATTTGTCACCCCGAGTGGGATAGGTATGCTCAGATGTAATTACCGTGCTCTCCACACCACTAGAGTCAAGCTTTCCTGGCTGATGATGACTGATAGCAAGAAACCGGTCCTGGGATGCTTGATTCCGGTCCAGGGAAGACATGGCTTGGCAGTTCAGGCTGGACTGTTGCCATGAGGCACAGGGTCAAGGCTGATTTGCAAATGGCCATTTCTGAACTGGGGTGGTGCGGAGTGCAAAAAAACGATGGATTTAGGCCCAAATCTCTACTGGGGTGAAAGTATAACATTGTTCTGCATTCTGTCCATCAACCGTTGTTTTTGGATTTGTCACCCCGAGTGGGACGGGTATGCTCAGACGTGAGTCCTGTGCTCTCCACACCACTGGAGTCAAGCTATCGTTGCTGATGATGGCTGATAGCCAGAAACAGGTCCTAGGATGCTTGATTCCGGTCCAGGGAAGACATGGCTTGGCAGTTCGGGCTGGACTGTTCCTATGAGGCACAAGGTCAAGGCAGATTTGCATATGGCCATTTCTGAACAGGGGTGGTGTGCAGTGCAAACAAACAATGAATTTAGGCTGAGATATCTGTACAGGGTGAATGTATGACATTGTTCTGCATTCTGTCCATCAACTGTTGTTTTTGCATTTGCCACCCCGAGTGGGACGTGTATGCTCAGATGTGAGTCCCGTACTCTCCACACCACTGGAGTAAAGCTATCCTGGCTGATGAAGGCTGATAGCCAGAAACCGGTCGTAGGATGCTTGATTCCTGTCCAGGAAAGACATGGCTTGGCAGTTCTAGCTGGACTGTTCCCATGAGGCACAGGGTCAAGGCTGATTTGCATATGGCCATGTCTGAACTGAGGTGGTGTGGAGTGCAAAAGAAAATGATGGATTTAGGCCCAGATCTCTGTTCTGGGTTGAATGTATGACATTGTTCTGCATTCTGTCCATCAACTGTTGTTTTTGCATTTGTCACCCTGAGTTGGACGGGTATGCTCAGACGTGAGTCCCGTGCTCCCCCCACCACTGGAGTCAAGCTATCCTGGCTGATGACGGCTGATAGACAGAAACAGGTCCTAGGATGCTTGATTCCAGTCCAGGGAAGACATGGCTTGGCAGTTCGGGCTGGACTGCTCCCATGAGGCACAGGGTCAAGGCTGATATGCATATGGCCATGTCTGAACTGGGGTGGTGTGGAGTGCAAAAAAACAATGGATTTAAGCCCAGATCTCTGTACTGGGGTGAATGTATGACATTGTTCTGCATTCTGTCCATCAACTGTTGTTTTTGCATTTGTCAACCCGAGTGGGACAGGTATGCTCAGACGTGAGTCCCGTGCTCTCCACACCACTGGAGTCAAGCTATCCTGGCTGATGACGGCACGGCTGATAGCCAGAAACCGGTCCTAGGATGCTTGATTCTGGTCCAGGGAAGACATGGCTTGGCAGTTCGGCTGGACTGTTCCCATGAGGCACAGGGTCAAGGCTGATTTGCATATGGCCATGTCTGAACTGGGGTGGTGTGGAGTGCAAAGAAAACGATGGATTTAGGCCCAGAGCTCTGTACTGTGGTGAATGTATGACATTGTTCTGCATTCTGTCCATCAACTGTTGTTATTGCATTTGTCACCACAAGTGGGACGGGTATGCTCAAACGTGAGTCCCGTGTTCTCCACACCACTGAAGTCAAGCTATCCTGGCTGATGACGGCTGATAGCCACAAACCGGTCCTATGATGCTTTATTCCGGTCCTGAGAAGACATGGCTTGGCAGTTCAGGCTGGACTGTTCCCATGAGGCACAGGGTCAAGGCTGATTTGCATATGGCCATGTTTGAACTGGGGTGGTGTGGAGTGCAAATAAACGATGGATTTAGGCCCAGATCTCTGTACTGCGGTGAATGTATGACATTGTTCTGCATTCTGTCCATTAACTGTTGTCTTTGCATTTGTCACCCCGAGTGGGAATGGTATGCTCAGACATGAGTCCCGTGCTCTCCACACCACTGGAGTCAAGCTACCCTGGCTGATGACAGCTGATAGCCAGAAACCGGTCCTAGGATACTTTATTCAGGTCCAGGGAAGACATGACTTGACAGTTTGGGCTGGACTGTTCCCATGAGGCACAGGGTCAAGACTGATTTGTTTATGGCCATGTCTGAACTGGGGTGGTGTGGAGTACTAAAAACGATGGATTTAGGCCTAGATCTCTGTACTGGGGTGAATGTATGACATTGTTCTGCATTCTGTCCATCAACTGTTGTTTTTGCATTTGTCACCCTGAGTTGGTCAGGTATGCTCAGACGTAAGTCCCGTACTCTCCACACCACTGGAGTCAAGCGACCCTGACTGATGACGGCTGATAGCCAGAAACCGGTCATAGGATGCTTGATTCCGGTAAAGGGAAGACATGGCTTGGCAGTTCGGGCTGGACTGTTCCCATGAGGCACAGGATCAAGGCTGATGTGCATATGGCCATGTCTGAACAGGGGTGGTGTGGAGTGCAAAAAAACAATGGATTTAAGCCCAGATCTCTGTACTGGGGTCAATGCATGACATTGTTCTGAATTCTGTCCATCAACTGTTGTTTCTGTATTTGTCACCCCGAGTGGGACGGGTATGCTCAGTCGTGAGTCCCGTGCTCTCCACACCACTGGAGTCAAGCTATCCTGACTGATGACGGCTCATATCCAGAAACCGGTCCTAGGATGCTTGATTCTGGTCCAGGGAAGACATGGCTTGGCAGTTCGTCTGGACTGTTCCCATGAGGCACAGGGTCAAGGCTGATTTGCATATGGCCATGTCTGAACTGGTGTGGTGTGGAGTGCAAAAAAAACGATGGATTTAGGCCCAGAGCTCTGTACTGGGGTTTATGTATGACATTGTTCTAGATTCTGTCCATCAACTGTTGTTTTTGCATTTGTCACCACAAGTGGGACGGGTAGGCTCAAACGTGAGTCCCGTGTTCTCCACACCACTGAAGTCAAGCTATCCTGGCTGATGACGGCTGATAGCCAGAAACCGGTCCTAGGATGCTTGATTCCGGTCCTGAGAAGACATGGCTTGGCAGTTCAGGCTGGACTGTTCCCATGAGGCACAGGGACAAGGTTGATTTGCACATGGCCATGTCTGAACTGGGGTGGTATGGAGTGCAAAATAACAATGGATTTAGGCCCCGATCTCTGTACTGGGGTGAATGTATGACATTGTTCTGCATTCTGTTCATCAACTGTTGTATTTGCATTCGTCACCCCGAGTGGGTCAGGTATGCTCAGACGTAAGTCCCATGCTCTCCACACCACTGGAGTCAAGCGACCCTGACTGATGACGGCTGATAGCCAGAAACCGGTCCTAGGATGCTTGATTCCGGTCCAGGCAAGACATGGCTTGGCAGTTCGGGCTGGACTGTTCCCATGAGGCACAGGATCAAGGCTGATGTGCATATGGCCATGTCTGAACTGGGGTGGTGTGGAGTGCAAAAAAACAATGGATTTATGCCCAGATCTCTGTACTGGGGTGAAGGTATGACATTGTTCTGCATTCTGTCCATCAACTGTTGTTTCTGTATTTGTCACCCCGAGTGGGACGGGTATGCTCAGTCGTGAGTCCCGTGCTCTCCACACCACTGGAGTCCAACTATCCTGGCTGATGACGGCTCATATCCAGAAACCGGTCCTAGGATGCTTGATTCTGGTCCAGGGAAGACATGGCTTGGCAGTTCGGCTGGACTGTTCCCATGAGGCACAGGGTCAAGACTGATTTGCATATGGCCTTGTCTGAACTGGGGTGGTGTGGAGTGCAAAAAAAACTATGGATTTAGGCCCAGAGCTCTATACTGGGGTGAATGTATGACATTGTTCTGCATTCTGTCCATCAACTGTTCTTTTTGTATTTGTCACCACAAGTGGTACGGGTATGCTCAAACGTGAGTCCTGTGTTCTCCACACCACTGAAGTCAAGCTGTCCTGGCTGATGACGGCTGATAGCCAGAAACCGGTCCTAGGATGCTTGATTCCGGTCCTGAGAAGACATGGCTCGGCAGTTCAGGCTGGACTGTTCCCATGAGGCACAGGGACAAGACTGATTTGCATATGCCATGTCTGAACTGGGGTGGTGTGGAGTGCAAAATAACAATGGATTTAGGCCCAGATCTCTGTACTGGTGTGAATGTATGACATTGTTCTGCATTCTGTCCATCACCTGTTGTTTTTGCATTTGTCACCCCGAGTGGGACGGGAATGCTTAGACGTGAGTCCCGTGCTCTCCACACCACTGGAGTCAAGCCATCCTTCCTGATGACGGCTGATAGCCAGAAACCGGTCGTAGGATGCTAGATTCCGGTCCAGGGAAGACATGGCTTGGCAGTTCTGGCTGGACTGTTCCCATGAGGCACAGGGTCAAGGCTGATTTGCATATGCCATGTCCGAACTGGCGTGGAGTGGAGTGCAAAAGAAAATGATGGATTTAGGCCCAGATCTCTGTTCTGGGTTGAATGTATGACATTGTTCTGCATAATGTCCATCAAATGTTGTTTGTGCATTTGTCACCCCAAGTTGGACGGGTATGCTCAGACGTGAGTCCCATGCTCTCCACACCACTGGAGTCAAGATATCCTGGCTGATGACGGCTGATAGCAAGAAACAGGTCATAGGATGCTTAATTCCAGTCCAGGGAAGACATGACTAGGCAGTTCTGGCTGGACTGTTCCCATGAGGCACAGGGTCAAGGCTCATGTGCATATGGCCATGTCATGGAGTGCAAACAAATGATGGATTTAGGCCCAGATCTCTGTACTGGGGTGAATGTATGACCTTGTTCTGCATTCTGTCCATCAACTGTTGTTTTTGCATTTGTCACCCCGAGTGAGACGGGTATGCTCAGACATGAGTCCCGTGCTTTCCACACCACTGGAGTCAAGCTATCCTGGCTGATGATGGCTGATAGTCAGAAACCGGTCCTAGGATGCTTGATTCCGGTCCAGGGAAGACATGGCTTGGCAGTTCGGGTTGGACTGTTCCCATGAGGCACAGGGTCAAGGCTGATTTGCATATGGCCATGTCTGAACTGGGGTTGTGTGGAGTGCAAAAAAATGATGGATTTCGGCCCAGATCTCTGTACTGAGGTGAAGGTATGACAGTGTTCTGCATTCTGTCCATCAACTGTTGTTTCTGTATTTGTCACCCCGAGTGGGACGGGTATGCTCAGTCGTGAGTCCCGTGCTCTCCACACCACTGGAGTCAAGCTATCCTGACTGATGACGGCTCATATCCAGAAACCGGTCCTAGGATGCTTGATTCTGGTCCAGGGAAGACATGGCTTGGCAGTTCGGCTGGACTGTTCCCATGAGGCACAGGGTCAAGGCTGATTTGCATATGGCCATGTCTGAACTGGGGTGGTGTGGAGTGCAAAAAAAACGATGGATTTAGGCCCAGAGCTCTGTACTGGGGTTTATGTATGACATTGTTCTAGATTCTGTCCATCAACTGTTGTTTTTGCATTTGTCACCACAAGTGGGACGGGTAGGCTCAAACGTGAGTCCCGTGTTCTCCACACCACTGAAGTCAAGCTATCCTGGCTGATGACGGCTGATAGCCAGAAACCGGTCCTAGGATGCTTGATTCCGGTCCTGAGAAGACATGGCTTGGCAGTTCAGGCTGGACTGTTCCCATGAGGCACAGGGACAAGGTTGATTTGCACATGGCCATGTCTGAACTGGGGTGGTATGGAGTGCAAAATAACAATGGATTTAGGCCCAGATCTCTGTACTGGGGTGAATGTATGACATTGTTCTGCATTCTGTTCATCAACTGTTGTATTTGCATTCGTCACCCCGAGTGGGTCAGGTATGCTCAGACGTAAGTCCCATGCTCTCCACACCACTGGAGTCAAGCGACCCTGACTGATGACGGCTGATAGCCAGAAACCGGTCCTAGGATGCTTGATTCCGGTCCAGGCAAGACATGGCTTGGCAGTTCGGGCTGGACTGTTCCCATGAGGCACAGGATCAAGGCTGATGTGCATATGGCCATGTCTGAACTGGGGTGGTGTGGAGTGCAAAAAAACAATGGATTTAAGCCCAGATCTCTGTACTGGGGTGAAGGTATGACATTGTTCTGCATTCTGTCCATCAACTGTTGTTTCTGTATTTGTCACCCCGAGTGGGACGGGTATGCTCAGTCGTGAGTCCCGTGCTCTCCACACCACTGGAGTCAAACTATCCTGGCTGATGACGGCTCATATCCAGAAACCGGTCCTAGGATGCTTGATTCTGGTCCAGGGAAGACATGGCTTGGCAGTTCGGCTGGACTGTTCCCATGAGGCACAGGGTCAAGACTGATTTGCATATGGCCTTGTCTGAACTGGGGTGGTGTGGAGTTAAAAAAAAACTATGGATTTAGGCCCAGAGCTCTGTACTGGGGTGAATGTATGACATTGTTCTGCATTCTGTCCATCAACTGTTCTTTTTGTATTTGTCACCACAAGTGGTACGGGTATGCTCAAACGTGAGTCCTGTGTTCTCCACACCACTGAAGTCAAGCTGTCCTGGCTGATGACGGCTGATAGCCAGAAACCGGTCCTAGGATGCTTGATTCCGGTCCTGAGAAGACATGGCTCGGCAGTTCAGGCTGGACTGTTCCCATGAGGCACAGGGACAAGACTGATTTGCATATGCCATGTCTGAACTGGGGTGGTGTGGAGTGCAAAATAACAATGGATTTAGGCCCAGATCTCTGTACTGGTGTGAATGTATGACATTGTTCTGCATTCTGTCCATCACCTGTTGTTTTTGCATTTGTCACCCCGAGTGGGACAGGAATGCTTAGACGTGAGTCCCGTGCTCTCCACACCACTGGAGTCAAGCCATCCTTCCTGATGACGGCTGATAGCCAGAAACCGGTCGTAGTATGCTAGATTCCGGTCCAGGGAAGACATGGCTTGGCAGTTCTGGCTGGACTGTTCCCATGAGGCACAGGGTCAAGGCTGATTTGCATATGCCATGTCCGAACTGGCGTGGAGTGGAGTGCAAAAGAAAATGATGGATTTAGGCCCAGATCTCTGTTCTGGGTTGAATGTATGACATTGTTCTGCATAATGTCCATCAAATGTTGTTTGTGCATTTGTCACCCCAAGTTGGACGGGTATGCTCAGACGTGAGTCCCATGCTCTCCACACCACTGGAGTCAAGATATCCTGGCTGATGACGGCTGATAGCAAGAAACAGGTCATAGGATGCTTAATTCCGGTCCAGGGAAGACATGACTAGGCAGTTCTGGCTGGACTGTTCCCATGAGGCACAGGGTCAATGCTCATGTGCATATGGCCATGTCATGGAGTGCAAACAAATGATGGATTTAGGCCCAGATCTCTGTACTGGGGTGAATGTATGACCTTGTTCTGCATTCTGTCCATCAACTGTTGTTTTTGCATTTGTCACCCCGAGTGAGACGGGTATGCTCAGACATGAGTCCCGTGCTTTCCACACCACTGGAGTCAAGCTATCCTGGCTGATGATGGCTGATAGCCAGAAACCGGTCCTAGGATGCTTGATTCCGGTCCAGGGAAGACATGGCTTGGCAGTTCGGGTTGGACTGTTCCCATGAGGCACAGGGTCAAGGCTGATTTGCATATGGCCATGTCTGAACTGGGGTTGTGTGGAGTGCAAAAAAATGATGGATTTAGGCCCAGATCTCTGTACTGGGGTGAATGTATGACCTTGTTCTGCATTCTGTCCATCAACTGTTGTTTTTGCATTTGTCAACCCGAGTGGGACGGGTATGCTCAGACGTGAGTCCCGTGCTTTCCACACCACTGGAGTCAAGCTATCCTGGCTGATGACGGCTGATAGCCAGAAACCGGTCCTAGGATGCTTGATTCCGGTCCAGGGTGCGACATGGCTTGGCAGTTCGGGTTGGACTGTTCCCATGAGGCACAGGGTCAAGGCTGATTTGCATATGGCCATGTCTGAACTGGGGTTGTGTGGAGTGCAAAAAAATGATGGATTTCGGCCCAGATCTCTGTACTGAGGTGAAGGTATGACAGTGTTCTGCATTCTGTCCTTCAACTGTTGTTTTTGCATTTGTCACCCCGAGTGGGATAGGTATGCTCAGATGTAATTACCGTGCTCTCCACACCACTGGAGTCAAGCTTTTCTGGCTGATGATGACTGATAGCAAGAAACCGGTATTGGGATGCTTGATTCCGGTCCAGGGAAGACATATCTTGGCAGTTCAGGCTGGACTGTTGCCATGAGGCAGAGGGTCAAGGCTGATTTGCATATGGCCTTGTCTGAACTGGGATGGTGCGGAGTGCAAAAAACGATGGATTTAGGCCCAGATCTCTGTACTGGGGTGAATGTATAATATTGTTCTGCATTCTGTCCATCAACCGTTGTTTTTGCATTTGTCACCCCGAGTGGGACGGGTATGCTCAGACGTGAGTCCTGTGCTCTCCACACCACTGGAGTCAAGCTATCCTTGCTGATGACGGCTGATAGCCAGAAACTGGTCCTAGGATGCTTGATTCCGGTGCAGGGGAGACATGGCTTGGCAGTTCGGGCTGGACTGTTCCTGTTCCCATGAGGCACAGGGTCAAGGCTTATTTGCATATGGCCATGTCTGAACTGGGGTAGTGTGGAGTGCAAAAAAACAATGGATTTAGGCCCAGATCTCTGTACTGGGGTGAATGTATAACATTGTTCTGCATTCTGTCCATCAACCGTTGTTTTTGCATTTGTCATCCCGAGTGGGACGGGTATGCTCAGACGTGAGTCCTGTGCCCTCCACACCACTGGAGTCAAGCTATCCTTGCTGATGACGGCTGATAGCCAGAAAACCGTCCTAGGATGCTTGATTCCGGTCCAGGGGAAACATTGCTTGGCATTTCAGGCTGGACTGTTCCTGTTCCCGTGAGGCACAGGGTCAAGGCTTATTTGCATATGGCCATGTCTGAACTGGGGTAGTGTGGAGTGCAAAAAAACAATGGATTTAGGCCCAGATCTCTGTACTGGGGTGAATGTATGACATTGTTCTGCATTCTGTCCATCAACTTTTGTTTTTGCATTTGTCACCCCGAGTGGAGCGGGTATGCTCAGACGTGAGTGCCGTGCTCTCCACACCACTGAAGTCAAGCTATCCTGGCTGATGACGGCCGATAGCCAGAAACTGGCCTTAGGATGCTTGATTCCGGTCCAGGGGAGACATGGCTTGGCAGTTCGGGCTGGACTGTTCCTGTTCCTATGAGGCACATGGTCAAGGCTTATTTGCATATGGCCATGTCTGAACTGGGGTAGTGTGGAGTGCAAAAAAACAATGGATTTAGGCCCAGGTCTCTGTACTGGGGTGAATGTATAACATTGTTCTGCATTCTGTCCATCAACCGTTGTTTTTGCATTTGTCACCCCGAGTGGGACGGGTATGCTCAGACGTGAGTCCTGTGCTCTCCACACCACTGGAGTCAAGCTATCCTTGCTGATGACGGCTGATAGCCAGAAACCCGTCCTAGGATGCTTGGTTCCCGTCCAGGGGAGACATCGCTTGGCATTTCAGGCTGGACTGTTCCTGTTCCCATGAGGCACAGGGTCAAGGCGTATTTGCATATGGCCATGTCTGAACTGGGGTAGTGTGGAGTGCAAAAAAACAATGGATTTAGGCCAAGATCTCTGTACTGGGGTAAATGTATGATATTGTTCTGCATTCTGTCCATCAACTGTTGTTTTTGCATTTGTCACACCGAGTGGAACGGGTATGCTCAGACGTGAGTGCCCTGCTCTCCACACCTCTGAAGTCAAGCTATCCTGGCTGATGACGGCTGATAGCCAGAAACTGGTCCTAGGATGCTTGATTCTGGTCCAGGGAAGACATGGCTTGGCAGTTCGGGCTGGACTGTTCCCATGAGGCACAGGGTCAAAGCTTATTTGCATATGGCCATGTCTGAACTGGGGTGGTGTGGAGTGCAAAAGAAAATGATGGATTTAGGCCCAGATCTCTGTTCTGGTTGAATGTATGTGAAGCAAAGGGGTCAAGTCCAGCACATTCCTAACATACATATGTGAGTTAGCAGACCAATAAGTCTCTCTTAGTTGTTTTACTTTAAGTAGAGAATGTCCGATAGCAACCGTGATTGAACATCACAAACAAGCAAGAAAGTTCAAAATATCATGTTCTTTATTCACAAGCAATCCGTGGCAGTAGACTTGACAGAAAGACAGCCAACACGTGTTTCGTCAGTACTGATGGTAAGTACAACGACTTTTTCAAGGCTGTGAGATGAGACAAAAAGTGTCATATAATACAAATTTGACAGAATTGAAATAACGCTAGTCACGAGTAAAGACAAAGGTTGATGGGCCTGAAGCAAAGCATAGGCTTAACATTAGTTAACCTATCGAAAGGAAGAAGTAAAACGAATAAAAAAATGTTGGAGAAGAGAGAAAAGAAGAGAGTAAATGATAGAGTGGGAGACAAGAGATCAGTGTGTGAACACAAGACTATCAAAGCCACCGAGACGAAGTCCCTGAGCACACAACACCCTAAAGTGAAAATTAAATCAAATACAGGTGATAAATTTAATATACACCAAACGTCCAAGTAGAGACATAAGAAGAACACATGATAACTAACCTAAATAAATCAAAATTTCAACGTTGTGTGTCAGATAGGGGCTTGTCCAGTCGTGATGGATATGAAGTAAGGAACCTAATAGATAAAATATGTACAAAGAGCTAAATGAAACATGCGGTTGTTGTAGATGTATAAACAGGGCTCCAAAGCAAGGACAAGTACAGGGACAGATATGTCGGGTGCTGTGGGCCCGAACATCTGATCATATTATGGATAAAATCTAACAGGATCCTCACCATGGGTGTCAAAAAGAAGAGGTTGTGGTGCCAAAAGCGTAACAAAACGCTTGCCATGTGTAAAGAGGTCCCGAAAGTCGGGTATTCAAAGGGCAACGATGCAGGTATTCAGATGTTTGTAGTCAAAGCAAATGGATCTAGGTGTGCCGGTAAGTATATCCGGGAACTGCTAACAAAGAATAATAATAAAAAAGAGAAGACAGTATCACAGTGTGCAAAGCACAACATGCAAAAACTACCACAACATTACATGGATGTTGGTAACCAGTCATGACAGCCTAGTTTGGTGATAATTGATCAAACTATGTATTGTTAATTCGTAACCCGCTACTACAAGTATAAAATTCATGATTCTGAAGCACATCCTGTACAATAAAGTATACCACACGGTATATATAGAATCGCCTGTGGTATAGGAAATAATGCTAGAGAACAGATAAAAAGACCCTAAATTGAAGTCTAAGGGCACCCAAATGGACAAAGTTATCCAATATTATTTCACCCGTCCATAATAGAATTTGATAAAAAAAGGGCAGTCAATAATAATGTAAAAAGAGGCACCTACAAACAACACACGTAGAGGTCCCCCGCCCAGGTTACGTGGCCGGATGTGTGCAGTTAAAAGATAGGCATCATGGTCGATGTCTAATAAGAATATCCTGTAAATATAGAAAAAACCATATAAATTTATGTATGCTAAAACACAGCATGAGGCGTAACATGTATCAAGGTTGGGCATATTGAATATAAACATCACTAAGTACATGGTGACTGAGGCAGAGTGATATATTCATACCCATGAGTCGTTGAGGAGATTCAATGTGGGTTCAAACCAATGCTCATATATAAATATAATGAGCTCAAGTAACAGGTGTTGCCGATGAGTGTTGCCCACAAAGCTGTCAAAAAAGCATGTAAAGGAGTTCTTAAGATGTATGTCGCTGGTAACGTAATAAAGATAAACCGACACCAAGTTACATTAATCGCTGCACAAAGCGCCCTGCTTACCTGCAGCCAAACCCCACTGCAGCTAAAAATAATACAGAGAGACAACATCGTTTTAGACCCTAGGAGAAACAACAAACGGGACCTAGCGGATAGTATTTTAAAGGGTTGACATTACGCACAATGAGACATAATGGGGAGTTACCGACTTACCAAAAAACGTGTGTGTTCAAATCCGTACGATAGCGGATTAGGTAAAACGGGCTCGCCCAACAAAAATACCGCGTTATAAGCGGAAGTCACAGTGCAAGATGTCACGTGACCCATACCGTGTCAGGGTCAAAATAAAACAAGCATTTACAATGCAATGGTCTCGGCATCATTAAAGGTAGAGCTATTGGCATTGCTCATGACATTTTTTTTCTTTAAATCATAAATAAATGGCATTGTCATTTACATTGTCAATACACACCACTCTGCACTCAACTGCACTCACCTGCACTGCACTCAACTGCACTCACCAGCACTGCACAGCACTCACCTGCACTCACCTGCACTGCACTCACCTGCACTGCACTGCACTCAACTGCACTCACCTGCACTGCACTCACCTGCACTGCACTGCACTCACCTGCACTGCACTGCACTGCACTGCACTCACCTGCACTGCACTGGACTGCACTCACCTGCACTGCACTCACCTGCACTGCACTGCACTCACCTGCACTGCACTCACCTGCACTGCACTGCACTCACCTGCACTGCACTCACCTGCACTCACCTGCACTGCACTGCACTCACCTGCACTCACCTGCACTGCACTGCACTTACTTGCACTGCACTGCACTCACCTGCACTGCACTCACCTGCACTGCACTGCACTCACCTGCACTCACCTGCACTGCACTCACCTGCACTGCACTGCACTGCACTCACCTGCACTGCACAGCACTCACCTGCACTGCACTCACCTGCACTGCACTCACCTGCACTGCACTCACCTGCACTGCACTCACCTGCACTGCACTCACCTGCACTGTACTCACCTGCACTGCACTACACTGCACTCACCTGCACTGCACTGCACTCACCTGCACTGCACTGCACTCACCTGCACTGCACTCACCTGCACTCACCTGCACTGCACTCACCTGCACTGCACTGCACTCACCTGCACTGCACTGCACTCACCTGCACTGCAGGCACTGCACTCGCCTGCACTGCACTCGCCTGCACTGCACTGCACTCACCTGCACTGCACTGCACTCACCTGCACTGCACTCACCTGCACTGCACTGCACTCACCTGCACTGCACTCACCAGCACTGCACTGAACTCACCTGCACTGCACTCACCTGCACTGCACTCACCTGCACTGCACTGCACTGCACTCACCTGCACTGCACTACACTCACCTG
This sequence comes from Lissotriton helveticus, assembly GCF_964261635.1. Lineage (NCBI taxonomy): Eukaryota > Metazoa > Chordata > Amphibia > Caudata > Salamandridae > Lissotriton > Lissotriton helveticus. The sequence goes on along the minus strand of NC_136063.1, from coordinate 337,442,419 downwards.
CACTGCACTCACCTGCACTGCACTCACCTGCACTGCACTCACCTGCACTGCACTCACCTGCACTGCACTACACTCACCTGCACTGCACTGCACTCACCTGCACTCCACTGCACTGCACTCACCTGCACTGCACTGCACTCACCTGCACTGCACTCACCTGCACTGCACTCACCTGCACTGCACTCACCTGCACTGCACTGCACTCACCTGCACTGCACTCACCTGCACTGCACTGCACTCACCTGCACTGCACACACCTGCACTGCACACACCTGCACTGCACTCACCTGCACTGCACTCACCTGCACTGCACTGCACTCACCTGCACTGCACTGCACTCACCTGCACTGCACTCACCTGCACTGCATTCACCTGCACTGCACTGCACTCACCTGCACTGCACTCACCTGCACTGCACTCACCTGCACTGCACTCACCTGCACTGCACTCACCTGCACTGCACTGCACTGCACTCCACTGCACTGCACTCACCTGCACTGCACTGCATTCACCTGCACTGCACTGCACTCGCATGCACTGCACTGCACTCGCATGCACTGCACTGCACTCACCTGCACTGCACTCACCTGCACTGCACTCACCTGCACTCCACTGCACTGCACTGCACTCACCTGCACTGCACTCACCTGCACTGCACTCACCTGCACTGCACTGCACTCACCTGCACTGCACTGCACTAACCTGCACTGCACTGCACTCACCTGTACTGCACTCACCTGCACTGCACTCACCTGCACTGCACTCACCTGCACTGCACTGCACTCACCTGCACTGCACTCACCTGCACTGCACTCACCTGCACTGCACTCACTCACCTGCACACACCTGCACTGCACACACCTGCACTGCACACACCTGCACTGCACACACCTGCACTGCACTCACCTGCACTGCACTCACCTGCACTGCACTGCACTCACCTGCACTGCACTGCACTCACCTGCACTGCACTGCACTCACCTGCACTGCACTCACCTGCACTGCACTGCACTCACCTGCACGGCACTGCACTCACCTGCACTGCACTGACCTGCACTGCACTGACCTGCACTGCACTGCACTCACCTGCACTGCACTCACCTGCACTGCATTCACCTGCACTGCACTCACCTGCACTGCACTCACCTGCACTCCACTGCACTGCACTCCACTGCACTCACCTGCACTGCACTGCACTCACCTGCACTGCACTGCACTCACCTGCACTGCACTGCACTCGCATGCACTGCACTGCACTCACCTGCACTGCACTCCACTGCACTGCACTCACCTGCACTGCACTCACCTGCACTGCACTCACCTGCACTGCACTGCACTCACCTGCACTGCACTGACCTGCACTGCACTGACCTGCACTGCACTCACCTGCACTGCACTGCACTCACCTGCACTGCACTCACCTGCACTGCACTAACCTGCACTGCACTCACCTGCACTGCACTCACCTGCACTGCACTCACCTGCACTGCACTGCACTCCACTGCACTCACCTGCACTCCACTGCACTCACCTGCACTGCACTGCACTCACCTGCACTGCACTGCACTCACCTGCACTGCACTGCACTCACCTGCACTGCACTGCACTCACCTGCACTGCACTCACCTGCACTGCACTGCACTCACCTGCACTGCACTGCACTCACCTGCACTGCACTACACTCACCTGCACTGCACTCACCTGCACTGCACTCACCTGCACTGCACTCCACTCACCTGCACTGCACTCACCTGCACTGCACTGCACTCACCTGCACACACCTGCACTGCACACACCTGCACTGCACACACCTGCACTGCACACACTGGCACTGCACTCACCTGCACTGCACTCACCTGCACTGTACTGCACTCACCTGCACTGCACTGCACTCACCTGCACTGCACTGCACTGCACTCACCTGCACTGCACTCACCTGCAATGCACTCACCTGCACTGCACTGCACTCACCTGCACTGCACTCACCTGCACTGCACTCACCTGCACTGCACTGCACTCACCTGCACTGCACTCACCTGCACTGCACTCACCTGCACTCCACTCACCTGCACTGCACTCACCTGCACTCCACTGACCTCCACTGCACTGCACTCACCTGCACTGCACTCACCTGCACTGCACTGCACTGCACTCGCATGCACTGCACTGCACTCGCATGCACTGCACTGCACTGCACTGCACTCACCTGCACTGCACTCACCTGCACTGCACTCACCTGCACTGCACTCACCTGCACTGCACTCACCTGCACTGCACTCACCTGCACTGCACTGCACTCCACTGCACTCACCTGCACTCCACTGCACTCACCTGCACTCCACTGCACTCACCTGCACTGCACTGCACTCCACTGCACTCACCTGCACACCACTGCACTCACCTGCACCCCACTGCACTCACCTGCACTGCACTGCACTCACCTGCACTGCACTGCACTCACCTGCACTGCACTGCACTCACCTGCACTGCACTCACCTGCACTCCACTGCACTCCACTGCACTCCACTGCACTGCACTCACCTGCACTGCACTCACCTGCACTGCACTGCACTCGCATGCACTGCACTGCACTGCACTCACCTGCACTGCACTCACCTGCACTGCACTCACCTGCACTCCACTGCACTGCACTGCACTCACCTGCACTGCACTCACCTGCACTGCACTCACCTGCACTGCACTCCACTGCACTCACCTGTACTCCACTGCACTCACCTGCACTCCACTGCACTCACCTGCACTGCACTGCACTCACCTGCACTGCACTGCACTCACCTGCACTGCACTCACCTGCACTGCACTGCACTCACCTGCACTGCACTGCACTCACCTGCACTGCACTGCACTCACCTGCACTGCACATACCTGCACTGCACTGCACTCTGCACTCACTACTCTGCACTCACCACTCTGCACTCACTACTCTGCACTCTGCACTCACTACTCTGCACTCACTACTCTGCACTCTGCACTCACTACTCTGCACTCTGCACTCACTACTCTGCACTCTGCACTCACTACTCTGCACTCACTACTCTGCACTCACTACTCTGCACTCACTACTCTGCACTCTGCACTCACTACTCTGCACTCTGCACTCACTACTCTGCACTCTGCACTCACTACTCACTACTCTGCACTCACTACTCACTACTCTGCACTCACTACTCACTACTCTGCACTCACTACTCTGCACTCACTACTCACTACTCTGCACTCACTACTCACTACTCTGCACTCACTACTCACTACTCTGCACTCACTACTCTGCACCCACTACTCTGCACTCACTACTCACTACTCTGCACTCACTACTCTGCACTCACTACTCACTACTCTGCACTCACTACTCACTACTCTGCACTCACTACTCACTACTCTGCACTCACTACTCTGCACCCACTACTCTGCACTCACTACTCACTACTCTGCACTCACTACTCTGCACTCACTAATCTGCACTCACTACTCACTACTCTGCACTAACTACTCACTACTCTGCACTCTGCACTCACTACTCTGCACTCACTACTCACTACTCTGCACTCACTACTCACTACTCTGCACTCACTACTCTGCACTCACTACTCTGCACTCACTACTCTGCCCTCACTATTCTGCACTCACTACTCACTACTCTGCACTCACTACTCACTACTCTGCACTCACTACTCTGCATTCTGCACTCACTACTCTGCACTCACTACTCTGCACTCACTACTCACTACTCTGCACTCACTACTCACTACTCTGCACTCACTACTCGCTACTCTGCACTCACTACTCTGCACTCACTACTCTGCACTCACTACTCTCTACTCTGCACTCACTACTCTGCACTCTGCACTCACTACTCTGCACTCACTACTCACTACTCTGCACTCACTACTCACTACTCTGCACTCACTACTCACTACTCTGCACTCACTACTCACTACTCACTACTCTGCACTCACTACTCACTACTCTGCACTCACTACTCACTACTGACTACTCTGTACTCACTACTCTGCACTCACTACTCTGCACTCACTACTCACTACTCTGCACTCACTACTCTGCACTCACTACTCACTACTCAGCACTCACTACTCTGCACTCACTACTCTGCACTCACTACTCTGCACTCACTACTCTGCGCACTCACTACTCTGCGCACTCACTACTCTGCGCACTCACTCCTCTGCACTCACTCCTCTGCACTCACTCCTCTGCACACTCACTCTGCGCACTCACTACTCTGCACTCACTACTCTGCACTCACACTCTGCACTCACACTCTGCACTCACACTCTGCACTCACTACTCTGCACTCACTACTCTGCACTCTGCACACTCACTCTGCACTGTGCACACCACTGATATCATGGAATCTTCCACCACACTTTCTAAAACTCTATAGTCCGAAGCATAATAGGCACAGAACCTAAAGAAGGGTAGACATTGCTTAAAATAATCTTATTGTATTTATGAGAAGCAAAAGCGAGACTGTGAAATGTGCTGAATATCAGTTTGTTACGAATCAACAGAGTGGAGTTAGAGAACCAAGAAATAGTAATTTAGAATCCGGGTTAGAAGGAGTAGTAATCACAAGCTGAGGATCAACGGGCGCGAAACAGCGTAGTGGGCGCGCAGGAGACGCAGCGTGAGCGTGCACATCAGCTGAAGATCGCCGAGAAGACACCGAGCCTGCCTGCTGCCGTGACTGACCCGCTGCAGAGGGAAAGAGCCCGGTGAGTGGGGGTAGAGGGGGGGTGGGGGTAGAGGGGGGGCGGCAGAGAGGGAGTGGGCAGAGAGGGAGGGTGTGTGTGTGTGTGTGCGTGCGTGCGTGTGTCTGTCTGTGTGTGTCTGGTGTGTGCCTGCCTGCCTGCCTTTGTGTGTGCGCGTCCACAGACCCTGGTCGGCTCTTGCACCGCTCTGTACTCCCTTGCGAGCTTACTCGGCGACAATAGTTCTCTTTGCCGAGACCTAAAAAGGACCCACCAGCAAAATGTATACACCTCGTTAGTAGCACAGTGGAGGGCGCCATGTTGAGAGTAGAATGATAGTGGCAGCGTAAGGAAAAAAACTTATATATCCGCTGCAGACCATGAGTATAATCAATGTAATAAGCGTAAATTAATACAGAAGACTGTTGTAGCGTTTGATAAAACTGAAAATAAAATAATGTGGAAACTAAAAACAAAAAGTGAAATCACCACGATCGAGATGGTTGGTGGTCAGGTCGAGGCAGTCTACTAGGAGAAGAAACAATGTCCAGTTAAACATTAATGAAGAGTCTGTCATGCTAAAAGAAGAATGATTTTAATTAAAGAAATAATAGTGATTCAGAAATGAGGTAAAGCGCTTGCAATGTTAAACGGTTAAAAAAATAAAAATAAAAATAAAAATGAAATTAGAGACCATAGTGGCATAGATCTTCTATGTGTGTGGGTTAATTGAGGTGTTAGTGTATAGTTAGAAACAGAATAGTTAGAAAAAATGAATCAAGAGAGGGATGCATTAACACTCCTTAATGTTAGGTTTCCAAATAGTACTCATCCCCGGTTAATCCATAATGTAATACGGCAATCAAAATTCAAATTAATGTACAAGATTAAATACATATTACAGAGAACAGATGTGGAGCGTCCCAAAGCGCGGACTCATTGACAATACTGGGATAAGAAAAACATATACTTTGTTTAAAAATACCATACTACATGGTAGTGAAATTCAGAAGTTAAGGAAACAGTAAATAGGGATTGCATTGCAACAGATACAACAGATGATATTAACATTCTATATGCAATATGAAGAGAACACATGTAATTTCATTGTTGTTGAACTTCATACAAATACATGCATTTCCCTGTCCGTGTTAAGTCCCTGGTCCACGGCTCGTAATCTGATCAGCCATTTAGTTTCCAGTTTCCTAAGAGCGGTCGTATTATTGCCACCACGTGGATCATGTCTGATGGTGGCTATGCCATGGAACTTGATGTTAATTAAGTCTGATGATTTATGGTCATTATTATAATGAACCGCTAGTGGATAGTTGGTGTTGTTTGTGCGAATTGCTCTGATGTGCTCCTGTATGCGTTCTTTTAGCGGACGGATTGTACTCCCAATGTAGATTTTGTTGCAGGAGCACACCAGACAATACACCACAAATTTTGTGTTGCAGTTCATGAAATCATAGATTTGATGAATCTTACCAGTGTTGTAACAGAACGTTTTAATTTTATTGCATGCGAACTGACAGACATTACACATTGTGCATTTGAAAAAACCTTTAGGTTTGGGTGGGAACCAGATCTTCGAGCTCGGATTGCTGATCCCCGGACCCGTAGGTGCCAGGAGATTGCGCAGTGTTTGGCCTCTTCTGTATGTAATTTGAGGGGCCTTGGTGATGAAAGTATCCAGGTCACAATCTAGTTTTAGAAGATGCCAATGCCTACGTAATATACAGAAGACATCATTGCTCTTGCAGTGAAATTGGGTGATAAATGCAGCACGTCTGTTGGTTATTGTGCGCTTTTTCCTGCTGTTTCTAAGTAAGTCATTACGTTTGCATTTTTCAATTCTCGTGGTTGCTTTTTTGAGAATTTCTGAGTTGTAACCCCGTTGAGAAAAACGGTCAGTGAGTTTGTCAAGCTCAAAGATGAAATCGTTGTCACTGCTGCAATTTCTTCTCAGTCGGGTCATCTCCCCAAAGGGGATGGCCCGCATTTGACTAGCTGGATGTGCACTGGTAGCGTGCAGAACAGAGTTGCACGCCGTTGTTTTACGAAAAAGTTTGGTCTCGAGCGTTCCATCCTTTACATACAGCGTAACGTCAAGGAAATCAATTTGTTTTCTGTCATAGCTGTATGTGAAGGACAGGTTATACGTATTGTGTACAAGATGTTCAAAGAACTCTGACAGAGAAGCAATGTCTCCATTCCAGATTAGTAACACGTCGTCAATGTAACGTCCCCAATAAATCACATTGTTAGTCAAGTGATGGGGACAATCTCTCCAAATGTGGTGTAGTTCGAAAAAACCCATATAGAGGTTAGCAAAGGAGGGCGAAAATTTCGCCCCCATTGCTACACCAGAATGTTGTTTGTACCAAGTGGATTGGTGTTGGAAGTAGTTGTTTTCAAGTGCCAATTTGGTAAGTTCTAAGACCATTCTTGTGTGGTCATAGAGACAAGCATCTCTCTTGGATAAGAAGAATCTGAGGGCCTCTATACCTCTGTCCAGAGGTATGCTAGTGTATAGTGCAGTGACATCTAAGGTTACCAGGATGTATTCGTCATACCAAGGAAAATGTTCAAGTTTGTTAAGCAGGTCTTTGGTATCCTCAATGTAAGCAGGTAATTGTATGACTAGCGGTTTCAGAAACAGATCAATATATTCTGAGATATGCTCTTTGAGACCACCAATCCCGGAGATGATTGGCCTTCCCGGGGGTGTGTTCAAATTTTTATGTATCTTGGGGAGTACATATATGTATGCTGACCTGGGAGTTGGGTTGAATAGATATTTGAATTCAGAATCATTTAGAAGTCCTAAACTATGCCAATACCGGAGACACTTTTCAATCAGAGTGATAGTAGATGGAGTAGGGTCATGTGGCAAGAGTGTATAAGATTGGATGTCAGATAATTGTCTTGCAATCTCATCTAGATATAGGTCATTGTCCATCAGGACAATATTACCTCCTTTATCTGCCTCTCTTATAGTGAGATGTGAGTAAATCTTCAGTCGCTCCAATGCCTTCCTTTCTACCATAGATAAGTTGTCCTTGAATCTGTAGGGTTTGTTCTGAAATCTATCTTCCAGTTTATATAAATCAGATGTGACTGCCTTATAAAAACAGTCCACCATGTTGTCAGGGGCTAGTATAGGAGTGAATGAAGATTTTGGCCTCAGTCCACTATTCAACTGTACGTCAGTAATGATATTAAGATCATCCAAGATGTCTTCAATATTAGGAGTGGACCCCAGGCTATCGTCAAGTGACATCAGAAGTCTAGTAGTTTCAATATCTTCTATAGTTTGTCCACATTTGGTAGCAGTGTATATAGGTATTTGACGCCCAACAGGTTTATTTGCAAAAAACTTTTTTAATTTTAAACCACGCACAAATCTGAACAGATCTACATGAATTTGCACATAGTCAGGTTTGGACAAGGGGCAAAAACGTAATCCTTTTTTCAAAACATTGACTTCATCGATATTTAACACTTGTTTGGATAGGTTAATGATAGCTACATCATTGTGTACATTGTCATTATTGATGTTAGCATTTGATGCATTGGTGTCTGCACTCACTTGCTCTGGTTCTTCGAAACTGATCTGGTTACTCGTTTGTCCCCTGCGGGATCTGCGTTTCTTTCCTCCCCTCCTAGTTCTTTTCTTGGGAGTGTTCTTTGATTGAAACCCAGTCTCGTACCCTTTCTGAACCTCTGTAGTTCGGATAAAAAAGCCGAGGTGCTGTTAATACTGGTGTTCTCCTGAATAGAAGTGGACGGAGTCATACTTCCAGTTTCACTGATCTCACTCGCTACGCTAGAGAGATCTGAATCGCTAGCTGATTTTTGTTCAGAAGATTTTTGGCCTTGAAGGCCCTTAACTCCTGTTCGTGGTTTGATGTCATCATACTTTTTAGCAAACGTGAAGATGCGACCATTTTTATAGTCATTGTCGTCCCTCTTCAGTTTGCGTATTTTCTTCTCACGTAAATGAGTTTGATGAGCATTGAGAACCTCCTTTAGGATTTTCAAGTTCTTATCAGTATTCTCAGGTAGGTTAAGTTTTTTTATTTCATTTTCAATAGTTTCTATTTCCTCCAAAAGTTTAATTCTTTTTCTCTCTGCGTGTCTGATAAGTAGATCCATCATCCCGTAAGAGGAGGATGAAATAAGGCATTCCCATTCCTGTAAGAGGTCTGGGTCCAGGTCCTCAAATGTTGGAAATATGATAACCCTTAATCCTCTGGGGATCTGTTTAAGTTCTATGTATTTTTTTAAGGTGGTTAGATCCCACCATCTGGAGAGTTCCGCTTTACGTAATCTCTCTAATTTGATGAATAATTGTTTCAGGCCCTGTGGAATACTACCAGTCTGAGGAACTGGGTTGAATGTAGGACATTGTTCTGCATTCTGTCCATCAACTGTTGTTTTTGCATTTGTCACCCCAAGTTGGACGGGTATGCTCAGACGTGAGTCCCATGCTCTCCACACCACTGGAGTCAAGCTATCCTGGCTGATGACGGCTGATAGCCAGAAACCGGTCCTAGGATGCTTGATTCCGGTCCAGGGAAGACATGGCTTGGCAGTTCGGGTTGGACTGTTCCCATGAGGCACAGGGTCAAGGCTGATTTGCATATGGCCATGTCTGAACTGGGGTGGTGTGGAGTGCAAAAAAATGATGGATTTAGGCCCAGATCGCTGTACTGAGGTGAATGTATGACAGTGTTCTGCATTCTGTCCTTCAACTGTTGTTTTTGCATTTGTCACCCCGAGTGGGATAGGTATGCTCAGATGTAATTACCGTGCTCTCCACATCACTAGAGTCAAGCTTTCCTGGCTGATGATGACTGATAGCAAGAAACCGGTCCTGGGATGCTTGATTCCGGTCCAGGGAAGACATGGCTTGGCAGTTCAGGCTGGACTGTTGCCATGAGGCACAGGGTCAAGGCTGATTTGCAAATGGCCATGTCTGAACTGGGGTGGTGCGGAGTGCAAAAAAACGATGGATTTAGGCCCAAATCTCTACTGGGGTGAAAGTATAACATTGTTCTGCATTCTGTCCATCAACCGTTGTTTTTGCATTTGTCACCCCGAGTGGGACGGGTATGCTCAGACATGAGTCCTGTGCTCTCCACATCACTGGAGTCAAGCTATCGTTGCTGATGACGGCTGATAGCCAGAAACAGGTCCTAGGATGCTTGATTCCGGTCCAGGGAAGACATGGCTTGGCAGTTCGGGCTGGACTGTTCCTATGAGGCACAAGGTCAAGGCAGATTTGCATATGGCCATTTCTGAACAGGGGTGGTTTGCAGTGCAAACAAACAATGAATTTAGGCTGAGATATCTGTACTGGGGTGAATGTATGACATTGTTCTGCATTCGGTCCATCAACTGTTGTTTTTGCATTTGCCACCCCGAGTGGGACGGGTATGCTCAGATGTGAGTCCCGTACTCTCCACACCACTGGAGTCAAGCTATCCTGGCTGATGAAGGCTGATAGCCAGAAACCGGTCCTAGGATGCTTGATTCTGGTCCAGGAGAGACATGGCTTGGCAGTTCGGGCTGGACTGTTCCCATGAGGCACAGGGTCAAGGCTGATTTGCATATGGCCATGTCTGAACTGGGGTGGTGTGGAGTGCAAAAAAACGATGGATTTAGGCCCAGATCTCTGTACTGGGGTGAATGTATGACATTGTTCTGCATTCTGTCCATCAACTGTTGTTTTTGCATTTCTCACCCCAAGTGAGACGGGTATGCTCAGACGTGAGTCCCGTGCTCTCCACACCACTGGAGTCAAGCTATCCTTGCTGATGACGGCTGATACCCAGAAACCGGTCCTAGGATGCTTGATTCAGGTCCAGGGAAAACATGGCTTGGCAGTTCGGGCTGGACTGTTCCCATGAGGCACAGGGTCAAGGCTGATTTGCATATGGCCATGTCTGAACTGGGGTGGTGTGGAGTGCAAAAAAACGATGGATTTAGGCCCAGATCGCTGTACTGGGGTGAATGTATGACACTGTTCTGCATTCTGTCCATCAACTGTTGTTTTTGCATTTGTCACCCCGAGTGGGACGGGTATGCTCAGATGTGAGTCCTGTGCTCTCCACACCACTGGAGTCAAGCTATCCTTGCTGATGACGGCTGATAGCCAGAAACTGGTCCTAGGATGCTTGATTCCTGTGCAGGGGAGACATGGCTTGGCAGTTCGGGCTGGACTGTTCCTGTTCCCATGAGGCACAGGGTCAAAGCTTATTTGCATATGGCCATGTCTGAACTGGGGTAGTGTGGAGTGCAAAAAAACAATGTATTTAGGCCCAGATCTATGTACTAGGGTGAATGTATAACATTGTTCTGCATTCTGTCCATCAACCGTTGTTATTGCATTTATCACCCTGAGTGGGACGGGTATGCTCAGATGTGGGTCCTGTGCTCTCCACACCACTGGAGTCAAGCTATCCTTCCTGATGACGGCTGACAGCCAGAAACCGGTCGTAGGATGCTTGATTCCGGTCCAGGGAAGACATGGCTTGGCAGTTCTAGCTGGACAGTTCCCATGAGGCACAGGGTCAAGGCTGATTTGCATATGGCCATGTCTGAACTGAGGTGGTGTGGAGTGCAAAAGAAAATGATGGATTTAGGCCCAGATCCCTGTTCTGGGTTGAATGTATGACATTGTTCTGCATTCTGTCCATCAACTGTTGTTTTTGCATTTGTCACCCCAAGTTGGACGGGTATGCTCAGACGTGAGTCCCATGCTCTCCACACCACTGGAGTCAAGATATCCTGGCTGATGACGGCTGATAGCAAGAAACAGGTTCTAGGATGCTTGATTCCGGTCCAGGGAAGACATGACTTGGCAGTTCTGGCTGGACTGTTCCCATGAGGCACAGGGTCAAGGCTCATGTGCATATGGCCATGTCTGAACTGGGGTGGTGTGGAGTGCAAACAAATGATGGATTTAGGCCCAGATCTCTGTACTGGGGTGAAAGTATGACCTTGTTCTGCATTCTGTCCATCAACTGTTGTTTTTGCATTCGTCACCCTGAGTGGGACGGGTATGCTCAGACGTGAGTCCCGTGCTTTCCACACCACTGGAGTCAAGCTATCCTGGCTGATGACGGCTGATAGCCAGAAACCGGTCCTAGGATGCTTGATTCCGGTCCAGGGAAGACATGGCTTGGCAGTTCGGGTTGGACTGTTCCCATGAGGCACAGGGTCAAGGCTGATTTGCATATGGCCATGTCTGAACTGGGGTGGTGTAGAGTGCAACAAAATGATGGATTTAGGCCCAGATCGCTGTACTGAGGTGAATGTATGACAGTGTTCTGCATTCTGTCCTTCAACTGTTGTTTTTGCATTTGTCACCCCGAGTGGGATAGGTATGCTCAGATGTAATTACCGTGCTCTCCACACCACTAGAGTCAAGCTTTCCTGTCTGATGATGACTGATAGCAAGAAACCGGTCCTGGGATGCTTGATTCCGGTCCAGGGAAGACATGGCTTGGCAGTTCAGGCTGGACTGTTGCCATGAGGCACAGGGTCAAGGCTGATTTGCAAATGGCCATGTCTGAACTGGGGTGGTGCGGAGTGCAAAAAAACGATGGATTTAGGCCCAAATCTCTACTGGGGTGAAAGTATAACATTGTTCTGCATTCTGTCCATCAACCGTTGTTTTTGCATTTGTCACCCCGAGTGGGACGGGTATGCTCAGAGGTGAGTCCTGTGCTCTCCACACCACTGGAGTCAAGCTATCCTTGCTGATGACGGCTGATAGCCAGAAACAGGTCCTAGGATGCTTGATTCCGGTCCAGGGAAGACATGGCTTGGCAGTTCGGGCTGGACTGTTCCCATGAGGCACAAGGTCAAGGCAGATTTGCATATGGCCATTTCTGAACAAGGGTGGTGTGCAGTGCAAACAAACAATGAATTTAGGCTGAGATATCTGTACTGGGGTGAATGTATGGCATTGTTCTGCATTCTGCCCATCAACTGTTGTTTTTGCATTTGCCACCCCGAGTGAAACGGGTATGCTCAGATGTGAGTCCCGTACTCTCCACACCACTGAAGTCAAGCTATCCTGGCTGATGATGGCTGATAGCCATAAACCGGTCCTAGGATGCTTGATTCTGGTCCAGGGAAGACATGGCTTGGCAGTTCGGGCTGGACTGTTCCCATGAGGCACAGGGTCAAGGCTGATTTGCATATGGCCATGTCTGAACTGGGGTGGTGTGGAGTGCAAAAAAACGATGGATTTAGGCCCAGATCTCTGTACTGGGGTGAATGTATGACATTGTTCTGCATTCCGTCCATCAACTGTTGTTTTTGCATTTGTCTCCCCGAGTGAGACGGGTATGCTCAGACGTGAGTCCCGTGCTCTCCACTCCACTGGAGTCAAGCTATCCTTGCTGATGAAGGCTGATACCCAGAAACCGGTCCTAGGTTGCTTGATTCAGGTCCAGGGAAAACATGGCTTGGCAGTTCGGGCAGGACTGTTCCCATGAGGCACAGGGTCAAGGCTGATTTGCATATGGCCATGTCTGAACTGGGGTGGTGTGGAGTGCAAAAAAACGATGGATTTATGCCCAGATCGCTGTACTGGGGTGAATGTATGACACTGTTCTGCATTCTGTCCATCAACTGTTGTTTTTGCATTTGTCACCCCGAGTGGGACGGGTATGCTCAGATGTGAGTCCTGTGCTCTCCACACCACTGGAGTCAAGCTATCCTTGCTGATGACGGCTGATAGCCAGAAACTGGTCCTAGGATGCTTGATTCCTGTGCAGGGGAGACATGGCTTGGCAGTTCGGGCTGGACTGTTCCTGTTCCCATGAGGCACAGGGTTAAAGCTTATTTGCATATGGCCATGTCTGAACTGGGGTAGTGTGGAGTGCAAAAAAACAATGTATTTAGGCCCAGATCTCTGTACTGGGGTGAATGTATAACATTGTTCTGCATTCTGTCCATCAACCGTTGTTTTTGCAGTTGTCACACCGAGTGGGACGGGTATGCTCAGACGTGAGTCCTGTGCTCTCCACACCACTGGAGTCAAGCTATCCTTGCTGATGACGGCTGATAGCCAGAAACCCGTCCTAGGATGCTTGGTTCCCGTCCAGGGGAGACATGGCTTGGCATTTCAAGCTGGACTGTTCCTGTTCCCATGAGGCACAGGGTCAAGGCGTATTTGCATATGGCCATGTCTGAACTGGGGTAGTGTGGAGTGCAAAAAAACAATGGATTTAGGCCCAGATCTCTGTACTGGGGTGAATGTATGACATTGTTCCGCATTCTGTCTATCAACTGTTGTTTTTGCATTCGTCACCCCGAGTGGGACTTGTATGCTCAGACGTCAGTCCCGTGCTCTCCACCCCACTGGAGTCAAGCTACCCTGGCTGACTATGGCTGATAGCAAGAAACAGGTCCCAGGATGCTTGAATCCGGTCCAGGGAAAACATGGCTTGGTAGTTTGGGCTGGACTGTTTACATGAGGCACAGGATCAGGGCTGATTTGCATATGGCCATGTCGGAACTGGGGTGGTGTGGAGTGCAAAAAAACAATGAATTTAGGCCCAGATCTCTGTATTGGGGTGAATGTATGACATTGTTCTGCATTCTGTCCATCAACTGTTGTTTTTGCATTTGTCACTCCGAGAGGGACTTGTATGCTCAGACGTCAGTCCTGTGCTCTCCACACCACTGGAGTCAAGCTATCCTTGCTGACTACAGCTGATAGCCAGAAACTGGTCCTAGGATGCTTGATTCCGGTGCAGGGGAGACATGGCTTGGCAGCTCGGGCTGGACTGTTCCTGTTCCCATGAGGCACAGGGTCAAGGCTTATTTGCATATGGCCATGTCTGAACTGGGGTAGTGTGGAGTGCAAAAAAAACAATGGATTTAGGCCCAGATCTCTGTACTGGGGTGAATGTATAACATTGTTCTGCATTCTGTCCATCAACCGTTGTTTTTGCATTTGTCACCCCGAGTGGGACGGGTATGCTCAGATGTGAGTCCTGTGCTCTCCACACCACTGGAGTCAAGCTATCCTTGCTGATGACGGCTGATAGCCAGAAAACCGTCCTAGGATGCTTGATTCCGGTCCAGGGGAGACATTGCTTGGCATTTCAGGCTGGACTGTTCCTGTTCCCATGAGGCACAGGGTCAAGGCTTATTTGCATATGGCCATGTCTGAACTGGGGTAGTGTGGAGTGCAAAAAACAATGGATTTAGGCCCAGATCTCTGTACTGGGGTGAATGTATGACCTTGTTCTGCATTCTGTCCATCAACTGTTGTTTTTGCATTTGTCACCCCGAGTGGAACGGGTATGCTCAGACGTGAGTGCCGTGCTCTCCACACCACTGAAGTCAAGCTATCCTGGCTGATGATGACTGATAGCCAGAAACTGGTCCTAGGATGCTTGATTCCGGTCCAGGGAAGCAAGGCTTCGCAGTTCGGGCTGGACTGTTCCTGTTCCCATGAGGCACAGGGTCAAAGCTTATTTGCATATGGCCATGTCTGAACTGGGGTAGTGTGGAGTGCAAAAAAACAATGGATTTAGGCCCAGATCTCTGTACTGGGGTGAATGTATAACATTGTTCTGCATTCTGTCCATCAACCGTTGTTTTTGCATTTGTCACCCCGAGTGGGACGGGTATGCCCAGACGTGAGTCCTGTGCTCTCCACACCACTGGAGTCAAGTTATCCTTCCTGATGACGGCTGATAGCCAGAAACCGGTCGTAGGATGCTTGATTCCGGTCCAGGGAAGACATGGCTTGGCAGTTCTGGCTGGACTGTTCCCATGAGGCACAGGGTCAAGGCTGATTTGCATATGGCCATGTCTGAACTGGGGTGGTGTGGAGTGCAAAAAATGATGGATTTAGGCCCAGATCGCTGTACTGAGGTGAATGTATGACAGTGTTCTGCATTCTGTCCTTCAACTGTTGTTTTTGCATTTGTCACCCCGAGTGGGATAGGTATGCTCAGATGTAATTACCGTGCTCTCCACATCACTAGAGTCAAGCTTTCCTGGCTGATGATGACCGATAGCAAGAAACCGGTCCTGGGATGCTTGATTCCGGTCCAGGGAAGACATGGCTTGGCAGTTCAGGCTGGACTGTTGCCATGAGGCACAGGGTCAAGGCTGATTTGCAAATGGCCATGTCTGAACTGGGGTGCTGCGGAGTGCAAAAAAACAATGGATTTAGGCCCAAATCTCTACTGGGGTGAAAGTATAACATTGTTCTGCATTCTGTCCATCAACCGTTGTTTTTGCATTTGTCACCCCGAGTGGGACGGGTATGCTCAGACATGAGTCCTGTGCTCTCCACATCACTGGAGTCAAGCTATCGTTGCTGATGACGGCTGATAGCCAGAAACAGGTCCTAGGATGCTTGATTCCGGTCCAGGGAAGACATGGCTTGGCAGTTCGGGCTGGACTGTTCCTATGAGGCACAAGGTCAAGGCAGATTTGCATATGGCCATTTCTGAACAGGGGTGGTGTGCAGTGCAAACAAACAATGAATTTAGGCTGAGATATCTGTACTGGGGTGAATGTATGACATTGTTCTGCATTCGGTCCATCAACTGTTGTTTTTGCATTTGCCACCCTGAGTGGGACGGGTATGCTCAGATGTGAGTCCCGTACTCTCCACACCACTGGAGTCAAGCTATCCTGGCTGATGGAGGCTGATAGCCAGAAACCGGTCCTAGGATGCTTGATTCTGGTCCAGGAGAGACATGGCTTGGCAGTTCGGGCTGGACTGTTCCCGTGAGGCACAGGGTCAAGGCTGATTTGCATATGGCCATGTCTGAACTGGGGTGGTGTGGAGTGCAAAAAAACGATGGATTTAGGCCCAGATCTCTGTACTGGGGTGAATGTATGACATTGTTCTGCATTCTGTCCATCAACTGTTGTTTTTGCATTTCTCACCCCGAGTGAGACGGGTATGCTCAGACGTGAGTCCCGTGCTCTCCACACCACTGGAGTCAAGCTATCCTTGCTGATGACGGCTGATACCCAGAAACCGGTCCTAGGATGCTTGATTCAGGTCCAGGGAAAACATGGCTTGGCAGTTCGGGCTGGACTGTTCCCATGAGGCACAGGGTCAAGGCTGATTTGCATATGGCCATGTCTGAACTGGGGTGGTGTGGAGTGCAAAAAAACGATGGATTTAGGCCCAGATCGCTGTACTGGGGTGAATGTATGACACTGTTCTGCATTCTGTCCATCAACTGTTGTTTTTGCATTTGTCACCCCGACTGGGACGGGTATGCTCAGATGGGAGTCCTGTGCTCTCCACACCACTGGAGTCAAGCTATCCTTGCTGATGACGGCTGATAGCCAGAAACTGGTCCTAGGATGCTTGATTCCTGTGCAGGGGAGACATGGCTTGGCAGTTCGGGCTGGACTGTTCCTGTTCCCATGAGGCACAGGGTCAAAGCTTATTTGCATATGGCCATGTCTGAACTGGCGTAGTGTGGAGTGCAAAAAAACAATGGATTTAGGCCCAGATTTATGTACTGGGGTGAATGTATAACATTGTTCTGCATTCTGTCCATCAACCGTTGTTATTGCATTTATCACCCCGAGTGGGACGGGTATGCTCAGATGTGGGTCCTGTGCTCTCCACACCACTGGAGTCAAGCTATCCTTCCTGATGACGGCTGACAGCCAGAAACCGGTCGTAGGATGCTTGATTCCGGTCCAGGGAAGACATGGCTTGGCAGTTCTAGCTGGACAGTTCCCATGAGGCACAGGGTCAAGGCTGATTTGCATATGGCCATGTCTGAACTGAGGTGGTGTGGAGTGCAAAAGAAAATGATGGATTTAGGCCCAGATCTCTGTTCTGGGTTGAATGTATGACATTGTTCTGCATTCTGTCCATCAACTGTTGTTTTTGCATTTGTCACCCCAAGTTGGACGGGTATGCTCAGACGTGAGTCCCATGCTCTCCACACCACTGGAGTCAAGATATCCTGGCTGATGACGGCTGATAGCAAGAAACAGGTTCTAGGATGCTTGATTCCGGTCCAGGGAAGACATGACTTGGCAGTTCTGGCTGGACTGTTCCCATGAGGCACAGGGTCAAGGCTCATGTGCATATGGCCATGTCTGAACTGGGGTGGTGTGGAGTGCAAACAAATGATGGATTTAGGCCCAGATCTCTGTACTGGGGTGAATGTATGACCTTGTTCTGCATTCTGTCCATCAACTGTTGTTTTTGCATTCGTCACCCTGAGTGGGACGGGTATGCTCAGACGTGAGTCCTGTGCTCTCCACACCACTGGAGTCAAGCTATCCTTGCTGATGACGGCTGATAGCCAGAAACAGGTCCTAGGATGCTTGATTCCGGTCCAGGGAAGACATGGCTTGGCAGTTCGGGCTGGACTGTTCCCATGAGGCACAAGGTCAAGGCAGATTTGCATATGGCCATTTCTGAACAGGGGTGGTGTGCAGTGCAAACAAACAATGAATTTAGGCTGAGATATCTGTACTGGGGTGAATGTATGGCATTGTTCTGCATTCTGTCCATCAACTGTTGTTTTTGCATTTGCCACCCCGAGTGGGACGGGTATGCTCAGATGTGAGTCCCGTACTGTCCACACCACTGGAGTCAAGCTATCCTGGCTGATGATGGCTGATAGCCAGAAACCGGTCCTAGGATGCTTGATTCTGGTCCAGGGAAGACATGGCTTGGCAGTTCGGGCTGGACTGTTCCCATGAGGCACAGGGTTAAGGCTGATTTGCATATGGCCTTGTCTGAACTGGGGTGGTGTGGAGTGCAAAAAAACGATGGATTTAGGCCCAGATCTCTGTACTGGGGTGAATGTATGACATTGTTCTGCATTCTGTCCATCAACTGTTGTTTTTGCATTTGTCACCCTGAGTGAGACGGGTATGCTCAGACGTGAGTCCCGTGCTCTCCACACCACTGGAGTCAAGCTATCCTTGCTGATGAAGGCTGATACCCAGAAACCGGTCCTAGGATGCTTGATTCAGGTCCAGGGAAAACATGGCTTGGCAGTTCGGGCAAGACTGTTCCCATGAGGCACAGGGTCAAGGCTGATTTGCATATGGCCATGTCTGAACTGGGGTAGTGTGGAGTGCAAAAAAACGATGGATTTATGCCCAGATCGCTGTACTGGGGTGAATGTATGACACTGTTCTGCATTCTGTCCATCAACTGTTGTTTTTGCATTTGTCACCCCGAGTGGGACGGGTATGCTCAGATGTGAGTCCTGTGCTCTCCACACCACTGGAGTCAAGCTATCCTTGCTGATGACGGCTGATAGCCAGAAACTGGTCCTAGGATGCTTGATTCCTGTGCAGGGGAGACATGGCTTGGCAGTTCGGGCTGGACTGTTCCTGTTCCCATGAGGCACAGGGTTAAGGCTTCTTTGCATATGGCCATATCTGAACTGGGGTAGTGTGGAGTGCAAAAAAACAATGGATTTAGGCCCAGATCTCTGTACTGGGGTGAATGTATAACATTGTTCTGCATTCTGTCCATCAACCGTTGTTTTTGCAGTTGTCCCCCCGAGTGGGACGGGTATGCTCAGACGTGAGTCCTCTACTCTCCACACCACTGGAGTCAAGCTATCCTTGCTGATGACGGCTGATAGCCAGAAACCCGTCCTAGGATGCTTGGTTCCCGTCCAGGGGAGACATGGCTTGGCATTTCAAGCTGGACTGTTCCTGTTCCCATGAGGCACAGGGTTAAGGCGTATTTGCATATGGCCATGTCTGAACTGGGGTAGTGTGGAGTGCAAAAAAACAATGGATTTAGGCCCAGATCTCTGTACTGGGGTGAATGTATGACATTGTTCTGCATTCTGTCCATCAACCGTTGTTTTTGCATTTGTCACCCCGAGTGGGACGGGTATGCTCAGATGTGAGTCCTGTGCTCTCCACACCACTGGAGTCAAGCTATCCTTGCTGATGACGGCTGATAGCCAGAAAACCGTCCTAGGATGCTTGATTCCGGTCCAGGGGAGACATTGCTTGGCATTTCAGGCTGGACTGTTCCTGTTCCCATGAGGCACAGGGTCAAGGCTTATTTGCATATGGCCATGTCTGAACTGGGGTAGTGTGGAGTGCAAAAAACAATGGATTTAGGCCCAGATCTCTGTACTGGGGTGAATGTATGACATTGTTCTGCATTCTGTCCATCAACTGTTGTTTTTGCATTTGTCACCCCGAGTGGAACGGGTATGCTCAGACGTGAGTGCCGTGCTCTCCACACCACTGAAGTCAAGCTATCCTGGCTGATGATGACTGATAGCCAGAAACTGGTCCTAGGATGCTTGATTCCGGTCCAGGGGAGACAAGGCTTCGCAGTTCGGGCTGGACTGTTCCTGTTCCCATGAGGCACAGGGTCAAAGCTTATTTGCATATGGCCATGTCTGAACTGGGGTAGTGTGGAGTGCAAAAAAACAATGGATTTAGGCCCAGATCTCTGTACTGGGGTGAATGTATAACATTGTTCTGCATTCTGTCCATCAACCGTTGTTTTTGCATTTGTCACCCCGAGTGGGACGGGTATGCTCAGACGTGAGTCCTGTGCTCTCCACACCACTGGAGTCAAGTTATCCTTCCTGATGACGGCTGATAGCCAGAAACCGGTCGTAGGATGCTTGATTCCGGTCCAGGGAAGACATGGCTTGGCAGTTCTGGCTGGACTGTTCCCATGAGGCACAGGGTCAAGGCTGATTTGCATATGGCCATGTCTGAACTGGGGTGGTGTGGAGTGCAAAAAATGATGGATTTAGGCCCAGATCGCTGTACTGAGGTGAATGTATGACAGTGTTCTGCATTCTGTCCTTCAACTGTTGTTTTTGCATTTGTCACCCCGAGTGGGATAGGTATGCTCAGATGTAATTACCGTGCTCTCCACATCACTAGAGTCAAGCTTTCCTGGCTGATGATGACTGATAGCAAGAAACCGGTCCTGGGATGCTTGATTCCGGTCCAGGGAAGACATGGCTTGGCAGTTCAGGCTGGACTGTTGCCATGAGGCACAGGGTCAAGGCTGATTTGCAAATGGCCATGTCTGAACTGGGGTGCTGCGGAGTGCAAAAAAACAATGGATTTAGGCCCAAATCTCTACTGGGGTGAAAGTATAACATTGTTCTGCATTCTGTCCATCAACCGTTGTTTTTGCATTTGTCACCCCGAGTGGGACAGGTATGCTCAGACATGAGTCCTGTGCTCTCCACATCACTGGAGTCAAGCTATCGTTGCTGATGACGGCTGATAGCCAGAAACAGGTCCTAGGATGCTTGATTCCGGTCCAGGGAAGACATGGCTTGGCAGTTCGGGCTGGACTGTTCCTATGAGGCACAAGGTCAAGGCAGATTTGCATATGGCCATTTCTGAACAGGGGTGGTGTGCAGTGCAAACAAACAATGAATTTAGGCTGAGATATCTGTACTGGGGTGAATGTATGACATTGTTCTGCATTCGGTCCATCAACTGTTGTTTTTGCATTTGCCACCCTGAGTGGGACGGGTATGCTCAGATGTGAGTCCCGTACTCTCCACACCACTGGAGTCAAGCTATCCTGGCTGATGGAGGCTGATAGCCAGAAACCGGTCCTAGGATGCTTGATTCTGGTCCAGGAGAGACATGGCTTGGCAGTTCGGGCTGGACTGTTCCCGTGAGGCACAGGGTCAAGGCTGATTTGCATATGGCCATGTCTGAACTGGGGTGGTGTGGAGTGCAAAAAAACGATGGATTTAGGCCCAGATCTCTGTACTGGGGTGAATGTATGACATTGTTCTGCATTCTGTCCATAAACTGTTGTTTTTGCATTTCTCACCCCGAGTGAGACGGGTATGCTCAGACGTGAGTCCCGTGCTCTCCACACCACTGGAGTCAAGCTATCCTTGCTGATGACGGCTGATACCCAGAAACCGGTCCTAGGATGCTTGATTCAGGTCCAGGGAAAACATGGCTTGGCAGTTCGGGCTGGACTGTTCCCATGAGGCACAGGGTCAAGGCTGATTTGCATATGGCCATGTCTGAACTGGGGTGGTGTGGAGTGCAAAAAAACGATGGATTTAGGCCCAGATCGCTGTACTGGGGTGAATGTATGACACTGTTCTGCATTCTGTCCATCAACTGTTGTTTTTGCATTTGTCACCCCGAGTGGGACGGGTATGCTCAGACGTGAGTCCTGTGCTCTCCACACCACTGGAGTCAAGCTATCCTTGCTGAAGACGGCTGATAGCGAGAAACTGGTCCTAGGATGCTTGATTCCGGTGCAGGGGAGACATGGCTTGGCAGTTCGGGCTGGACTGTTCCTGTTCCCATGAGGCACAGGGTCAAGGCTTATTTGCATATGGCCATGTCTGAACTGGGGTAGTGTGGAGTGCAAAACAACAATGGATTTAGATCCAGATCTCTGTACTGGGGTGAATGTATAACATTGTTCTGCATTCTGTCCATCAACCGTTGTTTTTGCATTTGTCACCCCGAGTGGGACGGGTATGCTCAGACGTGAGTCCTGTGCTCTCCACACCACTGGAGTCAAGCTATCCTTGCTGATGACGGCTGATAGCCAGAAAACCGTCCTAGGATGCTTGATTCCGGTCCAGGGGAGACATTGCTTGGCATTTCAGGCTGGACTGTTCCTGTTCCTGTGAAGCACAGGGTCATGGCTTATTTGCATATGGCCATGTCTGAACTGGGGTAGTGTGGAGTGCAAAAAAACAATGGATTTAGGCCCAGATCTCTGTACTGGGGTGAATGTATGACATTGTTCTGCATTCTGTCCATCAACTGTTGTTTTTGCATTTGTCACCCCGAGTGGAACGGGTATGCTCAGACGTGAGTGCCGTGCTCTCCACACCACTGAAGTCAAGCTATCCTGGCTGATGACGGCCGATAGCCAGAAACTGGTCTTAGGATGCTTGATTCCGGTCCAGGGGAGACATTGCTTGGCAGTTCGGGCTGGACTGTTCCTGTTCCCATGAGGCACAGGGTCAAGGCTTATTTGCATATGGCCATGTCTGAACTGGGGTAGTGTGGAGTGCAAAAAACAATGGATTTAGGCCCAGATCTCTGTACTGGGGTGAATGTATAACATTGTTCTGCATTCTGTCCATCAACCGTTGTTTTTGCATTTGTCACCCCGAGTGGGACGGGTATGCTCAGACGTGAGTCCTGTGCTCTCCACACCACTGGAGTCAAGCTATCCTTGCTGATGACGGCTGATAGCCAGAAACCCGTCCTAGGATGATTGGTTCCCGTCCAGGGGAGACATCGATTGGCATTTCAGGCTGGACTGTTCCTGTTCCCATGAGGCACAGGGTCAAGGCGTATTTGCATATGGCCATGTCTGAACTGGGGTAGTGTGGAGTGCAAAAAAACAATGGATTTAGGCCCAGATCTCTGTACTGGGGTAAATGTATGATATTGTTCTGCATTCTGTCCATCAACTGTTGTTTTTGCATTTGTCACACCGAGTGGAACGGGTATGCTCAGACGTGAGTGCCCTGCTCTCCACACTACTGAAGTCAAGCTATCCTGGCTGATGCCGGCTGATAGCCAGAAACTGGTCCTAGGATGCTTGATTCTGGTCCAGGGGAGACATGGCTTGGCAGTTCGGGCTGGACTGTTCCTGTTCCCATGAGGCACAGGGTCAAAGCTTATTTGCATATGGCCATGTCTGAACTGGGGTAGTGTGGAGTGCAAAAAAACAATGGATTTAGGCCCAGATCTCTGTACTGGGGTAATTGTATAACATTGTTCTGCATTCTGTCCATCAACCGTTGTTATTGCATTTATCACCCCGAGTGGGACGGGTATGCTCAGATGTGGGTCCTGTGCTTTCCACACCACTGGAGTCAAGCTATCCTTCCTGATGACGGCTGACAGCCAGAAACAAGTCGTAGGATGCTTGATTCCGGTCCAGGGAAGACATGGCTTGGCAGTTCTAGCTGGACAGTTCCCATGAGGCACAGGGTCAAGGCTGATTTGCATATGGCCATGTCTGAACTGAGGTGGTGTGGAGTGCAAAAGAAAATGATGGATTTAGGCCCAGATCTCTGTTCTGGGTTGAATGTATGACATTGTTCTGCATTCTGTCCATCAACTGTTGTTTTTGCATTTGTCACCCCAAGTTGGACGGGTATGCTCAGACGTGAGTCCCATGCTCTCCACACCACTGGAGTCAAGATATCCTGGCTGATGACGGCTGATAGCAGGAAACAGGTTCTAGGATGCTTGATTCCGGTCCAGGGAAGACATGACTTGGCAGTTCTGGCTGGACTGTTCCCATGTGGCACAGGGTCAAGGCTCATGTGCATATGGCCATGTCTGAACTTGGGTGGTGTGGAGTGCAAACAAATGATGGATTTAGGCCCAGATCTCTGTACTGGGGTGAATGTATGACCGTGTTCTGCATTCTGTCCATCAACTGTTTTTTTTGCATTTGTCACCCTGAGTGGGACGGGTATGCTCAGACGTGAGTCCCATGCTTTCCACACCACTGGAGTCAAGCTATCCTGGCTGATGACGGCTGATAGCCAGAAACCGGTCCTAGGATGCTTGATTCCGGTCCAGGGAAGACATGGCTTGGCAGTTCGGGTTGGACTGTTCCCATGAGGCACAGGGTCAAGGCTGATTTGCATATGGCCATGTCTGAAGTGGGGTTGTGTGGAGTGCAAAAAAATGATGGATTTAGGCCCAGATCTCTGTACTGAGGTGAATGTATGACAGTGTTCTGCATTCTGTCATTCAACTGTTGTTTTTGCATTTGTCACCCCGAGTGGGATAGGTATGCTCAGATGTAATTACCGTGCTCTCCACACCACTGGAGTCAAGCTTTCCTGGCTGATGATGACTGATAGCAAGAAACCGGTCCTGGGATGCTTGATTCCGGTCCAGGGAAGACATATCTTGGCAGTTCAGGCTGGACTGTTGCCATGAGGCACAGGGTCAAGGCTGATTTGCATATGGCCTTGTCTGAACTGGGGTGGTGCGGAGTGCAAAAAATGATGGATTTAGGCCCAGATCTCTGTACTGGGGTGAATGTATAATATTGTTCTGCATTCTGTCCATCAACCGTTGTTTTTGCATTTGTCACCCCGAGTGGGACGGGTATGCTCAGACGTGAGTCCCATGCTCTCCACACCACTGGAGTCAAGATATCCTGGCTGATGACGGCTGATAGCAGGAAACAGGTTCTAGGATGCTTGATTCCGGTCCAGGGAAGACATGGCTTGGCAGTTCTAGCTGGACAGTTCCCATGAGGCACAGGGTCAAGGCTGATTTGCATATGGCCATGTCTGAACTGAGGTGGTGTGGAGTGCAAAAGAAAATGATGGATTTAGGCCCAGATCTCTGTTCTGGGTTGAATGTATGACATTGTTCTGCATTCTGTCCATCAACTGTTGTTTTTGCATTTGTCACCCCAAGTTGGACGGGTATGCTCAGACGTGAGTCCCATGCTCTCCACACCACTGGAGTCAAGATATCCTGGCTGATGACGGCTGATAGCAGGAAACAGGTTCTAGGATGCTTGATTCCGGTCCAGGGAAGACATGACTTGGCAGTTCTGGCTGGACTGTTCCCATGTGGCACAGGGTCAAGGCTCATGTGCATATGGCCATGTCTGAACTTGGGTGGTGTGGAGTGCAAACAAATGATGGATTTAGGCCCAGATCTCTGTACTGGGGTGAATGTATGACCTTGTTCTGCATTCTGTCCATCAACTGTTTTTTTTGCATTTGTCACCCTGAGTGGGACGGGTATGCTCAGACGTGAGTCCCATGCTTTCCACACCACTGGAGTCAAGCTATCCTGACTGATGACGGCTGATAGCCAGAAACCGGTCCTAGGATGCTTGATTCCGGTCCAGGGAAGACATGGCTTGGCAGTTCGGGTTGGACTGTTCCCATGAGGCACAGGGTCAAGGCTGATTTGCATATGGCCATGTCTGAAGTGGGGTTGTGTGGAGTGCAAAAAAATGATGGATTTAGGCCCAGATCTCTGTACTGAGGTGAATGTATGACAGTGTTCTGCATTCTGTCATTCAACTGTTGTTTTTGCATTTGTCACCCCGAGTGGGATAGGTATGCTCAGATGTAATTACCGTGCTCTCCACACCACTGGAGTCAAGCTTTCCTGGCTGATGATGACTGATAGCAAGAAACCGGTCCTGGGATGCTTGATTCCGGTCCAGGGAAGACATATCTTGGCAGTTCAGGCTGGACTGTTGCCATGAGGCACAGGGTCAAGGCTGATTTGCATATGGCCTTGTCTGAACTGGGGTGGTGCGGAGTGCAAAAAATGATGGATTTAGGCCCAGATCTCTGTACTGGGGTGAATGTATAATATTGTTCTGCATTCTGTCCATCAACCGTTGTTTTTGCATTTGTCACCCCGAGTGGGACGGGTATGCTCAGACGTGAGTCCTGTGCTCTCCACATCACTGGAGTCAAGCTATCCTTGCTGAAGACGGCTGATAGCCAGAAACTGGTCCTAGGATGCTTGATTCCGGTGCAGGGGAGACATGGCTTGGCAGTTCGGGCTGGACTGTTCCTGTTCCCATGAGGCACAGGGTCGAGGCTTATTTGCAAATGGCCATGTCTGAACTGGGGTAGTGTGGAGTGCAAAAAAACAATGGATTTAGATCCAGATCTCTGTACTGGGGTGAATGTATAACATTGTTCTGCATTCTGTCCATCAACCGTTGTTTTTGCATTTGTCACCCCGAGTGGGACGGGTATGCTCAGACGTGAGTCCTGTGCTCTCCACACCACTGGAGTCAAGCTATCCTTGCTGATGACGGCTGATAGCCAGAAAACCGTCCTAGGATGCTTGATTCCGGTCCAGGGGAGACATTGCTTGGCATTTCAGGCTGGACTGTTCCTGTTCCTGTGAAGCACAGGGTCATGGCTTATTTGCATATGGCCATGTCTGAACTGGGGTAGTGTGGAGTGCAAAAAAACAATGGATTTAGGCCCAGATCTCTGTACTGGGGTGAATGTATCATATTGTTCTGCATTCTGTCCATCAACCGTTGTTTTTGCATTTGTCACCCCGAGTGGGACGGGTATGCTCAGACGTGAGTCCTGTGCTCTCCGCACCACTGGAGTCAAGCTATCCTTGCTGAAGACGGCTGATAGCCAGAAACTGGTCCTAGGATGCTTGATTCCGGTGCAGGGGAGACATGGCTTGGCAGTTCGGGCTGGACTGTTCCTGTTCCCATGAGGCACAGGGTCAAGGCTTATTTGCATATGGCCATGTCTGAACTGGGGTAGTGTGGAGTGCAAAACAACAATGGATTTAGATCCAGATCTCTGTACTGGGGTGAATGTATAACATTGTTCTGCATTCTGTCCATCAACCGTTGTTTTTGCATTTGTCACCCCGAGTGGGACGGGTATGCTCAGACGTGAGTCCTGTGCTCTCCACACCACTGGAGTCAAGCTATCCTTGCTGATGACGGCTGATAGCCAGAAAACCGTCCTAGGATGCTTGATTCCGGTCCAGGGGAGACATTGCTTGGCATTTCAGGCTGGACTGTTCCTGTTCCTGTGAAGCACAGGGTCATGGCTTATTTGCATATGGCCATGTCTGAACTGGGGTAGTGTGGAGTGCAAAAAAACAATGGATTTAGGCCCAGATCTCTGTACTGGGGTGAATGTATGACATTGTACTGCATTCTGTCCATCAACTGTTGTTTTTGCATTTGTCACCCCGAGTGGAACGGGCATGCTCAGACGTGAGTGCCGTGCTCTCCACACCACTGAAGTCAAGCTATCCTGGCTGATGACGGCCGATAGCCAGAAACTGGTCTTAGGATGCTTGATTCCGGTCCAGGGGAGACATTGCTTGGCAGTTCGGGCTGGACTGTTCCTGTTCCCATGAGGCACAGGGTCAAGGCTTATTTGCATATGGCCATGTCTGAACTGGGGTAGTGTGGAGTGCAAAAAACAATGGATTTAGGCCCAGATCTCTGTACTGGGGTGAATGTATAACATTGTTCTGCATTCTGTCCATCAACCGTTGTTTTTGCATTTGTCACCCCGAGTGGGACGGGTATGCTCAGACGTGAGTCCTGTGCTCTCCACACCACTGGAGTCAAGCTATCCTTGCTGATGACGGCTGATAGCAAGAAACCCGTCCTAGGATGATTGGTTCCCGTCCAGGGGAGACATCGATTGGCATTTCAGGCTGGACTGTTCCTGTTCCCATGAGGCACAGGGTCAAGGCGTATTTGCATATGGCCATGTCTGAACTGGGGTAGTGTGGAGTGCAAAAAAACAATGGATTTAGGCCCAGATCTCTGTACTGGGGTGAATGTATAACATTGTTCTGCATTCTGTCCATCAACCGTTGTTATTGCATTTATCACCCCGAGTGGGACGGGTATGCTCAGATGTGGGTCCTGTGCTTTCCACACCACTGGAGTCAAGCTATCCTTCCTGATGACGGCTGACAGCCAGAAACCGGTCATAGGATGCTTGATTCCGGTCCAGGGAAGACATGGCTTGGCAGTTCTAGCTGGACAGTTCCCATGAGGCACAGGGTCAAGGCTGATTTGCATATGGCCATGTCTGAACTGAGGTGGTGTGGAGTGCAAAAGAAAATGATGGATTTGGGCCCAGATCTCTGTTCTGGATTGAATGTATGACATTGTTCTGCATTCTGTCCATCAACTGTTGTTTTTGCATTTGTCACCCCAAGTTGGACGGGTATGCTCAGACGTGAGTCCCATGCTCTCCACACCACTGGAGTCAAGATATCCTGGCTGATGACGGCTGATAGCAGGAAACAGGTTCTAGTATGCTTGATTCCGGTCCAGGGAAGAAATGACTTGGCAGTTCTGGCTGGACTGTTCCCATGAGGCACAGGGTCAAGGCTCATGTGCATATGGCCATGTCTGAACTTGGGTGGTGTGGAGTGCAAAAGAAAATGATGGATTTAGTCCCAGATCTCTGTTCTGGGTTAAATGTATGACATTGTTCTGCATTCTGTCCATCAACTGTTGTTTTTGCATTTGTCACCCCAAGTTGGACGGGTATGCTCAGACGTGAGTCCCATGCTCTCCACACCACTGGAGTCAAGATATCCTGGCTGATGACGGCTGATAGCAGGAAACAGGTTCTAGGATGCTTGATTCCGGTCCAGGGAAGACATGACTTGGCAGTTCTGGCTGGACTGTTCCCATGAGGCACAGGGTCAAGGCTCATGTGCATATGGCCATGTCTGAACGTGGGTGGTGTGGAGTGCAAACAAATGATGGATTTAGGCCCAGATCTCTGTACTGGGGTGAATGTATGACCTTGTTCTGCATTCTGTCCAGCAACTGTTTTTTTTGCATTTGTCACCCTGAGTGGGACGGGTATGCTCAGACGTGAGTCCCATGCTTTCCACACCACTGGAGTCAAGCTATCCTGGCTGATGACGGCTGATAGCCAGAAACCGGTCCTAGGATGCTTGATTCCGGTCCAGGGAAGACATGGCTTGGCAGTTCGGGTTGGACTGTTCCCATGAGGCACAGGGTCAAGGCTGATTTGCATATGGCCATGTCTGAAGTGGGGTTGTGTGGAGTGCAAAAAAATGATGGATTTAGGCCCAGATCTCTGTACTGAGGTGAATGTATGACAGTGTTCTGCATTCTGTCATTCAACTGTTGTTTTTGCATTTGTCACCCCGAGTGGGATAGGTATGCTCAGATGTAATTACCGTGCTCTCCACACCACTGGAGTCAAGCTTTCCTGGCTGATGATGACTGATAGCAAGGAACCGGTCCTGGGATGCTTGATTCCGGTCCAGGGAAGACATATCTTGGCAGTTCAGGCTGGACTGTTGCCATGAGGCACAGGGTCAAGGCTGATTTGCATATGGCCTTGTCTGAACTGGGGTGGTGCGGAGTGCAAAAAATGATGGATTTAGGCCCAGATCTCTGTACTGGGGTGAATGTATAATATTGTTCTGCATTCTGTCCATCAACCGTTGTTTTTGCATTTGTCACCCCGAGTGGGACGGGTATGCTCAGACGTGAGTCCTGTGCTCTCCACACCACTGGAGTCAAGCTATCCTTGCTGAAGACGGCTGATAGCCAGAAACTGGTCCTAGGATGCTTGATTCCGGTGCAGGGGAGACATGGCTTGGCAGTTCGGGCTGGACTGTTCCTGTTCCCATGAGGCACAGGGTCGAGGCTTATTTGCAAATGGCCATGTCTGAACTGGGGTAGTGTGGAGTGCAAAAAAACAATGGATTTAGATCCAGATCTCTGTACTGGGGTGAATGTATAACATTGTTCTGCATTCTGTCCATCAACCGTTGTTTTTGCATTTGTCACCCCGAGTGGAACGGGTATGCTCAGACGTGAGTCCTGTGCTCTCCACACCACTGGAGTCAAGCTATCCTTGCTGATGACGGCTGATAGCCAGAAAACCGTCCTAGGATGCTTGATTCCGGTCCAGGGGAGACATTGCTTGGCATTTCAGGCTGGACTGTTCCTGTTCCTGTGAAGCACAGGGTCATGGCTTATTTGCATATGGCCATGTCTGAACTGGGGTAGTGTGGAGTGCAAAAAAACAATGGATTTAGGCCCAGATCTCTGTACTGGGGTGAATGTATCATATTGTTCTGCATTCTGTCCATCAACCGTTGTTTTTGCATTTGTCACCCCGAGTGGGACGGGTATGCTCAGACGTGAGTCCTGTGCTCTCCGCACCACTGGAGTCAAGCTATCCTTGCTGAAGACGGCTGATAGCCAGAAACTGGTCCTAGGATGCTTGATTCCGGTGCAGGGGAGACATGGCTTGGCAGTTCGGGCTGGACTGTTCCTGTTCCCATGAGGCACAGGGTCAAGGCTTATTTGCATATGGCCATGTCTGAACTGGGGTAGTGTGGAGTGCAAAACAACAATGGATTTAGATCCAGATCTCTGTACTGGGGTGAATGTATAACATTGTTCTGCATTCTGTCCATCAACCGTTGTTTTTGCATTTGTCACCCCGAGTGGGACGGGTATGCTCAGACGTGAGTCCTGTGCTCTCCACACCACTGGAGTCAAGCTATCCTTGCTGATGACGGCTGATAGCCAGAAAACCATCCTAGGATGCTTGATTCCGGTCCAGGGGAGACATTGCTTGGCATTTCAGGCTGGACTGTTCCTGTTCCTGTGAAGCAC
The DNA here is from genome assembly GCF_964261635.1 of Lissotriton helveticus. Classification (NCBI taxonomy): domain Eukaryota; kingdom Metazoa; phylum Chordata; class Amphibia; order Caudata; family Salamandridae; genus Lissotriton; species Lissotriton helveticus. The sequence goes on along the minus strand of NC_136063.1, from coordinate 337,411,528 downwards.
AGGGTCATGGCTTATTTGCATATGGCCATGTCTGAACTGGGGTAGTGTGGAGTGCAAAAAAACAATGGATTTAGGCCCAGATCTCTGTACTGGGGTGAATGTATCATATTGTTCTGCATTCTGTCCATCAACCGTTGTTTTTGCATTTGTCACCCCGAGTCGGACGGGTATGCTCAGACGTGAGTCCTGTGCTCTCCACACCACTGGAGTCAAGCTATCCTTGCTGATGACGGCTGATAGCCAGAAAACCGTCCTAGGATGCTTGATTCCGGTCCAGGGGAGACATTGCTTGGCATTTCAGGCTGGACTGTTCCTGTTCCTGTGAAGCACAGGGTCATGGCTTATTTGCATATGGCCATGTCTGAACTGGGGTAGTGTGGAGTGCAAAAAAACAATGGATTTAGGCCCAGATCTCTGTACTGGGGTGAATGTATGACATTGTACTGCATTCTGTCCATCAACTGTTGTTTTTGCATTTGTCACCCCGAGTGGAACGGGTATGCTCAGACGTGAGTGCCGTGCTCTCCACACCACTGAAGTCAAGCTATCCTGGCTGATGACGGCCGATAGCCAGAACCTGGTCTTAGGATGCTTGATTCCGGTCCAGGGGAGACATTGCTTGGCAGTTCGGGCTGGACTGTTCCTGTTCCCATGAGGCACAGGGTCAAGGCTTATTTGCATATGGCCATGTCTGAACTGGGGTAGTGTGGAGTGCAAAAAACAATGGATTTAGGCCCAGATCTCTGTACTGGGGTGAATGTATAACATTGTTCTGCATTCTGTCCATCAACCGTTGTTTTTGCATTTGTCACCCCGAGTGGGACGGGTATGCTCAGACGTGAGTCCTGTGCTCTCCACACCACTGGAGTCAAGCTATCCTTGCTGATGACGGCTGATAGCAAGAAACCCGTCCTAGGATGATTGGTTCCCGTCCAGGGGAGACATCGATTGGCATTTCAGGCTGGAATGTTCCTGTTCCCATGAGGCACAGGGTCAAGGCGTATTTGCATATGGCCATGTCTGAACTGGGGTAGTGTGGAGTGCAAAAAAACAATGGATTTAGGCCCAGATCTCTGTACTGGGGTAAATGTATGATATTGTTCTGCATTCTATCCATCAACTGTTGTTTTTGCATTTGTCACACCGAGTGGAACGGGTATGCTCAGACGTGAGTGCCCTGCTCTCCACACCACTGAAGTCAAGCTATCCTGGCTGATGACGGCTGATAGCCAGAAACTGGTCCTAGGATGCTTGATTCTGGTCCAGGGGAGACATGGCTTGGCAGTTCGGGCTGGACTGTTCCTGTTCCCATGAGGCACAGGGTCAAAGCTTATTTGCATATGGCCATGTCTGAACTGGGGTAGTGTGGAGTGCAAAAAAACAATGGATTTAGGCCCAGATCTATGTACTGGGGTGAATGTATAACATTGTTCTGCATTCTGTCCATCAACCGTTGTTATTGCATTTATCACCCCGAGTGGGACGGGTATGCTCAGATGTGGGTCCTGTGCTTTCCACACCACTGGAGTCAAGCTATCCTTCCTGATGACGGCTGACAGCCAGAAACCGGTCGTAGGATGCTTGATTCCGGTCCAGGGAAGACATGGCTTGGCAGTTCTAGCTGGACAGTTCCCATGAGGCACAGGGTCAAGGCTGATTTGCATATGGCCATGTCTGAACTGAGGTGGTGTGGAGTGCAAAAGAAAATGATGGATTTAGGTCCAGATCTCTGTTCTGGGTTGAATGTATGACATTGTTCTGCATTCTGTCCATCAACTGTTGTTTTTGCATTTGTCACCCCAAGTTGGACGGGTATGCTCAGACGTGAGTCCCATGCTCTCCACACCACTGGAGTCAAGATATCCTGGCTGATGACGGCTGATAGCAGGAAACAGGTTCTAGGATGCTTGATTCCGGTCCAGGGAAGAAATGACTTGGCAGTTCTGGCTGGACTGTTCCCATGAGGCACAGGGTCAAGGCTCATGTGCATATGGCCATGTCTGAACTTGGGTGGTGTGGAGTGCAAACAAATGATGGATTTAGGCCCAGATCTCTGTACTGGGGTGAATGTATGACCTTGTTCTGCATTCTGTCCATCAACTGTTTTTTTTGCATTTGTCACCCTGAGTGGGACGGGTATGCTCAGACGTGAGTCCCGTGCTTTCCACACCACTGGAGTCAAGCTATCCTGGCTGATGACGGCTGATAGCCAGAAACCGGTCCTAGGATGCTTGATTCCGGTCCAGGGAAGACATGGCTTGGCAGTTCGGGTTGGACTGTTCCCATGAGGCACAGGGTCAAGGCTGATGTGCATATGGCCATGTCTGAAGTGGGGTTGTGTGGAGTGCAAAAAAATGATGGATTTAGGCCCAGATCTCTGTACTGAGGTGAATGTATGACAGTGTTCTGCATTCTGTCATTCAACTGTTGTTTTTGCATTTGTCACCCCGAGTGGGATAGGTATGCTCAGATGTAATTACCGTGCTCTCCACACCACTGGAGTCAAGCTTTTCTGGCTGATGATGACTGATAGCAAGAAACCGGTCCTGGGATGCTTGATTCCGGTCCAGGGAAGACATATCTTGGCAGTTCAGGCTGGACTGTTGCCATGAGGCACAGGGTCAAGGCTGATTTGCATATGGCCTTGTCTGAACTGGGGTGGTGCGGAGTGCAAAAAACGATGGATTTAGGCCCAGATCTCTGTACTGGGGTGAATGTATAATATTGTTCTGCATTCTGTCCATCAACCATTGTTTTTGCATTTGTCACCCCGAGTGGGACGGGTATGCTCAGACGTGAGTCCTGTGCTCTCCACACCACTGGAGTCAAGCTATCCTTGCTGAAGACGGCTGATAGCCAGAAACTGGTCCTAGGATGCTTGATTCCGGTGCAGGGGAGACATGGCTTGGCAGTTCGGGCTGGACTGTTCCTGTTCCCATGAGGCACAGGGTCAAGGCTTATTTGCATATGGCCATGTCTGAACTGGGGTAGTGTGGAGTGCAAAAAAACAATGGATTTAGATCCAGATCTCTGTACTGGGGTGAATGTATAACATTGTTCTGCATTCTGTCCATCAACCGTTGTTTTTGCATTTGTCAGCCCGAGTGGGACGGGTATGCTCAGACGTGAGTCCTGTGCTCTCCACACCACTGGAGTCAAGCTATCCTTGCTGATGACGGCTGATAGCCAGAAAACCGTCCTAGGATGCTTGATTCCGGTCCAGGGGAGACATTGCTTGGCATTTCAGGCTGGACTGTTCCTGTTCCTGTGAAGCACAGGGTCATGGCTTATTTGCATATGGCCATGTCTGAACTGGGGTAGTGTGGAGTGCAAAAAAACAATGGATTTAGGCCCAGATCTCTGTACTGGGGTGAATGTATGACATTGTTCTGCATTCTGTCCATCAACTGTTGTTTTTGCATTTGTCACCCCGAGTGGAACGGGTATGCTCAGACGTGAGTGCCGTGCTCTCCACACCACTGAAGTCAAGCTATCCTGGCTGATGACGGCCGATAGCCAGAAACTGGTCTCAGGATGCTTGATTCCGGTCCAGGGGAGACATGGCTTGGCAGTTCGGGCTGGACTGTTCCTGTTCCCATGAGGCACAGGGTCAAGGCTTATTTGCATATGGCCATGTCTGAACTGGGGTAGTGTGGAGTGCAAAAAACAATGGATTTAGGCCCAGATCTCTGTACTGGGGTGAATGTATAACATTGTTCTGCATTCTGTCCATCAACCGTTGTTTTTGCATTTGTCACCCCGAGTGGGACGGGTATGCTCAGACGTGAGTCCTGTGCTCTCCATACCACTGGTGTCAAGCTATCCTTGCTGATGACGGCTGATAGCCAGAAACCCGTCCTAGGATGATTGGTTCCCGTCCATGGGAGACATCGCTTGGCATTTCAGGCTGGACTGTTCCTGTTCCCATGAGGCACAGGGTCAAGGCGTATTTGCATATGGCCATGTCTGAACTGGGGTAGTGTGGAGTGCAAAAAAACAATGGATTTAGGCCCAGATCTCTGTACTGGGGTAAATATATGATATTGTTCTGCATTCTGTCCATCAACTGTTGTTTTTGCATTTGTCACACCGACTGCAACGGTATGCTCAGACGTGAGTGCCCTGCTCTCCACACCACTGAAGTCAAGCTATCCTGGCTGATGACGGCTGATAGCCAGAAACTGGTCCTAGGGTGCTTGATTCTGGTCCAGGGGAGACATGGCTTGGCAGTTCGGGCTGGACTGTTCCTGTTCCCATGAGGCACAGGGTCAAAGCTTATTTGCATATGGCCATGTCTGAACTGGGGTAGTGTGGAGTGCAAAAAAACAATGGATTTAGGCCCAGATCTATGTACTGGGGTGAATGTATAACATTGTTCTGCATTCTGTCCATCAACCGTTGTTATTGCATTTATCACCCCGAGTGGGACGGGTATGCTCAGATGTGAGTCCTGTGCTCTCCACACCACTGGAGTCAAGCTATCCTTCCTGATGACGGCTGACAGCCAGAAACCGGTCGTAGGATGCTTGATTCCGGTCCAGGGAAGACATGGCTTGGCAGTTCTAGCTGGACAGTTCCCATGAGGCACAGGGTCAAGGCTGATTTGCATATGGCCATGTCTGAACTGAGGTGGTGTGGAGTGCAAAAGAAAATGATGGATTTAGGCCCAGATCTCTGTTCTGGGTTGAATGTATGACATTGTTCTGCATTCTGTCCATCAAATGTTGTTTTTGCATTTGTCACCCCAAGTTGGACGGGTATGCTCAGACGTGAGTCCCATGCTCTCCACACCACTGGAGTCAAGCTATCCTGGCTGATGACGGCTGATAGCCAGAAACCGGTCCTAGGATGCTTGATTGCGGTCCAGGGAAGACATGGCTTGGCAGTTCGGGTTGGACTGTTCCCATGAGGCACAGGGTCAAGGCTGATTTGCATATGGCCATGTCTGAAGTGGGGTTGTGTGGAGTGCAAGAAAATGATGGATTTAGGCCCAGATCTCTGTACTGAGGTGAATGTATGACAGTGTTCTGCATTCTGTCATTCAACTGTTGTTTTTGCATTTGTCACCCCGAGTGGGATAGGTATGCTCAGATGCAATTACCGTGCTCTCCACACCGCTGGAGTCAAGCTTTCCTGGCTGATGATGACTGATAGCAAGAAACCGGTCTTGGGATGCTTGATTCCGGTCCAGGGAAGACATATCTTGGCAGTTCAGGCTGGACTGTTGCCATGAGGCACAGGGTCAAGGCTGATTTGCATATGGCCTTGTCTGAACTGGGGTGGTGCGGAGTGCAAAAAACGATGGATTTAGGCCCAGATCTCTGTACTGGGGTGAATGTATAATATTGTTCTGCATTCTGTCCATCAACCGTTGTTTTTGCATTTGTCACCCCGAGTGGGACGGGTATGCTCAGACGTGAGTCCTGTGCTCTCCACACCACTGGAGTCAAGCTATCCTTGCTGAAGACGGCTGATAGCGAGAAACTGGTCCTAGGATGCTTGATTCCGGTGCAGGGGAGACATGGCTTGGCAGTTCGGGCTGGACTGTTCCTGTTCCCATGAGGCACAGGGTCAAGGCTTATTTGCATATGGCCATGTCTGAACTGGGGTAGTGTGGAGTGCAAAACAACAATGGATTTAGATCCAGATCTCTGTACTGGGGTGAATGTATAACAATGTTCTGCATTCTGTCCATCAACCGTTGTTTTTGCATTTGTCACCCCGAGTGGGACGGGTATGCTCAGACGTGAGTCCTGTGCTCTCCACACCACTGGAGTCAAGCTATCCTTGCTGATGACGGCTGATAGCCAGAAAACCGTCCTAGGATGCTTGATTCCGGTCCAGGGGAGACATTGCTTGGCATTTCAGGCTGGACTGTTCCTGTTCCTGTGAAGCACAGGGTCATGGCTTATTTGCATATGGCCATGTCTGAACTGGGGTAGTGTGGAGTGCAAAAAAACAATGGATTTAGGCCCAGATCTCTGTACTGGGGTGAATGTATGACATTGTTCTGCATTCTGTCCATCAACTGTTGTTTTTGCATTTGTCACCCCGAGTGGAACGGGTATGCTCAGACGTGAGTGCCGTGCTCTCCACACCACTGAAGTCAAGCTATCCTGGCTGATGACGGCCGATAGCCAGAAACTGGTCTTAGGATGCTTGATTCCGGTCCAGGGGAGACATTGCTTGGCAGTTCGGGCTGGACTGTTCCTGTTCCCATGAGGCACAGGGTCAAGGCTTATTTGCATATGGGCATGTCTGAACTGGGGTAGTGTGGAGTGCAAAAAACAATGGATTTAGGCCCAGATCTCTGTACTGGGGTGAATGTATAACATTGTTCTGCATTCTGTCCATCAACCGTTGTTTTTGCATTTGTCACCCCGAGTGGGACGGGTATGCTCAGACGTGAGTCCTGTGCTCTCCACACCACTGGAGTCAAGCTATCCTTGCTGATGACGGCTGATAGCCAGAAACCCGTCCTAGGATGATTGGTTCCCGTCCAGGGGAGACATCGATTGGCATTTCAGGCTGGACTGTTCCTGTTCCCATGAGGCACAGGGTCAAGGCGTATTTGCATATGGCCATGTCTGAACTGGGGTAGTGTGGAGTGCAAAAAAACAATGGATTTAGGCCCAGATCTCTGTACTGGGGTAAATGTATGATATTGTTCTGCATTCTGTCCATCAACTGTTGTTTTTGCATTTGTCACACCGAGTGGAACGGGTATGCTCAGACGTGAGTGCCCTGCTCTCCACACTACTGAAGTCAAGCTATCCTGGCTGATGCCGGCTGATAGCCAGAAACTGGTCCTAGGATGCTTGATTCTGGTCCAGGGGAGACATGGCTTGGCAGTTCGGGCTGGACTGTTCCTGTTCCCATGAGGCACAGGGTCAAAGCTTATTTGCATATGGCCATGTCTGAACTGGGGTAGTGTGGAGTGCAAAAAAACAATGGATTTAGGCCCAGATCTCTGTACTGGGGTAATTGTATAACATTGTTCTGCATTCTGTCCATCAACCGTTGTTATTGCATTTATCACCCCGAGTGGGACGGGTATGCTCAGATGTGGGTCCTGTGCTTTCCACACCACTGGAGTCAAGCTATCCTTCCTGATGACGGCTGACAGCCAGAAACCGGTCGTAGGATGCTTGATTCCGGTCCAGGGAAGACATGGCTTGGCAGTTCTAGCTGGACAGTTCCCATGAGGCACAGGGTCAAGGCTGATTTGCATATGGCCATGTCTGAACTGAGGGGGTGTGGAGTGCAAAAGAAAATGATGGATTTAGGCCCAGATCTCTGTTCTGGGTTGAATGTATGACATTGTTCTGCATTCTGTCCATCAACTGTTGTTTTTGCATTTGTCACCCCAAGTTGGACGGGTATGCTCAGACGTGAGTCCCATGCTCTCCACACCACTGGAGTCAAGATATCCTGGCTGATGACGGCTGATAGCAGGAAACAGGTTCTAGGATGCTTGATTCCGGTCCAGGGAAGACATGACTTGGCAGTTCTGGCTGGACTGTTCCCATGAGGCACAGGGTCAAGGCTCATGTGCATATGGCCATGTCTGAACGTGGGTGGTGTGGAGTGCAAACAAATGATGGATTTAGGCCCAGATCTCTGTACTGGGGTGAATGTATGACCTTGTTCTGCATTCTGTCCATCAACTGTTTTTTTTGCATTTGTCACCCTGAGTGGGACGGGTATGCTCAGACGTGAGTCCCATGCTTTCCACACCACTGGAGTCAAGCTATCCTGGCTGATGACGGCTGATAGCCAGAAACCGGTCCTAGGATGCTTGATTCCGGTCCAGGGAAGACATGGCTTGGCAGTTCGGGTTGGACTGTTCCCATGAGGCACAGGGTCAAGGCTGATTTGCATATGGCCATGTCTGAAGTGGGGTTGTGTGGAGTGCAAAAAAATGATGGATTTAGGCCCAGATCTCTGTACTGAGGTGAATGTATGACAGTGTTCTGCATTCTGTCATTCAACTGTTGTTTTTGCATTTGTCACCCCGAGTGGGATAGGTATGCTCAGATGTAATTACCGTGCTCTCCACACCACTGGAGTCAAGCTTTCCTGGCTGATGATGACTGATAGCAAGAAACCGGTCCTGGGATGCTTGATTCCGGTCCAGGGAAGACATATCTTGGCAGTTCAGGCTGGACTGTTGCCATGAGGCACAGGGTCAAGGCTGATTTGCATATGGCCTTGTCTGAACTGGGGTGGTGCGGAGTGCAAAAAACGATGGATTTAGGCCCAGATCTCTGTACTGGGGTGAATGTATAATATTGTTCTGCATTCTGTCCATCAACCGTTGTTTTTGCATTTGTCACCCCGAGTGGGACGGGTATGCTCAGACGTGAGTCCTGTGCTCTCCACACCACTGGAGTCAAGCTATCCTTGCTGAAGACGGCTGATAGCCAGAAACTGGTCCTAGGATGCTTGATTCCGGTGCAGGGGAGACATGGCTTGGCAGTTCGGGCTGGACTGTTCCTGTTCCCATGAGGCACAGGGTCAAGGCTTATTTGCATATGGCCATGTCTGAACTGAGGTAGTGTGGAGTGCAAAAAAACAATGGATTTAGATCCAGATCTCTGTACTGGGGTGAATGTATAACATTGTTCTGCATTCTGTCCATCAACCGTTGTTTTTGCATTTGTCACCCCGAGTGGGACGGGTATGCTCAGACGTGAGTCCTGTGCTCTCCACACCACTGGAGTCAAGCTATCCTTGCTGATGACGGCTGATAGCCAGAAAACCGTCCTAGGATGCTTGATTCCGGTCCAGGGGAGACATTGCTTGGCATTTCAGGCTGGACTGTTCCTGTTCCTGTGAAGCACAGGGTCATGGCTTATTTGCATATGGCCATGTCTGAACTGGGGTAGTGTGGAGTGCAAAAAAACAATGGATTTAGGCCCAGATCTCTGTACTGGGGTGAATGTATGACATTGTTCTGCATTCTGTCCATCAACTGTTGTTTTTGCATTTGTCACCCCGAGTGGAACGGGTATGCTCAGACGTGAGTGCCGTGCTCTCCACACCACTGAAGTCAAGCTATCCTGGCTGATGACGGCCGATAGCCAGAAACTGGTCTCAGGATGCTTGATTCCGGTCCAGGGGAGACATGGCTTGGCATTTCGGGCTGGACTGTTCCTGTTCCCATGAGGCACAGGGTCAAGGCTTATTTGCATATGGCCATGTCTGAACTGGGGTAGTGTGGAGTGCAAAAAACAATGGATTTAGGCCCAGATCTCTGTACTGGGGTGAATGTATAACATTGTTCTGCATTCTGTCCATCAACCGTTGTTTTTGCATTTGTCACCCCGAGTGGGACGGGTATGCTCAGACGTGAGTCCTGTGCTCTCCATACCACTGGTGTCAAGCTATCCTTGCTGATGACGGCTGATAGCCAGAAACCCGTCCTAGGATGATTGGTTCCCTTCCATGGGAGACATCGCTTGGCATTTCAGGCTGGACTGTTCCTGTTCCCATGAGGCACAGGGTCAAGGCGTATTTGCATATGGCCATGTCTGAACTGGGGTAGTGTGGAGTGCAAAAAAACAATGGATTTAGGCCCAGATCTCTGTACTGGGGTAAATATATGATATTGTTCTGCATTCTGTCCATCAACTGTTGTTTTTGCATTTGTCACACCGACTGCAACGGTATGCTCAGACGTGAGTGCCCTGCTCTCCACACCACTGAAGTCAAGCTATCCTGGCTGATGACGGCTGATAGCCAGAAACTGGTCCTAGGGTGCTTGATTCTGGTCCAGGGGAGACATGGCTTGGCAGTTCGGGCTGGACTGTTCCTGTTCCCATGAGGCACAGGGTCAAAGCTTATTTGCATATGGCCATGTCTGAACTGGGGTAGTGTGGAGTGCAAAAAAACAATGGATTTAGGCCCAGATCTATGTACTGGGGTGAATGTATAACATTGTTCTGCATTCTGTCCATCAACCGTTGTTATTGCATTTATCACCCCGAGTGGGACGGGTATGCTCAGATGTGAGTCCTGTGCTCTCCACACCACTGGAGTCAAGCTATCCTTCCTGATGACGGCTGACAGCCAGAAACCGGTCGTAGGATGCTTGATTCCGGTCCAGGGAAGACGGGGCTTGGCAGTTCTAGCTGGACAGTTCCCATGAGGCACAGGGTCAAGGCTGATTTGCATATGGCCATGTCTGAACTGAGGTGGTGTGGAGTGCAAAAGAAAATGATGGATTTAGGCCCAGATCTCTGTTCTGGGTTGAATGTATGACATTGTTCTGCATTCTGTCCATCAAATGTTGTTTTTGCATTTGTCACCCCAAGTTGGACGGGTATGCTCAGACGTGAGTCCCATGCTCTCCACACCACTGGAGTCAAGCTATCCTGGCTGATGACGGCTGATAGCCAGAAACCGGTCCTAGGATGCTTGATTGCGGTCCAGGGAAGACATGGCTTGGCAGTTCGGGTTGGACTGTTCCCATGAGGCACAGGGTCAAGGCTGATTTGCATATGGCCATGTCTGAAGTGGGGTTGTGTGGAGTGCAAAAAAATGATGGATTTAGGCCCAGATCTCTGTACTGAGGTGAATGTATGACAGTGTTCTGCATTCTGTCATTCAACTGTTGTTTTTGCATTTGTCACCCCGAGTGGGATAGGTATGCTCAGATGCAATTACCGTGCTCTCCACACCGCTGGAGTCAAGCTTTCCTGGCTGATGATGACTGATAGCAAGAAACCGGTCTTGGGATGCTTGATTCCGGTCCAGGGAAGACATATCTTGGCAGTTCAGGCTGGACTGTTGCCATGAGGCACAGGGTCAAGGCTGATTTGCATATGGCCTTGTCTGAACTGGGGTGGTGCGGAGTGCAAAAAACTATGGATTTAGGCCCAGATCTCTGTACTGGGGTGAATGTATAATATTGTTCTGCATTCTGTCCATCAACCGTTGTTTTTGCATTTGTCACCCCGAGTGGGACGGGTATGCTCAGACGTGAGTCCTGTGCTCTCCACACCACTGGAGTCAAGCTATCCTTGCTGAAGACGGCTGATAGCGAGAAACTGGTCCTAGGATGCTTGATTCCGGTGCAGGGGAGACATGGCTTGGCAGTTCGGGCTGGACTGTTCCTGTTCCCATGAGGCACAGGGTCAAGGCTTATTTGCATATGGCCATGTCTGAACTGGGGTAGTGTGGAGTGCAAAACAACAATGGATTTAGATCCAGATCTCTGTACTGGGGTGAATGTATAACATTGTTCTGCATTCTGTCCATCAACCGTTGTTTTTGCATTTGTCACCCCGAGTGGGACGGGTATGCTCAGACGTGAGTCCTGTGCTCTCCACACCACTGGAGTCAAGCTATCCTTGCTGATGACGGCTGATAGCCAGAAAACCGTCCTAGGATGCTTGATTCCGGTCCAGGGGAGACATTGCTTGGCATTTCAGGCTGGACTGTTCCTGTTCCTGTGAAGCACAGGGTCATGGCTAATTTGCATATGGCCATGTCTGAACTGGGGTAGTGTGGAGTGCAAAAAAACAATGGATTTAGGCCCAGATCTCTGTACTGGGGTGAATGTATGACATTGTTCTGCATTCTGTCCATCAACTGTTGTTTTTGCATTTGTCACCCCGAGTGGAACGGGTATGCTCAGACGTGAGTGCCGTGCTCTCCACACCACTGAAGTCAAGCTATCCTGGCTGATGACGGCCGATAGCCAGAAACTGGTCTTAGGATGCTTGATTCCGGTCCAGGGGAGACATTGCTTGGCAGTTCGGGCTGGACTGTTCCTGTTCCCATGAGGCACAGGGTCAAGGCTTATTTGCATATGGGCATGTCTGAACTGGGGTAGTGTGGAGTGCAAAAAACAATGGATTTAGGCCCAGATCTCTGTACTGGGGTGAATGTATAACATTGTTCTGCATTCTGTCCATCAACCGTTGTTTTTGCATTTGTCACCCCGAGTGGGACGGGTATGCTCAGACGTGAGTCCTGTGCTCTCCACACCACTGGAGTCAAGCTATCCTTGCTGATGACGGCTGATAGCCAGAAACCCGTCCTAGGATGATTGGTTCCCGTCCAGGGGAGACATCGATTGGCATTTCAGGCTGGACTGTTCCTGTTCCCATGAGGCACAGGGTCAAGGCGTATTTGCATATGGCCATGTCTGAACTGGGGTAGTGTGGAGTGCAAAAAACAATGGATTTAGGCCCAGATCTCTGTACTGGGGTGAATGTATAACATTGTTCTGCATTCTGTCCATCAACCGTTGTTTTTGCATTTGTCACCCCGAGTGGGACGGGTATGCTCAGACGTGAGTCCTGTGCTCTCCACACCACTGGAGTCAAGCTATCCTTGCTGATGACGGCTGATAGCCAGAAACCCGTCCTAGGATGATTGGTTCCCGTCCAGGGGAGACATCGATTGGCATTTCAGGCTGGACTGTTCCTGTTCCCATGAGGCACAGGGTCAAGGCGTATTTGCATATGGCCATGTCTGAACTGGGGTAGTGTGGAGTGCAAAAAAACAATGGATTTAGGCCCAGATCTCTGTACTGGGGTAAATGTATGATATTGTTCTGCATTCTGTCCATCAACTGTTGTTTTTGCATTTGTCACACCGAGTGGAACGGGTATGCTCAGACGTGAGTGCCCTGCTCTCCACACTACTGAAGTCAAGCTATCCTGGCTGATGCCGGCTGATAGCCAGAAACTGGTCCTAGGATGCTTGATTCTGGTCCAGGGGAGACATGGCTTGGCAGTTCGGACTGGACTGTTCCTGTTCCCATGAGGCACAGGGTCAAAGCTTATTTGCATATGGCCATGTCTGAACTGGGGTAGTGTGGAGTGCAAAAAAACAATGGATTTAGGCCCAGATCTCTGTACTGGGGTAATTGTATAACATTGTTCTGCATTCTGTCCATCAACCGTTGTTATTGCATTTATCACCCCGAGTGGGACGGGTATGCTCAGATGTGGGTCCTGTGCTTTCCACACCACTGGAGTCAAGCTATCCTTCCTGATGACGGCTGACAGCCAGAAACCGGTCGTAGGATGCTTGATTCCGGTCCAGGGAAGACATGGCTTGGCAGTTCTAGCTGGACAGTTCCCATGAGGCACAGGGTCAAGGCTGATTTGCATATGGCCATGTCTGAACTGAGGTGGTGTGGAGTGCAAAAGAAAATGATGGATTTAGGCCCAGATCTCTGTTCTGGGTTGAATGTATGACATTGTTCTGCATTCTGTCCATCAACTGTTGTTTTTGCATTTGTCACCCCAAGTTGGACGGGTATGCTCAGACGTGAGTCCCATGCTCTCCACACCACTGGAGTCAAGATATCCTGGCTGATGACGGCTGATAGCAGGAAACAGGTTCTAGGATGCTTGATTCCGGTCCAGGGAAGACATGACTTGGCAGTTCTGGCTGGACTGTTCCCATGAGGCACAGGGTCAAGGCTCATGTGCATATGGCCATGTCTGAACTTGGGTGGTGTGGAGTGCAAACAAATGATGGATTTAGGCCCAGATCTCTGTACTGGGGTGAATGTATGACCTTGTTCTGCATTCTGTCCATCAACTGTTTTTTTTGCATTTGTCACCCTGAGTGGGACGGGTATGCTCAGACGTGAGTCCCATGCTTTCCACACCACTGGAGTCAAGCTATCCTGGCTGATGACGGCTGATAGCCAGAAACCGGTCCTAGGATGCTTGATTCCGGTCCAGGGAAGACATGGCTTGGCAGTTCGGGTTGGACTGTTCCCATGAGGTACAGGGTCAAGGCTGATTTGCATATGGCCATGTCTGAAGTGGGGTTGTGTGGAGTGCAAAAAAATGATGGATTTAGGCCCAGATCTCTGTACTGAGGTGAATGTATGACAGTGTTCTGCATTCTGTCATTCAACTGTTGTTTTTGCATTTGTTACCCCGAGTGGGATAGGTATGCTCAGATGTAATTACCGTGCTCTCCACACCACTGGAGTCAAGCTTTCCTGGCTGATGATGACTGATAGCAAGAAACCGGTCCTGGGATGCTTGATTCCGGTCCAGGGAAGACATATCTTGGCAGTTCAGGCTGGACTGTTGCCATGAGGCACAGGGTCAAGGCTGATTTGCATATGGCCTTGTCTGAACTGGGGTGGTGCGGAGTGCAAAAAATGATGGATTTAGGCCCAGATCTCTGTACTGGGGTGAATGTATAATATTGTTCTGCATTCTGTCCATCAACCGTTGTTTTTGCATTTGTCACCCCGAGTGGGACGGGTATGCTCAGACGTGAGTCCTGTGCTCTCCACACCACTGGAGTCAAGCTATCCTTGCTGAAGGCGGCTGATAGCCAGAAACTGGTCCTAGGATGCTTGATTCCGGTGCAGGGGAGACATGGCTTGGCAGTTCGGGCTGGACTGTTCCTGTTCCCATGAGGCACAGGGTCGAGGCTTATTTGCAAATGGCCATGTCTGAACTGGGGTAGTGTGGAGTGCAAAAAAACAATGGATTTAGATCCAGATCTCTGTACTGGGGTGAATGTATAACATTGTTCTGCATTCTGTCCATCAACCGTTGTTTTTGCATTTGTCACCCCGAGTGGGACGGGTATGCTCAGACGTGAGTCCTGTGCTCTCCACACCACTGGAGTCAAGCTATCCTTGCTGATGACGGCTGATAGCCAGAAAACCGTCCTAGGATGCTTGATTCCGGTCCAGGGGAGACATTGCTTGGCATTTCAGGCTGGACTGTTCCTGTTCCTGTGAAGCACAGGGTCATGGCTTATTTGCATATGGCCATGTCTGAACTGGGGTAGTGTGGAGTGCAAAAAAACAATGGATTTAGGCCCAGATCTCTGTACTGGGGTGAATCACTCATATTGTTCTGCATTCTGTCCATCAACCGTTGTTTTTGCATTTGTCACCCCGAGTGGGACGGGTATGCTCAGACGTGAGTCCTGTGCTCTCCGCACCACTGGAGTCAAGCTATCCTTGCTGAAGACGGCTGATAGCCAGAAACTGGTCCTAGGATGCTTGATTCCGGTGCAGGGGAGACATGGCTTGGCAGTTCGGGCTGGACTGTTCCTGTTCCCATGAGGCACAGGGTCAAGGCTTATTTGCATATGGCCATGTCTGAACTGGGGTAGTGTGGAGTGCAAAACAACAATGGATTTAGATCCAGGTCTCTGTACTGGGGTGAATGTATAACATTGTTCTGCATTCTGTCCATCAACCGTTGTTTTTGCATTTGTCACCCGAGTGGGACGGGTATGCTCAGACGTGAGTCCTGTGCTCTCCACACCACTGGGGTCAAGCTATCCTTGCTGATGACGGCTGATAGCCAGAAAACCGTCCTAGGATGCTTGATTCCGGTCCAGGGGAGACATTGCTTGGCATTTCAGGCTGGACTGTTCCTGTTCCTGTGAAGCACAGGGTCATGGCTTATTTGCATATGGCCATGTCTGAACTGGGGTAGTGTGGAGTGCAAAAAAACAATGGATTTAGGCCCAGATCTCTGTACTGGGGTGAATGTATGACATTGTACTGCATTCTGTCCATCAACTGTTGTTTTTGCATTCGTCACCCCGAGTGGAACGGGTATGCTCAGACGTGAGTGCCGTGCTCTCCACACCACTGAAGTCAAGCTATCCTGGCTGATGACGGCCGATAGCCAGAAACTGGTCTTAGGATGCTTGATTCCGGTCCAGGGGAGACATTGCTTGGCAGTTCGGGCTGGACTGTTCCTGTTCCCATGAGGCACAGGGTCAAGGCTTATTTGCATATGGCCATGTCTGAACTGGGGTAGTGTGGAGTGCAACAAACAATGGATTTAGGCCCAGATCTCTGTACTGGGGTGAATGTATAACATTGTTCTGCATTCTGTCCATCAACCGTTGTTTTTGCATTTGTCACCCCGAGTGGGACGGGTATGCTCAGACGTGAGTCCTGTGCTCTCCACACCACTGGAGTCAAGCTATCCTTGCTGATGACGGCTGATAGCAAGAAACCCATCCTAGGATGATTGGTTCCCGTCCAGGGGAGACATCGATTGGCATTTCAGGCTGGACTGTTCCTGTTCCCATGAGGCACAGGGTCAAGGCGTATTTGCATATGGCCATGTCTGAACTGGGGTAGTGTGGAGTGCAAAAAAACAATGGATTTAGGCCCAGATCTCTGTACTGGGGTAAATGTATGATATTGTTCTGCATTCTATCCATCAACTGTTGTTTTTGCATTTGTCACACCGAGTGGAACGGGTATGCTCAGACGTGAGTGCCCTGCTCTCCACACCACTGAAGTCAAGCTATCCTGGCTGATGACGGCTGATAGCCAGAAACTGGTCCTAGGATGCTTGATTCTGGTCCAGGGGAGACATGGCTTGGCAGTTCGGGCTGGACTGTTCCTGTTCCCATGAGGCACAGGGTCAAAGCTTATTTGCATATGGCCATGTCTGAACTGGGGTAGTGTGGAGTGCAAAAAAACAATGGATTTAGGCCCAGATCTATGTACTGGGGTGAATGTATAACATTGTTCTGCATTCTGTCCATCAACCGTTGTTATTGCATTTATCACCCCGAGTGGGACAGGTATGCTCAGATGTGGGTCCTGTGCTTTCCACACCACTGGAGTCAAGCTATCCTTCCTGATGACGGCTGACAGCCAGAAACCGGTCGTAGGATGCTTGATTCCGGTCCAGGGAAGACATGGCTTGGCAGTTCTAGCTGGACAGTTCCCATGAGGCACAGGGTCAAGGCTGATTTGCATATGGCCATGTCTGAACTGAGGTGGTGTGGAGTGCAAAAGAAAATGATGGATTTAGGCCCAGATCTCTGTTCTGGGTTGAATGTATGACATTGTTCTGCATTCTGTCCATCAACTGTTGTTTTTGCATTTGTCACCCCAAGTTGGACGGGTATGCTCAGACGTGAGTCCCATGCTCTCCACACCACTGGAGTCAAGATATCCTGGCTGATGACGGCTGATAGCAGGAAACAGGTTCTAGGATGCTTGATTCCGGTCCAGGGAAGACATGACTTGGCAGTTCTGGCTGGACTGTTCCCATGAGGCACAGGGTCAAGGCTCATGTGCATATGGCCATGTCTGAACTTGGGTGGTGTGGAGTGCAAACAAATGATGGATTTAGGCCCAGATCTCTGTACTGGGGTGAATGTATGACCTTGTTCTGCATTCTGTCCATCAACTGTTTTTTTTGCATTTGTCACCCTGAGTGGGACGGGTATGCTCAGACGTGAGTCCCATGCTTTCCACACCACTGGAGTCAAGCTATCCTGGCTGATGACGGCTGATAGCCAGAAACCGGTCCTAGGATGCTTGATTCCGGTCCAGGGAAGACATGGCTTGGCAGTTCGGGTTGGACTGTTCCCATGAGGTACAGGGTCAAGGCTGATTTGCATATGGCCATGTCTGAAGTGGGGTTGTGTGGAGTGCAAAAAAATGATGGATTTAGGCCCAGATCTCTGTACTGAGGTGAATGTATGACAGTGTTCTGCATTCTGTCATTCAACTGTTGTTTTTGCATTTGTCACCCCGAGTGGGATAGGTATGCTCAGATGTAATTACCGTGCTCTCCACACCACTGGAGTCAAGCTTTCCTGGCTGATGATGACTGATAGCAAGAAACCGGTCCTGGGATGCTTGATTCCGGTCCAGGGAAGACATATCTTGGCAGTTCAGGCTGGACTGTTGCCATGAGGCACAGGGTCAAGGCTGATTTGCATATGGCCTTGTCTGAACTGGGGTGGTGCGGAGTGCAAAAAATGATGGATTTAGGCCCAGATCTCTGTACTGGGGTGAATGTATAATATTGTTCTGCATTCTGTCCATCAACCGTTGTTTTTGCATTTGTCACCCCGAGTGGGACGGGTATGCTCAGACGTGAGTCCTGTGCTCTCCACACCACTGGAGTCAAGCTATCCTTGCTGAAGGCGGCTGATAGCCAGAAACTGGTCCTAGGATGCTTGATTCCGGTGCAGGGGAGACATGGCTTGGCAGTTCGGGCTGGACTGTTCCTGTTCCCATGAGGCACAGGGTCGAGGCTTATTTGCAAATGGCCATGTCTGAACTGGGGTAGTGTGGAGTGCAAAAAAACAATGGATTTAGATCCAGATCTCTGTACTGGGGTGAATGTATAACATTGTTCTGCATTCTGTCCATCAACCGTTGTTTTTGCATTTGTCACCCCGAGTGGGACGGGTATGCTCAGACGTGAGTCCTGTGCTCTCCACACCACTGGAGTCAAGCTATCCTTGCTGATGACGGCTGATAGCCAGAAAACCGTCCTAGGATGCTTGATTCCGGTCCAGGGGAGACATTGCTTGGCATTTCAGGCTGGACTGTTCCTGTTCCTGTGAAGCACAGGGTCATGGCTTATTTGCATATGGCCATGTCTGAACTGGGGTAGTGTGGAGTGCAAAAAAACAATGGATTTAGGCCCAGATCTCTGTACTGGGGTGAATCACTCATATTGTTCTGCATTCTGTCCATCAACCGTTGTTTTTGCATTTGTCACCCCGAGTGGGACGGGTATGCTCAGACGTGAGTCCTGTGCTCTCCGCACCACTGGAGTCAAGCTATCCTTGCTGAAGACGGCTGATAGCCAGAAACTGGTCCTAGGATGCTTGATTCCGGTGCAGGGGAGACATGGCTTGGCAGTTCGGGCTGGACTGTTCCTGTTCCCATGAGGCACAGGGTCAAGGCTTATTTGCATATGGCCATGTCTGAACTGGGGTAGTGTGGAGTGCAAAACAACAATGGATTTAGATCCAGGTCTCTGTACTGGGGTGAATGTATAACATTGTTCTGCATTCTGTCCATCAACCGTTGTTTTTGCATTTGTCACCCGAGTGGGACGGGTATGCTCAGACGTGAGTCCTGTGCTCTCCACACCACTGGGGTCAAGCTATCCTTGCTGATGACGGCTGATAGCCAGAAAACCGTCCTAGGATGCTTGATTCCGGTCCAGGGGAGACATTGCTTGGCATTTCAGGCTGGACTGTTCCTGTTCCTGTGAAGCACAGGGTCATGGCTTATTTGCATATGGCCATGTCTGAACTGGGGTAGTGTGGAGTGCAAAAAAACAATGGATTTAGGCCCAGATCTCTGTACTGGGGTGAATGTATGACATTGTACTGCATTCTGTCCATCAACTGTTGTTTTTGCATTCGTCACCCCGAGTGGAACGGGTATGCTCAGACGTGAGTGCCGTGCTCTCCACACCACTGAAGTCAAGCTATCCTGGCTGATGACGGCCGATAGCCAGAAACTGGTCTTAGGATGCTTGATTCCGGTCCAGGGGAGACATTGCTTGGCAGTTCGGGCTGGACTGTTCCTGTTCCCATGAGGCACAGGGTCAAGGCTTATTTGCATATGGCCATGTCTGAACTGGGGTAGTGTGGAGTGCAAAAAACAATGGATTTAGGCCCAGATCTCTGTACTGGGGTGAATGTATAACATTGTTCTGCATTCTGTCCATCAACCGTTGTTTTTGCATTTGTCACCCCGAGTGGGACGGGTATGCTCAGACGTGAGTCCTGTGCTCTCCACACCACTGGAGTCAAGCTATCCTTGCTGATGACGGCTGATAGCAAGAAACCCATCCTAGGATGATTGGTTCCCGTCCAGGGGAGACATCGATTGGCATTTCAGGCTGGACTGTTCCTGTTCCCATGAGGCACAGGGTCAAGGCGTATTTGCATATGGCCATGTCTGAACTGGGGTAGTGTGGAGTGCAAAAAAACAATGGATTTAGGCCCAGATCTCTGTACTGGGGTAAATGTATGATATTGTTCTGCATTCTATCCATCAACTGTTGTTTTTGCATTTGTCACACCGAGTGGAACGGGTATGCTCAGACGTGAGTGCCCTGCTCTCCACACCACTGAAGTCAAGCTATCCTGGCTGATGACGGCTGATAGCCAGAAACTGGTCCTAGGATGCTTGATTCTGGTCCAGGGGAGACATGGCTTGGCAGTTCGGGCTGGACTGTTCCTGTTCCCATGAGGCACAGGGTCAAAGCTTATTTGCATATGGCCATGTCTGAACTGGGGTAGTGTGGAGTGCAAAAAAACAATGGATTTAGGCCCAGATCTATGTACTGGGGTGAATGTATAACATTGTTCTGCATTCTGTCCATCAACCGTTGTTATTGCATTTATCACCCCGAGTGGGACAGGTATGCTCAGATGTGGGTCCTGTGCTTTCCACACCACTGGAGTCAAGCTATCCTTCCTGATGACGGCTGACAGCCAGAAACCGGTCGTAGGATGCTTGATTCCGGTCCAGGGAAGACATGGCTTGGCAGTTCTAGCTGGACAGTTCCCATGAGGCACAGGGTCAAGGCTGATTTGCATATGGCCATGTCTGAACTGAGGTGGTGTGGAGTGCAAAAGAAAATGATGGATTTAGGCCCAGATCTCTGTTCTGGGTTGAATGTATGACATTGTTCTGCATTCTGTCCATCAACTGTTGTTTTTGCATTTGTCACCCCAAGTTGGACGGGTATGCTCAGACGTGAGTCCCATGCTCTCCACACCACTGGAGTCAAGATATCCTGGCTGATGACGGCTGATAGCAGGAAACAGGTTCTAGGATGCTTGATTCCGGTCCAGGGAAGAAATGACTTGGCATTTCTGGCTGGACTGTTCCCATGAGGCACAGGGTCAAGGCTCATGTGCATATGGCCATGTCTGAACTTGGGTGGTGTGGAGTGCAAAAGAAAATGATGGATTTAGTCCCAGATCTCTGTTCTGGGTTGAATGTATGACATTGTTCTGCATTCTGTCCATCAACTGTTGTTTTTGCATTTGTCACCCCAAGTTGGACGGGTATGCTCAGACGTGAGTCCCATGCTCTCCACACCACTGGAGTCAAGATATCCTGGCTGATGACGGCTGATAGCAGGAAACAGGTTCTAGGATGCTTGATTCCGGTCCAGGGAAGACATGACTTGGCAGTTCTGGCTGGACTGTTCCCATGAGGCACAGGGTCAAGGCTCATGTGCATATGGCCATGTCTGAACGTGGGTGGTGTGGAGTGCAAACAAATGATGGATTTAGGCCCAGATCTCTGTACTGGGGTGAATGTATGACCTTGTTCTGCATTCTGTCCATCAACTGTTTTTTTTGCATTTGTCACCCTGAGTGGGACGGGTATGCTCAGACGTGAGTCCCATGCTTTCCACACCACTGGAGTCAAGCTATCCTGGCTGATGACGGCTGATAGCCAGAAACCGGTCCTAGGATGCTTGATTCCGGTCCAGGGAAGACATGGCTTGGCAGTTCGGGTTGGACTGTTCCCATGAGGCACAGGGTCAAGGCTGATTTGCATATGGCCATGTCTGAAGTGGGGTTGTGTGGAGTGCAAAAAAATGATGGATTTAGGCCCAGATCTCTGTACTGAGGTGAATGTATGACAGTGTTCTGCATTCTGTCATTCAACTGTTGTTTTTGCATTTGTCACCCCGAGTGGGATAGGTATGCTCAGATGTAATTACCGTGCTCTCCACACCACTGGAGTCAAGCTTTCCTGGCTGATGATGACTGATAGCAAGAAACCGGTCCTGGGATGCTTGATTCCGGTCCAGGGAAGACATATCTTGGCAGTTCAGGCTGGACTGTTGCCATGAGGCACAGGGTCAAGGCTGATTTGCATATGGCCTTGTCTGAACTGGGGTGGTGCGGAGTGCAAAAAATGATGGATTTAGGCCCAGATCTCTGTACTGGGGTGAATGTATAATATTGTTCTGCATTCTGTCCATCAACCGTTGTTTTTGCATTTGTCACCCCGAGTGGGACGGGTATGCTCAGACGTGAGTCCTGTGCTCTCCACACCACTGGAGTCAAGCTATCCTTGCTGAAGACGGCTGATAGCCAGAAACTGGTCCTAG
Source organism: Lissotriton helveticus (assembly GCF_964261635.1). Taxonomy (NCBI): domain Eukaryota; kingdom Metazoa; phylum Chordata; class Amphibia; order Caudata; family Salamandridae; genus Lissotriton; species Lissotriton helveticus. The sequence continues at coordinate 337,389,656 of NC_136063.1, read as the reverse complement.
GATGCTTGATTCCGGTGCAGGGGAGACATGGCTTGGCAGTTCGGGCTGGACTGTTCCTGTTCCCATGAGGCACAGGGTCGAGGCTTATTTGCAAATGGCCATGTCTGAACTGGGGTAGTGTGGAGTGCAAAAAAACAATGGATTTAGATCCAGATCTCTGTACTGGGGTGAATGTATAACATTGTTCTGCATTCTGTCCATCAACCGTTGTTTTTGCATTTGTCACCCCGAGTGGGACGGGTATGCTCAGACGTGAGTCCTGTGCTCTCCACACCACTGGAGTCAAGCTATCCTTGCTGATGACGGCTGATAGCCAGAAAACCGTCCTAGGATGCTTGATTCCGGTCCAGGGGAGACATTGCTTGCATTTCAGGCTGGACTGTTCCTGTACCTGTGAAGCACAGGGTCATGGCTTATTTGCATATGGCCATGTCTGAACTGGGGTAGTGTGGAGTGCAAAAAAACAATGGATTTAGGCCCAGATCTCTGTACTGGGGTGAATGTATCATATTGTTCTGCATTCTGTCCATCAACCGTTGTTTTTGCATTTGTCACCCCGAGTGGGACGGGTATGCTCAGACGTGAGTCCTGTGCTCTCCGCACCACTGGAGTCAAGCTATCCTTGCTGAAGACGGCTGATAGCCAGAAACTGGTCCTAGGATGCTTGATTCCGGTGCAGGGGAGACATGGCTTGGCAGTTCGGGCTGGACTGTTCCTGTTCCCATGAGGCACAGGGTCAAGGCTTATTTGCATATGGCCATGTCTGAACTGGGGTAGTGTGGAGTGCAAAACAACAATGGATTTAGATCCAGATCTCTGTACTGGGGTGAATGTATAACATTGTTCTGCATTCTGTCCATCAACCGTTGTTTTTGCATTTGTCACCCCGAGTGGGACGGGTATGCTCAGACGTGAGTCCTGTGCTCTCCACACCACTGGAGTCAAGCTATCCTTGCTGATGACGGCTGATAGCCAGAAAACCGTCCTAGGATGCTTGATTCCGGTCCAGGGGAGACATTGCTTGGCATTTCAGGCTGGACTGTTCCTGTTCCTGTGAAGCACAGGGTCATGGCTTATTTGCATATGGCCATGTCTGAACTGGGGTAGTGTGGAGTGCAAAAAAACAATGGATTTAGGCCCAGATCTCTGTACTGGGGTGAATGTATGACATTGTACTGCATTCTGTCCATCAACTGTTGTTTTTGCATTTGTCACCCCGAGTGGAACGGGTATGCTCAGACGTGAGTGCCGTGCTCTCCACACCACTGAAGTCAAGCTATCCTGGCTGATGACGGCCGATAGCCAGAAACTGGTCTTAGGATGCTTGATTCCGGTCCAGGGGAGACATTGCTTGGCAGTTCGGGCTGGACTGTTCCTGTTCCCATGAGGCACAGGGTCAAGGCTTATTTGCATATGGCCATGTCTGAACTGGGGTAGTGTGGAGTGCAAAAAACAATGGATTTAGGCCCAGATCTCTGTACTGGGGTGAATGTATAACATTGTTCTGCATTCTGTCCATCAACCGTTGTTTTTGCATTTGTCACCCCGAGTGGGACGGGTATGCTCAGACGTGAGTCCTGTGCTCTCCACACCACTGGAGTCAAGCTATCCTTGCTGATGACGGCTGATAGCAAGAAACCCGTCCTAGGATGATTGGTTCCCGTCCAGGGGAGACATCGATTGGCATTTCAGGCTGGAATGTTCCTGTTCCCATGAGGCACAGGGTCAAGGCGTATTTGCATATGGCCATGTCTGAACTGGGGTAGTGTGGAGTGCAAAAAAACAATGGATTTAGGCCCAGATCTCTGTACTGGGGTAAATGTATGATATTGTTCTGCATTCTATCCATCAACTGTTGTTTTTGCATTTGTCACACCGAGTGGAACGGGTATGCTCAGACGTGAGTGCCCTGCTCTCCACACCACTGAAGTCAAGCTATCCTGGCTGATGACGGCTGATAGCCAGAAACTGGTCCTAGGATGCTTGATTCTGGTCCAGGGGAGACATGGCTTGGCAGTTCGGGCTGGACTGTTCCTGTTCCCATGAGGCACAGGGTCAAAGCTTATTTGCATATGGCCATGTCTGAACTGGGGTAGTGTGGAGTGCAAAAAAACAATGGATTTAGGCCCAGATCTATGTACTGGGGTGAATGTATAACATTGTTCTGCATTCTGTCCATCAACCGTTGTTATTGCATTTATCACCCCGAGTGGGACGGGTATGCTCAGATGTGGGTCCTGTGCTTTCCACACCACTGGAGTCAAGCTATCCTTCCTGATGACGGCTGACAGCCAGAAACCGGTCGTAGGATGCTTGATTCCGGTCCAGGGAAGACATGGCTTGGCAGTTCTAGCTGGACAGTTCCCATGAGGCACAGGGTCAAGGCTGATTTGCATATGGCCATGTCTGAACTGAGGTGGTGTGGAGTGCAAAAGAAAATGATGGATTTAGGCCCAGATCTCTGTTCTGGGTTGAATGTATGACATTGTTCTGCATTCTGTCCATCAACTGTTGTTTTTGCATTTGTCACCCCAAGTTGGACGGGTATGCTCAGATGTGAGTCCCATGCTCTCCACACCACTGGAGTCAAGATATCCTGGCTGATGACGGCTGATAGCAGGAAACAGGTTCTAGGATGCTTGATTCCGGTCCAGGGAAGAAATGACTTGGCAGTTCTGGCTGGACTGTTCCCATGAGGCACAGGGTCAAGGCTCATGTGCATATGGCCATGTCTGAACTTGGGTGGTGTGGAGTGCAAACAAATGATGGATTTAGGCCCAGATCTCTGTACTGGGGTGAATGTATGACCTTGTTCTGCATTCTGTCCATCAACTGTTTTTTTTGCATTTGTCACCCTGAGTGGGACGGGTATGCTCAGACGTGAGTCCCGTGCTTTCCACACCACTGGAGTCAAGCTATCCTGGCTTGTGACGGCTGATAGCCAGAAACCGGTCCTAGGATGCTTGATTCCGGTCCAGGGAAGACATGGCTTGGCAGTTCGGGTTGGACTGTTCCCATGAGGCACAGGGTCAAGGCTGATTTGCATATGGCCATGTCTGAAGTGGGGTTGTGTGGAGTGCAAAAAAATGATGGATTTAGGCCCAGATCTCTGTACTGAGGTGAATGTATGACAGTGTTCTGCATTCTGTCATTCAACTGTTGTTTTTGCATTTGTCACCCCGAGTGGGATAGGTATGCTCAGATGTAATTACCGTGCTCTCCACACCACTGGAGTCAAGCTTTCCTGGCTGATGATGACTGATAGCAAGAAACCGGTCCTGGGATGCTTGATTCCGGTCCAGGGAAGACATATCTTGGCAGTTCAGGCTGGACTGTTGCCATGAGGCACAGGGTCAAGGCTGATTTGCATATGGCCTTGTCTGAACTGGGGTGGTGCGGAGTGCAAAAAACGATGGATTTAGGCCCAGATCTCTGTACTGGGGTGAATGTATAATATTGTTCTGCATTCTGTCCATCAACCGTTGTTTTTGCATTTGTCACCCCGAGTGGGACGGGTATGCTCAGACGTGAGTCCTGTGCTCTCCACACCACTGGAGTCAAGCTATCCTTGCTGAAGACGGCTGATAGCCAGAAACTGGTCCTAGGATGCTTGATTCCGGTGCAGGGGAGACATGGGTTGGCAGTTCGGGCTGGACTGTTCCTGTTCCCATGAGGCACAGGGTCAAGGCTTATTTGCATATGGCCATGTCTGAACTGGGGTAGTGTGGAGTGCAAAAAAACAATGGATTTAGATCCAGATCTCTGTACTGGGGTGAATGTATAACATTGTTCTGCATTCTGTCCATCAACCGTTGTTTTTGCATTTGTCACCCCGAGTGGGACGGGTATGCTCAGACGTGAGTCCTGTGCTCTCCACACCACTGGAGTCAAGCTATCCTTGCTGATGACGGCTGATAGCCAGAAAACCGTCCTAGGATGCTTGATTCCGGTCCAGGGGAGACATTGCTTGGCATTTCAGGCTGGACTGTTCCTGTTACTGTGAAGCACAGGGTCATGGCTTATTTGCATATGGCCATGTCTGAACTGGGGTAGTGTGGAGTGCAAAAAAACAATGGATTTAGGCCCAGATCTCTGTACTGGGGTGAATGTATGACATTGTTCTGCATTCTGTCCATCAACTGTTGTTTTTGCATTTGTCACCCCGAGTGGAACAGGTATGCTCAGACGTGAGTGCCGTGCTCTCCACACCACTGAAGTCAAGCTATCCTGGCTGATGACGGCCGATAGCCAGAAACTGGTCTCAGGATGCTTGATTCCGGTCCAGGGGAGACATGGCTTGGCAGTTCGGGCTGGACTGTTCCTGTTCCCATGAGGCACAGGGTCAAGGCTTATTTGCATATGGCCATGTCTGAACTGGGGTAGTGTGGAGTGCAAAAAACAATGGATTTAGGCCCAGATCTATGTACTGGGGTGAATGTATAACATTGTTCTGCATTCTGTCCATCAACCGTTGTTATTGCATTTATCACCCCGAGTGGGACGGGTATGCTCAGATGTGGGTCCTGTGCTTTCCACACCACTGGAGTCAAGCTATCCTTCCTGATGACGGCTGACAGCCAGAAACCGGTCGTAGGATGCTTGATTCCGGTCCAGGGAAGACATGGCTTGGCAGTTCTAGCTGGACAGTTCCCATGAGGCACAGGGTCAAGGCTCATGTGCATATGGCCATGTCTGAACTTGGGTGGTGTGGAGTGCAAACAAATGATGGATTTAGGCCCAGATCTCTGTACTGGGGTGAATGTATGACCTTGTTCTGCATTCTGTCCATCAACTGTTTTTTTTGCATTTGTCACCCTGAGTGGGACGGGTATGCTCAGACGTGAGTCCCGTGCTTTCCACACCACTGGAGTCAAGCTATCCTGGCTGATGACGGCTGATAGCCAGAAACCGGTCCTAGGATGCTTGATTCCGGTCCAGGGAAGACATGGCTTGGCAGTTCGGGTTGGACTGTTCCCATGAGGCACAGGGTCAAGGCTGATTTGCATATGGCCATGTCTGAACTGGGGTGGTGTGGAGTGCAAAAAAATGATGGATTTAGGCCCAGATCGCTGTACTGAGGTGAATGTATGACAGTGTTCTGCATTCTGTCCTTCAACTGTTGTTTTTGCATTTGTCACCCCGAGTGGGATAGGTATGCTCAGATGTAATTACCGTGCTCTCCACACCACTAGAGTCAAGCTTTCCTGGCTGATGATGACTGATAGCAAGAAACCGGTCCTGGGATGCTTGATTCCGGTCCAGGGAAGACATGGCTTGGCAGTTCAGGCTGGACTGTTGCCATGAGGCACAGGGTCAAGGCTGATTTGCAAATGGCCATTTCTGAACTGGGGTGGTGCGGAGTGCAAAAAAACGATGGATTTAGGCCCAAATCTCTACTGGGGTGAAAGTATAACATTGTTCTGCATTCTGTCCATCAACCGTTGTTTTTGCATTTGTCACCCCGAGTGGGACGGGTATGCTCAGACGTGAGTCCTGTGCTCTCCACACCACTGGAGTCAAGCTATCGTTGCTGATGACGGCTGATAGCCAGAAACAGGTCCTAGGATGCTTGATTCCGGTCCAGGGAAGACATGGCTTGGCAGTTCGGGCTGGACTGTTCCTATGAGGCACAAGGTCAAGGCAGATTTGCATATGGCCATTTCTGAACAGGGGTGGTGTGCAGTGCAAACAAACAATGAATTTAGGCTGAGATATCTGTACAGGGTGAATGTATGACATTGTTCTGCATTCTGTCCATCAACTGTTGTTTTTGCATTTGCCACCCCGAGTGGGACGTGTATGCTCAGATGTGAGTCCCGTACTCTCCACACCACTGGAGTAAAGCTATCCTGGCTGATGAAGGCTGATAGCCAGAAACCGGTCGTAGGATGCTTGATTCCGGTCCAGGAAAGACATGGCTTGGCAGTTCTAGCTGGACTGTTCCCATGAGGCACAGGGTTAAGGCTGATTTGCATATGGCCATGTCTGAACTGAGGTGGTGTGGAGTGAAAAAGAAAATGATGGATTTAGGCCCAGATCTCTGTTCTGGGTTGAATGTATGACATTGTTCTGCATTCTGTCCATCAACTGTTGTTTTTGCATTTGTCACCCTGAGTTGGACGGGTATGCTCAGACGTGAGTCCCGTGCTCCCCACACCACTGGAGTCAAGCTATCCTGGCTGATGACGGCTGATAGACAGAAACAGGTCCTAGGATGCTTGATTCCAGTCCAGGGAAGACATGGCTTGGCAGTTCGGGCTGGACTGCTCCCATGAGGCACAGGGTCAAGGCTGATATGCATATGGCCATGTCTGAACTGGGGTGGTGTGGAGTGCAAAAAAACAATGGATTTAAGCCCAGATCTCTGTACTGGGGTGAATGTATGACATTGTTCTGCATTCTGTCCATCAACTGTTGTTTTTGCATTTGTCAACCCGAGTGGGACAGGTATGCTCAGACGTGAGTCCCGTGCTCTCCACACCACTGGAGTCAAGCTATCCTGGCTGATGACGGCTGATAGCCACAAACCGGTCCTATGATGCTTTATTCCGGTCCTGAGAAGACATGGCTTGGCAGTTCAGGCTGGACTGTTCCCATGAGGCACAGGGTCAAGGCTGATTTGCATATGGCCATGTTTGAACTGGGGTGGTGTGGAGTGCAAATAAACGATGGATTTAGGCCCAGATCTCTGTACTGCGGTGAATGTATGACATTGTTCTGCATTCTGTCCATTAACTGTTGTCTTTGCATTTGTCACCCCGAGTGGGAATGGTATGCTCAGACATGAGTCCCGTGCTCTCCACACCACTGGAGTTAAGCTACCCTGGCTGATGACAGCTGATAGCCAGAAACCGGTCCTAGGATACTTTATTCAGGTCCAGGGAAGACATGACTTGACAGTTTGGGCTGGACTGTTCCCATGAGGCACAGGGTCACGACTGATTTGCTTATGGCCATGTCTGAACTGGGGTGGTGTGGAGTACTAAAAACGATGGATTTAGGCCTAGATCTCTGTACTGGGGTGAATGTATGACATTGTTCTGCATTCTGTCCATCAACTGTTGTTTTTGCATTTGTCACCCTGAGTTGGTCAGGTATGCTCAGACGTAAGTCCCGTACTCTCCACACCACTGGAGTCAAGCGACCCTGACTGATGACGGCTGATAGCCAGACACCGGTCCTAGGATGCTTGATTCCGGTAAAGGGAAGACATGGCTTGGCAGTTCGGGCTGGACTGTTCCCATGAGGCACAGGATCAAGGCTGATGTGCATATGGCCATGTCTGAACTGGGGTGGTGTGGAGTGCAAAAAAACAATGGATTTAAGCCCAGATCTCTGTACTGGGGTGAATGCATGACATTGTTCTGCATTCTGTCCATCAACTGTTGTTTCTGTATTTGTCACCCCGAGTGGGACGGGTATGCTCAGTCGTGAGTCCCGTGCTCTCCACACCACTGGAGTCAAGCTATCCTGACTGATGACGGCTCATATCCAGAAACCGGTCCTAGGATGCTTGATTCTGGTCCAGGGAAGACATGGCTTGGCAGTTCGTCTGGACTGTTCCCATGAGGCACAGGGTCAAGGCTGATTTGCATATGGCCATGTCTGAACTGGTGTGGTGTGGAGTGCAAAAAAAACGATGGATTTAGGCCCAGAGCTCTGTACTGGGGTTTATGTATGACATTGTTCTAGATTCTGTCCATCAACTGTTGTTTTTGCATTTTTCACCACAAGTGGGACGGGTAGGCTCAAACGTGAGTCCCGTGTTCTCCACACCACTGAAGTCAAGCTATCCTGGCTGATGACGGCTGATAGCCAGAAACCGGTCCTAGGATGCTTGATTCCGGTCCTGAGAAGACATGGCTTGGCAGTTCAGGCTGGACTGTTCCCATGAGGCACAGGGACAAGGTTGATTTGCACATGGCCATGTCTGAACTGGGGTGGTATGGAGTGCAAAATAACAATGGATTTAGGCCCAGATCTCTGTACTGGGGTGAATGTATGACATTGTTCTGCATTCTGTTCATCAACTGTTGTATTTGCATTCGTCACCCCGAGTGGGTCAGGTATGCTCAGACGTAAGTCCCATGCTCTCCACACCACTGGAGTCAAGCGACCCTGACTGATGACGGCTGATAGCCAGAAACCGGTCCTAGGATGCTTGATTCCGGTCCAGGCAAGACATGGCTTGGCAGTTCGGGCTGGACTGTTCCCATGAGGCACAGGATCAAGGCTGATGTGCATATGGCCATGTCTGAACTGGGGTGGTGTGGAGTGCAAAAAAACAATGGATTTATGCCCAGATCTCTGTACTGGGGTGAAGGTATGACATTGTTCTGCATTCTGTCCATCAACTGTTGTTTCTGTATTTGTCACCCCGAGTGGGACGGGTATGCTCAGTCGCGAGTACCGTGCTCTCCACACCACTGGAGTCAAACTATCCTGGCTGATGACGGCTCATATCCAGAAACCGGTCCTAGGATGCTTGATTCAGGTCCAGGGAAGACATGGCTTGGCAGTTCGGCTGGACTGTTCCCATGAGGCACAGGGTCAAGACTGATTTGCATATGGCCTTGTCTGAACTGGGGTGGTGTGGAGTGCAAAAAAAACTATGGATTTAGGCCCAGAGCTCTGTACTGGGGTGAATGTATGACATTGTTCTGCATTCTGTCCATCAACTGTTCTTTTTGTATTTGTCACCACAAGTGGTACGGGTATGCTCAAACGTGAGTCCTGTGTTCTCCACACCACTGAAGTCAAGCTGTCCTGGCTGATGACGGCTGATAGCCAGAAACCGGTCCTAGGATGCTTGATTCCGGTCCTGAGAAGACATGGCTCGGCAGTTCAGGCTGGACTGTTCCCATGAGGCACAGGGACAAGACTGATTTGCATATGCCATGTCTGAACTGGGGTGGTGTGGAGTGCAAAATAACAATGGATTTAGGCCCAGATCTCTGTACTGGTGTGAATGTATGACATTGTTCTGCATTCTGTCCATCACCTGTTGTTTTTGCATTTGTCACCCCGAGTGGGACGGGAATGCTTAGACGTGAGTCCCGTGCTCTCCACACCACTGGAGTCAAGCCATCCTTCCTGATGACGGCTGATAGCCAGAAACCGGTCGTAGGATGCTAGATTCCGGTCCAGGGAAGACGTGGCTTGGCAGTTCTGGCTGGACTGTTCCCATGAGGCACAGGGTCAAGGCTGATTTGCATATGCCATGTCCAAACTGGCGTGGAGTGGAGTGCAAAAGAAAATGATGGATTTAGGCCCAGATCTCTGTTCTGGGTTGAATGTATGACATTGTTCTGCATAATGTCCATCAAATGTTGTTTGTGCATTTGTCACCCCAAGTTGGACAGGTATGCTCAGACGTGAGTCCCATGCTCTCCACACCACTGGAGTCAAGATATCCTGGCTGATGATGGCTGATAGCAGGAAACAGGTTCTAGGATGCTTGATTCCGGTCCAGGGAAGACATGACTTGGCAGTTCTGGCTGGACTGTTCCCATGAGGCACAGGGTCAAGGCTCATGTGCATATGGCCATGTCTGAACTTGGGTGGTGTGGAGTGCAAACAAATGATGGATTTAGGCCCAGATCTCTGTACTGGGGTGAATGTATGACCTTGTTCTGCATTCTGTCCATCAACTGTTTTTTTTGCATTTGTCACCCTGAGTGGGACGGGTATGCTCAGACGTGAGTCCCGTGCTTTCCACACCACTGGAGTCAAGCTATCCTGGCTGATGACGGCTGATAGCCAGAAACCGGTCCTAGGATGCTTGATTCCGGTCCAGGGAAGACATGGCTTGGCAGTTCGGGTTGGACTGTTCCCATGAGGCACAGGGTCAAGGCTGATTTGCATATGGCCATGTCTGAACTGGGGTGGTGTGGAGTGCAAAAAAATGATGGATTTAGGCCCAGATCGCTGTACTGAGGTGAATGTATGACAGTGTTCTGTATTCTGTCCTTCAACTGTTGTATTTGCATTTGTCACCCCGAGTGGGATAGGTATGCTCAGATGTAATTACCGTGCTCTCCACACCACTAGAGTCAAGCTTTCCTGGCTGATGATGACTGATAGCAAGAAACCGGTCCTGGGATGCTTGATTCCGGTCCAGGGAAGACATGGCTTGGCAGTTCAGGCTGGACTGTTGCCATGAGGCACAGGGTCAAGGCTGATTTGCAAATGGCCATTTCTGAACTGGGGTGGTGCGGAGTGCAAAAAAACTATGGATTTAGGCCCAAATCTCTACTGGGGTGAAAGTATAACATTGTTCTGCATTCTGTCCATCAACCGTTGTTTTTGCATTTGTCACCCCGAGTGGGACGGGTATGCTCAGACGTGAGTCCTGTGCTCTCCACACCACTGGAGTCAAGCTATCGTTGCTGATGATGGCTGATAGCCAGAAACAGGTCCTAGGATGCTTGATTCCGGTCCAGGGAAGACATGGCTTGGCAGTTCGGGCTGGACTGTTCCTATGAGGCACAAGGTCAAGGCAGATTTGCATATGGCCATTTCTGAACAGGGGTGGTGTGCAGTGCAAACAAACAATGAATTTAGGCTGAGATATCTGTACAGGGTGAATGTATGACATTGTTCTGCATTCTGTCCATCAACTGTTGTTTTTGCATTTGCCACCCCGAGTGGGACGTGTATGCTCAGATGTGAGTCCCGTACTCTCCACACCACTGGAGTAAAGCTATCCTGGCTGATGAAGGCTGATAGCCAGAAACCGGTCGTAGGATGCTTGATTCCGGTCCAGGAAAGACATGGCTTGGCAGTTCTAGCTGGACTGTTCCCATGAGGCACAGGGTCAAGGCTGATTTGCATATGGCCATGTCTGAACTGAGGTGGTGTGGAGTGCAAAAGAAAATGATGGATTTAGGCCCAGATCTCTGTTCTGGGTTGAATGTATGACATTGTTCTGCATTCTGTCCATCAACTGTTGTTTTTGCATTTGTCACCCTGAGTTGGACGGGTATGCTCAGACGTGAGTCCCGTGCTCCCCCCACCACTGGAGTCAAGCTATCCTGGCTGATGACGGCTGATAGACAGAAACAGGTCCTAGGATGCTTGATTCCAGTCCAGGGAAGACATGGCTTGGCAGTTCGGGCTGGACTGCTCCCATGAGGCACAGGGTCAAGGCTGATATGCATATGGCCATGTCTGAACTGGGGTGGTGTGGAGTGCAAAAAAACAATGGATTTAAGCCCAGATCTCTGTACTGGGGTGAATGTATGACATTGTTCTGCATTCTGTCCATCAACTGTTGTTTTTGCATTTGTCAACCCGAGTGGGACAGGTATGCTCAGACGTGAGTCCCGTGCTCTCCACACCACTGGAGTCAAGCTATCCTGGCTGATGACGGCACGGCTGATAGCCAGAAACCGGTCCTAGGATGCTTGATTCTGGTCCAGGGAAGACATGGCTTGGCAGTTCGGCTGGATTGTTCCCATGAGGCACAGGGTCAAGGCTGATTTGCATATGGCCATGTCTGAACTGGGGTGGTGTGGAGTGCAAAGAAAACGATGGATTTAGGCCCAGAGCTCTGTACTGTGGTGAATGTATGACATTGTTCTGCATTCTGTCCATCAACTGTTGTTATTGCATTTGTCACCACAAGTGGGACGGGTATGCTCAAACGTGAGTCCCGTGTTCTCCACACCACTGAAGTCAAGCTATCCTGGCTGATGACGGCTGATAGCCACAAACCGGTCCTATGATGCTTTATTCCGGTCCTGAGAAGACATGGCTTGGCAGTTCAGGCTGGACTGTTCCCATGAGGCACAGGGTCAAGGCTGATTTGCATATGGCCATGTTTGAACTGGGGTGGTGTGGAGTGCAAATAAACGATGGATTTAGGCCCAGATCTCTGTACTGCGGTGAATGTATGACATTGTTCTGCATTCTGTCCATTAACTGTTGTCTTTGCATTTGTCACCCCGAGTGGGAATGGTATGCTCAGACATGAGTCCCGTGCTCTCCACACCACTGGAGTCAAGCTACCCTGGCTGATGACAGCTGATAGCCAGAAACCGGTCCTAGGATACTTTATTCAGGTCCAGGGAAGACATGACTTGACAGTTTGGGCTGGACTGTTCCCATGAGGCACAGGGTCAAGACTGATTTGCTTATGGCCATGTCTGAACTGGGGTGGTGTGGAGTACTAAAAACGATGGATTTAGGCCTAGATCTCTGTACTGGGGTGAATGTATGACATTGTTCTGCATTCTGTCCATCAACTGTTGTTTTTGCATTTGTCACCCTGAGTTGGTCAGGTATGCTCAGACGTAAGTCCCGTACTCTCCACACCACTGGAGTCAAGCGACCCTGACTGATGACGGCTGATAGCCAGAAACCGGTCCTAGGATGCTTGATTCCGGTAAAGGGAAGACATGGCTTGGCAGTTCGGGCTGGACTGTTCCCATGAGGCACAGGATCAAGGCTGATGTGCATATGGCCATGTCTGAACAGGGGTGGTGTGGAGTGCAAAAAAACAATGGATTTAAGCCCAGATCTCTGTACTGGGGTCAATGCATGACATTGTTCTGAATTCTGTCCATCAACTGTTGTTTCTGTATTTGTCACCCCGAGTGGGACGGGTATGCTCAGTCGTGAGTCCCGTGCTCTCCACACCACTGGAGTCAAGCTATCCTGACTGATGACGGCTCATATCCAGAAACCGGTCCTAGGATGCTTGATTCTGGTCCAGGGAAGACATGGCTTGGCAGTTCGTCTGGACTGTTCCCATGAGGCACAGGGTCAAGGCTGATTTGCATATGGCCATGTCTGAACTGGTGTGGTGTGGAGTGCAAAAAAAACGATGGATTTAGGCCCAGAGCTCTGTACTGGGGTTTATGTATGACATTGTTCTAGATTCTGTCCATCAACTGTTGTTTTTGCATTTGTCACCACAAGTGGGACGGGTAGGCTCAAACGTGAGTCCCGTGTTCTCCACACCACTGAAGTCAAGCTATCCTGGCTGATGACGGCTGATAGCCAGAAACCGGTCCTAGGATGCTTGATTCCGGTCCTGAGAAGACATGGCTTGGCAGTTCAGGCTGGACTGTTCCCATGAGGCACAGGGACAAGGTTGATTTGCACATGGCCATGTCTGAACTGGGGTGGTATGGAGTGCAAAATAACAATGGATTTAGGCCCAGATCTCTGTACTGGGGTGAATGTATGACATTGTTCTGCATTCTGTTCATCAACTGTTGTATTTGCATTCGTCACCCCGAGGGGGTCAGGTATGCTCAGACGTAAGTCCCATGCTCTCCACACCACTGGAGTCAAGCGACCCTGACTGATGACGGCTGATAGCCAGAAACCGGTCCTAGGATGCTTGATTCCGGTCCAGGCAAGACATGGCTTGGCAGTTCGGGCTGGACTGTTCCCATGAGGCACAGGATCAAGGCTGATGTGCATATGGCCATGTCTGAACTGGGGTGGTGTGGAGTGCAAAAAAACAATGGATTTAAGCCCAGATCTCTGTACTGGGGTGAAGGTATGACATTGTTCTGCATTCTGTCCATCAACTGTTGTTTCTGTATTTGTCACCCCGAGTGGGACGGGTATGCTCAGTCGTGAGTCCCGTGCTCTCCACACCACTGGATTTAAACTATCCTGGCTGATGACGGCTCATATCCAGAAACCGGTCCTAGGATGCTTGATTCTGGTCCAGGGAAGACATGGCTTGGCAGTTCGGCTGGACTGTTCCCATGAGGCACAGGGTCAAGACTGATTTGCATATGGCCTTGTCTGAACTGGGGTGGTGTGGAGTTCAAAAAAAACTATGGATTTAGGCCCAGAGCTCTGTACTGGGGTGAATGTATGACATTGTTCTGCATTCTGTCCATCAACTGTTCTTTTTGTATTTGTCACCACAAGTGGTACGGGTATGCTCAAACGTGAGTCCTGTGTTCTCCACACCACTGAAGTCAAGCTGTCCTGGCTGATGACGGCTGATAGCCAGAAACCGGTCCTAGGATGCTTGATTCCGGTCCTGAGAAGACATGGCTCGGCAGTTCAGGCTGGACTGTTCCCATGAGGCACAGGGACAAGACTGATTTGCATGTGCCATGTCTGAACTGGGGTGGTGTGGAGTGCAAAATAACAATGGATTTAGGCCCGGATCTCTGTACTGGTGTGAATGTATGACATTGTTCTGCATTCTGTCCATCACCTGTTGTTTTTGCATTTGTCACCCCGAGTGGGACAGGAATGCTTAGACGTGAGTCCCGTGCTCTCCACACCACTGGAGTCAAGCCATCCTTCCTGATGACGGCTGATAGCCAGAAACCGGTCGTAGGATGCTAGATTCCGGTCCAGGGAAGACATGGCTTGGCAGTTCTGGCTGGACTGTTCCCATGAGGCACAGGGTCAAGGCTGATTTGCATATGCCATGTCCGAACTGGCGTGGAGTGGAGTGCAAAAGAAAATGATGGATTTAGGCCCAGATCTCTGTTCTGGGTTGAATGTATGACATTGTTCTGCATAATGTCCATCAAATGTTGTTTGTGCATTTGTCACCCCAAGTTGGACGGGTATGCTCAGACGTGAGTCCCATGCTCTCCACACCACTGGAGTCAAGATATCCTGGCTGATGACGGCTGATAGCAAGAAACAGGTCATAGGATGCTTAATTCCGGTCCAGGGAAGACATGACTAGGCAGTTCTGGCTGGACTGTTCCCATGAGGCACAGGGTCAATGCTCATGTGCATATGGCCATGTCATGGAGTGCAAACAAATGATGGATTTAGGCCCAGATCTCTGTACTGGGGTGAATGTATGACCTTGTTCTGCATTCTGTCCATCAACTGTTGTTTTTGCATTTGTCACCCCGAGTGGGACGGGTATGCTCAGACGTGAGTCCCGTGCTTTCCACACCACTGGAGTCAAGCTATCCTGGCTGATGACGGCTGATAGCCAGAAACCGGTCCTAGGATGCTTGATTCCGGTCCAGGGAAGACATGGCTTGGCAGTTCGGGTTGGACTGTTCCCATGAGGCACAGGGTCAAGGCTGATTTGCATATGGCCATGTCTGAACTGGGGTTGTGTGGAGTGCAAAAAAATGATGGATTTCGGCCCAGATCTCTGTACTGAGGTGAAGGTATGACAGTGTTCTGCATTCTGTCCTTCAACTGTTGTTTTTGCATTTGTCACCCCGAGTGGGATAGGTATGCTCAGATGTAATTACCGTGCTCTCCACACCACTGGAGTCAAGCTTTTCTGGCTGATGATGACTGATAGCAAGAAACCGGTATTGGGATGCTTGATTCCGGTCCAGGGAAGACATATCTTGGCAGTTCAGGCTGTCCTTCAACCGTTGTTTTTGCATTTGTCACCCCGAGTGGGACAGGTATGCTCAGACGTGAGTCCTGTGCTCTCCACACCACTGGAGTCAAGCTATCCTTGCTGATGACGGCTGATAGCCAGAAACTGGTCCTAGGATGCTTGATTCCGGTGCAGGGGAGACATGGCTTGGCAGTTCGGGCTGGACTGTTCCTGTTCCCATGAGGCACAGGGTCAAGGCTTATTTGCATATGGCCATGTCTGAACTGGGGTAGTGTGGAGTGCAAAAAAACAATGGATTTAGGCCCAGATCTCTGTACTGGGGTGAATGTATAACATTGTTCTGCATTCTGTCCATCAACCGTTGTTTTTGCATTTGTCACCCCGAGTGGGACGGGTATGCTCAGACGTGAGTCCTGTGCCCTCCACACCACTGGAGTCAAGCTATCCTTGGTGATGACGGCTGATAGCCAGAAAACCGTCCTAGGATGCTTGATTCCGGTCCAGGGGAAACATTGCTTGGCATTTCAGGCTGGACTGTTCCTGTTCCCGTGAGGCACAGGGTCAAGGCTTATTTGCATATGGCCATGTCTGAACTGGGGTAGTGTGGAGTGCAAAAAAACAATGGATTTAGGCCCAGATCTCTGTACTGGGGTGAATGTATGACATTGTTCTGCATTCTGTCCATCAACTTTTGTTTTTGCATTTGTCACCCCGAGTGGAGCGGGTATGCTCAGACGTGAGTGCCGTGCTCTCCACACCACTGAAGTCAAGCTATCCTGGCTGATGACGGCCGATAGCCAGAAACTGGCCTTAGGATGCTTGATTCCGGTCCAGGGGAGACATGGCTTGGCAGTTCGGGCTGGACTGTTCCTGTTCCCATGAGGCACATGGTCAAGGCTTATTTGCATATGGCCATGTCTGAACTGGGGTAGTGTGGAGTGCAACAAAACAATGGATTTAGGCCCAGGTCTCTGTACTGGGGTGAATGTATAACATTGTTCTGCATTCTGTCCATCAACCGTTGTTTTTGCATTTGTCACCCCGAGTGGGACGGGTATGCTCAGACGTGAGTCCTGTGCTCTCCACACCACTGGAGTCAAGCTATCCTTGCTGATGACGGCTGATAGCCAGAAACCCGTCCTAGGATGCTTGGTTCCCGTCCAGGGGAGACATCGCTTGGCATTTCAGGCTGGACTGTTCCTGTTCCCATGAGGCACAGGGTCAAGGCGTATTTGCATATGGCCATGTCTGAACTGGGGTAGTGTGGAGTGCAAAAAAACAATGGATTTAGGCCAAGATCTCTGTACTGGGGTAAATGTATGATATTGTTCTGCATTCTGTCCATCAACTGTTGTTTTTGCATTTGTCACACCGAGTGGAACGGGTATGCTCAGACGTGAGTGCCCTGCTCTCCACACCTCTGAAGTCAAGCTATCCTGGCTGATGACGGCTGATAGCCAGAAACTGGTCCTAGGATGCTTGATTCTGGTCCAGGGAAGACATGGCTTGGCAGTTCGGGCTGGACTGTTCCCATGAGGCACAGGGTCAAAGCTTATTTGCATATGGCCATGTCTGAACTGGGGTGGTGTGGAGTGCAAAAGAAAATGATGGATTTAGGCCCAGATCTCTGTTCTGGGTTGAATGTATGTGAAGCAAAGGGGTCAAGTCCAGCACATTCCTAACATACATATGTGAGTTAGCAGACCAATAAGTCTCTCTTAGTTGTTTTACTTTAAGTAGAGAATGTCCGATAGCAACCGTGATTGAACATCACAAACAAGCAAGAAAGTTCAAAATATCATGTTCTTTATTCACAAGCAATCCGTGGCAGTAGACTTGACAGAAAGACAGCCAACACGTGTTTCGTCAGTACTGATGGTAAGTACAACGACTTTTTCAAGGCTGTGAGATGAGACAAAAAGTGTCATATAATACAAATTTGACAGAATTGAAATAACGCTAGTCACGAGTAAAGACAAAGGTTGATGGGCCTGAAGCAAAGCATAGGCTTAACATTAGTTAACCTATCGAAAAGAAGAAGTAAAACGAATAAAAAAATGTTGGAGAAGAGAGAAAAGAAGAGAGTAAATGATAGAGTGGGAGACAAGAGATCAGTGTGTGAACACCAGACTATCAAAGCCACCGAGACGAAGTCCCTGAGCACACAACACCCTAAAGTGAAAATTAAATCAAATACAGGTGATAAATTTAATATACACCAAACGTCCAAGTAGAGACATAAGAAGAACACATGATAACTAACCTAAATAAATCAAAATTTCAACGTTGTGTGTCAGATAGGGGCTTGTCCAGTCGTGATGGATATGAAGTAAGGAACCTAATAGATAAAATATGTACAAAGAGCTAAATGAAACATGCGGTTGTTGTAGATGTATAAACAGGGCTCCAAAGCAAGGACAAGTACAGGGACAGATATGTCGGGTGCTGTGGGCCCGAACATCTGATCATATTATGGATAAAATCTAACAGGATCCTCACCATGGGTGTCAAAAAGAAGAGGTTGTGGTGCCAAAAGCGTAACAAAACGCTTGCCATGTGTAAAGAGGTCCCGAAAGTCGGGTATTCAAAGGGCAACGATGCAGGTATTCAGATGTATGTAGTCAAAGCAAATGGATCTAGGTGTGCCGGTAAGTATATCCGGGAACTGCTAACAAAGAATAATAATAAAAAAGAGAAGACAGTATCACAGTGTGCAAAGCACAACATGCAAAAACTACCACAACATTACATGGATGTTGGTAACCAGTCATGACAGCCTAGTTTGGTGATAATTGATCAAACTATGTATTGTTAATTCGTAACCCGCTACTACAAGTATAAAATTCATGATTCTGAAGCACATCCTGTACAATAAAGTATACCACACGGTATATATAGAATCGCCTGTGGTATAGGAAATAATGCTAGAGAACAGATAAAAAGACCCTAAATTGAAGTCTAAGGGCACCCAAATGGACAAAGTTATCCAATATTATTTCACCCGTCCATAATAGAATTTGATAAAAAAAGGGCAGTCAATAATAATGTAAAAAGAGGCACCTACAAACAACACACGTAGAGGTCCCCCGCCCAGGTTACGTGGCCGGATGTGTGCAGTTAAAAGATAGGCATCATGGTCGATGTCTAATAAGAATATCCTGTAAATATAGAAAAAAACATATAAATTTATGTATGCTAAAACACAGCATGAGGCGTAACATGTATCAAGGTTGGGCATATTGAATATAAACATCACTAAGTACATGGTGACTGAGGCAGAGTGATATATTCATACCCATGAGTCGTTGAGGAGATTCAATGTGGGTTCAAACCAATGCTCATATATAAATATAATGAGCTCAAGTAACAGGTGTTGCCGATGAGTGTTGCCCACAAAGCTGTCAAAAAAGCATGTAAAGGAGTTCTTAAGATGTATGTCGCTGGTAACGTAATAAAGATAAACCGACACCAAGTTACATTAATCGCTGCACAAAGCGCCCTGCTTACCTGCAGCCAAACCCCACTGCAGCTAAAAATAATACAGAGAGACAACATCGTTTTAGACCCTAGGAGAAACAACAAACGGGACCTAGCGGATAGTATTTTAAAGGGTTGACATTACGCACAATGAGACATAATGGGGAGTTACCGACTTACCAAAAAACGTGTGTGTTCAAATCCGTACGATAGCGGATTAGGTAAAACGGGCTCGCCCAACAAAGATACCGCGTTATAAGCGGAAGTCACAGTGCAAGATGTCACGTGACCCATACCGTGTCAGGGTCAAAATAAAACAAGCATTTACAATGCAATGGTCTCGGCATCATTAAAGGTAGAGCTATTGGCATTGCTCATGACATTTTTTTTCTTTAAATCAAAAATAAATGGCATTGTCATTTACATTGTCAATACACACCACTCTGCACTCAACTGCACTCACCTGCACTGCACTCAACTGCACTCACCAGCACTGCACAGCACTCACCTGCACTCACCTGCACTGCACTCACCTGCACTGCACTGCACTCAACTGCACTCACCTGCACTGCACTCACCTGCACTGCACTGCACTCACCTGCACTGCACTGCACTGCACTGCACTCACCTGCACTGCACTGGACTGCACTCACCTGCACTGCACTCACCTGCACTGCACTGCACTCACCTGCACTGCACTCACCTGCACTGCACTGCACTCACCTGCACTGCACTCACCTGCACTCACCTGCACTGCACTGCACTCACCTGCACTCACCTGCACTGCACTGCACTTACTTGCACTGCACTGCACTCACCTGCACTGCACTCACCTGCACTGCACTGCACTCACCTGCACTCACCTGCACTGCACTCACCTGCACTGCACTGCACTGCACTCACCTGCACTGCACAGCACTCACCTGCACTGCACTCACCTGCACTGCACTCACCTGCACTGCACTCACCTGCACTGCACTCACCTGCACTGCACTCACCTGCACTGTACTCACCTGCACTGCACTGCACTGCACTCACCTGCACTGCACTGCACTCACCTGCACTGCACTGCACTCACCTGCACTGCACTCACCTGCACTCACCTGCACTGCACTCACCTGCACTGCACTGCACTCACCTGCACTGCACTGCACTCACCTGCACTGCAGGCACTGCACTCGCCTGCACTGCACTCGCCTGCACTGCACTGCACTCACCTGCACTGCACTGCACTCACCTGCACTGCACTCACCTGCACTGCACTGCACTCACCTGCACTGCACTCACCAGCACTGCACTGCACTCACCTGCACTGCACTCACCTGCACTGCACTCACCTGCACTGCACTGCACTGCACTCACCTGCACTGCACTACACTCACCTGCACTGCACTCACCTGCACTGCACTCACCTGCACTGCACTCACCTGCACTGCACTCACCTGCACTGCACTACACTCACCTGCACTGCACTGCACTCACCTGCACTCCACTGCACTGCACTCACCTGCACTGCACTGCACTGCACTCACCTGCACTGCACTCACCTGCACTGCACTCACCTGCACTGCACTCACCTGCACTGCACTCACCTGCACTGCACTGCACTCACCTGCACTGCACTCACCTGCACTGCACTGCACTCACCTGCACTGCACACACCTGCACTGCACACACCTGCACTGCACTCACCTGCACTGCACTCACCTGCACTGCACTGCACTCACCTGCACTGCACTGCACTCACCTGCACTGCACTCACCTGCACTGCATTCACCTGCACTGCACTGCACTCACCTGCACTGCACTCACCTGCACTGCACTCACCTGCACTGCACTCACCTGCACTGCACTCACCTGCACTGCACTCACCTGCACTGCACTCACCTGCACTGCACTGCACTGCACTCCACTGCACTGCACTCACCTGCACTGCACTGCATTCACCTGCACTGCACTGCACTCGCATGCACTGCACTGCACTCGCATGCACTGCACTGCACTCACCTGCACTGCACTCACCTGCACTGCACTCACCTGCACTCCACTGCACTGCACTGCACTCACCTGCACTGCACTCACCTGCACTGCACTCACCTGCACTGCACTGCACTCACCTGCACTGCACTGCACTCACCTGCACTGCACTGCACTCACCTGTACTGCACTCACCTGCACTGCACTCACCTGCACTGCACTCACCTGCACTGCACTGCACTCACCTGCACTGCACTCACCTGCACTGCACTCACTCACCTGCACACACCTGCACTGCACACACCTGCACTGCACACACCTGCACTGCACACACCTGCACTGCACTCACCTGCACTGCACTCACCTGCACTGCACTGCACTCACCTGCACTGCACTGCACTCACCTGCACTGCACTGCACTCACCTGCACTGCACTCACCTGCACTGCACTGCACTCACCTGCACGGCACTGCACTCACCTGCACTGCACTGACCTGCACTGCACTCACCTGCACTGCACTGCACTCACCTGCACTGCACTCACCTGCACTGCACTCACCTGCTCTGCACTCACCTGCACTGCACTCACCTGCACTCCACTGCACTGCACTCCACTGCACTCACCTGCACTGCACTGCACTCACCTGCACTGCACTGCACTCACCTGCACTGCACTGCACTCGCATGCACTGCACTGCACTCACCTGCACTGCACTCCACTGCACTGCACTGCACTCACCTGCACTGCACTAACCTGCACTGCACTCACCTGCACTGCACTCACCTGCACTGCACTCACCTGCACTGCACTGCACTCCACTGCACTCACCTGCACTCCACTGCACTCACCTGCACTGCACTGCACTCACCTGCACTGCACTCACCTGCACTGCACTGCACTCACCTGCACTGCACTCACCTGCACTGCACTGCACTCACCTGCACTGCACTGCACTCACCTGCACTGCACTACACTCACCTGCACTGCACTCACCTGCACTGCACTCACCTGCACTGCACTCCACTCACCTGCACTGCACTCACCTGCACTGCACTGCACTCACCTGCACACACCTGCACTGCACACACCTGCACTGCACACACCTGCACTGCACACACTGGGACTGCACTCACCTGCACTGCACTCACCTGCACTGTACTGCACTCACCTGCACTGCACTGCACTCACCTGCACTGCACTGCACTGCACTCACCTGCACTGCACTCACCTGCACTGCACTCACCTGCACTGCACTGCACTCACCTGCACTGCACTCACCTGCACTGCACTGCACTCACCTGCACTGCACTCACCTGCACTGCACTCACCTGCACTGCACTCACCTGCACTCCACTCACCTGCACTGCACTCACCTGCACTCCACTGACCTCCACTGCACTGCACTCACCTGCACTGCACTCACCTGCACTGCACTGCACTGCACTCGCATGCACTGCACTGCACTCGCATGCACTGCACTGCACTGCACTGCACTCACCTGCACTGCACTCACCTGCACTGCACTCACCTGCACTGCACTCACCTGCACTGCACTGCACTCCACTGCATTCACCTGCACTCCACTGCACTCACCTGCACTCCACTGCACTCACCTGCACTGCACTGCACTCCACTGCACTCACCTGCACTCCACTGCACTCACCTGCACCCCACTGCACTCACCTGCACTGCACTGCACTCACCTGCACTGCACTGCACTCACCTGCACTGCACTGCACTCACCTGCACTGCACTCACCTGCACTCCACTGCACTCCACTGCACTCCACTGCACTGCACTCACCTGCACTGCACTCACCTGCACTGCACTGCACTCGCATGCACTGCACTGCACTGCACTCACCTGCACTGCACTCACCTGCACTGCACTCACCTGCACTCCACTGCACTGCACTGCACTCACCTGCACTGCACTCACCTGCACTGCACTCACCTGCACTGCACTCCACTGCACTCACCTGCACTCCACTGCACTCACCTGCACTCCACTGCACTCACCTGCACTGCACTGCACTCACCTGCACTGCACTGCACTCACCTGCACTGCACTCACCTGCACTGCACTGCACTCACCTGCACTGCACTGCACTCACCTGCACTGCACTGCACTCACCTGCACTGCACATACCTGCACTGCACTGCACTCTGCACTGCACTGCACTCTGCACTCACCACTCTGCACTCACTACTCTGCACTCTGCACTCACTACTCTGCACTCACTACTCTGCACTCTGCACTCACTACTCTGCACTCTGCACTCACTACTCTGCACTCTGCACTCACTACTCTGCACTCACTACTCTGCACTCTGCACTCACTACTCTGCACTCTGCACTCACTACTCTGCACTCTGCACTCACTACTCACTACTCTGCACTCACTACTCACTACTCTGCACTCACTACTCACTACTCTGCACTCACTACTCTGCACTCACTACTCACTACTCTGCACTCACTACTCACTACTCTGCACTCACTACTCACTACTCTGCACTCACTACTCTGCACCCACTACTCTGCACTCACTACTCACTACTCTGCACTCACTACTCTGCACTCACTACTCACTACTCTGCACTCACTACTCACTACTCTGCACTCACTACTCACTACTCTGCACTCACTACTCTGCACCCACTACTCTGCACTCACTACTCACTACTCTGCACTCACTACTCTGCACTCACTACTCTGCACTCACTAATCTGCACTCACTACTCACTACTCTGCACTAACTACTCACTACTCTGCACTCTGCACTCACTACTCTGCACTCACTACTCACTACTCTGCACTCACTACTCACTACTCTGCACTCACTACTCTGCACTCACTACTCTGCACTCACTACTCTGCCCTCACTATTCTGCACTCACTACTCACTACTCTGCACTCACTACTCACTACTCTGCACTCACTACTCTGCATTCTGCACTCACTACTCTGCACTCACTACTCTGCACTCACTACTCACTACTCTGCACTCACTACTCACTACTCTGCACTCACTACTCGCTACTCTGCACTCACTACTCTGCACTCACTACTCTGCACTCACTACTCTCTACTCTGCACTCACTACTCTGCACTCTGCACTCACTACTCTGCACTCACTACTCACTACTCTGCACTCACTACTCACTACTCTGCACTCACTACTCACTACTCACTACTCTGCACTCACTACTCTGCACTCACTACTCACTACTCTGCACTCACTACTCACTACTGACTACTCTGCACTCACTACTCTGCACTCACTACTCTGCACTCACTACTCACTACTCTGCACTCACTACTCTGCACTCACTACTCACTACTCAGCACTCACTACTCTGCACTCACTACTCTGCACTCACTACTCTGCACTCACTACTCTGCGCACTCACTACTCTGCGCACTCACTACTCTGCGCACTCACTCCTCTGCACTCACTCCTCTGCACTCACTCCTCTGCACACTCACTCTGCGCACTCACTACTCTGCACTCACTACTCTGCACTCACACTCTGCACTCACACTCTGCACTCACACTCTGCACTCACTACTCTGCACTCACTACTCTGCACTCTGCACACTCACTCTGCACTGTGCACACCACTGATATCATGGAATCTTCCACCACACTTTCTAAAACTCTATAGTCCGAAGCATAATAGGCACAGAACCTAAAGAAGGGTAGACATTGCTTAAAATAATCTTATTGTATTTATGAGAAGCAAAAGCGAGACTGTGAAATGTGCTGAATATCAGTTTGTTACGAATCAACAGAGTGGAGTTAGAGAACCAAGAAATAGTAATTTAGAATCCGGGTTAGAAGGAGTAGTAATCACAAGCTGAGGATCAACGGGCGCGAAACAGCGTGGTGGGCGCGCAGGAGACGCAGCGTGAGCGTGCACATCAGCTGAAGATCGCCGAGAAGACACCGAGCCTGCCTGCTGCCGTGACTGACCCGCTGCAGAGGGAAAGAGCCCGGTGAGTGGGGGTAGAGGGGGGGTGGGGGTAGAGGGGTGGGGCGGCAGAGAGGGAGTGGGCAGAGAGGGAGGGTGTGTGTGTGTGTGTGCGTGCGTGCGTGTGTCTGTCTGTGTGTGTCTGGTGTGTGCCTGCCTGCCTGCCTTTGTGTGTGCGCGTCCACAGACCCTGGTCGGCTCTTGCACCGCTCTGTACTCCCTTGCGAGCTTACTCGGCGACAATAGTTCTCGTTGCCGAGACCTAAAAAGGACCCACCAGCAAAATGTATACACCTCGTTAGTAGCACAGTGGAGGGCGCCATGTTGAGAGTAGAATGATAGTGGCAGCGTAAGGAAAAAAACGTATATATCCGCTGCAGACCATGAGTATAATCAATGTAATAAGCGTAAATTAATACAGAAGACTGTTGTAGCGTTTGATAAAACTGAAAATAAAATAATGTGGAAACTAAAAACAAAAAGTGAAATCACCACGATCGAGATGGTTGGTGGTCAGGTCGAGGCAGTCTACTAGGAGAAGAAACAATGTCCAGTTAAACATTAATGAAGAGTCTGTCATGCTAAAAGAAGAATGATTTTAATTAAAGAAATAATAGTGATTCAGAAATGAGGTAAAGCGCTTGCAATGTTAAACGGTTAAAAAAATAAAAATAAAAATAAAAATGAAATTAGAGACCATAGTGGCATAGATCTTCTATGTGTGTGGGTTAATTGAGGTGTTAGTGTATAGTTAGAAACAGAATAGTTAGAAAAAATGAATCAAGAGAGGGATGCATTAACACTCCTTAATGTTAGGTTTCCAAATAGTACTCATCCCCGGTTAATCCATAATGTAATACGGCAATCAAAATTCAAATTAATGTACAAGATTAAATACATATTACAGAGAACAGATGTGGAGCGTCCCAAAGCGCGGACTCATTGACAATACTGGGATAAGAAAAACATATACTTTGTTTAAAAATACCATACTACATGGTAGTGAAATTCAGAAGTTAAGGAAACAGTAAATAGGGATTGCATTGCAACAGATACAACAGATGATATTAACATTCTATATGCAATATGAAGAGAACACATGTAATTTCATTGTTGTTGAACTTCATACAAATACATGCATTTCCCTGTCCGTGTTAAGTCCCTGGTCCACGGCTCGTAATCTGATCAGCCATTTAGTTTCCAGTTTCCTAAGAGCGGTCGTATTATTGCCACCACGTGGATCATGTCTGATGGTGGCTATGCCATGGAACTTGATGTTAATTAAGTCTGATGATTTATGGTCATTATTATAATGAACCGCTAGTGGATAGTTGGTGTTGTTTGTGCGAATTGCTCTGATGTGCTCCTGTATGCGTTCTTTTAGCGGACGGATTGTACTCCCAATGTAGATTTTGTTGCAGGAGCACACCAGACAATACACCACAAATTTTGTGTTGCAGTTCATGAAATCATAGATTTGATGAATCTTACCAGTGTTGTAACAGAACGTCTTAATTTTATTGCATGCGAACTGACAGACATTACACATTGTGCATTTGAAAAAACCTTTAGGTTTGGGTGGGAACCAGATCTTCGAGCTCGGATTGCTGATCCCCGGACCCGTAGGTGCCAGGAGATTGCGCAGTGTTTGGCCTCTTCTGTATGTAATTTGAGGGGCCTTGGTGATGAAAGTATCCAGGTCACAATCTAGTTTTAGAAGATGCCAATGCCTACGTAATATACAGAAGACATCATTGCTCTTGCAGTGAAATTGGGTGATAAATGCAGCACGTCTGTTGGTTATTGTGCGCTTTTTCCTGCTGTTTCTAAGTAAGTCATTACGTTTGCATTTTTCAATTCTCGTGGTTGCTTTTTTGAGAATTTCTGAGTTGTAACCCCGTTGAGAAAAACGGTCAGTGAGTTTGTCAAGCTCAAAGATGAAATCGTTGTCACTGCTGCAATTTCTTCTCAGTCGGGTCATCTCCCCAAAGGGGATGGCCCGCATTTGACTAGCTGGATGTGCACTGGTAGCGTGCAGAACAGAGTTGCACGCCGTTGTTTTACGAAAAAGTTTGGTCTCGAGCGTTCCATCCTTTACATACAGCGTAACGTCAAGGAAATCAATTTGTTTTCTGTCATAGCTGTATGTGAAGGACAGGTTATACGTATTGTGTACAAGATGTTCAAAGAACTCTGACAGAGAAGCAATGTCTCCATTCCAGATTAGTAACACGTCGTCAATGTAACGTCCCCAATAAATCACATTGTTAGTCAAGTGATGGGGACAATCTCTCCAAATGTGGTGTAGTTCGAAAAAACCCATATAGAGGTTAGCAAAGGAGGGCGAAAGTTTCGCCCCCATTGCTACACCAGAATGTTGTTTGTACCAAGTGGATTGGTGTTGGAAGTAGTTGTTTTCAAGTGCCAATTTGGTAAGTTCTAAGACCATTCTTGTGTGGTCATAGAGACAAGCATCTCTCTTGGATAAGAAGAATCTGAGGGCCTCTATACCTCTGTCCAGAGGTATGCTAGTGTATAGTGCAGTGACATCTAAGGTTACCAGGATGTATTCGTCATACCAAGGAAAATGTTCAAGTTTGTTAAGCAGGTCTTTGGTATCCTCAATGTAAGCAGGTAATTGTATGACTAGCGGTTTCAGAAACAGATCAATATATTCTGAGATATGCTCTTTGAGACCACCAATCCCGGAGATGATTGGCCTTCCCGGGGGTGTGTTCAAATTTTTATGTATCTTGGGGAGTACATATATGTATGCTGACCTGGGAGTTGGGTTGAATAGATATTTGAATTCAGAATCATTTAGAAGTCCTAAACTATGCCAATACCGGAGACACTTTTCAATCAGAGTGATAGTAGATGGAGTAGGGTCATGTGGCAAGAGTGTATAAGATTGGATGTCAGATAATTGTCTTGCAATCTCATCTAGATATAGGTCATTGTCCATCAGGACAATATTACCTCCTTTATCTGCCTCTCTTATAGTGAGATGTGAGTAAATCTTCAGTCGCTCCAATGCCTTCCTTTCTACCATAGATAAGTTGTCCTTGAATCTGTAGGGTTTGTTCTGAAATCTATCTTCCAGTTTATATAAATCAGATGTGACTGCCTTATAAAAACAGTCCACCATGTTGTCAGGGGCTAGTATAGGAGTGAATGAAGATTTTGGCCTCAGTCCACTATTCAACTGTACGTCAGTAATGATATTAAGATCATCCAAGATGTCTTCAATATTAGGAGTGGACCCCAGGCTATCGTCAAGTGACATCAGAAGTCTAGTAGTTTCAATATCTTCTATAGTTTGTCCACATTTGGTAGCAGTGTATATAGGTATTTGACGCCCAACAGGTTTATTTGCAAAAAACTTTTTTAATTTTAAACCACGCACAAATCTGAACAGATCTACATGAATTTGCACATAGTCAGGTTTGGACAAGGGGCAAAAACGTAATCCTTTTTTCAAAACATTGACTTCATCGATATTTAACACTTGTTTGGATAGGTTAATGATAGCTACATCATTGTGTACATTGTCATTATTGATGTTAGCATTTGATGCATTGGTGTCTGCACTCACTTGCTCTGGTTCTTCGAAACTGATCTGGTTACTCGTTTGTCCCCTGCGGGATCTGCGTTTCTTTCCTCCCCTCCTAGTTCTTTTCTTGGGAGTGTTCTTTGATTGAAACCCAGTCTCGTACCCTTTCTGAACCTCTGTAGTTCGGATAAATAAGCCGAGGTGCTGTTAATACTGGTGTTCTCCTGAATAGAAGTGGACGGAGTCATACTTCCAGTTTCACTGATCTCACTCGCTACGCTAGAGAGATCTGAATCGCTAGCTGATTTTTGTTCAGAAGATTTTTGGCCTTGAAGGCCCTTAACTCCTGTTCGTGGTTTGATGTCATCATACTTTTTAGCAAACGTGAAGATGCGACCATTTTTATAGTCATTGTCGTCCCTCTTCAGTTTGCGTATTTTCTTCTCACGTAAATGAGTTTGATGAGCATTGAGAACCTCCTTTAGGATTTTCAAGTTCTTATCAGTATTCTCAGGTAGGTTAAGTTTTTTTATTTCATTTTCAATAGTTTCTATTTCCTCCAAAAGTTTAATTCTTTTTCTCTCTGCGTGTCTGATAAGTAGATCCATCATCCCGTAAGAGGAGGATGAAATAAGGCATTCCCATTCCTGTAAGAGGTCTGGGTCCAGGTCCTCAAATGTTGGAAATATGATAACCCTTAATCCTCTGGGGATCTGTTTAAGTTCTATGTATTTTTTTAAGGTGGTTAGATCCCACCATCTGGAGAGTTCCGCTTTACGTAATCTCTCTAATTTGATGAATAATTGTTTCAGGCCCTGTGGAATACTACCAGTCTGAGGAACTGGGTTGAATGTAGGACATTGTTCTGCATTCTGTCCATCAACTGTTGTTTTTGCATTTGTCACCCCAAGTTGGACGGGTATGCTCAGACGTGAGTCCCATGCTCTCCACACCACTGGAGTCAAGCTATCCTGGCTGATGACGGCTGATAGCCAGAAACCGGTCCTAGGATGCTTGATTCCGGTCCAGGGAAGACATGGCTTGGCAGTTCGGGTTGGACTGTTCCCATGAGGCACAGGGTCAAGGCTGATTTGCATATGGCCATGTCTGAACTGGGGTGGTGTGGAGTGCAAAAAAATGATGGATTTAGGCCCAGATCGCTGTACTGAGGTGAATGTATGACAGTGTTCTGCATTCTGTCCTTCAACTGTTGTTTTTGCATTTGTCACCCCGAGTGGGATAGGTATGCTCAGATGTAATTACCGTGCTCTCCACATCACTAGAGTCAAGCTTTCCTGGCTGATGATGACTGATAGCAAGAAACCGGTCCTGGGATGCTTGATTCCGGTCCAGGGAAGACATGGCTTGGCAGTTCAGGCTGGACTGTTGCCATGAGGCACAGGGTCAAGGCTGATTTGCAAATGGCCATGTCTGAACTGGGGTGGTGCGGAGTGCAAAAAAACGATGGATTTAGGCCCAAATCTCTACTGGGGTGAAAGTATAACATTGTTCTGCATTCTGTCCATCAACCGTTGTTTTTGCATTTGTCACCCCGAGTGGGACGGGTATGCTCAGACATGAGTCCTGTGCTCTCCACATCACTGGAGTCAAGCTATCGTTGCTGATGACGGCTGATAGCCAGAAACAGGTCCTAGGATGCTTGATTCCGGTCCAGGGAAGACATGGCTTGGCAGTTCGGGCTGGACTGTTCCTATGAGGCACAAGGTCAAGGCAGATTTGCATATGGCCATTTCTGAACAGGGGTGGTGTGCAGTGCAAACAAACAATGAATTTAGGCTGAGATATCTGTACTGGGGTGAATGTATGACATAGTTCTGCATTCGGTCCATCAACTGTTGTTTTTGCATTTGCCACCCCGAGTGGGACGGGTATGCTCAGATGTGAGTCCCGTACTCTCCACACCACTGGAGTCAAGCTATCCTGGCTGATGAAGGCTGATAGCCAGAAACCGGTCCTAGGATGCTTGATTCTGGTCCAGGAGAGACATGGCTTGGCAGTTCGGGCTGGACTGTTCCCATGAGGCACAGGGTCAAGGCTGATTTGCATATGGCCATGTCTGAACTGGGGTGGTGTGGAGTGCAAAAAAACGATGGATTTAGGCCCAGATCTCTGTACTGGGGTGAATGTATGACATTGTTCTGCATTCTGTCCATCAACTGTTGTTTTTGCATTTCTCACCCCAAGTGAGACGGGTATGCTCAGACGTGAGTCCCGTGCTCTCCACACCACTGGAGTCAAGCTATCCTTGCTGATGACGGCTGATACCCAGAAACCGGTCCTAGGATGCTTGATTCAGGTCCAGGGAAAACATGGCTTGGCAGTTCGGGCTGGACTGTTCCCATGAGGCACAGGGTCAAGGCTGATTTGCATATGGCCATGTCTGAACTGGGGTGGTGTGGAGTGCAAAAAAACGATGGATTTAGGCCCAGATCGCTGTACTGGGGTGAATGTATGACACTGTTCTGCATTCTGTCCATCAACTGTTGTTTTTGCATTTGTCACCCCGAGTGGGACGGGTATGCTCAGATGTGAGTCCTGTGCTCTCCACACCACTGGAGTCAAGCTATCCTTGCTGATGACGGCTGATAGCCAGAAACTGGTCCTAGGATGCTTGATTCCTGTGCAGGGGAGACATGGCTTGGCAGTTCGGGCTGGACTGTTCCTGTTCCCATGAGGCACAGGGTCAAAGCTTATTTGCATATGGCCATGTCTGAACTGGGGTAGTGTGGAGTGCAAAAAAACAATGGATTTAGGCCCAGATCTATGTACTGGGGTGAATGTATAACATTGTTCTGCATTCTGTCCATCAACCGTTGTTATTGCATTTATCACCCTGAGTGGGACGGGTATGCTCAGATGTGGGTCCTGTGCTCTCCACACCACTGGAGTCAAGCTATCCTTCCTGATGACGGCTGACAGCCAGAAACCGGTCGTAGGATGCTTGATTCCGGTCCAGGGAAGACATGGCTTGGCAGTTCTAGCTGGACAGTTCCCATGAGGCACAAGGTCAAGGCTGATTTGCATATGGCCATGTCTGAACTGAGGTGGTGTGGAGTGCAAAAGAAAATGATGGATTTAGGCCCAGATCTCTGTTCTGGGTTGAATGTATGACATTGTTCTGCATTCTGTCCATCAACTGTTGTTTTTGCATTTGTCACCCCAAGTTGGACGGGTATGCTCAGACGTGAGTCCCATGCTCTCCACACCACTGGAGTCAAGATATCCTGGCTGATGACGGCTGATAGCAAGAAACAGGTTCTAGGATGCTTGATTCCGGTCCAGGGAAGACATGACTTGGCAGTTCTGGCTGGACTGTTCCCATGAGGCACAGGGTCAAGGCTCATGTGCATATGGCCATGTCTGAACTGGGGTGGTGTGGAGTGCAAACAAATGATGGATTTAGGCCCAGATCTCTGTACTGGGGTGAATGTATGACCTTGTTCTGCATTCTGTCCATCAACTGTTGTTTTTGCATTCGTCACCCTGAGTGGGACGGGTATGCTCAGACGTGAGTCCCGTGCTTTCCACACCACTGGAGTCAAGCTATCCTGGCTGATGACGGCTGATAGCCAGAAACCGGTCCTAGGATGCTTGATTCCGGTCCAGGGAAGACATGGCTTGGCAGTTCGGGTTGGACTGTTCCCATGAGGCACAGGGTCAAGGCTGATTTGCATATGGCCATGTCTGAACTGGGGTGGTGTAGAGTGCAACAAAATGATGGATTTAGGCCCAGATCGCTGTACTGAGGTGAATGTATGACAGTGTTCTGCATTCTGTCCTTCAACTGTTGTTTTTGCATTTGTCACCCCGAGTGGGATAGGTATGCTCAGATGTAATTACCGTGCTCTCCACACCACTAGAGTCAAGCTTTCCTGTCTGATGATGACTGATAGCAAGAAACCGGTCCTGGGATGCTTGATTCCGGTCCAGGGAAGACATGGCTTGGCAGTTCAGGCTGGACTGTTGCCATGAGGCACAGGGTCAAGGCTGATTTGCAAATGGCCATGTCTGAACTGGGGTGGTGCGGAGTGCAAAAAAACGATGGATTTAGGCCCAAATCTCTACTGGGGTGAAAGTATAACATTGTTCTGCATTCTGTCCATCAACCGTTGTTTTTGCATTTGTCACCCCGAGTGGGACGGGTATGCTCAGACGTGAGTCCTGTGCTCTCCACACCACTGGAGTCAAGCTATCCTTGCTGATGACGGCTGATAGCCAGAAACAGGTCCTAGGATGCTTGATTCCGGTCCAGGGAAGACATGACTTGGCAGTTCGGGCTGGACTGTTCCCATGAGGCACAAGGTCAAGGCAGATTTGCATATGGCCATATCTGAACAGGGGTGGTGTGCAGTGCAAACAAACAATGAATTTAGGCTGAGATATCTGTACTGGGGTGAATGTATGGCATTGTTCTGCATTCTGCCCATCAACTGTTGTTTTTGCATTTGCCACCCCGAGTGAAACGGGTATGCTCAGATGTGAGTCCCGTACTCTCCACACCACTGAAGTCAAGCTATCCTGGCTGATGATGGCTGATAGCCATAAACCGGTCCTAGGATGCTTGATTCTGGTCCAGGGAAGACATGGCTTGGCAGTTCGGGCTGGACTGTTCCCATGAGGCACAGGGTCAAGGCTGATTTGCATATGGCCATGTCTGAACTGAGGTGGTGTGGAGTGCAAAAAAACGATGGATTTAGGCCCAGATCTCTGTACTGGGGTGAATGTATGACATTGTTCTGCATTCCGTCCATCAACTGTTGTTTTTGCATTTGTCTCCCCGAGTGAGACGGGTATGCTCAGACGTGAGTCCCGTGCTCTCCACTCCACTGGAGTCAAGCTATCCTTGCTGATGAAGGCTGATACCCAGAAACCGGTCCTAGGTTGCTTGATTCAGGTCCAGGGAAAACATGGCTTGGCAGTTCGGGCAGGACTGTTCCCATGAGGCACAGGGTCAAGGCTGATTTGCATATGGCCATGTCTGAACTGGGGTGGTGTGGAGTGCAAAAAAACGATGGATTTATGCCCAGATCGCTGTACTGGGGTGAATGTATGACACTGTTCTGCATTCTGTCCATCAACTGTTGTTTTTGCATTTGTCACCACGAGTGGGACGGGTATGCTCAGATGTGAGTCCTGTGCTCTCCACACCACTGGAGTCAAGCTATCCTTGCTGATGACGGCTGATAGCCAGAAACTGGTCCTAGGATGCTTGATTCCTGTGCAGGGGAGACATGGCTTGGCAGTTCGGGCTGGACTGTTCCTGTTCCCATGAGGCACAGGGTTAAAGCTTATTTGCATATGGCCATGTCTGAACTGGGGTAGTGTGGAGTGCAAAAAAACAATGTATTTAGGCCCAGATCTCTGTACTGGGGTGAATGTATAACATTGTTCTGCATTCTGTCCATCAACCGTTGTTTTTGCAGTTGTCACCCCGAGTGGGACGGGTATGCTCAGACGTGAGTCCTGTGCTCTCCACACCACTGGAGTCAAGCTATCCTTGCTGATGACGGCTGATAGCCAGAAACCCGTCCTAGGATGCTTGGTTCCCGTCCAGGGGAGACATGGCTTGGCATTTCAAGCTGGACTGTTCCTGTTCCCATGAGGCACAGGGTCAAGGCGTATTTGCATATGGCCATGTCTGAACTGGGGTAGTGTGGAGTGCAAAAAAACAATGGATTTAGGCCCAGATCTCTGTACTGGGGTGAATGTATGACATTGTTCCGCATTCTGTCTATCAACTGTTGTTTTTGCATTCGTCACCCCGAGTGGGACTTGTATGCTCAGACGTCAGTCCCGTGCTCTCCACCCCACTGGAGTCAAGCTACCCTGGCTGACTATGGCTGATAGCAAGAAACAGGTCCCAGGATGCTTGAATCCGGTCCAGGGAAAACATGGCTTGGTAGTTTGGGCTGGACTGTTTACATGAGGCACAGGATCAGGGCTGATTTGCATATGGCCATGTCGGAACTGGGGTGGTGTGGAGTGCAAAAAAACAATGAATTTAGGCCCAGATCTCTGTATTGGGGTGAATGTATGACATTGTTCTGCATTCTGTCCATCAACTGTTGTTTTTGCATTTGTCACTCCGAGAGGGACTTGTATGCTCAGACGTCAGTCCTGTGCTCTCCACACCACTGGAGTCAAGCTATCCTTGCTGACTACAGCTGATAGCCAGAAACTGGTCCTAGGATGCTTGATTCCGGTGCAGGGGAGACATGGCTTGGCAGCTCGGGCTGGACTGTTCCTGTTCCCATGAGGCACAGGGTCAAGGCTTATTTGCATATGGCCATGTCTGAACTGGGGTAGTGTGGAGTGCAAAAAAAAACAATGGATTTAGGCCCAGATCTCTGTACTGGGGTGAATGTATAACATTGTTCTGCATTCTGTCCATCAACCGTTGTTTTTGCATTTGTCACCCCGAGTGGGACGGGTATGCTCAGATGTGAGTCCTGTGCTCTCCACACCACTGGAGTCAAGCTATCCTTGCTGATGACGGCTGATAGCCAGAAAACCGTCCTAGGATGCTTGATTCCGGTCCAGGGGAGACATTGCTTGGCATTTCAGGCTGGACTGTTCCTGTTCCCATGAGGCACAGGGTCAAGGCTTATTTGCATATGGCCATGTCTGAACTGGGGTAGTGTGGAGTGCAAAAAACAATGGATTTAGGCCCAGATCTCTGTACTGGGGTGAATGTATGACCTTGTTCTGCATTCTGTCCATCAACTGTTGTTTTTGCATTTGTCACCCCGAGTGGAACGGGTATGCTCAGACGTGAGTGCCGTGCTCTCCACACCACTGAAGTCAAGCTATCCTGGCTGATGATGACTGATAGCCAGAAACTGGTCCTAGGATGCTTGATTCCGGTCCAGGGAAGCAAGGCTTCGCAGTTCGGGCTGGACTGTTCCTGTTCCCATGAGGCACAGGGTCAAAGCTTATTTGCATATGGCCATGTCTGAACTGGGGTAGTGTGGAGTGCAAAAAAACAATGGATTTAGGCCCTGATCTCTGTACTGGGGTGAATGTATAACATTGTTCTGCATTCTGTCCATCAACCGTTGTTTTTGCATTTGTCACCCCGAGTGGGACGGGTATGCTCAGACGTGAGTCCTGTGCTCTCCACACCACTGGAGTCAAGTTATCCTTCCTGATGACGGCTGATAGCCAGAAACCGGTCGTAGGATGCTTGATTCCGGTCCAGGGAAGACATGGCTTGGCAGTTCTGGCTGGACTGTTCCCATGAGGCACAGGGTCAAGGCTGATTTGCATATGGCCATGTCTGAACTGGGGTGGTGTGGAGTGCAAAAAATGATGGATTTAGGCCCAGATCGCTGTACTGAGGTGAATGTATGACAGTGTTCTGCATTCTGTCCTTCAACTGTTGTTTTTGCATTTGTCACCCCGAGTGGGATAGGTATGCTCAGATGTAATTACCGTGCTCTCCACATCACTAGAGTCAAGCTTTCCTGGCTGATGATGACCGATAGCAAGAAACCGGTCCTGGGATGCTTGATTCCGGTCCAGGGAAGACATGGCTTGGCAGTTCAGGCTGGACTGTTGCCATGAGGCACAGGGTCAAGGCTGATTTGCAAATGGCCATGTCTGAACTGGGGTGCTGCGGAGTGCAAAAAAACAATGGATTTAGGCCCAAATCTCTACTGGGGTGAAAGTATAACATTGTTCTGCATTCTGTCCATCAACCGTTGTTTTTGCATTTGTCACCCCGAGTGGGACGGGTATGCTCAGACATGAGTCCTGTGCTCTCCACATCACTGGAGTCAAGCTATCGTTGCTGATGACGGCTGATAGCCAGAAACAGGTCCTAGGATGCTTGATTCCGGTCCAGGGAAGACATGGCTTGGCAGTTCGGGCTGGACTGTTCCTATGAGGCACAAGGTCAAGGCAGATTTGCATATGGCCATTTCTGAACAGGGGTGGTGTGCAGTGCAAACAAACAATGAATTTAGGCTGAGATATCTGTACTGGGGTGAATGTATGACATTGTTCTGCATTCGGTCCATCAACTGTTGTTTTTGCATTTGCGACCCTGAGTGGGACGGGTATGCTCAGATGTGAGTCCCGTACTCTCCACACCACTGGAGTCAAGCTATCCTGGCTGATGGAGGCTGATAGCCAGAAACCGGTCCTAGGATGCTTGATTCTGGTCCAGGAGAGACATGGCTTGACAGTTCGGGCTGGACTGTTCCCGTGAGGCACAGGGTCAAGGCTGATTTGCATATGGCCATGTCTGAACTGGGGTGGTGTGGAGTGCAAAAAAACGATGGATTTAGGCCCAGATCTCTGTACTGGGGTGAATGTATGACATTGTTCTGCATTCTGTCCATCAACTGTTGTTTTTGCATTTCTCACCCCGAGTGAGACGGGTATGCTCAGACGTGAGTCCCGTGCTCTCCACACCACTGGAGTCAAGCTATCCTTGCTGATGATGGCTGATACCCAGAAACCGGTCCTAGGATGCTTGATTCAGGTCCAGGGAAAACATGGCTTGGCAGTTCGGGCTGGACTGTTCCCATGAGGCACAGGGTCAAGGCTGATTTGCATATGGCCATGTCTGAACTGGGGTGGTGTGGAGTGCAAAAAAACGATGGATTTAGGCCCAGATCGCTGTACTGGGGTGAATGTATGACACTGTTCTGCATTCTGTCCATCAACTGTTGTTTTTGCATTTGTCACCCCGACTGGGACGGGTATGCTCAGATGTGAGTCCTGTGCTCTCCACACCACTGGAGTCAAGCTATCCTTGCTGATGACGGCTGATAGCCAGAAACTGGTCCTAGGATGCTTGATTCCTGTGCAGGGGAGACATGGCTTGGCAGTTCGGGCTGGACTGTTCCTGTTCCCATGAGGCACAGGGTCAAAGCTTATTTGCATATGGCCATGTCTGAACTGGGGTAGTGTGGAGTGCAAAAAAACAATGGATTTAGGCCCAGATTTATGTAATGGGGTGAATGTATAACATTGTTCTGCATTCTGTCCATCAACCGTTGTTATTGCATTTATCACCCCGAGTGGGACGGGTATGCTCAGATGTGGGTCCTGTGCTCTCCACACCACTGGAGTCAAGCTATCCTTCCTGATGACGGCTGACAGCCAGAAACCGGTCGTAGGATGCTTGATTCCGGTCCAGGGAAGACATGGCTTGGCAGTTCTAGCTGGACAGTTCCCATGAGGCACAGGGTCAAGGCTGATTTGCATATGGCCATGTCTGAACTGAGGTGGTGTGGAGTGCAAAAGAAAATGATGGATTTAGGCCCAGATCTCTGTTCTGGGTTGAATGTATGACATTGTTCTGCATTCTGTCCATCAACTGTTGTTTTTGCATTTGTCACCCCAAGTTGGACGGGTATGCTCAGACGTGAGTCCCATGCTCTCCACACCACTGGAGTCAAGATATCCTGGCTGATGACGGCTGATAGCAAGAAACAGGTTCTAGGATGCTTGATTCCGGTCCAGGGAAGACATGACTTGGCAGTTCTGGCTGGACTGTTCCCATGAGGCACAGGGTCAAGGCTCATGTGCATATGGCCATGTCTGAACTGGGGTGGTGTGGAGTGCAAACAAATGATGGATTTAGGCCCAGATCTCTGTACTGGGGTGAATGTATGACCTTGTTCTGCATTCTGTCCATCAACTGTTGTTTTTGCATTCGTCACCCTGAGTGGGACGGGTATGCTCAGACGTGAGTCCTGTGCTCTCCACACCACTGGAGTCAAGCTATCCTTGCTGATGACGGCTGATAGCCAGAAACAGGTCCTAGGATGCTTGATTCCGGTCCAGGGAAGACATGGCTTGGCAGTTCGGGCTGGACTGTTCCCATGAGGCACAAGGTCAAGGCAGATTTGCATATGGCCATTTCTGAACAGGGGTGGTGTGCAGTGCAAACAAACAATGAATTTAGGCTGAGATATCTGTACTGGGGTGAATGTATGGCATTGTTCTGCATTCTGTCCATCAACTGTTGTTTTTGCATTTGCCACCCCGAGTGGGACGGGTATGCTCAGATGTGAGTCCCGTACTGTCCACACCACTGGAGTCAAGCTATCCTGGCTGATGATGGCTGATAGCCAGAAACCGGTCCTAGGATGCTTGATTCTGGTCCAGGGAAGACATGGCTTGGCAGTTCGGGCTGGACTGTTCCCATGAGGCACAGGGTTAGGGCTGATTTGCATATGGCCTTGTCTGAACTGGGGTGGTGTGGAGTGCAAAAAAACGATGGATTTAGGCCCAGATCTCTGTACTGGGGTGAATGTATGACATTGTTCTGCATTCTGTCCATCAACTGTTGTTTTTGCATTTGTCACCCTGAGTGAGACGGGTATGCTCAGACGTGAGTCCCGTGCTCTCCACACCACTGGAGTCAAGCTATCCTTGCTGATGAAGGCTGATACCCAGAAACCGGTCCTAGGATGCTTGATTCAGGTCCAGGGAAAACATGGCTTGGCAGTTCGGGCAGGACTGTTCCCATGAGGCACAGGGTCAAGGCTGATTTGCATATGGCCATGTCTGAACTGGGGTGGTGTGGAGTGCAAAAAAACGATGGATTTATGCCCAGATCGCTGTACTGGGGTGAATGTATGACACTGTTCTGCATTCTGTCCATCAACTGTTGTTTTTGCATTTGTCACCCCGAGTGGGACGGGTATGCTCAGATGTGAGTCCTGTGCTCTCCACACCACTGGAGTCAAGCTATCCTTGCTGATGACGGCTGATAGCCAGAAACTGGTCCTAGGATGCTTGATTCCTGTGCAGGGGAGACATGGCTTGGCAGTTCGGGCTGGACTGTTCCTGTTCCCATGAGGCACAGGGTTAAGGCTTATTTGCATATGGCCATATCTGAACTGGGGTAGTGTGGAGTGCAAAAAAACAATGGATTTAGGCCCATATCTCTGTACTGGGGTGAATGTATAACATTGTTCTGCATTCTGTCCATCAACCGTTGTTTTTGCAGTTGTCCCCCCGAGTGGGACGGGTATGCTCAGACGTGAGTCCTCTGCTCTCCACACCACTGGAGTCAAGCTATCCTTGCTGATGACGGCTGATAGCCAGAAACCCGTCCTAGGATGCTTGGTTCCTGTCCAGGGGGTACATGGCTTGGCATTTCAAGCTGGACTGTTCCTGTTCCCATGAGGCACAGGGTTAAGGCGTATTTGCATATGGCCATGTCTGAACTGGGGTAGTGTGGAGTGCAAAAAAACAATGGATTTAGGCCCAGATCTCTGTACTGGGGTGAATGTATGACATTGTTCTGCATTCTGTCCATCAACCGTTGTTTTTGCATTTGTCACCCCGAGTGGGACGGGTATGCTCAGATGTGAGTCCTGTGCTCTCCACACCACTGGAGTCAAGCTATCCTTGCTGATGATGGCTGATAGCCAGAAAACCGTCCTAGGATGCTTGATTCCGGTCCAGGGGAGACATTGCTTGGCATTTCAGGCTGGACTGTTCCTGTTCCCATGAGGCACAGGGTCAAGGCTTATTTGCATATGGCCATGTCTGAACTGGGGTAGTGTGGAGTGCAAAAAACAATGGATTTAGGCCCAGATCTCTGTACTGGGGTGAATGTATGACATTGTTCTGCATTCTGTCCATCAACTGTTGTTTTTGCATTTGTCACCCCGAGTGGAACGGGTATGCTCAGACGTGAGTGCCGTGCTCTCCACACCACTGAAGTCAAGCTATCCTGGCTGATGATGACTGATAGCCAGAAACTGGTCCTAGGATGCTTGATTCCGGTCCAGGGGAGACAAGGCTTCGCAGTTCGGGCTGGACTGTTCCTGTTCCCATGAGGCACAGGGTCAAAGCTTATTTGCATATGGCCATGTCTGAACTGGGGTAGTGTGGAGTGCAAAAAAACAATGGATTTAGGCCCAGATCTCTGTACTGGGGTGAATGTATAACATTGTTCTGCATTCTGTCCATCAACCGTTGTTTTTGCATTTGTCACCCCGAGTGGGACGGGTATGCTCAGACGTGAGTCCTGTGCTCTCCACACCACTGGAGTCAAGTTATCCTTCCTGGTGACGGCTGATAGCCAGAAACCGGTCGTAGGATGCTTGATTCCGGTCCAGGGAAGACATGGCTTGGCAGTTCTGGCTGGACTGTTCCCATGAGGCACAGGGTCAAGGCTGATTTGCATATGGCCATGTCTGAACTGGGGTGGTGTGGAGTGCAAAAAATGATGGATTTAGGCCCAGATCGCTGTACTGAGGTGAATGTATGACAGTGTTCTGCATTCTGTCCTTCAACTGTTGTTTTTGCATTTGTCACCCCGAGTGGGATAGGT
Organism: Lissotriton helveticus; assembly: GCF_964261635.1. Lineage (NCBI taxonomy): Eukaryota > Metazoa > Chordata > Amphibia > Caudata > Salamandridae > Lissotriton > Lissotriton helveticus. The sequence continues at coordinate 337,349,052 of NC_136063.1, read as the reverse complement.
ATGCTCAGATGTAATTACCGTGCTCTCCACATCACTAGAGTCAAGCTTTCCTGGCTGATGATGACTGATAGCAAGAAACCGGTCCTGGGATGCTTGATTCCGGTCCAGGGAAGACATGGCTTGGCAGTTCAGGCTGGACTGTTGCCATGAGGCACAGGGTCAAGGCTGATTTGCAAATGGCCATGTCTGAACTGGGGTGCTGCGGAGTGCAAAAAAACAATGGATTTAGGCCCAAATCTCTACTGGGGTGAAAGTATAACATTGTTCTGCATTCTGTCCATCAACCGTTGTTTTTGCATTTGTCACCCCGAGTGGGACAGGTATGCTCAGACATGAGTCCTGTGCTCTCCACATCACTGGAGTCAAGCTATCGTTGCTGATGACGGCTGATAGCCAGAAACAGGTCCTAGGATGCTTAATTCCGGTCCAGGGAAGACATGGCTTGGCAGTTCGGGCTGGACTGTTCCTATGAGGCACAAGGTCAAGGCAGATTTGCATATGGCCATTTCTGAACAGGGGTGGTGTGCAGTGCAAACAAACAATGAATTTAGGCTGAGATATCTGTACTGGGGTGAATGTATGACATTGTTCTGCATTCGGTCCATCAACTGTTGTTTTTGCATTTGCCACCCCGAGTGGGACGGGTATGCTCAGATGTGAGTCCCGTACTGTCCACACCACTGGAGTCAAGCTATCCTGGCTGATGATGGCTGATAGCCAGAAACCGGTCCTAGGATGCTTGATTCTGGTCCAGGGAAGACATGGCTTGGCAGTTCGGGCTGGACTGTTCCCATGAGGCACAGGGTCAAGGCTCATGTGCATATGGCCATGTCTGAACTGGGGTGGTGTGGAGTGCAAACAAATGATGGATTTAGGCCCAGATCTCTGTACTGGGGTGAATGTATGACCTTGTTCTGCATTCTGTCCATCAACTGTTGTTTTTGCATTCGTCACCCTGAGTGGGACGGGTATGCTCAGACGTGAGTCCTGTGCTCTCCACACCACTGGAGTCAAGCTATCCTTGCTGATGACGGCTGATAGCCAGAAACAGGTCCTAGGATGCTTGATTCCGGTCCAGGGAAGACATGGCTTGGCAGTTCTGGCTGGACTGTTCCCATGAGGCACAGGGTCAAGGCTCATGTGCATATGGCCATGTCTGAACTGGGGTGGTGTGGAGTGCAAACAAATGATGAATTTAGGCCCAGATCTCTGTACTGGGGTGAATGTATGACCTTGTTCTGCATTCTGTCCATCAACTGTTGTTTTTGCATTCGTCACCCTGAGTGGGACGGGTATGCTCAGACGTGAGTCCTGTGCTCTCCACACCACTGGAGTCAAGCTATCCTTGCTGATGACGGCTGATAGCCAGAAACAGGTCCTAGGATGCTTGATTCCGGTCCAGGGAAGACATGGCTTGGCAGTTCGGGCTGGACTGTTCCCATGAGGCACAAGGTCAAGGCAGATTTGCATATGGCCATTTCTGAACAGGGGTGGTGTGCAGTGCAAACAAACAATGAATTTAGGCTGAGATATCTGTACTGGGGTGAATGTATGGCATTGTTCTGCATTCTGTCCATCAACTGTTGTTTTTGCATTTGCCACCCCGAGTGGGACGGGTATGCTCAGATGTGAGTCCCGTACTGTCCACACCACTGGAGTCAAGCTATCCTGGCTGATGATGGCTGATAGCCAGAAACCGGTCCTAGGATGCTTGATTCTGGTCCAGGGAAGACATGGCTTGGCAGTTCGGGCTGGACTGTTCCCATGAGGCACAGGGTTAAGGCTGATTTGCATATGGCCTTGTCTGAACTGGGGTGGTGTGGAGTGCAAAAAAACGATGGATTTAGGCCCAGATCTCTGTACTGGGGTGAATGTATGACATTGTTCTGCATTCTGTCCATCAACTGTTGTTTTTGCATTTGTCACCCTGAGTGAGACGGGTATGCTCAGACGTGAGTCCCGTGCTCTCCACACCACTGGAGTCAAGCTATCCTTGCTGATGAAGGCTGATACCCAGAAACCGGTCCTAGGATGCTTGATTCAGGTCCAGGGAAAACATGGCTTGGCAGTTCGGGCAGGACTGTTCCCATGAGGCACAGGGTCAAGGCTGATTTGCATATGGCCATGTCTGAACTGGGGTGGTGTGGAGTGCAAAAAAACGATGGATTTATGCCCAGATCGCTGTACTGGGGTGAATGTATGACACTGTTCTGCATTCTGTCCATCAACTGTTGTTTTTGCATTTGTCACCCCGAGTGGGACTGGTATGCTCAGATGTGAGTCCTGTGCTCTCCACACCACTGGAGTCAAGCTATCCTTGCTGATGACGGCTGATAGCCAGAAACTGGTCCTAGGATGCTTGATTCCTGTGCAGGGGAGACATGGCTTGGCAGTTCGGGCTGGACTGTTCCTGTTCCCATGAGGCACAGGGTTAAGGCTTATTTGCATATGGCCATATCTGAACTGGGGTAGTGTGGAGTGCAAAAAAACAATGGATTTAGGCCCAGATCTCTGTACTGGGGTGAATGTATAACATTGTTCTGCATTCTGTCCATCAACCGTTGTTTTTGCAGTTGTCACCCCGAGTGGGACGGGTATGCTCAGACGTGAGTCCTCTGCTCTCCACACCACTGGAGTCAAGCTATCCTTGCTGATGACGGCTGATAGCCAGAAACCCGTCCTAGGATGCTTGGTTCCCGTCCAGGGGAGACATGGCTTGGCATTTCAAGCTGGACTGTTCCTGTTCCCATGAGGCACAGGGTTAAGGCGTATTTGCATATGGCCATGTCTGAACTGGGGTAGTGTGGAGTGCAAAAAAACAATGGATTTAGGCCCAGATCTCTGTACTGGGGTGAATGTATGACATTGTTCTGCATTCTGTCCATCAACCGTTGTTTTTGCATTTGTCACCCCTAGTGGGACGGGTATGCTCAGATGTGAGTCCTGTGCTCTCCACACCACTGGAGTCAAGCTATCCTTGCTGATGATGGCTGATAGCCAGAAAACCGTCCTAGGATGCTTGATTCCGGTCCAGGGGAGACATTGCTTGGCATTTCAGGCTGGACTGTTCCTGTTCCCATGAGGCACAGGGTCAAGGCTTATTTGCATATGGCCATGTCTGAACTGGGGTAGTGTGGAGTGCAAAAAACAATGGATTTAGGCCCAGATCTCTGTACTGGGGTGAATGTATGACATTGTTCTGCATTCTGTCCATCAACTGTTGTTTTTGCATTTGTCACCCCGAGTGGAACGGGTATGCTCAGACGTGAGTGCCGTGCTCTCCACACCACTGAAGTCAAGCTATCCTGGCTGATGATGACTGATAGCCAGAAACTGGTCCTAGGATGCTTGATTCCGGTCCAGGGGAGACAAGGCTTCGCAGTTCGGGCTGGACTGTTCCTGTTCCCATGAGGCACAGGGTCAAAGCTTATTTGCATATGGCCATGTCTGAACTGGGGTAGTGTGGAGTGCAAAAAAACAATGGATTTAGGCCCAGATCTCTGTACTGGGGTGAATGTATAACATTGTTCTGCATTCTGTCCATCAACCGTTGTTTTTGCATTTGTCACCCCGAGTGGGACGGGTATGCTCAGACGTGAGTCCTGTGCTCTCCACACCACTGGAGTCAAGTTATCCTTCCTGATGACGGCTGATAGCCAGAAACCGGTCGTAGGATGCTTGATTCCGGTCCAGGGAAGACATGGCTTGGCAGTTCTGGCTGGACTGTTCCCATGAGGCACAGGGTCAAGGCTGATTTGCATATGGCCATGTCTGAACTGGGGTGGTGTGGAGTGCAAAAAATGATGGATTTAGGCCCAGATCGCTGTACTGAGGTGAATGTATGACAGTGTTCTGCATTCTGTCCTTCAACTGTTGTTTTTGCATTTGTCACCCCGAGTGGGATAGGTATGCTCAGATGTAATTACCGTGCTCTCCACATCACTAGAGTCAAGCTTTCCTGGCTGATGATGACTGATAGCAAGAAACCGGTCCTGGGATGCTTGATTCCGGTCCAGGGAAGACATGGCTTGGCAGTTCAGGCTGGACTGTTGCCATGAGGCACAGGGTCAAGGCTGATTTGCAAATGGCCATGTCTGTACTGGGGTGCTGCGGAGTGCAAAAAAACAATGGATTTAGGCCCAAATCTCTACTGGGGTGAAAGTATAACATTGTTCTGCATTCTGTCCATCAACCGTTGTTTTTGCATTTGTCACCCCGAGTGGGACAGGTATGCTCAGACATGAGTCCTGTGCTCTCCACATCACTGGAGTCAAGCTATCGTTGCTGATGACGGCTGATAGCCAGAAACAGGTCCTAGGATGCTTGATTCCGGTCCAGGGAAGACATGGCTTGGCAGTTCGGGCTGGACTGTTCCTATGAGGCACAAGGTCAAGGCAGATTTGCATATGGCCATTTCTGAACAGGGGTGGTGTGCAGTGCAAACAAACAATGAATTTAGGCTGAGATATCTGTACTGGGGTGAATGTATGACATTGTTCTGCATTCGGTCCATCAACTGTTGTTTTTGCATTTGCCACCCTGAGTGGGACGGGTATGCTCAGATGTGAGTCCCGTACTCTCCACACCACTGGAGTCAAGCTATCCTGGCTGATGGAGGCTGATAGCCAGAAACCGGTCCTAGGAGGCTTGATTCTGGTCCAGGAGAGACATGGCTTGGCAGTTCGGGCTGGACTGTTCCCGTGAGGCACAGGGTCAAGGCTGATTTGCATATGGCCATGTCTGAACTGGGGTGGTGTGGAGTGCAAAAAAACGATGGATTTAGGCCCAGATCTCTGTACTGGGGTGAATGTATGACATTGTTCTGCATTCTGTCCATCAACTGTTGTTTTTGCATTTCTCACCCCGAGTGAGACGGGTATGCTCAGACGTGAGTCCCGTGCTCTCCACACCACTGGAGTCAAGCTATCCTTGCTGATGACGGCGGATACCCAGAAACCGGTCCTAGAATGCTTGATTCAGGTCCAGGGAAAACATGGCTTGGCAGTTCGGGCTGGACTGTTCCCATGAGGCACAGGGTCAAGGCTGATTTGCATATGGCCATGTCTGAACTGGGGTGGTGTGGAGTGCAAAAAAACGATGGATTTAGGCCCAGATCGCTGTACTGGGGTGAATGTATGACACTGTTCTGCATTCTGTCCATCAACTGTTGTTTTTGCATTTGTCACCCCGACTGGGACGGGTATGCTCAGATGTGAGTCCTGTGCTCTCCACACCACTGGAGTCAAGCTATCCTTGCTGATGACGGCTGATAGCCAGAAACTGGTCCTAGGATGCTTCATTCCTGTGCAGGGGAGACATGGCTTGGCAGTTCGGGCTGGACTGTTCCTGTTCCCATGAGGCACAGGGTCAAAGCTTATTTGCATATGGCCATGTCTGAACTGGGGTAGTGTGGAGTGCAAAAAAACAATGGATTTAGGCCCAGATTTATGTACTGGGGTGAATGTATAACATTGTTCTGCATTCTGTCCATCAACCGTTGTTATTGCATTTATCACCCCGAGTGGGACGGGTATGCTCAGATGTGGGTCCTGTGCTCTCCACACCACTGGAGTCAAGCTATCCTTCCTGATGACGGCTGACAGCCAGAAACCGGTCGTAGGATGCTTGATTCCGGTCCAGGGAAGACATGGCTTGGCAGTTCTAGCTGGACAGTTCCCATGAGGCACAGGGTCAAGGCTGATTTGCATATGGCCATGTCTGAACTGAGGTGGTGTGGAGTGCAAAAGAAAATGATGGATTTAGTCCCAGATCTCTGTTCTGGGTTGAATGTATGACATTGTTCTGCATTCTGTCCATCAACTGTTGTTTTTGCATTTGTCACCCCAAGTTGGACGGGTATGCTCAGACGTGAGTCCCATGCTCTCCACACCACTGGAGTCAAGATATCCTGGCTGATGACGGCTGATAGCAACAAACAGGTTCTAGGATGCTTGATTCCGGTCCAGGGAAGACATGACTTGGCAGTTCTGGCTGGACTGTTCCCATGAGGCACAGGGTCAAGGCTCATGTGCATATGGCCATGTCTGAACTGGGGTGGTGTGGAGTGCAAACAAATGATGGATTTAGGCCCAGATCTCTGTACTGGGGTGAATGTATGACCTTGTTCTGCATTCTGTCCATCAACTGTTGTTTTTGCATTCGTCACCCTGAGTGGGACGGGTGTGCTCAGACGTGAGTCCTGTGCTCTCCACACCACTGGAGTCAAGCTATCCTTGCTGATGACGGCTGATAGCCAGAAACAGGTCCTAGGATGCTTGATTCCGGTCCAGGGAAGACATGGCTTGGCAGTTCGGGCTGGACTGTTCCCATGAGGCACAAGGTCAAGGCAGATTTGCATATGGCCATTTCTGAACAGGGGTGGTGTGCAGTGCAAACAAACAATGAATTTAGGCTGAGATATCTGTACTGGGGTGAATGTATGGCATTGTTCTGCATTCTGTCCATCAACTGTTGTTTTTGCATTTGCCACCCCGAGTGGGACGGGTATGCTCAGATGTGAGTCCCGTACTCTCCACACCACTGGAGTCAAGCTATCCTGGCTGATGATGACTGATAGCCAGAAACTGGTCCTAGGATGCTTGATTCCGGTCCAGGGGAGACAAGGCTTCGCAGTTCGGGCTGGACTGTTCCTGTTCCCATGAGGCACAGGGTCAAAGCTTATTTGCATATGGCCATGTCTGAACTGGGGTAGTGTGGAGTGCAAAAAAACAATGGATTTAGGCCCAGATCTCTGTACTGGGGTGAATGTATAACATTGTTCTGCATTCTGTCCATCAACCGTTGTTTTTGCATTTGTCACCCCGAGTGGGACAGGTATGCTCAGACGTGAGTCCTGTGCTCTCCACACCACTGGAGTCAAGTTATCCTTCCTGATGACGGCTGATAGCCAGAAACCGGTCGTAGGATGCTTGATTCCGGTCCAGGGAAGACATGGCTTGGCAGTTCTGGCTGGACTGTTCCCATGAGGCACAGGGTCAAGGCTGATTTGCATATGGCCATGTCTGAACTGGGGTGGTGTGGAGTGCAAAAAATGATGGATTTAGGCCCAGATCGCTGTACTGAGGTGAATGTATGACAGTGTTCTGCATTCTGTCCTTCAACTGTTGTTTTTGCATTTGTCACCCCGAGTGGGATAGGTATGCTCAGATGTAATTACCGTGCTCTCCACATCACTAGAGTCAAGCTTTCCTGGCTGATGATGACTGATAGCAAGAAACCGGTCCTGGGATGCTTGATTCCGGTCCAGGGAAGACATGGCTTGGCAGTTCAGGCTGGACTGTTGCCATGAGGCACAGGGTCAAGGCTGATTTGCAAATGGCCATGTCTGAACTGGGGTGCTGCGGAGTGCAAAAAAACAATGGATTTAGGCCCAAATCTCTACTGGGGTGAAAGTATAACATTGTTCTGCATTCTGTCCATCAACCGTTGTTTTTGCATTTGTCACCCCGAGTGGGACAGGTATGCTCAGACATGAGTCCTGTGCTCTCCACATCACTGGAGTCAAGCTATCGTTGCTGATGACGGCTGATAGCCAGAAACAGGTCCTAGGATGCTTGATTCCGGTCCAGGGAAGACATGGCTTGGCAGTTCGGGCTGGACTGTTCCTATGAGGCACAAGGTCAAGGCAGATTTGCATATGGCCATTTCTGAACAGGGGTGGTGTGCAGTGCAAACAAACAATGAATTTAGGCTGAGATATCTGTACTGGGGTGAATGTATGACATTGTTCTGCATTCGGTCCATCAACTGTTGTTTTTGCATTTGCCACCCCGAGTGGGACGGGTATGCTCAGATGTGAGTCCCGTACTGTCCACACCACTGGAGTCAAGCTATCCTGGCTGATGATGGCTGATAGCCAGAAACCGGTCCTAGGATGCTTGATTCTGGTCCAGGGAAGACATGGCTTGGCAGTTCGGGCTGGACTGTTCCCATGAGGCACAGGGTTAAGGCTGATTTGCATATGGCCTTGTCTGAACTGGGGTGGTGTGGAGTGCAAAAAAACGATGGATTTAGGCCCAGATCTCTGTACTGGGGTGAATGTATGACATTGTTCTGCATTCTGTCCATCAACTGTTGTTTTTGCATTTGTCACCCTGAGTGAGACGGGTATGCTCAGACGTGAGTCCCGTGCTCTCCACACCACTGGAGTCAAGCTATCCTTGCTGATGAAGGCTGATACCCAGAAACCGGTCCTAGGATGCTTGATTCAGGTCCAGGGAAAACATGGCTTGGCAGTTCGGGCAGGACTGTTCCCATGAGGCACAGGGTCAAGGCTGATTTGCATATGGCCATGTCTGAACTGGGGTGGTGTGGAGTGCAAAAAAACGATGGATTTATGCCCAGATCGCTGTACTGGGGTGAATGTATGACACTGTTCTGCATTCTGTCCATCAACTGTTGTTTTTGCATTTGTCACCCCGAGTGGGACTGGTATGCTCAGATGTGAGTCCTGTGCTCTCCACACCACTGGAGTCAAGCTATCCTTGCTGATGACGGCTGATAGCCAGAAACTGGTCCTAGGATGCTTGATTCCTGTGCAGGGGAGACATGGCTTGGCAGTTCGGGCTGGACTGTTCCTGTTCCCATGAGGCACAGGGTTAAGGCTTATTTGCATATGGCCATATCTGAACTGGGGTAGTGTGGAGTGCAAAAAAACAATGGATTTAGGCCCAGATCTCTGTACTGGGGTGAATGTATAACATTGTTCTGCATTCTGTCCATCAACCGTTGTTTTTGCAGTTGTCACCCCGAGTGGGACGGGTATGCTCAGACGTGAGTCCTCTGCTCTCCACACCACTGGAGTCAAGCTATCCTTGCTGATGACGGCTGATAGCCAGAAACCCGTCCTAGGATGCTTGGTTCCCGTCCAGGGGAGACATGGCTTGGCATTTCAAGCTGGACTGTTCCTGTTCCCATGAGGCACAGGGTTAAGGCGTATTTGCATATGGCCATGTCTGAACTGGGGTAGTGTGGAGTGCAAAAAAACAATGGATTTAGGCCCAGATCTCTGTACTGGGGTGAATGTATGACATTGTTCTGCATTCTGTCCATCAACCGTTGTTTTTGCATTTGTCACCCCTAGTGGGACGGGTATGCTCAGATGTGAGTCCTGTGCTCTCCACACCACTGGAGTCAAGCTATCCTTGCTGATGATGGCTGATAGCCAGAAAACCGTCCTAGGATGCTTGATTCCGGTCCAGGGGAGACATTGCTTGGCATTTCAGGCTGGACTGTTCCTGTTCCCATGAGGCACAGGGTCAAGGCTTATTTGCATATGGCCATGTCTGAACTGGGGTAGTGTGGAGTGCAAAAAACAATGGATTTAGGCCCAGATCTCTGTACTGGGGTGAATGTATGACATTGTTCTGCATTCTGTCCATCAACTGTTGTTTTTGCATTTGTCACCCCGAGTGGAACGGGTATGCTCAGACGTGAGTGCCGTGCTCTCCACACCACTGAAGTCAAGCTATCCTGGCTGATGATGACTGATAGCCAGAAACTGGTCCTAGGATGCTTGATTCCGGTCCAGGGGAGACAAGGCTTCGCAGTTCGGGCTGGACTGTTCCTGTTCCCATGAGGCACAGGGTCAAAGCTTATTTGCATATGGCCATGTCTGAACTGGGGTAGTGTGGAGTGCAAAAAAACAATGGATTTAGGCCCAGATCTCTGTACTGGGGTGAATGTATAACATTGTTCTGCATTCTGTCCATCAACCGTTGTTTTTGCATTTGTCACCCCGAGTGGGACGGGTATGCTCAGACGTGAGTCCTGTGCTCTCCACACCACTGGAGTCAAGTTATCCTTCCTGATGACGGCTGATAGCCAGAAACCGGTCGTAGGATGCTTGATTCCGGTCCAGGGAAGACATGGCTTGGCAGTTCTGGCTGGACTGTTCCCATGAGGCACAGGGTCAAGGCTGATTTGCATATGGCCATGTCTGAACTGGGGTGGTGTGGAGTGCAAAAAATGATGGATTTAGGCCCAGATCGCTGTACTGAGGTGAATGTATGACAGTGTTCTGCATTCTGTCCTTCAACTGTTGTTTTTGCATTTGTCACCCCGAGTGGGATAGGTATGCTCAGATGTAATTACCGTGCTCTCCACATCACTAGAGTCAAGCTTTCCTGGCTGATGATGACTGATAGCAAGAAACCGGTCCTGGGATGCTTGATTCCGGTCCAGGGAAGACATGGCTTGGCAGTTCAGGCTGGACTGTTGCCATGAGGCACAGGGTCAAGGCTGATTTGCAAATGGCCATGTCTGTACTGGGGTGCTGCGGAGTGCAAAAAAACAATGGATTTAGGCCCAAATCTCTACTGGGGTGAAAGTATAACATTGTTCTGCATTCTGTCCATCAACCGTTGTTTTTGCATTTGTCACCCCGAGTGGGACAGGTATGCTCAGACATGAGTCCTGTGCTCTCCACATCACTGGAGTCAAGCTATCGTTGCTGATGACGGCTGATAGCCAGAAACAGGTCCTAGGATGCTTGATTCCGGTCCAGGGAAGACATGGCTTGGCAGTTCGGGCTGGACTGTTCCTATGAGGCACAAGGTCAAGCCAGATTTGCATATGGCCATTTCTGAACAGGGGTGGTGTGCAGTGCAAACAAACAATGAATTTAGGCTGAGATATCTGTACTGGGGTGAATGTATGACATTGTTCTGCATTCGGTCCATCAACTGTTGTTTTTGCATTTGCCACCCTGAGTGGGACGGGTATGCTCAGATGTGAGTCCCGTACTCTCCACACCACTGGAGTCAAGCTATCCTGGCTGATGGAGGCTGATAGCCAGAAACCGGTCCTAGGAGGCTTGATTCTGGTCCAGGAGAGACATGGCTTGGCAGTTCGGGCTGGACTGTTCCCGTGAGGCACAGGGTCAAGGCTGATTTGCATATGGCCATGTCTGAACTGGGGTGGTGTGGAGTGCAAAAAAAACGATGGATTTAGGCCCAGATCTCTGTACTGGGGTGAATGTATGACATTGTTCTGCATTCTGTCCATCAACTGTTGTTTTTGCATTTCTCACCCCGAGTGAGACGGGTATGCTCAGACGTGAGTCCCGTGCTCTCCACACCACTGGAGTCAAGCTATCCTTGCTGATGACGGCGGATACCCAGAAACCGGTCCTAGAATGCTTGATTCAGGTCCAGGGAAAACATGGCTTGGCAGTTCGGGCTGGACTGTTCCCATGAGGCACAGGGTCAAGGCTGATTTGCATATGGCCATGTCTGAACTGGGGTGGTGTGGAGTGCAAAAAAACGATGGATTTAGGCCCAGATCGCTGTACTGGGGTGAATGTATGACACTGTTCTGCATTCTGTCCATCAACTGTTGTTTTTGCATTTGTCACCCCGACTGGGACGGGTATGCTCAGATGTGAGTCCTGTGCTCTCCACACCACTGGAGTCAAGCTATCCTTGCTGATGACGGCTGATAGCCAGAAACTGGTCCTAGGATGCTTCATTCCTGTGCAGGGGAGACATGGCTTGGCAGTTCGGGCTGGACTGTTCCTGTTCCCATGAGGCACAGGGTCAAAGCTTATTTGCATATGGCCATGTCTGAACTGGGGTAGTGTGGAGTGCAAAAAAACAATGGATTTAGGCCCAGATTTATGTACTGGGGTGAATGTATAACATTGTTCTGCATTCTGTCCATCAACCGTTGTTATTGCATTTATCACCCCGAGTGGGACGGGTATGCTCAGATGTGGGTCCTGTGCTCTCCACACCACTGGAGTCAAGCTATCCTTCCTGATGACGGCTGACAGCCAGAAACCGGTCGTAGGATGCTTGATTCCGGTCCAGGGAAGACATGGCTTGGCAGTTCTAGCTGGACAGTTCCCATGAGGCACAGGGTCAAGGCTGATTTGCATATGGCCATGTCTGAACTGAGGTGGTGTGGAGTGCAAAAGAAAATGATGGATTTAGTCCCAGATCTCTGTTCTGGGTTGAATGTATGACATTGTTCTGCATTCTGTCCATCAACTGTTGTTTTTGCATTTGTCACCCCAAGTTGGACGGGTATGCTCAGACGTGAGTCCCATGCTCTCCACACCACTGGAGTCAAGATATCCTGGCTGATGACGGCTGATAGCAACAAACAGGTTCTAGGATGCTTGATTCCGGTCCAGGGAAGACATGACTTGGCAGTTCTGGCTGGACTGTTCCCATGAGGCACAGGGTCAAGGCTCATGTGCATATGGCCATGTCTGAACTGGGGTGGTGTGGAGTGCAAACAAATGATGGATTTAGGCCCAGATCTCTGTACTGGGGTGAATGTATGACCTTGTTCTGCATTCTGTCCATCAACTGTTGTTTTTGCATTCGTCACCCTGAGTGGGACGGGTGTGCTCAGACGTGAGTCCTGTGCTCTCCACACCACTGGAGTCAAGCTATCCTTGCTGATGACGGCTGATAGCCAGAAACAGGTCCTAGGATGCTTGATTCCGGTCCAGGGAAGACATGGCTTGGCAGTTCGGGCTGGACTGTTCCCATGAGGCACAAGGTCAAGGCAGATTTGCATATGGCCATTTCTGAACAGGGGTGGTGTGCAGTGCAAACAAACAATGAATTTAGGCTGAGATATCTGTACTGGGGTGAATGTATGGCATTGTTCTGCATTCTGTCCATCAACTGTTGTTTTTGCATTTGCCACCCCGAGTGGGACGGGTATGCTCAGATGTGAGTCCCGTACTCTCCACACCACTGGAGTCAAGCTATCCTGGCTGATGATGACTGATAGCCAGAAACTGGTCCTAGGATGCTTGATTCCGGTCCAGGGGAGACAAGGCTTCGCAGTTCGGGCTGGACTGTTCCTGTTCCCATGAGGCACAGGGTCAAAGCTTATTTGCATATGGCCATGTCTGAACTGGGGTAGTGTGGAGTGCAAAAAAACAATGGATTTAGGCCCAGATCTCTGTACTGGGGTGAATGTATAACATTGTTCTGCATTCTGTCCATCAACCGTTGTTTTTGCATTTGTCACCCCGAGTGGGACAGGTATGCTCAGACGTGAGTCCTGTGCTCTCCACACCACTGGAGTCAAGTTATCCTTCCTGATGACGGCTGATAGCCAGAAACCGGTCGTAGGATGCTTGATTCCGGTCCAGGGAAGACATGGCTTGGCAGTTCTGGCTGGACTGTTCCCATGAGGCACAGGGTCAAGGCTGATTTGCATATGGCCATGTCTGAACTGGGGTGGTGTGGAGTGCAAAAAATGATGGATTTAGGCCCAGATCGCTGTACTGAGGTGAATGTATGACAGTGTTCTGCATTCTGTCCTTCAACTGTTGTTTTTGCATTTGTCACCCCGAGTGGGATAGGTATGCTCAGATGTAATTACCGTGCTCTCCACATCACTAGAGTCAAGCTTTCCTGGCTGATGATGACTGATAGCAAGAAACCGGTCCTGGGATGCTTGATTCCGGTCCAGGGAAGACATGGCTTGGCAGTTCAGGCTGGACTGTTGCCATGAGGCACAGGGTCAAGGCTGATTTGCAAATGGCCATGTCTGAACTGGGGTGCTGCGGAGTGCAAAAAAACAATGGATTTAGGCCCAAATCTCTACTGGGGTGAAAGTATAACATTGTTCTGCATTCTGTCCATCAACCGTTGTTTTTGCATTTGTCACCCCGAGTGGGACAGGTATGCTCAGACATGAGTCCTGTGCTCTCCACATCACTGGAGTCAAGCTATCGTTGCTGATGACGGCTGATAGCCAGAAACAGGTCCTAGGATGCTTGATTCCGGTCCAGGGAAGACATGGCTTGGCAGTTCGGGCTGGACTGTTCCTATGAGGCACAAGGTCAAGGCAGATTTGCATATGGCCATTTCTGAACAGGGGTGGTGTGCAGTGCAAACAAACAATGAATTTAGGCTGAGATATCTGTACTGGGGTGAATGTATGACATTGTTCTGCATTCGGTCCATCAACTGTTGTTTTTGCATTTGCCACCCCGAGTGGGACGGGTATGCTCAGATGTGAGTCCCGTACTGTCCACACCACTGGAGTCAAGCTATCCTGGCTGATGATGGCTGATAGCCAGAAACCGGTCCTAGGATGCTTGATTCTGGTCCAGGGAAGACATGGCTTGGCAGTTCGGGCTGGACTGTTCCCATGAGGCACAGGGTCAAGGCTCATGTGCATATGGCCATGTCTGAACTGGGGTGGTGTGGAGTGCAAACAAATGATGGATTTAGGCCCAGATCTCTGTACTGGGGTGAATGTATGACCTTGTTCTGCATTCTGTCCATCAACTGTTGTTTTTGCATCCGTCACCCTGAGTGGGACGGGTATGCTCAGACGTGAGTCCTGTGCTCTCCACACCACTGGAGTCAAGCTATCCTTGCTGATGACGGCTGATAGCCAGAAACAGGTCCTAGGATGCTTGATTCCGGTCCAGGGAAGACATGGCTTGGCAGTTCTGGCTGGACTGTTCCCATGAGGCACAGGGTCAAGGCTCATGTGCATATGGCCATGTCTGAACTGGGGTGGTGTGGAGTGCAAACAAATGATGGATTTAGGCCCAGATCTCTGTACTGGGGTGAATGTATGACCTTGTTCTGCATTCTGTCCATCAACTGTTGTTTTTGCATTTGTCACCCCGAGTGGGACTGGTATGCTCAGATGTGAGTCCTGTGCTCTCCACACCACTGGAGTCAAGCTATCCTTGCTGATGACGGCTGATAGCCAGAAACTGGTCCTAGGATGCTTGATTCCTGTGCAGGGGAGACATGGCTTGGCAGTTCGGGCTGGACTGTTCCTGTTCCCATGAGGCACAGGGTTAAGGCTTATTTGCATATGGCCATATCTGAACTGGGGTAGTGTGGAGTGCAAAAAAACAATGGATTTAGGCCCAGATCTCTGTACTGGGGTGAATGTATAACATTGTTCTGCATTCTGTCCATCAACCGTTGTTTTTGCATTTGTCACCCCGAGTGGGACAGGTATGCTCAGACGTGAGTCCTGTGCTCTCCACACCACTGGAGTCAAGTTATCCTTCCTGATGACGGCTGATAGCCAGAAACCGGTCGTAGGATGCTTGATTCCGGTCCAGGGAAGACATGGCTTGGCAGTTCTGGCTGGACTGTTCCCATGAGGCACAGGGTCAAGGCTGATTTGCATATGGCCATGTCTGAACTGGGGTGGTGTGGAGTGCAAAAAATGATGGATTTAGGCCCAGATCGCTGTACTGAGGTGAATGTATGACAGTGTTCTGCATTCTGTCCTTCAACTGTTGTTTTTGCATTTGTCACCCCGAGTGGGATAGGTATGCTCAGATGTAATTACCGTGCTCTCCACATCACTAGAGTCAAGCTTTCCTGGCTGATGATGACTGATAGCAAGAAACCGGTCCTGGGATGCTTGATTCCGGTCCAGGGAAGACATGGCTTGGCAGTTCAGGCTGGACTGTTGCCATGAGGCACAGGGTCAAGGCTGATTTGCAAATGGCCATGTCTGAACTGGGGTGCTGCGGAGTGCAAAAAAACAATGGATTTAGGCCCAAATCTCTACTGGGGTGAAAGTATAACATTGTTCTGCATTCTGTCCATCAACCGTTGTTTTTGCATTTGTCACCCCGAGTGGGACAGGTATGCTCAGACATGAGTCCTGTGCTCTCCACATCACTGGAGTCAAGCTATCGTTGCTGATGACGGCTGATAGCCAGAAACAGGTCCTAGGATGCTTGATTCCGGTCCAGGGAAGACATGGCTTGGCAGTTCGGGCTGGACTGTTCCTATGAGGCACAAGGTCAAGGCAGATTTGCATATGGCCATTTCTGAACAGGGGTGGTGTGCAGTGCAAACAAACAATGAATTTAGGCTGAGATATCTGTACTGGGGTGAATGTATGACATTGTTCTGCATTCGGTCCATCAACTGTTGTTTTTGCATTTGCCACCCCGAGTGGGACGGGTATGCTCAGATGTGAGTCCCGTACTGTCCACACCACTGGAGTCAAGCTATCCTGGCTGATGATGGCTGATAGCCAGAAACCGGTCCTAGGATGCTTGATTCTGGTCCAGGGAAGACATGGCTTGGCAGTTCGGGCTGGACTGTTCCCATGAGGCACAGGGTCAAGGCTCATGTGCATATGGCCATGTCTGAACTGGGGTGGTGTGGAGTGCAAACAAATGATGGATTTAGGCCCAGATCTCTGTACTGGGGTGAATGTATGACCTTGTTCTGCATTCTGTCCATCAACTGTTGTTTTTGCATCCGTCACCCTGAGTGGGACGGGTATGCTCAGACGTGAGTCCTGTGCTCTCCACACCACTGGAGTCAAGCTATCCTTGCTGATGACGGCTGATAGCCAGAAACAGGTCCTAGGATGCTTGATTCCGGTCCAGGGAAGACATGGCTTGGCAGTTCTGGCTGGACTGTTCCCATGAGGCACAGGGTCAAGGCTCATGTGCATATGGCCATGTCTGAACTGGGGTGGTGTGGAGTGCAAACAAATGATGGATTTAGGCCCAGATCTCTGTACTGGGGTGAATGTATGACCTTGTTCTGCATTCTGTCCATCAACTGTTGTTTTTGCATTCGTCACCCTGAGTGGGACGGGTATGCTCAGACGTGAGTCCTGTGCTCTCCACACCACTGGAGTCAAGCTATCCTTGCTGATGACGGCTGATAGCCAGAAACAGGTCCTAGGATGCTTGATTCCGGTCCAGGGAAGACATGGCTTGGCAGTTCGGGCTGGACTGTTCCCATGAGGCACAAGGTCAAGGCAGATTTGCATATGGCCATTTCTGAACAGGGGTGGTGTGCAGTGCAAACAAACAATGAATTTAGGCTGAGATATCTGTACTGGGGTGAATGTATGGCATTGTTCTGCATTCTGTCCATCAACTGTTGTTTTTGCATTTGCCACCCCGAGTGGGACGGGTATGCTCAGATGTGAGTCCCGTACTGTCCACACCACTGGAGTCAAGCTATCCTGGCTGATGATGGCTGATAGCCAGAAACCGGTCCTAGGATGCTTGATTCTGGTCCAGGGAAGACATGGCTTGGCAGTTCGGGCTGGACTGTTCCCATGAGGCACAGGGTTAAGACTGATTTGCATATGGCCTTGTCTGAACTGGGGTGGTGTGGAGTGCAAAAAAACGATGGATTTAGGCCCAGATCTCTGTACTGGGGTGAATGTATGACATTGTTCTGCATTCTGTCCATCAACTGTTGTTTTTGCATTTGTCACCCTGAGTGAGACGGGTATGCTCAGACGTGAGTCCCGTGCTCTCCACACCACTGGAGTCAAGCTATCCTTGCTGATGAAGGCTGATACCCAGAAACCGGTCCTAGGATGCTTGATTCAGGTCCAGGGAAAACATGGCTTGGCAGTTCGGGCAGGACTGTTCCCATGAGGCACAGGGTCAAGGCTGATTTGCATATGGCCATGTCTGAACTGGGGTGGTGTGGAGTGCAAAAAAACGATGGATTTATGCCCAGATCGCTGTACTGGGGTGAATGTATGACACTGTTCTGCATTCTGTCCATCAACTGTTGTTTTTGCATTTGTCACCCCGAGTGGGACTGGTATGCTCAGATGTGAGTCCTGTGCTCTCCACACCACTGGAGTCAAGCTATCCTTGCTGATGACGGCTGATAGCCAGAAACTGGTCCTAGGATGCTTGATTCCTGTGCAGGGGAGACATGGCTTGGCAGTTCGGGCTGGACTGTTCCTGTTCCCATGAGGCACAGGGTTAAGGCTTATTTGCATATGGCCATATCTGAACTGGGGTAGTGTGGAGTGCAAAAAAACAATGGATTTAGGCCCAGATCTCTGTACTGGGGTGAATGTATAACATTGTTCTGCATTCTGTCCATCAACCGTTGTTTTTGCAGTTGTCACCCCGAGTGGGACGGGTATGCTCAGACGTGAGTCCTCTGCTCTCCACACCACTGGAGTCAAGCTATCCTTGCTGATGACGGCTGATAGCCAGAAACCCGTCCTAGGATGCTTGGTTCCCGTCCAGGGGAGACATGGCTTGGCATTTCAAGCTGGACTGTTCCTGTTCCCATGAGGCACAGGGTTAAGGCGTATTTGCATATGGCCATGTCTGAACTGGGGTAGTGTGGAGTGCAAAAAAACAATGGATTTAGGCCCAGATCTCTGTACTGGGGTGAATGTATGACATTGTTCTGCATTCTGTCCATCAACCGTTGTTTTTGCATTTGTCACCCCGAGTGGGACGGGTATGCTCAGATGTGAGTCCTGTGCTCTCCACACCACTGGAGTCAAGCTATCCTTGCTGATGACGGCTGATAGCCAGAAAACCTTCCTAGGATGCTTGATTCCGGTCCAGGGGAGACATTGCTTGGCATTTCAGGCTGGACTGTTCCTGTTCCCATGAGGCACAGGGTCAAGGCTTATTTGCATATGGCCATGTCTGAACTGGGGTAGTGTGGAGTGCAAAAAACAATGGATTTAGGCCCAGATCTCTGTACTGGGGTGAATGTATGACATTGTTCTGCATTCTGTCCATCAACTGTTGTTTTTGCATTTGTCACCCCGAGTGGAACGGGTATGCTCAGACGTGAGTGCCGTGCTCTCCACACCACTGAAGTCAAGCTATCCTGGCTGATGATGACTGATAGCCAGAAACTGGTCCTAGGATGCTTGATTCCGGTCCAGGGGAGACAAGGCTTCGCAGTTCGGGCTGGACTGTTCCTGTTCCCATGAGGCACAGGGTCAAAGCTTATTTGCATATGGCCATGTCTGAACTGGGGTAGTGTGGAGTGCAAAAAAACAATGGATTTAGGCCCAGATCTCTGTACTGGGGTGAATGTATAACATTGTTCTGCATTCTGTCCATCAACCGTTGTTTTTGCATTTGTCACCCCGAGTGGGACGGGTATGCTCAGACGTGAGTCCTGTGCTCTCCACACCACTGGAGTCAAGTTATCCTTCCTGATGACGGCTGATAGCCAGAAACCGGTCGTAGGATGCTTGATTCCGGTCCAGGGAAGACATGGCTTGGCAGTTCTGGCTGGACTGTTCCCATGAGGCACAGGGTCAAGGCTGATTTGCATATGGCCATGTCTGAACTGGGGTGGTGTGGAGTGCAAAAAATGATGGATTTAGGCCCAGATCGCTGTACTGAGGTGAATGTATGACAGTGTTCTGCATTCTGTCCTTCAACTGTTGTTTTTGCATTTGTCACCCCGAGTGGGATAGGTATGCTCAGATGTAATTACCGTGCTCTCCACATCACTAGAGTCAAGCTTTCCTGGCTGATGATGACTGATAGCAAGAAACCGGTCCTGGGATGCTTGATTCCGGTCCAGGGAAGACATGGCTTGGCAGTTCAGGCTGGACTGTTGCCATGAGGCACAGGGTCAAGGCTGATTTGCAAATGGCCATGTCTGAACTGGGGTGCTGCGGAGTGCAAAAAAACAATGGATTTAGGCCCAAATCTCTACTGGGGTGAAAGTATAACATTGTTCTGCATTCTGTCCATCAACCGTTGTTTTTGCATTTGTCACCCCGAGTGGGACAGGTATGCTCAGACATGAGTCCTGTGCTCTCCACATCACTGGAGTCAAGCTATCGTTGCTGATGACGGCTGATAGCCAGAAACAGGTCCTAGGATGCTTGATTCCGGTCCAGGGAAGACATGGCTTGGCAGTTCGGGCTGGACTGTTCCTATGAGGCACAAGGTCAAGGCAGATTTGCATATGGCCATTTCTGAACAGGGGTGGTGTGCAGTGCAAACAAACAATGAATTTAGGCTGAGATATCTGTACTGGGGTGAATGTATGACATTGTTCTGCATTCGGTCCATCAACTGTTGTTTTTGCATTTGCCACCCCGAGTGGGACGGGTATGCTCAGATGTGAGTCCCGTACTGTCCACACCACTGGAGTCAAGCTATCCTGGCTGATGATGGCTGATAGCCAGAAACCGGTCCTAGGATGCTTGATTCTGGTCCAGGGAAGACATGGCTTGGCAGTTCGGGCTGGACTGTTCCCATGAGGCACAGGGTCAAGGCTCATGTGCATATGGCCATGTCTGAACTGGGGTGGTGTGGAGTGCAAACAAATGATGGATTTAGGCCCAGATCTCTGTACTGGGGTGAATGTATGACCTTGTTCTGCATTCTGTCCATCAACTGTTGTTTTTGCATCCGTCACCCTGAGTGGGACGGGTATGCTCAGACGTGAGTCCTGTGCTCTCCACACCACTGGAGTCAAGCTATCCTTGCTGATGACGGCTGATAGCCAGAAACAGGTCCTAGGATGCTTGATTCCGGTCCAGGGAAGACATGGCTTGGCAGTTCTGGCTGGACTGTTCCCATGAGGCACAGGGTCAAGGCTCATGTGCATATGGCCATGTCTGAACTGGGGTGGTGTGGAGTGCAAACAAATGATGGATTTAGGCCCAGATCTCTGTACTGGGGTGAATGTATGACCTTGTTCTGCATTCTGTCCATCAACTGTTGTTTTTGCATTCGTCACCCTGAGTGGGACGGGTATGCTCAGACGTGAGTCCTGTGCTCTCCACACCACTGGAGTCAAGCTATCCTTGCTGATGACGGCTGATAGCCAGAAACAGGTCCTAGGATGCTTGATTCCGGTCCAGGGAAGACATGGCTTGGCAGTTCGGGCTGGACTGTTCCCATGAGGCACAAGGTCAAGGCAGATTTGCATATGGCCATTTCTGAACAGGGGTGGTGTGCAGTGCAAACAAACAATGAATTTAGGCTGAGATATCTGTACTGGGGTGAATGTATGGCATTGTTCTGCATTCTGTCCATCAACTGTTGTTTTTGCATTTGCCACCCGAGTGGGACGGGTATGCTCAGATGTGAGTCCCGTACTGTCCACACCACTGGAGTCAAGCTATCCTGGCTGATGATGGCTGATAGCCAGAAACCGGTCCTAGGATGCTTGATTCTGGTCCAGGGAAGACATGGCTTGGCAGTTCGGGCTGGACTGTTCCCATGAGGCACAGGGTTAAGACTGATTTGCATATGGCCTTGTCTGAACTGGGGTGGTGTGGAGTGCAAAAAAACGATGGATTTAGGCCCAGATCTCTGTACTGGGGTGAATGTATGACATTGTTCTGCATTCTGTCCATCAACTGTTGTTTTTGCATTTGTCACCCTGAGTGAGACGGGTATGCTCAGACGTGAGTCCCGTGCTCTCCACACCACTGGAGTCAAGCTATCCTTGCTGATGAAGGCTGATACCCAGAAACCGGTCCTAGGATGCTTGATTCAGGTCCAGGGAAAACATGGCTTGGCAGTTCGGGCAGGACTGTTCCCATGAGGCACAGGGTCAAGGCTGATTTGCATATGGCCATGTCTGAACTGGGGTGGTGTGGAGTGCAAAAAAACGATGGATTTATGCCCAGATCGCTGTACTGGGGTGAATGTATGACACTGTTCTGCATTCTGTCCATCAACTGTTGTTTTTGCATTTGTCACCCCGAGTGGGACTGGTATGCTCAGATGTGAGTCCTGTGCTCTCCACACCACTGGAGTCAAGCTATCCTTGCTGATGACGGCTGATAGCCAGAAACTGGTCCTAGGATGCTTGATTCCTGTGCAGGGGAGACATGGCTTGGCAGTTCGGGCTGGACTGTTCCTGTTCCCATGAGGCACAGGGTTAAGGCTTATTTGCATATGGCCATATCTGAACTGGGGTAGTGTGGAGTGCAAAAAAACAATGGATTTAGGCCCAGATCTCTGTACTGGGGTGAATGTATAACATTGTTCTGCATTCTGTCCATCAACCGTTGTTTTTGCAGTTGTCACCCCGAGTGGGACGGGTATGCTCAGACGTGAGTCCTCTGCTCTCCACACCACTGGAGTCAAGCTATCCTTGCTGATGACGGCTGATAGCCAGAAACCCGTCCTAGGATGCTTGGTTCCCGTCCAGGGGAGACATGGCTTGGCATTTCAAGCTGGACTGTTCCTGTTCCCATGAGGCACAGGGTTAAGGCGTATTTGCATATGGCCATGTCTGAACTGGGGTAGTGTGGAGTGCAAAAAAACAATGGATTTAGGCCCAGATCTCTGTACTGGGGTGAATGTATGACATTGTTCTGCATTCTGTCCATCAACCGTTGTTTTTGCATTTGTCACCCCGAGTGGGACGGGTATGCTCAGATGTGAGTCCTGTGCTCTCCACACCACTGGAGTCAAGCTATCCTTGCTGATGACGGCTGATAGCCAGAAAACCTTCCTAGGATGCTTGATTCCGGTCCAGGGGAGACATTGCTTGGCATTTCAGGCTGGACTGTTCCTGTTCCCATGAGGCACAGGGTCAAGGCTTATTTGCATATGGCCATGTCTGAACTGGGGTAGTGTGGAGTGCAAAAAACAATGGATTTAGGCCCAGATCTCTGTACTGGGGTGAATGTATGACATTGTTCTGCATTCTGTCCATCAACTGTTGTTTTTGCATTTGTCACCCCGAGTGGAACGGGTATGCTCAGACGTGAGTGCCGTGCTCTCCACACCACTGAAGTCAAGCTATCCTGGCTGATGATGACTGATAGCCAGAAACTGGTCCTAGGATGCTTGATTCCGGTCCAGGGGAGACAAGGCTTCGCAGTTCGGGCTGGACTGTTCCTGTTCCCATGAGGCACAGGGTCAAAGCTTATTTGCATATGGCCATGTCTGAACTGGGGTAGTGTGGAGTGCAAAAAAACAATGGATTTAGGCCCAGATCTCTGTACTGGGGTGAATGTATAACATTGTTCTGCATTCTGTCCATCAACCGTTGTTTTTGCATTTGTCACCCCGAGTGGGACGGGTATGCTCAGACGTGAGTCCTGTGCTCTCCACACCACTGGAGTCAAGTTATCCTTCCTGATGACGGCTGATAGCCAGAAACCGGTCGTAGGATGCTTGATTCCGGTCCAGGGAAGACATGGCTTGGCAGTTCTGGCTGGACTGTTCCCATGAGGCACAGGGTCAAGGCTGATTTGCATATGGCCATGTCTGAACTGGGGTGGTGTGGAGTGCAAAAAATGATGGATTTAGGCCCAGATCGCTGTACTGAGGTGAATGTATGACAGTGTTCTGCATTCTGTCCTTCAACTGTTGTTTTTGCATTTGTCACCCCGAGTGGGATAGGTATGCTCAGATGTAATTACCGTGCTCTCCACATCACTAGAGTCAAGCTTTCCTGGCTGATGATGACTGATAGCAAGAAACCGGTCCTGGGATGCTTGATTCCGGTCCAGGGAAGACATGGCTTGGCAGTTCAGGCTGGACTGTTGCCATGAGGCACAGGGTCAAGGCTGATTTGCAAATGGCCATGTCTGAACTGGGGTGCTGCGGAGTGCAAAAAAACAATGGATTTAGGCCCAAATCTCTACTGGGGTGAAAGTATAACATTGTTCTGCATTCTGTCCATCAACCGTTGTTTTTGCATTTGTCACCCCGAGTGGGACAGGTATGCTCAGACATGAGTCCTGTGCTCTCCACATCACTGGAGTCAAGCTATCGTTGCTGATGACGGCTGATAGCCAGAAACAGGTCCTAGGATGCTTGATTCCGGTCCAGGGAAGACATGGCTTGGCAGTTCGGGCTGGACTGTTCCTATGAGGCACAAGGTCAAGGCAGATTTGCATATGGCCATTTCTGAACAGGGGTGGTGTGCAGTGCAAACAAACAATGAATTTAGGCTGAGATATCTGTACTGGGGTGAATGTATGACATTGTTCTGCATTCGGTCCATCAACTGTTGTTTTTGCATTTGCCACCCTGAGTGGGACGGGTATGCTCAGATGTGAGTCCCGTACTCTCCACACCACTGGAGTCAAGCTATCCTGGCTGATGGAGGCTGATAGCCAGAAACCGGTCCTAGGAGGCTTGATTCTGGTCCAGGAGAGACATGGCTTGGCAGTTCGGGCTGGACTGTTCCCGTGAGGCACAGGGTCAAGGCTGATTTGCATATGGCCATGTCTGAACTGGGGTGGTGTGGAGTGCAAAAAAACGATGGATTTAGGCCCAGATCTCTGTACTGGGGTGAATGTATGACATTGTTCTGCATTCTGTCCATCAACTGTTGTTTTTGCATTTGTCACCCCGAGTGAGACGGGTATGCTCAGACGTGAGTCCCGTGCTCTCCACACCACTGGAGTCAAGCTATCCTTGCTGATGAAGGCTGATACCCAGAAACAGGTCCTAGGATGCTTGATTCAGGTCCAGGGAAAACATGGCTTGGCAGTTCGGGCAGGACTGTTCCCATGAGGCACAGGGTCAAGGCTGATTTGCATATGGCCATGTCTGAACTGGGGTGGTGTGGAGTGCAAAAAAACGATGGATTTATGCCCAGATCGCTGTACTGGGGTGAATGTATGACACTGTTCTGCATTCTGTCCATCAACTGTTGTTTTTGCATTTGTCACCCCGAGTGGGACGGGTATGCTCAGATGTGAGTCCTGTGCTCTCCACACCACTGGAGTCAAGCTATCCTTGCTGACTACAGCTGATAGCCAGAAACTGGTCCTAGGATGCTTGATTCCGGTGCAGGGGAGACATGGCTTGGCAGCTCGGGCTGGACTGTTCCTGTTCCCATGAGGCACAGGGTCAAGGCTTATTTGCATATGGCCATGTCTGAACTGGGGTAGTGTGGAGTGCAAAAAACAATGGATTTAGGCCCAGATCTCTGTACTGGGGTGAATGTATGACATTGTTCTGCATTCTGTCCATCAACTGTTGTTTTTGCATTTGTCACCCTGAGTGGAACGGGTATGCTCAGACGTGAGTGCCGTGCTCTCCACACCACTGAAGTCAAGCTATCCTGTCTGATGATGACTGATAGCCAGAAACTGGTCCTAGGATGCTTGATTCCGGTCCAGGGGAGACAAGGCTTCGCAGTTCGGGCTGGACTGTTCCTGTTCCCATGAGGCACAGGGTCAAAGCTTATTTGCATATGGCCATGTCTGAACTGGGGTAGTGTGGAGTGCAAAAAAACAATGGATTTAGGCCCAGATCTCTGTACTGGGGTGAATGTATAACATTGTTCTGCATTCTGTCCATCAACCGTTGTTTTTGCATTTGTCACCCCGAGTGGGACGGGTATGCTCAGACGTGAGTCCCGTGCTTTCCACACCACTGGAGTCAAGCTATCCTGGCTGATGACGGCTGATAGCCAGAAACCGGTCCTAGGATGCTTGATTCCGGTCCAGGGAAGACATGGCTTGGCAGTTCGGGTTGGACTGTTCCCATGAGGCACAGGGTCAAGGCTGATTTGCATATGGCCATGTCTGAACTGGGGTGGTGTGGAGTGCAACAAAATGATGGATTTAGGCCCAGATCGCTGTACTGAGGTGAATGTATGACAGTGTTCTGCATTCTGTCCTTCAACTGTTGTTTTTGCATTTGTCACCCCGAGTGGGACGGGTATGCTCAGACGTGAGTCCCATGCTCTCCACACCACTGGAGTCAAGATATCCTGGCTGATGACGGCTGATAGCAAGAAACAGGTTCTAGGATGCTTGATTCCGGTCCAGGGAAGACATGACTTGGCAGTTCTGGCTGGACTGTTCCCATGAGGCACAGGGCCAAGGCTCATGTGCATATGGCCATGTCTGAACTGGGGTGGTGTGGAGTGCAAACAAATGATGGATTTAGGCCCAGATCTCTGTACTGGGGTGAATGTATGACCTTGTTCTGCATTCCGTCCATCAACTGTTGTTTTTGCATTCGTCACCCTGAGTGGGACGGGTATGCTCAGACGTGAGTCCCGTGCTTTCCACACCACTGGAGTCAAGCTATCCTGGCTGATGACGGCTGATAGCCAGAAACCGGTCCTAGGATGCTTGATTCCGGTCCAGGGAAGACATGGCTTGGCAGTTCGGGTTGGACTGTTCCCATGAGGCACAGGGTCAAGGCTGATTTGCATATGGCCATGTCTGAACTGGGGTGGTGTGGAGTGCAACAAAATGATGGATTTAGGCCCAGATCGCTGTACTGAGGTGAATGTATGACATTGTTCTGCATTCTGTCTATCAACCGTTGTTTTTGCATTTGTCACCCCGAGTGGGACGGGTATGCTCAGACGTGAGTCCTGTGCTCTCCACACCACTGGAGTCAAGCTATCCTTGCTGATGACGGCTGATAGCCAGAAACCGGTCCTATGATGCTTGATTCAGGTCCAGGGAAAACATGGCTTGGCAGTTCGGGCAGGACTGTTCCCATGAGGCACAGGGTCAAGGCTGATTTGCATATGGCCATGTCTGAACTGGGGTGGTGTGGAGTGCAAAAAAACGATGGATTTATGCCCAGATCGCTGTACTGGGGTGAATGTATGACACTGTTCTGCATTCTGTCCATCAACTGTTGTTTTTGCATTTGTCACCCCGAGTGGGACGGGTATGCTCAGACGTGAGTCCCATGCTCTCCACACCACTGGAGTCAAGATATCCTGGCTGATGACGGCTGATAGCAAGAAACAGGTCCTAGGATGCTTGATTCCGGTCCAGGGAAGACATGGCTTGGCAGTTCGGGCTGGACTGTTCCCATGAGGCACAAGGTCAAGGCAGATTTGCATGTGGCCATTTCTGAACAGGGGTGGTGTGCAGTGCAAACAAACAATGAATTTAGGCTGAGATATCTGTGCTGGGGTGAATGTATGGCATTGTTCTGCATTCTGTCCATCAACTGTTGTTTTTGCATTTGCCACCCCGAGTGGGACGGGTATGCTCAGATGTGAGTCCCGTACTCTCCACACCACTGGAGTCAAGCTATCCTGGCTGATGATGGCTGATAGCCAGAAACCGGTCCTAGGATGCTTGATTCTGGTCCAGGGAAGACATGGCTTGGCAGTTCGGGCTGGACTGTTCCCATGAGGCACAGGGTCAAGGCTGATTTGCATATGGCCATGTCTGACCTGGGGTGGTGTGGAGTGCAAAAAAACAATGGATTTAGGCCCAGATCTCTGTACTGGGGTGAATGTATGACATTGTTCTGCATTCTGTCCATCAACTGTTGTTTTTGCATTTGTCACCCCGAGTGAGACGGGTATGCTCAGACGTGAGTCCCGTGCTCTCCACACCACTGGAGTCAAGCTATCCTTGCTGATGAAGGCTGATACCCAGAAACCGGTCCTATGATGCTTGATTCAGGTCCAGGGAAAACATGGCTTGGCAGTTCGGGCAGGACTGTTCCCATGAGGCACAGGGTCAAGGCTGATTTGCATATGGCCATGTCTGAACTGGGGTGGTGTGGAGTGCAAAAAAACGATGGATTTATGCCCAGATCGCTGTACTGGGGTGAATGTATGACACTGTTCTGCATTCTGTCCATCAACTGTTGTTTTTGCATTTGTCACCCCGAGTGGGACGGGTATGCTCAGACGTGAGTCCCATGCTCTCCACACCACTGGAGTCAAGATATCCTGGCTGATGACGGCTGATAGCAAGAAACAGGTTCTAGGATGCTTGATTCCGGTCCAGGGAAGACATGACTTGGCAGTTCTGGCTGGACTGTTCCCATGAGGCACAGGGTCAAGGCTCATGTGCATATGGCCATGTCTGAACTGGGGTGGTGTGGAGTGCAAAAAAACTATGGATTTAAGCCCAGATCGCTGTACTGGGGTGAATGTATGACACTGTTCTGCATTCTGTCCATCAACTGTTGTTTTTGCATTTATCACCCCGAGTGGGACGGGTATGCTCAGATGTGAGTCCTGTGCTCTCCACACCACTGGAGTCAAGCTATCCTTGCTGATGACGGCTGATAGCCAGAAACTGGTCCTAGGATGCTTGATTCCTGTGCAGGGGAGACATGGCTTGGTAGTTCGGGCTGGACTGTTCCTGTTCCCATGAGGCACAGGGTTAAGGCTTATTTGCATATGGCCATGTCTGAACTGGGGTAGTGTGGAGTGCAAAAAAACAATGGATTTAGGCCCAGATCTCTGTACTGGGGTGAATGTATAACATTGTTCTGCATTCTGTCCATCAACCGTTGTTTTTGCAGTTGTCACCCCGAGTGGGACGGGTATGCTCAGACGTGAGTCCTGTGCTCTCCACACCACTGGAGTCAAGCTATCCTTGCTGATGACGGCTGATAGCCAGAAACCCGTCCTAGGATGCTTGGTTCCCATCCAGGGGAGACATGGCTTGGCATTTCAAGCTGGACTGTTCCTGTTCCCATGAGGCACAGGGTCAAGGCGTATTTGCATATGGCCATGTCTGAACTGGGGTAGTGTGGAGTGCAAAAAAACAATGGATTTAGGCCCAGATCTCTGTACTGGGGTGAATGTATGACATTGTTCCGCATTCTGTCTATCAACTGTTGTTTTTGCATTCGTCACCCCGAGTGGGACTTGTATGCTCAGACGTCAGTCCCGTGCTCTCCACCCCACTGGAGTCAAGCTACCCTGGCTGACTATGGCTGATAGCCAGAAACAGGTCCCAGGATGCTTGAATCCGGTCCAGGGAAAACATGGCTTGGTAGTTTGGGCTGGACTGTTTACATGAGGCACAGGATCAGGGCTGATTTGCATATGACCATGTCAGAACTGGGGTGGTGTGGAGTGCAAAAAAACAATGAATTTAGGCCCAGATCTCTGTATTGGGGTGAATGTATGACATTGTTCTGCATTCTGTCCATCAACTGTTGTTTTTGCATTTGTCACTCCGAGAGGGACTTGTATGCTCAGACGTCAGTCCTGTGCTCTCCACACCACTGGAGTCAAGCTATCCTTGCTGACTACAGCTGATAGCCAGAAACTGGTCCTAGGATGCTTGATTCCGGTGCAGGGGAGACATGGCTTGGCAGCTCGGGCTGGACTGTTCCTGTTCCCATGAGGCACAGGGTCAAGGCTTATTTGCATATGGCCATGTCTGAACTGGGGTAGTGTGGAGTGCAAAAAAACAATGGATTTAGGCCCAGATCTCTGTACTGGGGTGAATGTATAACATTGTTCTGCATTCTGTCCATCAACCGTTGTTTTTGCATTTGTCACCCCGAGTGGGACGGGTATGCTCAGACGTGAGTCCTGTGCTCTCCACACCACTGGAGTCAAGTTATCCTTCCTGATGACGGCTGATAGCCAGAAACCGGTCGTAGGATGCTTGATTCCGGTCCAGGGAAGACATGGCTTGGCAGTTCTGGCTGGACTGTTCCCATGAGGCACAGGGTCAAGGCTGATTTGCATATGGCCATGTCTGAACTGGGGTGGTGTGGAGTGCAAAAAAATTATGGATTTAGGCCCAGATCGCTGTACTGAGGTGAATGTATGACAGTGTTCTGCATTCTGTCCTTCAACTGTTGTTTTTGCATTTGTCACCCCGAGTGGGATAGGTATGCTCAGATGTAATTACCGTGCTCTCCACATCACTAGGGTCAAGCTTTCCTGGCTGATGATGACTGATAGCAAGAAACCGGTCCTGGGATGCTTGATTCCGGTCCAGGGAAGACATGGCTTGGCAGTTCAGGCTGGACTGTTGCCATGAGGCACAGGGTCAAGGCTGATTTGCAAATGGCCATGTCTGAACTGGGGTGGTGCGGAGTGCAAAAAAACGATGGATTTAGGCCCAAATTTCTACTGGGGTGAAAGTATAACATTGTTCTGCATTCTGTCTATCAACCGTTGTTTTTGCATTTGTCCCCCCGAGTGGGACGGGTATGCTCAGACGTGAGTCCTGTGCTCTCCACACCACTGGAGTCAAGCTATCCTTGCTGATGATGGCTGATAGCCAGAAACAGGTCCTAGGATGCTTGATTCCGGTCCAGGGAAGACATGGCTTGGCAGTTCGGGCTGGACTGTTCCAATGAGGCACAAGGTCAAGGCAGATTTGCATGTGGCCATTTCTGAACAGGGGTGGTGTGCAGTGCAAACAAACAATGAATTTAGGCTGAGATATCTGTACTGGGGTGAATGTATGGCATTGTTCTGCATTCTGTCCATCAACTGTTGTTTTTGCATTTGCCACCCAGAGTGGGACGGGTATGCTCAGATGTGAGTCCCGTACTCTCCACACCACTGGAGTCAAGCTATCCTG
Source organism: Lissotriton helveticus (assembly GCF_964261635.1). Taxonomy (NCBI): domain Eukaryota; kingdom Metazoa; phylum Chordata; class Amphibia; order Caudata; family Salamandridae; genus Lissotriton; species Lissotriton helveticus. The sequence continues at coordinate 337,319,061 of NC_136063.1, read as the reverse complement.
GCTGATGATGGCTGATAGCCAGAAACTGGTCCTAGGATGCTTGATTCTGGTCCAGGGAAGACATGGCTTGGCAGTTCGGGCTGGACTGTTCCCATGAGGCACAGGGTCAAGGCTGATTTGCATATGGCCATGTCTGACCTGGGGTGGTGTGGAGTGCAAAAAAACAATGGATTTAGGCCCAGATCTCTGTACTGGGGTGAATGTATGACATTGTTCTGCATTCTGTCCATCAACTGTTGTTTTTGCATTTGTCACCCCGAGTGAGACGGGTATGCTCAGACGTGAGTCCCGTGCTCTCCACACCACTGGAGTCAAGCTATCCTTGCTGATGAAGGCTGATACCCAGAAACCGGTCCTATGATGCTTGATTCAGGTCCAGGGAAAACATGGCTTGGCAGTTCGGGCAGGACTGTTCCCATGAGGCACAGGGTCAAGGCTGATTTGCATATGGCCATGTCTGAACTGGGGTGGTGTGGAGTGCAAAAAAACGATGGATTTATGCCCAGATCGCTGTACTGGGGTGAATGTATGACACTGTTCTGCATTCTGTCCATCAACTGTTGTTTTTGCATTTATCACCCCGAGTGGGACGGGTATGCTCAGATGTGAGTCCTGTGCTCTCCACACCACTGGAGTCAAGCTATCCTTGCTGATGACGGCTGATAGCCAGAAACTGGTCCTAGGATGCTTGATTCCTGTGCAGGGGAGACATGGCTTGGTAGTTCGGGCTGGACTGTTCCTGTTCCCATGAGGCACAGGGTTAAGGCTTATTTGCATATGGCCATGTCTGAACTGGGGTAGTGTGGAGTGCAAAAAAACAATGGATTTAGGCCCAGATCTCTGTACTGGGGTGAATGTATAACATTGTTCTGCATTCTGTCCATCAACCGTTGTTTTTGCAGTTGTCACCCCGAGTGGGACGGGTATGCTCAGACGTGAGTCCTGTGCTCTCCACACCACTGGAGTCAAGCTATCCTTGCTGATGACGGCTGATAGCCAGAAACCCGTCCTAGGATGCTTGGTTCCCGTCCAGGGGAGACATGGCTTGGCATTTCAAGCTGGACTGTTCCTGTTCCCATGAGGCACAGGGTCAAGGCGTATTTGCATATGGCCATGTCTGAACTGGGGTAGTGTGGAGTGCAAAAAAACAATGGATTTAGGCCCAGATCTCTGTACTGGGGTGAATGTATGACATTGTTCCGCATTCTGTCTATCAACTGTTGGTTTTGCATTCGTCACCCCGAGTGGGACTTGTATGCTCAGACGTCAGTCCCGTGCTCTCCACCCCACTGGAGTCAAGCTACCCTGGCTGACTATGGCTGATAGCCAGAAACAGGTCCCAGGATGCTTGAATCCGGTCCAGGGAAAACATGGCTTGGTAGTTTGGGCTGGACTGTTTACATGAGGCACAGGATCAGGGCTGATTTGCATATGACCATGTCAGAACTGGGGTGGTGTGGAGTGCAAAAAAACAATGAATTTAGGCCCAGATCTCTGTATTGGGGTGAATGTATGACATTGTTCTGCATTCTGTCCATCAACTGTTGTTTTTGCATTTGTCACTCCGAGAGGGACTTGTATGCTCAGACGTCAGTCCTGTGCTCTCCACACCACTGGAGTCAAGCTATCCTTGCTGACTACAGCTGATAGCCAGAAACTGGTCCTAGGATGCTTGATTCCGGTGCAGGGGAGACATGGCTTGGCAGCTCGGGCTGGACTGTTCCTGTTCCCATGAGGCACAGGGTCAAGGCTTATTTGCATATGGCCATGTCTGAACTGGGGTAGTGTGGAGTGCAAAAAAACAATGGATTTAGGCCCAGATCTCTGTACTGGGGTGAATGTATAACATTGTTCTACATTCTGTCCATCAACCGTTGTTTATGCATTTGTCACCCCGAGTGGGACGGGTATGCTCAGATGTGAGTCCTGTGCTCTCCACACCACTGGAGTCAAGCTATCCTTGTTGATGAAGGCTGATAGCCAGAAAACCGTCCTAGGATGCTTGATTCCGGTCCAGGGGAGGCATTGCTTGGCATTTCAGGCTGGACTGTTCCTGTTCCCATGAAGCACAGGGTCAAGGCTTATTTGCATATGGCCATGTCTGAACTGGGGTAGTGTGGAGTGCAAAAAACAATGGATTTAGGCCCAGATCTCTGTACTGGGGTGAATGTATGACATTGTTCTGCATTCTGTCCATCAACTGTTGTTTTTGCATTTGTCACCCCGAGTGGAACGGGTATGCTCAGACGTGAGTGCCGTGCTCTCCACACCACTGAAGTCAAGCTATCCTGGCTGATGATGACTGATAGCCAGAAACCGGTCGTAGGATGCTTGATTCCGGTCCAGGGAAGACATGGCTTGGCAGTTCTGGCTGGACTGTTCCCATGAGGCACAGGGTCAAGGCTGATTTGCATATGCCATGTCTGAACTGAGGTGGTGTGGAGTGCAAAAGAAAATGATGGATTTAGGCCCAGATCTCTGTTCTGGGTTGAATGTATGACATGGTTCTGCATTCTGTCCATCAACTGTTGTTTTTGCATTTGTCACCCCAAGTTGGACGGGTATGCTCAGACGTGAGTCCCATGCTCTCCACACCACTGGAGTCAAGATATCCTGGCTGATGACGGCTGATAGCAAGAAACAGGTTCTAGGATGCTAGATTCCGGTCCAGGGAAGACATGACTTGGCAGTTCTGGCTGGAATGTTCCCATGAGCACAGGGTCAAGGCTCATGTGCATATGGCCATGTCTGAACTGGGGTGGTGTGGAGTGCAAACAAATGATGGATTTAGGCCCAGATCTCTGTACTGGGGTGAATGTATGACCTTGTTCTGCATTCTGTCCATCAACTGTTGTTTTTGCATTTGTCACCCCAAGTGGGACGGGTATGCTCAGACTTGAGTCCCGTGCTTTCCACACCACTGGAGTCAAGCTATCCTGGCTGATGACGGCTGATAGCCAGAAACCGGTCCTAGGATGCTTGATTCCGGTCCAGAGAAGACATGGCTTGGCAGTTCGGGTTGGACTGTTCCCATGAGGCACAGGGTCAAGGCTGATTTGCATATGGCCATGTCTGAACTGGGGTGGTGTGGAGTGCAAAAAAATGATGGATTTAGGCCCAGATCTCTGTACTGAGGTGAATGTATGACAGTGTTCTGCATTCTGTCCTTCAACTGTTGTTTTTGCATTTGTCACCCCGAGTGGGACGGGTATGCTCAGACGTGAGTCCTGTGCTCTCCACACCACTGGAGTCAAGCTATCCTTGCTGATGACGGCTGATAGCCTGAAACTGGTCCTAGGATGCTTGATTCCTGTGCAGGGGAGACATGGCTTGGTAGTTCGGGCTGGACTGTTCCTGTTCCCATGAGGCACAGGGTTAAGGCTTATTTGCATATGGCCATGTCTGAACTGGGGTAGTGTGGAGTGCAAAAAAACAATGGATTTAGGCCCAGATCTCTGTACTGGGGTGAATGTATAACATTGTTCTGCATTCTGTCCATCAACCGTTGTTTTTGCAGTTGTCACCCCGAGTGGGACGGGTATGCTCAGACGTGAGTCCTGTGCTCTCCACACCACTGGAGTCAAGCTATCCTTGCTGATGACGGCTGATAGCCAGAAACCCGTCCTAGGATGCTTGGTTCCCGTCCAGGGGAGACATGGCTTGGCATTTCAAGCTGGACTGTTCCTGTTCCCATGAGGCACAGGGTCAAGGCGTATTTGCATATGGCCATGTCTGAACTGGGGTAGTGTGGAGTGCAAAAAAACAATGGATTTAGGCCCAGATCTCTGTACTGGGGTGAATGTATGACATTGGTCCGCATTCTGTCTATCAACTGTTGTTTTTGCATTCGTCACCCCGAGTGGGACTTGTATGCTCAGACGTCAGTCCCGTGCTCTCCACCCCACTGGAGTCAAGCTACCCTGGCTGACTATGGCTGATAGCCAGAAACAGGTCCCAGGATGCTTGAATCCGGTCCAGGGAAAACATGGCTTGGTAGTTTGGTCTGGACTGTTTACATGAGGCACAGGATCAGGGCTGATTTGCATATGACCATGTCAGAACTGGGGTGGTGTGGAGTGCAAAAAAACAATGAATTTAGGCCCAGATCTCTGTATTGGGGTGAATGTATGACATTGTTCTGCATTCTGTCCATCAACTGTTGTTTTTGCATTTGTCACTCCGAGAGGGACTTGTATGCTCAGACGTCAGTCCTGTGCTCTCCACACCACTGGAGTCAAGCTATCCTTGCTGACTACAGCTGATAGCCAGAAACTGGTCCTAGGATGCTTGATTCCGGTGCAGGGGAGACATGGCTTGGCAGCTCGGGCTGGACTGTTCCTGTTCCCATGAGGCACAGGGTCAAGGCTTATTTGCATATGGCCATGTCTGAACTGGGGTAGTGTGGAGTGCAAAAAAACAATGGATTTAGGCCCAGATCTCTGTACTGGGGTGAATGTATAACATTGTTCTACATTCTGTCCATCAACCGTTGTTTATGCATTTGTCACCCCGTGTGGGACGGGTATGCTCAGATGTGAGTCCTGTGCTCTCCACACCACTGGAGTCAAGCTATCCTTGTTGATGACGGCTGATAGCCAGAAAACCGTCCTAGGATGCTTGATTCCGGTCCAGGGGAGGCATTGCTTGGCATTTCAGGCTGGACTGTTCCTGTTCCCATGAGGCACAGGGTCAAGGCTTATTTGCATATGGCCATGTCTGAACTGGGGTAGTGTGGAGTGCAAAAAACAATGGATTTAGGCCCAGATCTCTGTACTGGGGTGAATGTATGACATTGTTCTGCATTCTGTCCATCAACTGTTGTTTTTGCATTTGTCACCCCGAGTGGAACGGGTATGCTCAGACGTGAGTGCCGTGCTCTCCACACCACTGAAGTCAAGCTATCCTGGCTGATGATGACTGATAGCCAGAAACCGGTCGTAGGATGCTTGATTCCGGTCCAGGGAAGACATGGCTTGGCAGTTCTGGCTGGACTGTTCCCATGAGGCACAGGGTCAAGGCTGATTTGCATATGCCATGTCTGAACTGAGGTGGTGTGGAGTGCAAAAGAAAATGATGGATTTAGGCCCAGATCTCTGTTCTGGGTTGAATGTATGACATGGTTCTGCATTCTGTCCATCAACTGTTGTTTTTGCATTTGTCACCCCAAGTTGGACGGGTATGCTCAGACGTGAGTCCCATGCTCTCCACACCACTGGAGTCAAGATATCCTGGCTGATGACGGCTGATAGCAAGAAACAGGTTCTAGGATGCTAGATTCCGGTCCAGGGAAGACATGACTTGGCAGTTCTGGCTGGAATGTTCCCATGAGCACAGGGTCAAGGCTCATGTGCATTTGGCCATGTCTGAACTGGGGTGGTGTGGAGTGCAAACAAATGATGGATTTAGGCCCAGATCTCTGTACTGGGGTGAATGTATGACCTTGTTCTGCATTCTGTCCATCAACTGTTGTTTTTGCATTTGTCACCCCAAGTGGGACGGGTATGCTCAGACTTGAGTCCCGTGCTTTCCACACCACTGGAGTCAAGCTATCCTGGCTGATGACGGCTGATAGCCAGAAACCGGTCCTAGGATGCTTGATTCCGGTCCAGAGAAGACATGGCTTGCTAGTTCGGGTTGGACTGTTCCCATGAGGCACAGGGTCAAGGCTGATTTGCATATGGCCATGTCTGAACTGGGGTGGTGTGGAGTGCAAAAAAATGATGGATTTAGGCCCAGATCTCTGTACTGAGGTGAATGTATGACAGTGTTCTGCATTCTGTCCTTCAACTGTTGTTTTTGCATTTGTCACCCCGAGTGGGACGGGTATGCTCAGACGTGAGTCCTGTGCTCTCCACACCACTGGAGTCAAGCTATCCTTGCTGATGACGGCTGATAGCCTGAAACTGGTCCTAGGATGCTTGATTCCTGTGCAGGGGAGACATGGCTTGGTAGTTCGGGCTGGACTGTTCCTGTTCCCATGAGGCACAGGGTTAAGGCTTATTTGCATATGGCCATGTCTGAACTGGGGTAGTGTGGAGTGCAAAAAAACAATGGATTTAGGCCCAGATCTCTGTACTGGGGTGAATGTATAACATTGTTCTGCATTCTGTCCATCAACCGTTGTTTTTGCAGTTGTCACCCCGAGTGGGACGGGTATGCTCAGACGTGAGTCCTGTGCTCTCCACACCACTGGAGTCAAGCTATCCTTGCTGATGACGGCTGATAGCCAGAAACCCGTCCTAGGATGCTTGGTTCCCGTCCAGGGGAGACATGGCTTGGCATTTCAAGCTGGACTGTTCCTGTTCCCATGAGGCACAGGGTCAAGGCGTATTTGCATATGGCCATGTCTGAACTGGGGTAGTGTGGAGTGCAAAAAAACAATGGATTTAGGCCCAGATCTCTGTACTGGGGTGAATGTATGACATTGGTCCGCATTCTGTCTATCAACTGTTGTTTTTGCATTCGTCACCCCGAGTGGAACTTGTATGCTCAGACGTCAGTCCCGTGCTCTCCACCCCACTGGAGTCAAGCTACCCTGGCTGACTATGGCTGATAGCCAGAAACAGGTCCCAGGATGCTTGAATCCGGTCCAGGGAAAACATGGCTTGGTAGTTTGGTCTGGACTGTTTACATGAGGCACAGGATCAGGGCTGATTTGCATATGACCATGTCAGAACTGGGGTGGTGTGGAGTGCAAAAAAACAATGAATTTAGGCCCAGATCTCTGTATTGGGGTGAATGTATGACATTGTTCTGCATTCTGTCCATCAACTGTTGTTTTTGCATTTGTCACTCCGAGAGGGACTTGTATGCTCAGACGTCAGTCCTGTGCTCTCCACACCACTGGAGTCAAGCTATCCTTGCTGACTACAGCTGATAGCCAGAAACTGGTCCTAGGATGCTTGATTCCGGTGCAGGGGAGACATGGCTTGGCAGCTCGGGCTGGACTGTTCCTGTTCCCATGAGGCACAGGGTCAAGGCTTATTTGCATATGGCCATGTCTGAACTGGGGTAGTGTGGAGTGCAAAAAAACAATGGATTTAGGCCCAGATCTCTGTACTGGGGTGAATGTATAACATTGTTCTACATTCTGTCCATCAACCGTTGTTTATGCATTTGTCACCCCGTGTGGGACGGGTATGCTCAGATGTGAGTCCTGTGCTCTCCACACCACTGGAGTCAAGCTATCCTTGTTGATGACGGCTGATAGCCAGAAAACCGTCCTAGGATGCTTGATTCCGGTCCAGGGGAGGCATTGCTTGGCATTTCAGGCTGGACTGTTCCTGTTCCCATGAGGCACAGGGTCAAGGCTTATTTGCATATGGCCATGTCTGAACTGGGGTAGTGTGGAGTGCAAAAAACAATGGATTTAGGCCCAGATCTCTGTACTGGGGTGAATGTATGACATTGTTCTGCATTCTGTCCATCAACTGTTGTTTTTGCATTTGTCACCCCGAGTGGAACGGGTATGCTCAGACGTGAGTGCCGTGCTCTCCACACCACTGAAGTCAAGCTATCCTGGCTGATGATGACTGATAGCCAGAAACCGGTCGTAGGATGCTTGATTCCGGTCCAGGGAAGACATGGCTTGGCAGTTCTGGCTGGACTGTTCCCATGAGGCACAGGGTCAAGGCTGATTTGCATATGCCATGTCTGAACTGAGGTGGTGTGGAGTGCAAAAGAAAATGATGGATTTAGGCCCAGATCTCTGTTCTGGGTTGAATGTATGACATGGTTCTGCATTCTGTCCATCAACTGTTGTTTTTGCATTTGTCACCCCAAGTTGGACGGGTATGCTCAGACGTGAGTCCCATGCTCTCCACACCACTGGAGTCAAGATATCCTGGCTGATGACGGCTGATAGCAAGAAACAGGTTCTAGGATGCTAGATTCCGGTCCAGGGAAGACATGACTTGGCAGTTCTGGCTGGAATGTTCCCATGAGCACAGGGTCAAGGCTCATGTGCATATGGCCATGTCTGAACTGGGGTGGTGTGGAGTGCAAACAAATGATGGATTTAGGCCCAGATCTCTGTACTGGGGTGAATGTATGACCTTGTTCTGCATTCTGTCCATCAACTGTTGTTTTTGCATTTGTCACCCCAAGTGGGACGGGTATGCTCAGACTTGAGTCCCGTGCTTTCCACACCACTGGAGTCAAGCTAACCTGGCTGATGATGGCTGATAGCCAGAAACCGGTCCTAGGATGCTTGATTCCGGTCCAGAGAAGACATGGCTTGGCAGTTCGGGTTGGACTGTTCCCATGAGGCACAGGGTCAAGGCTGATTTGCATATGGCCATGTCTGAACTGGGGTGGTGTGGAGTGCAAAAAAATGATGGATTTAGGCCCAGATCTCTGTACTGAGGTGAATGTATGACAGTGTTCTGCATTCTGTCCTTCAACTGTTGTTTTTGCATTTGTCACCCCGAGTGGGATAGGTATGCTCAGATGTAATTACAGTGCTCTCCACACCACTGGAGTCAAGCTTTCCTGGCTGATGATGACTGATAGCAAGAAACCGGTCCTGGGATGCTTGATTCCGGTCCAGGGAAGACATGGCTTGGCAGTTCAGGCTGGACTGTTGCCATGAGGCACAGGGTCAAGGCTGATTTGCATATGGCCTTGTCTGAACTGGGGTGGTGCAGAGTGCAAGAAAACGATGGATTTAGGCCCAGATCTCTGTACTGGGGTGAATGTATAACATTGTTCTGCATTCTGTCCATCAACCGTTGTTTTTGCATTTGTCACCCCGAGTGGGACGGGTATGCTCAGACGTGCGTCCTGTGCTCTCCACACCACTGGAGTCAAGCTATCCTTGCTGATGATGGCTGATAGCCAGAAACTGGTCCTAGGATGCTTGATTCCGGTGCAGGGGAGACATGGCTTGGCAGTTCGGGCTGGACTGTTCCTGTTCCCATGAGGCACAGGGTCAAGGCTTATTTGCATATGGCCATGTCTGAACTGGGGTAGTGTGGAGTGCAAAAAAACAATGGATTTAGGCCCAGATTTCTGTACTGGGGTGAATGTATAACATTGTTCTGCATTCTGTCCATCAACCGTTGTTTTTGCATTTGTCACTCCAATTGGGACAGGTATGCTCAGACGTGAGTCCTGTGCTCTCCACACCACTGGAGTCAAGCTATCCTTGCTGATGACGGCTGATAGCCAGAAAAACATCCTAGGATGCTTGATTCCGGTCCAGGGGAGACATTGCTTGGCATTTCAGGCTGGACTGTTCCTTTTACCATGAGGCTTATTTGCATATGGCCACGTCTGAACTGGGGTAGTGTGGAGTGCAAAAAACACAATGGATTTAGGCCCAGATCTCTGTACTGGGGTGAATGTACGACATTGTTCTGCATTCTGTCCATCAACTGTTGTTTTTGCATTTGTCACCCCGAGTGGAACGGGTATGCTCAGACGTGAGTGCAGTGCTCTCCACACCACTGAAGTCAAGCTATCCTGGCTGATGACGGCTGATAGCCAGAAACTGGTCCTAGGATGCTTGATTCCGGTCCAGGGGAGACATTGCTTGGCATTTCAGGCTGGACTGTTCCTTTTCCCATGAGGCACAGGGTCAAGGCTTATTTGCATATGGCCATGTCTGAACTGGGGTAGTGTGGAGTGCAAAAAAACTATGGATTTAGGCCCAGATCTCTGTACTGGGGTGAATGTATGACATTGTTCTGCATTCTGTCCATCAACTGTTGTTTTTGCATTTGCCACACCGAGTGGAACGGGTATGCTCAGACGTGAGTGCCCTGCTCTCCACACCACTGAAGTCAAGCTATCCTGGCTGATGACGGCTGATAGCCAGAAACGGGTCCTAGGATGCTTGATTCCGGTCCAGGGGAGACATAGCTTGGCAGTTGGGGCTGGACTGTTCCTGTTCCCATGAGGCAAAGGTCAAAGCTTATTTGCATATGGCCATGTCTGAACTGGGGTAGTGTGGAGTGCAAAAAAACCAATGGATTTAGGCCCAGATATCTGTACTGGGGTGAATGTACAACATTGTTCTGCATTCTGTCCATCAACCGTTGTTTTTGCATTTATCACCCCGAGTGGGACGGGTATGCTCAGACGTGAGTCCCGTGCTCTCCACACCACTGGAGTCAAGCTATCCTTGCTGATGAAGGCTGATAGCCAGAAACGGGTCCTAGGATGCTTGATTCCTGTGCAGGGGAGACATGGCTTGGCAGTTCGGGCTGGACTGTTCCTGTTCCCATGAGGCACAGGGTTAAGGCTTATTTGCATATGGCCATGTCTGAACTGGGGTAGTGTGGAGTGCAAAAAAACAATGGATTTAGGCCCAGATCTCTGTACTGGGGTGAATGTATAACATTGTTCTGCATTCTGTCCATCAACCGTTGTTTTTGAATTTGTCACCCCGAGTGGGACGGGTATGCTCAGACGTGAGTCCTGTGCTCTCCACACCACTGGAGTCAAGCTATCCTTGCTGATGACGGCTGATAGCCATAAACCCGTCCTAGGATGCTTGGTTCCCGTCCAGGGGAGACATGGCTTGGCATTTCAGGCTGGACTGTTCCTGTTCCCATGAGGCACAGGGTCAAGGCGTATTTGCATATGGCCATGTCTGAACTGGGGTAGTGTGGAGTGCAAAAAAACAATGGATTTAGGCCCAGATCTCTGTACTGGGGTGAATGTATGACATTGTTCCGCATTCTGTCTATCAACTGTTGTTTTTGCATTCGTCACCCCGAGTGGGACTTGTATGCTCAGACGTCAGTCCCGTGCTCTCCACCCCACTGGAGTCAAGCTACCCTGGCTGACTATGGCTGATAGCCAGAAACAGGTCCCAGGATGCTTGAATCCGGTCCAGGGAAAACATGGCTTGGTAGTTTGGGCTGGACTGTTTACATGAGGCACAGGATCAGGGCTGATTTGCATATGGCCATGTCGGAACTGGGGTGGTGTGGAGTGCAAAAAAACAATGAATTTAGGCCCAGATCTCTGTATTGGGGTGAATGTATGACATTGTTCTGCATTCTGTCCATCAACTGTTGTTTTTGCATTTGTCTCTCCGAGAGGGACTTGTATGCTCAGACGTCAGTCCTGTGCTCTCCACACCACTGGAGTCAATCTATCCTTGCTGACTACAGCTGATAGCCAGAAACTGGTCCTAGGATGCTTGATTCCGGTGCAGGGGAGACATGGCTTGGCAGCTCGGGCTGGACTGTTCCTGTTCCCATGAGGCACAGGGTCAAGGCTTATTTGCATATGGCCATGTCTGAACTGGGGTAGTGTGGAGTGCAAAAAAACAATGGATTTAGGCCCAGATCTCTGTACTGGCGTGAATGTATAACATTGTTCTGCATTCTGTCCATCAACCGTTGTTTTTGCATTTGTCACCCCGAGTGGGACGGGTATGCTCAGATGTGAGTCCTGTGCTCTCCACACCACTGGAGTCAAGCTATCCTTGCTGATGACGGCTGATAGCCAGAAAACCGTCCTAGGATGCTTGATTCCGGTCCAGGGGAGGCATTGCTTGGCATTTCAGGCTGGACTGTTCCTGTTCCCGTGAGGCACAGGGTCAAGGCTTATTTGCATATGGCCATGTCTGAACGGGGGTAGTGTGGAGTGCAAAAAACAATGGATTTAGGCCCAGATCTCTGTACTGGGGTGAATGTATGACATTGTTCTGCATTCTGTCCATCAACTGTTGTTTTTGTATTTGTCACCCCGAGTGGAACGGGTATGCTCAGACGTGAGTGCCGTGCTCTCCACACCACTGAAGTCAAGCTATCCTGGCTGATGATGACTGATAGCCAGAAACTGGTCCTAGGATGCTTGATTCCGGTCCAGGGGAGACAAGGCTTCGCAGTTCGGGCTGGACTGTTCCTGCTCCCATGAGGCACAGGGTCAAAGCTTATTTGCATATGGCCATGTCTGAACTGGGGTAGTGTGGAGTGCAAAAAAACAATGGATTTAGGCCCAGATCTCTGTACTGGGGTGAATGTATAACATTGTTCTGCATTCTGTCCATCAACCGTTGTTTTTGCATTTGTCACCCCGAGTGGGACGGGTATGCTCAGACGTGAGTCCTGTGCTCTCCACACCACTGGAGTCAAGTTATCCTTCCTGATGACGGCTGATAGCCAGAAACTGGTCGTAGGATGCTTGATTCCGGTCCAGGGAAGACATGGCTTGGCAGTTCTGGCTGGACTGTTCCCATGAGGCACAGGGTCAAGGCTGATTTGCATATGCCATGTCTGAACTGAGGTGGTGTGGAGTGCAAAAGAAAATGATGGATTTAGGCCCAGATCTCTGTTCTGGGTTGAATGTATGACATGGTTCTGCATTCTGTCCATCAACTGTTGTTTTTGCATTTGTCACCCCAAGTTGGACGGGTATGCTCAGACGTGAGTCCCATGCTCTCCACACCACTGGAGTCAAGATATCCTGGCTGATGACGGCTGATAGCAAGAAACAGGTTCTAGGATGCTAGATTCCGGTCCAGGGAAGACATGACTTGGCAGTTCTGGCTGGAATGTTCCCATGAGCACAGGGTCAAGGCTCATGTGCATATGGCCATGTCTGAACTGGGGTGGTGTGGAGTGCAAACAAATGATGGATTTAGGCCCAGATCTCTGTACTGGGGTGAATGTATGACCTTGTTCTGCATTCTGTCCATCAACTGTTGTTTTTGCATTTGTCACCCCAAGTGGGACGGGTATGCTCAGACGTGAGTCCCGTGCTTTCCACACCACTGGAGTCAAGCTATCCTGGCTGATGACGGCTGATAGCCAGAAACTGGTCCTAGGATGCTTGATTCCGGTCCAGAGAAGACATGGCTTGGCAGTTCGGGTTGGACTGTTCCCATGAGGCACAGGGTCAAGGCTGATTTGCATATGGCCATGTCTGAACTGGGGTGGTGTGGAGTGCAAAAAAATGATGGATTTAGGCCCAGATCTCTGTACTGAGGTGAATGTATGACAGTGTTCTGCATTCTGTCCTTCAACTGTTGTTTTTGCATTTGTCACCCCGAGTGGGATAGGTATGCTCAGATGTAATTACAGTGCTCTCCACACCACTGGAGTCAAGCTTTCCTGGCTGATGATGACTGATAGCAAGAAACCGGTCCTGGGATGCTTGATTCCGGTCCAGGGAAGACATGGCTTGGCAGTTCAGGCTGGACTGTTGCCATGAGGCACAGGGTCAAGGCTGATTTGCATATGGCCTTGTCTGAACTGGGGTGGTGTGGAGTGCAAAAAAACAATGGATTTAGGCCCAGATCTCTGTACTGGGGTGAATGTATAACATTGTTCTGCATTCTGTCCATCAACCGTTGTTTTTGCATTTGTCACCCCGAGTGGAACGGGTATGCTCAGACGTGAGTGCAGTGCTCTCCACAGCACTGAAGTCAAGCTATCCTGGCTGATGACGGCTGATAGCCAGAAAACCATCCTAGGATGCTTGATTCCGGTCCAGGGGAGACATTGCTTGGCATTTCAGGCTGGACTGTTCCTTTTCCCATGAGGCACAGGGTCAAGGCTTATTTGCATATGGCCATGTCTGAACTGGGGTAGTGTGGAGTGCAAAAAAACAATGGATTTAGGCCCAGATCTCTGTACTGGGGTGAATGTATGACATTGTTCTGCATTCTGTCCATCAACTGTTGTTTTTGCATTTACCACACCGAGTGGAACGGGTATGCTCAGACGTGAGTGCCCTGCTCTCCACACCACTGAAGTCAAGCTATCCTGGCTGATGACGGCTGATAGCCAGAAACGGGTCCTAGGATGCTTGATTCCGGTCCAGGGGAGACATGGCTTGGCAGTTGGGGCTGGACTGTTCCTGTTCCCATGAGGCACAGGGTCAAAGCTTATTTGCATATGGCCATGTCTGAACTGGGGTAGTGTGGAGTGCAAAAAAAACAATGGATTTAGGCCCAGATCTCTGTACTGGGGTGAATGTATAACATTGTTCTGCATTCTGTCCATCAACCGTTGTTTTTGCATTTATCACCCCGAGTGGGACGGGTATGCTCAGACGTGAGTCCCGTGCTCTCCACACCACTGGAGTCAAGCTATCCTTGCTGATGACGGCTGATAGCCAGAAACGGGTCCTAGGATGCTTGATTCCTGTGCAGGGGAGACATGGCTTGGCAGTTCGGGCTGGACTGTTCCTGTTCCCATGAGGCACAGGGTTAAGGCTTATTTGCATATGGCCATGTCTGAACTGGGGTAGTGTGGAGTGCAAAAAAACAATGGATTTAGGCCTAGATCTCTGTACTGGGGTGAATGTATAACATTGTTCTGCATTCTGTCCATCAACCGTTGTTTTTGAATTTGTCACCCCGAGTGGGACGGGTATGCTCAGACGTGAGTCCTGTGCTCTCCACACCACTGGAGTCAAGCTATCCTTGCTGATGACGGCTGATAGCCAGAAACCCGTCCTAGGATGCTTGGTTCCCGTCCAGGGGAGACATGGCTTGGCATTTCAGGCTGGACTGTTCCTGTTCCCATGAGGCACAGGGTCAAGGCGTATTTGCATATGGCCATGTCTGAACTGGGGTAGTGTGGAGTGCAAAAAAACAATGGATTTAGGCCCAGATCTCTGTACTGGGGTGAATGTATGACATTGTTCCGCATTCTGTATATCAACTGTTGTTTTTGCATTCGTCACCCCGAGTGGGACTTGTATGCTCAGACGTCAGTCCCGTGCTCTCCACCCCACTGGAGTCAAGCTACCCTGGCTGACTATGGCTGATAGCCAGAAACAGGTCCCAGGATGCTTGAATCCGGTCCAGGGAAAACATGGCTTGGTAGTTTGGGCTGGACTGTTTACATGAGGCACAGGATCAGGGCTGATTTGCATATGGCCATGTCGGAACTGGGGTGGTGTGGAGTGCAAAAAAACAATGAATTTAGGCCCAGATCTCTGTATTGTGGTGAATGTATGACATTGTTCTGCATTCTGTCCATCAACTGTTGTTTTTGCATTTGTCACTCCGAGAGGGACTTGTATGCTCAGATGTCAGTCCTGTGCTCTCCACACCACTGGAGTCAAGCTATCCTTGCTGACTACAGCTGATAGCCAGAAACTGGTCCTAGGATGCTTGATTCCGGTGCAGGGGAGACATGGCTTGGCAGCTCGGGCTGGACTGTTCCTGTTCCCATGAGGCACAGGGTCAAGGCTTATTTGCATATGGCCATGTCTGAACTAGGGTAGTGTGGAGTGCAAAAAAACAATGGATTTAGGCCCAGATCTCTGTACTGGGGTGAATGTATAACATTGTTCTGCATTCTGTCCATCAACCGTTGTTTTTGCATTTGTCACCCCGAGTGGGACGGGTATGCTCAGATGTGAGTCCTGTGCTCTCCACACCACTGGAGTCAAGCTATCCTTGCTGAAGACGGCTGATAGCCAGAAAACCGTCCTAGGATGCTTGATTCCGGTCCAGGGGAGACATTGCTTGGCATTTCAGGCTGGACTGTTCCTGTTCCCATGAGGCACAGGGTCAAGGCTTATTTTCATATGGCCATGTCTGAACTGGGGTAGTGTGGAGTGCAAAAAACAATGGATTTAGGCCCAGATCTCTGTACTGGGGTGAATGTATGACATTGTTCTGCATTCTGTCCATCAACTGTTGCTTTTGCATTTGTCACCCCGAGTGGAACGGGTATGCTCAGACGTGAGTGCTGTGCTCTCCACACCACTGAAGTCAAGCTATCCTGGCTGATGATGACTGATAGCCAGAAACTGGTCCTAGGATGCTTGATTCCGGTCCAGGGGAGACATGGCTTCGCAGTTCGGGCTGGACTGTTCCTGTTCCCATGAGGCACAGGGTCAAAGCTTATTTGCATATGGCCATGTCTGAACTGGGGTAGTGTGGAGTGCAAAAAAACAATGGATTTAGGCCCAGATCTCTGTACTGGGGTGAATGTATAACATTGTTCTGCATTCTGTCCATCAACCGTTGTTTTTGCATTTGTCACCCCGAGTGGGACGGGTATGCTCAGACGTGAGTCCTGTGCTCTCCACACCACTGGAGTCAAGTTATCCTTCCTGATGACGGCTGATAGCCAGAAACCGGTCGTAGGATGCTTGATTCCGGTCCAGGGAAGACATGGCTTGGCAGTTCCGGCTGGACTGTTCCCATGAGGCACAGGGTCAAGGCTGATTTGCATATGCCATGTCTGAACTGAGGTGGTGTGGAGTGCAAAAGAAAATGATGGATTTAGGCCCAGATCTCTGTTCTGGGTTGAATGTATGACATGGTTCTGCATTCTGTCCATCAACTGTTGTTTTTGCATTTGTCACCCCAAGTTGGACGGGTATGCTCAGACGTGAGTCCCATGCTCTCCACACTACTGGAGTCAAGATATCCTGGCTGATGACGGCTGATAGCAAGAAACAGGTTCTAGGATGCTAGATTCCGGTCCAGGGAAGACATGACTTGGCAGTTCTGGCTGGACTGTTCCCATGAGCACAGGGTCAAGTCTCATGTGCATATGGCCATGTCTGAACTGGGGTGGTGTGGAGTGCAAACAAATGATGGATTTAGGCCCAGATCCCTGTACTGGGGTGAATGTATGACCTTGTTCTGCATTCTGTCCATCAACTGTTGTTTTTGCATTTGTCACCCCAAGTGGGATGGGTATGCTCAGACGTGAGTCCCGTGCTTTCCACACCACTGGAGTCAAGCTATCCTGGCTGATGACGGCTGATAGCCAGAAACCGGTCCTAGGATGCTTGATTCCGGTCCAGAGAAGACATGGCTTGGCAGTTCGGGTTGGACTGTTCCCATGAGGCACAGGGTCAAGGCTGATTTGCATATGGCCATGTCTGAACTGGGGTGGTGTGGAGTGCAAAAAATGATGGATTTAGGCCCAGATCTCTGTACTGACGTGAATGTATGACAGTGTTCTGCATTCTGTCCTTCAACTGTTGTTTTTGCATTTGTCACCCCGAGTGGGATAGGTATGCTCAGATGTAATTACAGTGCTCTCCACACCACTGGAGTCAAGCTTTCCTGGCTGATGATGACTGATAGCAAGAAACCGGTCCTGGGATACTTGATTCCGGTCCAGGGAAGACAAGGCTTGGCAGTTCAGGCTGGACTGTTGCCATGAGGCACAGGGTCAAGGCTCATGTGCATATGGCCATGTCTGAACTGGGGTGGTGTGGAGTTCAAACAAATGATGGATTTAGGCCCAGATCTCTGTACTGGGGTGAAGGTATAACATTGTTCTGCATTCTGTCCATCAACCGTTGTTTTTGCATTTGTCACCCCGAGTGGGACGGGTATGCTCAGACGTGAGTCCTGTGCTCTCCACACCACTGGAGTCAAGCTATCCTTGCTGATGACGGCTGATAGCCAGAAAACCATCCTAGGATGCTTGATTCCGGTCCAGGGGAGACATTGCTTGGCATTTCAGGCTGGACTGTTCCTTTTCCCATGAGGCACAGGGTCAAGGCTTATTTGCATATGGCCATGTCTGAACTGGGGTAGTGTGGAGTGCAAAAAACACAATGGATTTAGGCCCAGATCTCTGTACTGGGGTGAATGTACGACATTGTTCTGCATTCTGTCCATCAACTGTTGTTTTTGCATTTGTCACCCCGAGTGGAACGGGTATGCTCAGACGTGAGTGCAGTGCTCTCCACACCACTGAAGTCAAGCTATCCTGGCTGATGACGGCTGATAGCCAGAAACTGGTCCTAGGATGCTTGATTCCGGTCCAGGGGAGACATGGCTTGGCAGTTCGGGCTGGACTGTTCCTGTTCCCATGAGGCACAGGGTCAAAGCTTATTTGCATATGGCCATGTCTGAACTGGGGTAGTGTGGAGTGCAAAAAAACAATGGATTTAGGCCCAGATCTCTGTACTGGGGTGAATGTATGACATTGTTCTGCATTCTGTCCATCAACTGTTGTTTTTGCATTTGCCACACCGAGTGGAACGGGTATGCTCAGACATGAGTGCCCTGCTCTCCACACCACTGAAGTCAAGCTATCTTGGCTGATGACGGCTGATAGCCAGAAACTGGTCCTAGGATGCTTGATTCCGGTCCAGGGAAGACATGGCTTGGCAGTTCTGGCTGGACTGTTCCCATGAGGCACAGGGTCAAGGCTGATTTGCATATGGCCATGTCTGAACTGAGGTGGTGTGGAGTGCAAAAGAAAATGATGGATTTAGGCCCAGATCTCTGTTCTGGGTTGAATGTATGACATTGTTCTGCATTCTGTCCATCAACTGTTATTTTTGCATTTGTCACCCCAAGTTGGACGGGTAGGCTCAGTCGTGAGTCCCATGCTCTCCACACCACTGGAGTCAAGATATCCTGGCTGATGACGGCTGATAGCAAGAAACAGGTTCTAGGATGCTTGATTCCGGTCCCGGGAAGACATGACTTGGCAGTTCTGGCTGGACTGTTCCCATGAGGCACAGGGTCAAGGCTCATGTGCATATGGTCATGTCTGAACTGGGGTGGTGTGGAGTTCAAACAAATGATGGATTTAGGCCCAGATCTCTGTACTGGGGTGAATGTATGACCTTGTTCTGCATTCTGTCCATCAACTGTTGTTTTTGCATTTGTCACCCTGAGTGGGACGGGTATGCTCAGACGTGAGTCCCGTGCTTTCCACACCACTGGAGTCAAGCTATCCTGGCTGATGACGGCTGATAGCCAGAAACCGATCCTAGGATGCTTGATTCCGGTCCGGGGAAGACATGGCCTGGCAGTTCGGGTTGGACTGTTCCCATGAGGCACAGGGTCAAGGCTGATTTGCATATGGCCATGTCTGAACTGGGGTGGTGTGGAGTGCAGAAAAAACGATGGATTTAGGCCCAGATCTCTGGACTGAGGTGAATGTATGACAGTGTTCTGCATTCTGTCCTTCAACTGTTGTTTTTTCATTTGTCACCCCGAGTGGGATAGGTATGCTCAGATGTAATTACCGTGCTCTCCACACCACTGGAGTCAAGCTTTCCTGGCTGATGATGATTGATAGCAAGAAACCGGTCCTGGGATGCTTGATTCCGGTCCAGGGAAGACATGGCTTGGCAGTTCAGGCTGGACTGTTGCCATGAGGCACAGGGTCAAGGCTGATTTGCATATGGCCATGTCTGAACTGGGGTGGTGCGGAGTGCAAAAAAACGATGGATTTAGGCCCAGATCTCTACTGGGGTGAAAGTATAACATTGTTCTGCATTCTGTCCATCAACCGTTGTTTTTGCATTTGTCACCCCGAGTGGGACGGGTATGCTTAGACGTGAGTCCTGTGCTCTCCACACCACTGGAGTCAAGCTATCCTTGCTGATGACGGCTGATAGCCAGAAACAGGTCCTAGGATGCTTGATTCCTTGACCAGCGCGTGGCGCTATTTACTAGTAGTGCGTGTGCAGTAGCAGTCTGCTCGTTTTAACTCTCCCGTTTTTGTATTTTTGTTTATTTTAAATTTGGGCACTTATTCCTTGATTTTAAAATTGCCTGGCCCGCATACCCTCATCTCTGTCATCTCTACTTGCACCCTAATTGGTACAACTCACCGCTCTTTGCGGGTCCTTCGCCCTGTTTCGAGGCGGCCATCTTTGGTGAGTGGGAGCAGTGTGCATCAGTCCTTTCTCTACCTTGCTGGTTGAGTATATAGGTAGGCAACCTCGGTCAGCGCGTTCCTTGACCAGCGTGTGGTGCTATTTACTAGTAGTGCGTGTGCAGTAGCAGTCTGCTCGTTTTAACTCTCCCGTTTTTGTATTTTTGTTTATTTTAAATTTGGGCACTTATTCCTTGATTTTAAAATTGCCTGGCCCGCATACCCTCATCTCTGTCATCTCTACTTGCACCCTAATTAGTACAACTCACCGCTCTTTGCGGGTCCTTCGCCCTGTTTCGAGGCGGCCATCTTTGGTGAGTGGGAGCAGTGTGCATCAGTCCTTTCTCTACCTTGCTGGTTGAGTATATAGGTAGGCAACCTCGGTCAGCGCGTTCCTTGACCAGCGTGTGGCGCTATTTACTAGTAGTGCGTGTGCAGTAGCAGTCTGCTCGTTTTAACTCTCCCGTTTTTGTATTTTTGTTTATTTTAAATTTGGGCACTTATTCCTTGATTTTAAAATTGCCTGGCCCGCATACCCTCATCTCTGTCATCTCTACTTGCACCCTAATTGGTACAACTCACCGCTCTTTGCGGGTCCTTCGCCCTGTTTCGAGGCGGCCATCTTTGGTGAGTGGGAGCAGTGTGCATCAGTCCTTTCTCTACCTTGCTGGTTGAGTATATAGGTAGGCAACCTCGGTCAGCGCGTTCCTTGACCAGCGTGTGGCGCTATTTACTAGTAGTGCGTGTGCAGTAGCAGTCTGCTCGTTTTAACTCTCCCGTTTTTGTATTTTTGTTTATTTTAAATTTGGGCACTTATTCCTTGATTTTAAAATTGCCTGGCCCGCATACCCTCATCTCTGTCATCTCTACTTGCACCCTAATTGGTACAACTCACCGCTCTTTGCGGGTCCTTCGCCCTGTTTCGAGGCGGCCATCTTTGGTGAGTGGGAGCAGTGTGCATCAGTCCTTTCTCTACCTTGCTGGTTCAGTATATAGGTAGCCATGCCAACGCGCAGCGGTCACGCGCAGCGGGGACGCCGAATTGATGCCGGAGTTACGCCAGAGTTCAGCCCGTCTGTGCCCGTCCGGGCCCAGACGGGCCTAGGGCCTGTCATCATGCCCGCTCCTCTGGCGCCGCTTACCAATAGGTTACGATATGGGAGGGATGTTCTTATCTCCTATCTTCCGCCCCACCCTACCATCTGTTGTTTTTCACAGGAGGGAACCTTTCCTTTTTTACCGTGTAGAGCCTGTCTGTCCGGCCAGAATTCAGTGGCGGGGAAAACCGCCCTTTCCATGGCCTTATTGAATTGCCGGTCCTTGCCGAGTCACGCCATTGAAATTAATTCACTCATCTTGGATCACGAGCTCGATGTGTTGTTTCTTACCGAGACTTGGCTTTCAACTAATTCCGGCCCTGATATGGTCAGAGCACTCCCTCCAGGTTTTCTTATATCCCATCTTGATAGACCTATAGGGAGGGGAGGAGGCATTGCTATCCTTTTCAGAGACACGTTGGCTTGTAAGATGCAGATCGGAGGGGTGACTGATTGTGAGAGCTGTCAGTTTTTCCTTCGTCTTTCACCTACAGTGTCCTTGGTAGGCTTGTTGATTTATCGCCCTCCCGGACCCTTGGGAAATTTCCCTAACTCTCTCCTAGAAACTACCGCACTTCTTGCTTCCTCAACTGCCAACTTTGTCCTTCTCGGAGATTTCAATATCCATCTTGATGACCCCACTAACGCCGTGGGTGTAGATCTACTCGAGGATCTCAAATCTTTTGGAATCAATTTGGCCAACTCGGGTGTGACCCATGAGAAGGGCCACTTGCTTGATCCCATACTTTCAAATCTGGACTATCTCAATTCATCTCCGGCTTTGGCCCTGCCTTGGACAGACCATTTTCTGGTGTCCGCAATGTGGCAATTTGATAGTCCAGTGGCGGTGGCCCCAAGGGTTCACATCTTGGAAAGAGCCTGGTCGAGGCTCGCAGTTGATACCTGGGCGGCACACCTGGAGGCTACACTACCCCCTCAGGGAGCTAACCCGATCATTGCTGATGCCAATCTTTACACCTGGCTCTCGGACTCGCTGGATACCCTCCTTCCAAAAAAGAAACAACTTACGAGGGGGAAGAGAGTGGGCTCGGCGCCTTGGTATTCGTCTGAATTGAGGACCCTGAGGAAGGGATGCAAGAGGCTAGAGCGGTCTTGGAGGAGAGACTGGAGTGAATCGAGCCGGAAACAATATCGTGCGGCTCTGAGCAGCTATAAATCTGCTATTCGGGTGGCAAAAGCGGGATTCTTTGAAGAGAGAATAGGCTCTGCGGCCAACTCTTCTAAAGAGTCGTTCAGGGTCATAAAGGAACTACTGAATATCCCCGAACCTCAGGTCATCCATGAGGACCCACGCAAAAAATGCATAGAATTGGCCTCCTTTTTTAAAACTAAAATCGACAACATACTGGCTTCCCTTCCCCGCCAGGGGGAGGTTTCTTCCTTGGAGGACAACTTCAGTTCCCAACTTAGGATGCGATCAGTGGAGTTGGCCTCTCTTGGTCCGGTCACGATGGAGGAAGTTCTTTCGGTTTTGAGGACCATGAAGAGTGGCTCCCCGAAAGACCCAGCACCTATTAAATATCTTAAACAGGTGGCTTCTACCATCGGTGGCCCAGTGACGGACCTTGTTAACTTGTCCCTCACTCAAGGGATAGTCCCCCCCAGTTGGAAAGGGGCGGTGGTTAAGGCTCTTCTGAAAAAGCCTAACCTGGACCCCGCCGACCTCGCCAACTTTAGGCCGATCTCCTTGCTGCCGGGTATTAGTAAGGTGGCTGAGAAGTTGGTAAACAGTCGCCTGTCGGACCTCCTGGAAGCTAACTCCCTCCTGGGCGATTCCCAAACGGGTTTTCGTCCCGGTCAGGGGACTGACACCGCCCTGCTGGCGGTCGTGGAGAATGCAAGGAGCATTCTGGATTCGGGGGGATCAGTGGCAGTGATCCTCCTGGACCTCAGTGCTGCTTTTGATACCGTAGACCATCAGGTGCTTCTCCAACGGCTGTCGGGGGTGGGGGTCACTGGTGTGGCTCTCAAATGGTTTGCTTCCTTCTTGGAAGGTCGGACATTTGAGGTGTGGGAAGGCCATGAAAAATCATCTACAATCCCTCTCCAGTGTGGGGTGCCACAGGGCTCTTCATTGAGCCCTACCTTATTCAACATCTATATGGCCCCCCTGGAGAGTGTGGTACTGCCGCTGGGTATTAAAATCATCAGCTATGCTGATGATACCCAGCTGGTGGTTGGCCTCTCCCAGTCGGCGCATCATCCCGACCGGCTGCACTCGTGTCTGCAGAAGATCTACACGTGGATGTGCAGCTCAGCGCTAAAGTTAAATGGCTCCAAGACGGAACTCATGCTGCTGGGGAACTCTTCTCCATCTTTGTCCCCCAGCAGCTGGCCTGACTGTCTGGGCCCGGTACCCACCCCCAAGCAGGAGATCAAGAGCTTGGGGGTGTGGCTCGAGCAGGGCCTCTCGTTTAAAACTCATGCTAAATAGACTGCTGGCGTGTGTTTTGGCCTGCTCCGCTCAGCCCGGAAGATCTTACCTTTGCTCCCAGCGTCCACTAGGAGGCTCCTCATCCAGGGATTGATCATCTCGCGGCTGGATTTCAGCAACGCGTTATTCCTGGGTGCACCCGAATCTACCCTGAACAAACTGCAGCAAGTGCAGAATGCGGCCGCCAGGCTCTCGACGGGTCTCCCCAGGCGCCAGTCTGCTCGCCCGGCGCTGAGGGCTCTGCATTGGCTCCCTATTAGGGACAGGGTGAAATTCAAATCACTCTGTATAGCCCATAAAGTTCTGCATGGGGTAGGCCCACCTATTCTGGGGGAGATGGTTCAGCCTTACAAGGCCTCTCGCTCTCTTCGCTCCGACCATCAACATCTTCTTCAGGTCGGGAGGGTGAAGAGGGCTAGAACCGGTGGCAGAAGGTTTTCGATAAATGTGGCCACTTTGTGGAATTCACTGCCCCTACAACTTCGCTCGGAAGCTAGTCTTCTCCGGTTCCGCAAACTTTTAAAGACGTTCCTGTTTTCTGTTTAACCCTGCATTATTCTTTGGTAGCGTTATTATCTGGCGAGCGCTGGGATGCCTATTTGGTAACCAGGCGCTATACAAAACTCAGAATAATAATAATAATAATAATTCCGGTCCAGGGAAGACATGGCTTGGCAGTTCGGGCTGGA
This sequence comes from Lissotriton helveticus, assembly GCF_964261635.1. Lineage (NCBI taxonomy): Eukaryota > Metazoa > Chordata > Amphibia > Caudata > Salamandridae > Lissotriton > Lissotriton helveticus. Next base: position 337,295,261 of record NC_136063.1, on the reverse strand, counting down.
CTGTTCCCATGAGGCACAAGGTCAAGGCAGATTTGCATATGGCCATTTCTGAACTGGGGTGGTGTGCAGTGCAAACAAACAATGAATTTAGGCTGGGATATCTGTACTGGAGTGAATGTATGACATTGTTCTGCATTCTGTCCATCAACTGTTGTTTTTGCATTTGCCACCCCGAGTGGGACGGGTATGCTCAGATGTGAGTCCCGTACTCTCCACACCACTGGAGTCAAGCTATCCTGGCTGATGATGCTGATAGCCAGAAACCGGTCCTAGGATGCTTGATTCTGGTCCAGGGAAGACATGGCTTGGCAGTTCGGGCTGGACAGTTCCCATGAGGCACAGGGTCAAGGCTGATTTGCATATGGCCATGTCTGAACTGGGGTGGTGTGGAGTGCAAAAAAACAATGGATTTAGGCCCAGATCTCTGTACTGGGGTGAATGTATGACATTGTTCTGCATTCTGTCCATCAACTGTTGTTTTTGCATTTGTCACCCCGAGTGAGACGGGTATGCTCAGACGTGAGTCCCGTGCTCTCCACACCACTTGAGTCAAGCTATCCTTGCTGATGACGGCTGATACCCAGAAACCGGTCCTAGGATGCTTGATTCAGGTCCAGGGAAAACATGGCTTGGCAGTTCGGGCTGGACTGTTCCCATGAGGCACAGGGTCAAGGCTGATTTGCATATGGCCATGTCTGAACTGGTGTGGTGTGGAGTGCAAAAAAACGATGGATTTAGGCCCAGATCTCTGTACTGGGGTGAATGTATGACACTGTTCTGCATTCTGTCCATCAACTGTTGTTTTTGCATTTGTCACCCCGAGTGGGACGGGTATGCTCAGACGTGAGTCCCGTGCTCTCCACACCACTGGAGTCAAGCTATCCTGGCTGATGACGGCTGATATCCAGAAACCGATCCTAGGATGCTTGATTCCGGTCCAGGGAAGACATGGCTTGGTGGTTTGGGCTGGACTGTTCCCATGAGGCACAGGGTCAAGGCTGATTTGCATATGGCCATGTCTGAACTGGGGTGGTGTGGAGTGCAAAAAAACGATGGATGTAGGCCCAGATCTCTACTGGGGTGAAAGTGTGACATTGTTCTGCATTCTGTCCATCAACTGTTGTTTTTGCATTTGTCCATATATCTTAGCCAGTGAGACTGAATGCTAAGGACTCCTATCCCTTAGAGACAAGTGAACAAAAATACCTCTCAAGCACCACTTGAGTGTGTGTGCTTGTGTGTGTGTGTGTGTGGGTGTGTGCGTGTGTGTGTGTGTGTGTGTGTGTGTGTGTGTGTGTGACAGAGAGAGAGTAAAAACCATAACATGTGATTCTGTTAGAGCTTGTGTGTGCATACGTACAAGAACACACATGTGTGAGAAAGAGCACACATTGTTGTCAGTCTGTATGAGCCTGTGTGTGAATCTACATACAGGTGAAAGCATAAGTGTGAGCATGTTAGCTGTGTGACTCTTGGCACTGGCGTATTGACGTCCTGGGAGGAAATATAATTCTGCTTGCAGCGATGGTGAAAATCGGGAACTCCACACTACGCCTGCGGAGTTTCCTCTAAATTCCACCTTCCAGCACCTGGCAGAACTATTTGAGATTTGTTTTGCCACACTCTGGTGAGGGAAGCAAGATTCGCCAACCACCAGCAAGCATGTGCGAGATTTACCTCCCGCTAGCGTGGCATCCGGTCACCACAGAGCCTTCTGGCACCATATTGGTGACCTTTGCGAGAGCACTTATCTGTTTTTTGAGCAGATTCTCTACACAAGAAGCTAATTGTACTCAAAAAGACATTTTAGAGTGAATAGTCTACTCCAACTGACCATTCAGGTTGCTTTTTTGTGCAAAGTGCATTTTTTTTGTAACGGTTTTTCCAACAAGAAGAAAGCACCTCAGACATTCATACTTCCCCTTCCTGTCCAGCAGGCTCCTCCCAGTGCTTTGTCCATCTACTGGTCACTTTTCATTTGGATTTCAAGGTGGAAGGATCACTCTCTTTGTCGGCAATTCCTGCTATATGTACCTTTGGATTTTAAGGCCTTTGTTTTTGTGATATCACAAGTAAGTTAAAAATCTTTTGTAGAAGGGTATTATGTGTTTGATCAAGGGCATGCACCAGAATTTCTTTGCACCTTTATTACATTTTTAAATTTGATTGTGGATGTGGTGGGTGGCCTGGAGTTTTAGTAGGCTTTAGTAAATGTTTCACATTTTATTTTTGGCCTTATGTAAGGGAAAAGGGTTGCACAGTTCTGTACATTTACTCAATGTTTGCAAAATTTGCACTATTCATTTTTTTTGCTATTTGGACTAGTCTGCCCAGGGCACATACAGCCAGTCATTGGTACATGAAAAACCCGTTTCTGTGGTATATGTTGTTTCAAAACATCATTTAGGTCAGGGATGACACTGGACTAAATTAAAAATGTGTAGGATTTATTTTAACAAGGATATTTTGGTGGGGTAATATGTGATGCCTTAGGTGTGTGTAGCTGGCAAATTTTTATAGCTCACTTAATTTCTATTTTTAGCATTTCTGAATTGATGGTAGTATATTCTTCAGTGGTATATTGTGTCATTTGCTGGCCAGTGTGTGTGTGTTTGCCATATGCCACTATTTGTCTTTGTTCTTCATGCCATGTGGCTGAGGACCATTTTGTGTAGTCAGGGTACATAGGCATCCAAGTGTTCTTTGTTGTCCATGCTTCCTTGTTTGTTGTTTCACCAGGTGGCCAGCCAGTGCGCTTTTGCTGTAGGCCTTCATGTGTTCTTTGTTAGTTCCATGCCTCCTTGCTTGTTGTTTGAACACATGGTCAGTGGACATACAGTGTAGCCAGCCAGTGTGCTATTGCTGTAGGCCTCCATGTGTTCTTTGTGGTACCCATGCCACCATGCTTATTGTTGTTTAGCCAATTTGTGTAGCAACCCACTGTGATTTTGACATAGGCCTGCCAGTGTTCTTTGTAGCCTATCCCTCCAGTGGCCAGTGGACATTTGGTGTAGCCAGCCAGTGTGCTGTTGCCGTAGGCCTGCTAGTGTTCTTTGATGTGTCTATGCCACCTTGCTTATTGTTGGTTGACCATGTGGCTGGTGGTCATTTTGTGCAGACAGCCAGTTTGATTTTGCCATAGGCCTGCATGTGCTCTTTGTTGTCCATGCCTCCTTGCTTGTTGTTTGGATATGTGGGCGGTAGCTATTTTGTGTAGCCAGCCAGTGAGCTTTTGCCATATGCCTGCATGTGTTCTTTGATGTGTCAATGCCTCCTTGCTTGTTGTTGCTGATTGACCTGTTGGCCGACGGCCATTTTGTGCTACCTGCTAGTGTGTGTAATTCTTTTTTTCCAGTTTACAAAGCCACTTTCTAGGGAGATTGATAGGAGAGGGATATGCCTTTTGGTTTATGTTCACTTTTTTACTTTTCCCTGATATCAGTTTAATATGGTTGAGGATCACTATAGTAGTTGCATATATGACCAGTGTTTAATATTATGTGCATTTTGTTTCATTTTTCCCCTGCACCTCCTTACCACTCATTGGGTTTCTCATAGTCCCTTAGTAGACCGGATGATATTTCTTTCTTTCTTTATTTTGCTTTTTCTTTCTTTAGCTTAAAAAATGTTAGTTTATAGTGTGCTTGTGCCGCAGGTCTGCATGTGTTCCTTGTTGTGACCATGCCTCCGTGTTTGATTATATTGTTTATCCGTGTGGCCCATAGCAATTTTATTTAGCTACCCACTGTGCTTTTGACATAGGCTTGCATGTGTTCTTTGTTGCCCATTTGGTGTAGCCAGCCAGTGTTCTGTTGCCGTAGGCCTGCTTGTGTTCTTTGTTGTGTCTATGCCACCTTACTTGTTGTTGGTTGCTTATCATGTGGCCGGTTGCCATTGTTTGTAGCCAGCTAGAGTGCTTTTGCCATAGACTCACATTCTGCCCATGCCTTCTTGCTTATTGTTGTTGTTTGACCATGTGGCTGGTGTCCATTTGCTTAGTCAACAAGTATGCTTTTTGCCTTAGGTCTGCATGTGTGCTTTGTTGTGACCATACCTTCGTACTTGTTCTTTTTGTTTAACCATGTGGACGGTGGCCATTTTGAGTAGCAACCCACAGTGCTTTTGACATACGCCTGCATTTGTTCTTTTTTGCCTATCTCTCCTTGCTTGTTGTTGTTTGACCATGTGGCAAGTGGACATATGGTGTAGATAGCCAGTGTGCTATTGCTGTAGGCCCGAATGTGTTCTTTGTGGTACCCATGCCACATTACTCGTTGTTGTTGGTTGAACTTGTGGCCAGGGGCCATTTTGTGCAGCCAGCCAGTGTGCTCTTGACATAGCTGCATGTGTTCTTTGTTATCTATGCCTCCTTGCTTGTTTGTTGACCATGTGACTGGTGGCCATTTTTTGGAGCCCGCCAGTGTGCTTTTGCCATAGGCCTGTATGTTCTCTTTCTTTTGTCCATGCCACCTTGCCGTTTCTTTGTTTATGTGGAGGGTGGCCATTTTGTGTAGCAACCCACTGTGCTTTTGACATAAGCCTGCATTTGTTCTTTGTTGCCCATCTCTCCTTGCTTGTTGTTGTTTGACCATGTGGCGTAGATAGCCAGTGTGCTATTGCTGTAGGCCTGCATGTGTTCTTTGTGGAGCCCATGCCACCTTGTTTGTTGTTGTTGGTTGACCTTGTGGCCAGTGGCCATTTTGTGCAGCCCGCCAGGGTGCTCTTGCCATAACAGCATGTGTTCTTTTTTGTCCATGCCTCCTTGCTTGTTGTTTGGCTATGTGGGCGGTGGCCATTTTGTGTAGCCAGCCAGTGTGCTTATGCCATAGGCCTACATGTCTTTGTTGTGTATACCTCCTTGCTTGTTATTTGGCCATGTGGGTGGTGGCCATTTTGTCTAGCCAGCTAATATGCTTTTGCTCTAGGCCTGGATGTATTCTTTGTTGTCTATGCTTCCTTGGTTGTTGTTGTTTGACCATGTGGCTGGTGGCCATTTTGTGTAGCCAGCCAGTGTGCTTTTGCCATGGGCCTGCATGTGTTCTTGTTTGTTGTTGTTTTTGACCATGTGGCTGGTGCCTATTTTGTGTAGCCTGCCAGTGTACATTTGCCATAGGCCTGCATGTGTTCTTTGTTCTGTCCATGCCTCCTTGCTTGTTGTTATTGATTGACTATTTGGCCGAGGGCCATTTTGTGCTGCTTGCTAGTGTGTGTAAATCTTTTAGTTACAGTTTTTAAAGCCACTTTCTAGGGAGATTGATAGGAGACGGCTATGGCTCTTTGTTTTTGTAAAAAATGTTTTACTTTTCCCTTATATTAGTTTAATATCCTTGAAGGATCACTGTAGTATATGCATAAATGAATAGTGTTTAATATTCTGTGCATTTTTCCCTTGCACCTCCTTGCCTCCCAATGCGTTTCTTGTAGTCCCATAGTACACCAGAAAATATTTATTTATTTATTTTGTTTTTTATTAAGGCCCATATGTATCAAGCAAAATTGCGATCGCAATTGCCGAAATCCGCATTTTTGCTTTGTGGTATGTATGAGGCACATCTGCGTGCAAAATAAGGAATCGCAAAATTTGCGATTCCCTATTTTGCAATTGCATTTAAGGAATCGCAAATTTTGGGATTCCTTAAATGCAATGTAAGAAGCACCAAAAAAGTGCAATTTGGCCTTAAGAAATCGCAACTTACCACTAACTTCAAGTTGGTGGTAATTTGCGATTTCTGTGAAAAAATGCAAGTTTTTGCACTTATCAAAGTGCAATGTGAAGCACATACATGCACTTAGGCCATGTATGTGCGCCACATGTGCACCCATGCTTATTTCAGGGGTGCAACAGGGTGTCCTTTTGACACCCTTGCACCATTGAAATTGCATTCTCAGTTTGTGATTCGCTAATTGCTAATCGCAAATTGAGAATGTCTTCCCATTCATTCCTATGGGCCTCTTGGCCCATAGGAATGAATGGGGAGGTATTCCTTAATTGCGAATTGCAATTTGAGATTCTCAATTAAGGAATATGTAGGATTCGCAAAATTTATTGCAAATCCTACATACATAGCATTTTGCGATTCTCAAATAGTGATTCGCAAAAAATCGCTATTTGAGAATCGCAAAATGACTTTTTGATACATATGGCCCTTATTTCTTTAAAAAAACAAATCTTTGAAGTGTGCTTTTGCCATAGGTCTTTATGTGTTCTTTGTTGTTACCATGCCTATGTGATTGTGTTATTGTTTAACCATGTGGCTGGTGGTCATTTTGTATAGCAACTCACTGTGCTTTCGACATAGGCCTCCACGTGGTCTTTGTTTCACATGCCTCCTTGCTAGTTGTTGTTTGAGCAGGTAGTCAGTAGACATTTGGTGTAGCCAGCCAGTGTGCTATTGTCGTAGGCCTGCATGTGGTATTTGTTCTATCCATGCCACCTTGCTTGTTATTATTGGTTGACCACGTGGCCGGTGGCCATTGTAACAAGCTAAAGTGTGTTTGCCATAGGCCTGGATGTGTTATTTGCTGTCCATGCCTCCTTGCTTGTTATTGTTGATTGACAACTTGGCTGATGGCCATTTTGTTCTGCATGCTAGTTTGTTTAAATCTTTTTTCCACTTTTCAAAGCCACTTTCTAGGTAGATTGATAGGAGACGGAGATGCCTTTTTGTTTTTGGTCACTTTTTTTTTTACTTTGCCCTGCTATCAGTTTAATATGCTTGAGAAACACTGTAGAATATGCATATATGGAAAGTGTTTAATATTATATGAATTTTGTTCCATTTTTCCCTTGCGCCTCCTTGCCTCCCAATGGGTTTCTCATAGTACCTTAGTACACCAGAAAATAATGTATTTGTTTATTTTCATTTAAATTAATTGTTTTACGTCATTGCTTTTTTTAATTTTAAAAAAATATATATTTTTCAAAATGCAGCAAAAAAACATTCAATATATTCAAAGAAGTTCATTACAGCGCCAGGCCCACCCCCACCCCGACACCAATCTATAAAACCCGGTTATAATCATAAACAGTAGGGTATCTGTTACTGTTCACTGGTATATACAATACCGTTATACATGTTTCAAAAAAGAAAAGAAAAGTGAGAAAGAAAGATGGAAAAAAAAGAGAAAAAAAAGGAAAATAATTAAAATTTTCCGGAGAAAAAGGATAAAAGAAAAATCAATAGGGCTTTTCTATATTTAAACATTCTACAAAAAACAGTCATATACAGTCTGTACATTTACACCATCTAACCATTTCATTAATGGTTCCCAAATCTTCAGCCCTTTCTTTTGTGCACGTCTACCTTTTTTAGCATAGATGACGCCCCAAAATGTATATGTAGCCAACAGCCTGGCCTGCCATTGTGCGAACGAAAGAGGGTTTGGATCTTTCCAATGTGAAGCCAGACAGATCCTATAGATGGTCATAGCAACAAATATAATATGGCTGTTGGGGTGAGTTGGATATCTAGTGCCAGTACTACTCCTAGAAATTGTTGTACTTCCTTTATTAAAGGTTTTAAATTTGGACATGTTCCAAACATGTGTACCTGGTCTGCAGAGTACTCAGAGCATCTGGGAGACATTGTTCCCCTTCCAGTTCCCTATTTTGCTATTTTGATCGGGGTGCTGTAAAGAAAAATCCAGTCTTATAGAATTGGGCCTGTAACTTAGATGACAACAGGTATTTGTGAGCAAGGCTCAATGCAAGTCGAAAAAGTGTTTTGACGGGTGTTCAGCTTCAGTTGCCATTTTACATCTATTTTCTCAAAATCATCTGGCATTTGGCAATTTAATATTGAGTAGATTCCACCAATCCGGGGCGTTTTAGGTTCCTGTATTTTATCTCTAAAATCTAACCTTACAAAGCCTGATAGCCCACCCATTTTATGTGCTAAGAAATGTTTAATGCAAACAGTTGATGGACAGAATGCAGAACAATGTCATACATTCACCCCAGTACAGAGCTCTGGGCCAAAATCCATCATTTTTTTGCTCCCCACCCCACCCCAGTTCAGACATGGTCATATGCAAATCAGCCTTGACCCTGTGCGTCATGGGAACAGTCCAGCCCGAACTGCCAAGCCATGTCTTCCCTGGACCGGAATCAAGCATCCTAGGACCGGGTTCTGGCTATCAGCCGTCTTCAGCCAGGATAGCTTGACTCCAGTGGCATGGAGAGCAGGGAACTCACGTCTGAGCATACCTTTCCCACTCGGGGTGACAAATGCAAAAACAACAGTTGATGGACAGAATGCAGAAACAATCATATTAACATGTTTCCTGGCTCAGTCAATCTGTGAACAGAATTTTATTTGACCACTTCCATTTCTGCATTTGACATATGTTTGAGTACACCAAGGAAATGTGAGGGAAATGTGTCATTAATTGTACAAAGGTATCTTTCACTATGATTTCCAGTCCTTCCCCAGTCAGTGTGCTTAGGTCATTGCCAGCACAGTGTACTATCATGACATCAGCGGTTTGGCAATCCAAAAGTAGCAATGGATACCACTTCAACCATCTCTGGCCAATCCAAGTAATGTCCACATTAGCAAAATCCAAGTCCCTGTCAATGCCGCTCTTTCTAGCACACTCTCTAGCCCAAAACACATGACTGTGGTTCACAATCCACACTCTAACCATTTTGAGGCCAAGCAGCAGTACCAGACAAGAGAAGGCTGGACCTGAATGAGACATTTTTCAAAATGACTGGTGAGGTACTGGTTTTTAAAGAAAACATTCGTTTGGATGTATAAATATGCAGGTTAATAAAATTAGGACGTTTTTTCACAGGAAAAGTAAGTAGATCTGTGATTGGCTCTGATAAAAATAAGAAAATGTAATGTAAACTTGGATATGCTTTTAATTCTATATAGTCGACCACACCACCAGCAGTCCATTTTGTAACTAGTACGGTCCTTCTAGAAAAGTGCTGCAAACTTGTGACCTACTGGTTCTAGTGGGTTGCTATAGCGACTCTGATAAGAGAGTGTTGGGGGAGAGTCTTAAAGAGAGTACTGTCTGGTTTTTCTTTTAAATTACAGGTGTTTAGAGTCATTTTTGAAGAATAAGTATTTGATCTCATAGTAAAGGTTTCCTTTTAAAATGTAGTGTAGTTTTAAATTGATAAAACTACCTAGCTAAATATGTTTTTGGACTCTCGTAACTTTTTGAGAATTCGACATGCAATTAATTTGCGAATATGCAATAAATAGCCTCCCATAGTGCATGAAACGGTTAACACATACTAACCATTCAGCAGTGGAGTAACAAAACAAAAATATGAAAGACATGTTTTTATTTGATGCCTTGCACACTACCAGAAAGTGTAAAGTTGGGAAACCTGCCTTTAATGATTTCTTTGTATGAGAGTGCTGTGCCATTCTTTTGCTTAGGTTACACATTTTCTGAGAGCTTGTACATAGACTGGATCTCTGAAAATAGGGAAAAGGAAACTACCCAGCGCTAATTCAGAAAAACAGCTCAACAAACTTAAAGAAGCGAAAATGACTCTTACCGGTGCAGTCGGAGTTATCGAAAAATAGATCTCCTCAGTAGAAGAGACATTAAGCATCAAAACCGAGGGGTTATTAGGGAATATTCAAGGTAAAATTTCACCTGGCAAAGAGACTGTAGAGGAACGCCCATCCAAAAATCTAAGTTCATGACAAAACAGAAATGGTTGTATTCAAGTTATTATTGATGATATTGATCATGTCTCAACTAGTTATCACAAAGCTGATACCCTTCCTCCTCCTAAAAGATCTTGTAACCCAAGGTTGCCAAAGACCTATGAAATGATCCAGGTAGAAACATATTAGGTCCCTCTGCGAGTGGTCTGTCTAAGACTTGACCGTTTAAGCAACAGGGGAAAAAGGGCAGCCTGCAGAACCAAAGGGAAAAAGTTAATGTCCCAGGCCCAAAAAATAAAAGCAAGGTACAACCCATAACCAATAATAACAAGATGGAAAATCTACTTACAGAGTTAACAAGATATGCAAAACACTCTGTTGGAATCTTGGAAGCAAGATTAGACCGTATTGAAATTGGTCTAAAGAAGGTTACTGAAATACAGAACATCTCCCCACAGAACGAGAGCCAATGTAAACCAGGCACTACCCCTAGCATAGCTATTTCAACTAGACGCCAAAGCCCGGATGTTACCACCGACACGATGGGTAAACCAGCTGAAAGGGGTGGGGCACTAAAGAACTCTGCTGTACGCACATTTAGCAGCACGACCAGAGGTGGCAGAGGGGCACTTACACCAATGAAGAGTACTTCAGAGAGACTCCAGGGTGAAAATATAATATATGTTCCGCCAATAAAACCTCGGTCTATCTTACTTACCTCCCATAAAAGTCCCCAACACGTACATAATCTTGACCTTCCCCCAGCAGCAACGCCCTTTACAGTTATCTTGGCAAATGTCCTTGCTCCCCAGGTGGGCGAAGATGAAATATGGATTGCATTGAGGAATAAGGCCATTCACTACCTGGGGAGCCGAGTAGGCCTGACCACGGAAATGTTTAGAGCCTTCAAGATAGTTAGGCGTGTACTCTGGGTAGGGAAAAGTAGGAAACTCTTAGGAGGGGATTGTGTAGTTCTCCCCTTTGGTTTAACATCCCTGGTCAGAGAAGTGTTGAATAAAGTAGGAGATAAAAACATCACTGAAACAGACATGAATGTTCTCCCGTTGGGCTAGTTTTATTGACCCAATTGGATCAATAGGCAAAACGAAAGTTTTCCCAGAGTCCAGCTGACTGCCCAAATGCACAATAACTTGGAGGTGTCAAGTAGATTTGAGCCCCTCAAATCACTAGATGAGAATGATTGACTGCCTGCAAATAGAGAGCAGTTCTTTCATGTGAGGGATCAGGACAATTTAGTGGTCAATGAGGTGTGTGGGACTAAACAGGAAAAAATCTGGAACACAGGCAGGTAGGAGTATACGGATATAAAGGAGGGAGTCTCTGGGTCCGGGCCTAGAATTAGTGGAATTTCCAAGTCAAGTCAGGTCGGCCCAAAAAAAGGGAGCAGAGTTTGGGGATTGAGCTGGCTTGACAGACTGAATCTCCCCCTGAAACTGTCATCATGAACCCAATTTTTCAAAAGACTGTTAGGGTGCTCTTCTGGAACATAGCAGGCCTCTGTAGTAAAGCAAACAATTCAGCTTGGCTTGATTTTATTGATAAATTCGGAATTTTGTGTTTTCAGGAGACCTGGTTGATAGAGAAAGTCCATATTGAGGGTTAAAAGACATACCATACACCTGCAGTACACTCAAAACAAGGCAGGCACAATTGGTGGCTTTGCCTCTACATTTACAATCTGTTGGAAGTACAAAAACTCACCTTGATGGCATCTGCAACTTACTATCAGATAGTATTGATTCACGTGGACCCAAATTTTATTTTAATTGTAATAAACATTTACAATAATATAGAAAAGGGCCCGCTGGCGGACATTCTAAGACGATGATGATGTTAATAAACTAAGGACTGTAAAAAATTCTGATATGATTACTATCTGGGGAGTAGATTCAGGTTGGGCTAGATGTTTGTGGTTTAGCTGCAGTCTTGGATGAACCATTAACACACTTTGATCACTCGGAAAGGGGGGAAAGTTTAACGAGTTCTTGTTATCCCATGACTATGGCTTTGCAAATCAGCTGTGTTCCCCTAGAGTGAATTTGGGTACACCTTCATAGGTAGAGGCTTCCGATCTATTATAGATTTTATAATTGTCCCAAACTATTATGTAAATTGGGTAGCAAACTATAAAAATCAACCCAAACATTATGTGTGACCTCTTGCCACACAGTAGTGACATAGTTTCTCCCAAATATCATCGAGCAGCAACGAAACAACAAAATGGTTTGGAGTCAGGTTGTATCCCTTGCTTGTCAAAATGGTTATACCTTGCGTTGGAATAGATACAGCCTGGTTGAGTTGAATAAGCAAATTATATTAAAGTCTTACAATTCAATCTTAGTATGCTTGCAGGAAAGCAATTCTCACGAAATAATTCTGAACGCTTTTTCACAGATTACCCTGACCATTCAAAAACTGCTCAGAATTGAAAATTAGGGCACTTTAGGTAATAAAAATGGGTGGTTTGCAGAAAAGCATATTCTAGACTAAAAGGACAGAAAGAGACCAAGGCGAGATTAGAGAAAGGAAAAAGATCTATAACTTGGCTCGAAGAACCTGAAAGAAACAGTTAAAAAATCAAGCATAGGTGGAACCTCACGAGGCATCTGAGTGTATAGACAGCTCCTTATTTTGGCGGGCGGTGAACGTGTCGTATTTGAAAACTAATGATGCTGCGACAATAGCGGTCGCAATAGATGAAAAAACTTGCATAGACTTTTTCTCAAGGGTCTATAGTATCCGGGGGAATGTGGGAACTGTTCCTGATCCCCAAAACCAACAGGTGAAAGATTCTACTGCTTACTCACCCATTGACATTCAAATTACCTATGATGAGGTAACTGGGGCAATAAATGCAAGCAAATGTGGCAAAGCCCCGGGGTCCGACGGGCTCCCAATCGATCTATTTAAATCTAACCCCCTACTCTGGGCACCGTTGATAACAAGGGTCCTTCAATCTAGTTGCACGAAGGGCTTTATGAAGACCTGGTCAGAGTCAGTAATTACACCAATTTTTAAAAAAGGGGATCGTGAAAACCTGCCCTGCTATCGCCCGATATCCGTACTTGACTCTCTAATGAAGGTAAATGTGAAGGGTCGTCCTGAACAAATTGCAAACCTGGGCAGACGAGAATAATATAATAAGTGATGTGCAATATGGTTTTAGGCAGGGATTAGGGACAAATGACCAGGTTTTAAATCTTACTATTGTAATCGGAAAGTACACCACATAGTAAAATAAGCAGTTTTTTACATAAGTACCACTTCTATACATATGTAGGAAGGAATTATTAGTCACCTAGTCTGTGACAGAGAGTCAGAGGTATTGATATATTCAGTGACATATCTATAGAGAACTTATGTATGCAGCAGTAATTACGTATAACTGATTTGCATTATAGACAGTAGGTAGACTAAAGGACAGAGTGTTTTGTACTTAAATGTAGTATTACAATTAGTAAGTTATATGTGTCCACCAACCATTAAGAAAAAGATAGAGCTACTCACACACCCAGTCACATTACGCATTCATTCACATGCCTAAATAGCACATGTGCATCCAGCAGACAAAGAGCCTCTTGCATGTGAAGTTATATATCCTAGTGCTCACTAATGCAGTCAGTTATTTAGCAATTCATACAGCTAGATATGTACACATATAGAGACCTTCAGAGATACTAAGAAAGCAAGTTATAGACCTACATACTCATTTACATGTTCAGTGACACTCCCAAAGAGGGACTGAAACTCTGATTTAGATATATATTTAAGTAGTGGGGAGAGGATGTAGCCTAATAGCTAGAGCATTGGTCCTTCAAGCTGGGGAACTGGGTTTGAGTCTCGACAGGGACGATCAATATCCTGTGATTCTGGGCAATTCACGTAATCTCCCAGTGCCTCACAAAATGAATGTGTCCATTTGTAATGCAATTGGTGCTCATGTAAAGGGCTCTGATACCTTTGGGTTGCGATTGTGCAATATGAAATTCCCCAAAAAAGTAGGGGTGGGCGGAATTTGCGTAGTTGTGCTACGCAAAGCTCAGCAAAATGGTAAAAAATCTCCGCGAGCACGAAAAAGTTCTGCGAACACGCGGAATAGCTTGTTCCACCCACTCGCGATTCTTTTTTCCTGTTCGCAAACGCTGTTTGCGTGCTCAGGGGAAATATCTTGCGAACACGCATTTTGAAAGCGCGAACAAGCAAAGAATTCGGAAAGCCGCATATCGCAGAATTTTGGGCGATTTCGTGTTCTCTGCGAATTCCGCAAACCGAACAGAGTTTACTGCCCAGGCCTACAAGAAAAAACTGACACTCGTAATCACCCATGCAGACAACTAGCCCTTTAAACATGTATTGGGCATGCTTCAGCACAGCCTGTGTGTGCAGATTTACTGCTAGCTCAAGTTGCATTTAAAACTCCTAGCCAAGCCTCTAACTTAATTTCTCCTACATATAAGCCACCTCTATGTAACGGTTTATGTAGCCATAGTTTGAATGCTGGCTTTTGCAGGTCTCTTTATTCCATTATAAATGAACACTATAAGTTCCAGAATTCATGGTGAAAAGAGTCCAATAGTACATCGCACATTAACATGTGCAACTTACCAGCTATGTACTAGATACTCTTACGATAGCAGTATCAAAGGCAGTTGCAGACATAATGACATACTTCTATATTCACCAATGCTAGAACTGATCTATTTGTTCAGCCATGTAAATATACACTTAGAGACCCATAGAGTTATTAAAACAGACATATTTGCTTAAACATCTGATGGTACTCCTACAGGTACTCCTACAGGTGTACTCCTACACTCACTCAGATATATAGGCAAATACTGACACAACCTAGTCACCTATCCAGGCAAGTAGTCATTTATACATGGGTTAGGCCAACTATTGCAAAGGGTATCTGTGCATTTTGGGTGTAAGCACGATTTGGCATAAACGTTTAGTGCCACCTGCACTTGTCATGACAAAGCCCTTCGCCAAGCTTTAAGTCCTCCTTTTAGCACACATAGCTCACTTCTAAGATAGGTTATAGGTATACCACAAAACACAGAGCTTTGTATTTAAAAGGTAAGAGATGTCCTTTTTAGTTTCACTGAGTTATTTGTATACTTGGAGACCCCTAAGCTGAGTACTACATAGAGCATACCACCCATAATGCAAGTGACATACATGTTCTCAAAAGCATAAAGCATCTCTCTCACCTAGTCAGACAGCAGAGAGGCACTTATACATTCACTTACATGCTTAGAAATTAGTTATGTATCCAGTACTATCAAAGGCAGTGGCAGACACACGTACTTATCCCTATATTCACCAACACATGCACGGTGCTATTTGCTCAGCCACTTGCATACACATTTAGAGAGCCATAGAGTTAGTAAAGCAGACAGTCATATACCAGCATACTTACTTAGACCTCTGATGGCACTCTTACGGTTCGACTCTTACACTCACTCAGATATTTAACCCAGTACTGACACACCATAATCATCCATCCAGACAAGTAGTCCTTTAAAAATCCATTGTAGTTTAATCACTTTTTAATTATTTATTGTATACATTTTTAATGGTATTTTATATATTTGGAAATGTGTATTTTTATGTTCTGCTTTTATGACTTAATTGTCGAATACATTTTATGATTCACTAATGCTTACACAGACAGAGAAGGAGAGACATAAACATGTAAATAAGTAGACTAAGGTTAGCTATATTATAATGAAAGAACTATTTATATTGTTAGCTAAATACTTAAAATATGTAATCTGATAGCGTGTAATGGTAAGGAAAATGTACTTATTTTCTAGTCTTTTCAGGCACTGATTTCTAGTTAAAGACAGACAGTTACAATACCATCAAAAAAGTGAACAAATTAACAGAAGCAAGAATACCATCTCCTCACAACTGAGAAACAAAAGGAGGAAAATGCTGAGAAAGTGGGAAAAGAGAAAAGAGCTGCTGGTGAGAGAACAAATACATTTCTTAAAATAGGAAGTGGACAACTGTAAATTGAGCAAAATCAAGTAAATAAAAATCAAAGTTTTAGATGAACTAGGAAAGCAAAACACTACTTGATATGAAGAGTAAAACATTGTACAATAAAACAGAGAGTTTAACCAGAATATGGTGGAGGTTTAAGGAAATCAGAGTTGGAATGTTCCATATCAAAGAGTAATTCAGAATCTGATAAGAAACATGAAGAAGTATAAAAGAAGAAGAGAAACAGTCAGACAAAAGGAACGTGTTGAGGTTGTAGTCAATAAGGCCTTTGTTCTCAAGAGGAAGGTAAGTATTTTGATTCTAAACAGAATGAGGACACTGGATAAAATAGTGTTGTCTATTGGGAAAAGAACCCAAGAGAAAAGACTTGTGAATGGAAGAAACTTTTGCAAAGTTTTCAGCAGTGAATGGAGACATACTACTAGGACTGGGCCTTTCTTTAATGAAGAAAGCTACTTCAGAGAGAACACTTTAGTGTATGCAGTTGAAGGATCTGGACGATGTTATGAGATGAAGGATGGTACTCCTATTCCAAAAGAGGTGGTGGCACCTAGAAATGTAGAGGAAATGATAGCCGAACAGGGGAGGCTTAGACAGGCCCCTGCATATAAGGAAGCTCAAGCAGTATTTGTAGTGTTTGGCAGAAATCTATTGATATATTTTGAAATTTTCACGTATGTGAAAGCCTACTTGAAGAAACGGTTTACCTTTTATGCCCCTCCACGTTGCCTTAGATCGTCCTCCCTATACAAGATGACTCTTCCTCGCTTTAAGCGGACTAGATTAGGGGGTCAGTCGATAGCCGTAGTGGCTGCCAGGGCATGGAATGCCCTTCCCCTTCACCTGCGCTCCATTCAGTGCGTGGGTCAGTTTAAGAAGAGTCTCAAAACTCATCTGTTTATCGGTGTGCCATAAGCTGGTCCCCTCGCAGTTTTTTTCTGTCTTTCTCCATCGCGCCAGGATACTCCCAAGTAATAGAGCGCGCTATAAAATGGTTTATACGTATGTTTCCCTGCAGAAGTCTGGAACAGAAAATAGGTACTTTGCACGGTTTAGTGAGAAACAAAGTATACTAATTCATGGGGACACTCACTATCATGTCTATCAAAGAAAGCACCTTTCATCATTTCAGAATGTTAGCTGTACACCATTCAAACATAACAACTTTAGTGAGGATGCTTTACTATGTCAAAACGCCTACTCTATGTATAGGAGAAATTAATAGGGTTATTTTGCAGGGCATAGTAGCAGAGGTAGAAAACATTTGTATGATGTTCAGTTTAATTTCTTTGATCCTGAACAGGAGTGTAGGAAAAATGAGGACTTGGTATCTGCAGGTGTAGTGGAACAGGACACAGGTATTACTGTTGATAACTTACAAAGTTCAACTCGTTTGTTGTGAGAAACCGAACTGTGTATGTATTTGTTGTTGACGCACTCTCTACAAAAGTCAAACTAGTTATGTTGTTGTGTCTTGAAAAACTAAAGAAGAGAACACTTGGCAAGAATTTGGAGCTTATTTGTAGCGGAACATTCTGATTGTTACACACGACAAATGATATGTAAGTACAATTATGATAAGTTAGAGGATAATAAAACTCCGGCTAGAGCAGTACATAGCAAGTTTGAACTAGTTTCAATTTCACAAGAACTTCAACATTTAAATTTTATGAATCAATTCTTACACATTATATACATCTATTCCAAGCTATAGTTCATAAAGAACCAAAAAGAGGGAAATTACCTCCAACAGAGCTTCCGAAAGATCTTAAAATTAGAATTGTGTACTTGCCATTATATTTCCTAGCAGAATATTGAAACTATTGGGAAGAAGAGTGCTTTTGAAGAAACACTTATCATTCTAGTCAATGGTGTCCATACCAAGAACAAAAACAATATGACAAGAGTTAGTGGATCTAAGTAAACTAAAAAAAAGCAGCATTATAACTGGTACAAAATAATATTTATTATAAAAATGTTGTTCTTCAAATATCCCACATATGGTGGATGACACATTACCATCAAAAGGTCAAATTGAAAAGGTGTATCGATCCAGACCAGAAGAAATGTATGAACACTACAATATCCATCCTCTGCATCTAAAGAGATTATTGGTGATGCAATTGGTCTCTTTCAAATGAAACAAGCAACATGAGCTCCCTTGAGCGTGGGAGAAACATTTAGAAGCTCACTGTTTTTCTGTTTCCCACTGGAGTAGGTTGTAGGTATGATGGCCAGCCTGTACAAATACCAGCAGTAGAGTGCAGATTAACTAAAGTATATTCAGAGAACCATAGGTTTTACCAGTATATACCCTATATATTCCATCTATTGCTTGAGGGTCACTTCTCTGGACTATCCTATGCAGTAACCCACATTCTAAAGACAGGAGTGAATCTGCAAAATCAATCAACAAGGTAATTTGTTGAGAAAGTTCAAGCAAAAGACTAAAACCTGTATTTCAACTTGATTAATTTGATGGTGTGCCAACATGGCACCAACGAGTATGGAAGCTGTCATCATGGTGAGCTAAAATGCATGTTGAGAAACCTAGCTGCACCTATTTGGTTTGTAACACTCAGTTGTGATGATTAAGCATGGGATTACCTGCTTGAATTTTTGAGAGTAGCAAACTCGAACATAAAGGACATCAAAGTGAAGACAGCTGAAGAACTTTGCTCCTTGGATCCTGCAAATGTTTACAGATATTTAGAGGGAAAGGAAGATCTTTATATAAGATGCCACTTTGGATTCCCCCTACCAGTCATTTTAGGTTTAATTATTTTTATTGATATGAAGCCACTCAAAAGAAAGGTGCATAGTAAACGAGTCACACAGGGCTTAGCAGGTTCAAAGTGAAATGTGAAAGAGCATGTGACTTTCCATATAGAAAAAAAACACTACCACCCCACCCACCCCAACGAAAGAAAATAAAGGGGAGATAATGAAGAAACAGAAAAGGGGATGGACACTACTCTCCGCCCTCTCGGAGTTCTCTGTTTCCACACAGTGCGACGTGGGTCAGTGTGTTCTAGGTAGAGCTGAAGTG
Source organism: Lissotriton helveticus (assembly GCF_964261635.1). Taxonomy (NCBI): domain Eukaryota; kingdom Metazoa; phylum Chordata; class Amphibia; order Caudata; family Salamandridae; genus Lissotriton; species Lissotriton helveticus. The sequence continues at coordinate 337,276,544 of NC_136063.1, read as the reverse complement.
AGTCATGCGTGGGGGTCCGGAGTAGTGAGGTGTAATAGGCGTAGATATTTGGGGCAATACAGTTCCCTAAATTCTGGGGCTAAAAGAGCTAAAAATGGTTGCCAAAGCTCGCCAAAGGAAGAGCCCTTGCCGGCCAGGGTGAGGGAGATCTTTTCCATGCCCAACACGGGCCAGAGACAGTGATGCCACCCGGTGTGTTTGGGAACCTGGGCAGTTTTCCAGTGTATAAGTATGTTCAGTGTAGTCATACCAAGAGCAATAGCTATTTGTTTTCCCCTACGGGACTTCTAGGGGTAAGTCTGGGTATTGGACAAGAGCTGAGGTTCAAGGGCCACCAGTCATGAGACCAGTGCTCGCTAGCCTTGCTAAATGCATGATCTCAGACTTGCCTCAATTTAATTTGAGATGGTTAGAGCTCATCCACCTGTCAATATGGGACATACATTGTTTGAAACGCTGTTTTGTTTCTGATGGGTCTGGGCCAAGGGTGACAAAGATCTGCGTGTCGTCAGCATACGACACAACATCAAAGCCATAAGATCTGTTCACCCCGGCTAGTGGCGTCATGTACAGATTGAAAAGAGTCGGACTCAAGATGGAGCCCTGTGGCATTCCCATCTTAACTGGCCTGCCACATGAGACAGTGTTTCCCACATGGACCATTGTAACATGGTCTGTTAGATAGCTTTGAAACCATTTTAGGGCGTTCCCCCTGACACCAATCTCCCAAAGCCTATGTACTAAAATACTATGGGAGATGGTGTCAAAGGTGACGGAGAGATCGAGCAGGACAAGAAGTGTTGACTGACATTTGTCCAAAGCTAGTCTGATGTTATCTGTTACTTCCACCAATGCTGTCTCTGTGCTATGGCCCACCCTGAAGCCCGAGTGTGAGGGATCCAGTAGCCCATGGTTCTCTAGATAGGTGACAAGCTGTTGATTTCTAATGATTCCAACATTTTCCTGAAATAGGGAAGCAGCGAAATAGGCCGATAGTTCAGGCAAAGTTTAGGGTTGGTTGTGATTTTTTTAGAGTAGGCCTAACCCTGGCAGCTTTCCATAGGTTTGGGAATTCAGCTTCCGATAGTGATTTGTTAAATAGGTTAATTAGGTTTTCCAATACTACCGGTGCGATATTTGGAAAGAATTTAGGAGGAACCATGTCGGTGGAATCACCAGATTTTATTTTCTGCATAACAGCTGCCACTGACTCAAAGTTGCAACTGACAAATGTGTCCAAGATATATGGAGGATCTGAAAGAAGCTGGATGCATTTTCTGAAAGATCATTGATTTTTTGGTGTGTAAAGCAGTGATGGATTGTGGAAATTCTTTCTTCAAAAAATGTGGAAAGAGAATCATTCCAGCCTTGAGAACTTGGGGTTTGTAACTGAGTGGGTGGGGGTGTGAATTATTTTAGAATTCTGTAGAGCTCCTTACAGGAGCTTTCTGCCTTGTCTATTCAGTTTAAAAGAAATTATTTTTTTGTTTACTTAATATCCTCCATGTAGCCATTTTGGATATTTTTATATAATTCACGGTTGACCCTTTCTTTGCTTTCTCTCCATTTACGTTTCGCTACTCTACACAAGAGCTTCACTAGGTTTAGTTGCTCCGTAAACCAGGGGGCAGTCCTTGGTTTAATTCTTACTTAAGTGAGAGGGGCTATTTTATCTAATGCCACTGTGATGGCCTCTTCACAAGCAGTTGTTGCAAGGTTTATGTTTCCCTTCTGGCTTGACTGTGACAAACTGCAATGTTTTGAGAAAAGAGATGGAGTAACTTTGCGCCAAGATCTACGCAATATTACTTCACTTTTGGGGTCCTCTTTGATCCTATGAGCAGGAATGGCAAACTTCATTAAATGATGATCTGACCATAACAGTAGGGTAGGAGATTCAACATTGATATCTAACGAGTTAGAGAAAAGGAGATCAAGTGTATGGCCAGCGTTATGGGTGGTACCTGTTACTAATTGGGATAGTCCCAACATATTCATGTTTGTAATCAGTTGGTCTGTATCCCACTTCAACAGTATTTCAGCATGATAGTTAAAATCCCCTATTAAGAAAAAGGAATCAGATGCCAATATTTGTGGGGTGATTATCACCAGCAATTTGTCTTGGAAATCGTTTTTCGGACCCGGAGGTTGGTATATTAGGGCTCCTGTCCAGGTGCCACCAACTAGGTCTTCAATCCTAAAAATATATAGCTCTAGTTGGCCTGTACTTATGATTTCTAAGGGGGTAACGGTCAGGCCAGGGGTGGTTGCTATGATTAGACCTTCTCCTCTTGCCTCCTTCCTGTCCACTCTGATTATGTTATATTGGGTTGGAAAGGCGACCTGTACATCGATAGAAGCATGCCATGTAGCCAGGTTTCCGTGAAAAAACAGATGTCAGGAGACTCCATATCAATAAGGCTCCATATCTCCATTGAATGCTTCGGGATGGAGTGTGCGTTAAGGTAAATGGCACTTAGTGGTTTGGGAGTTCTGCAACAATTTGAATCATGAGATGTTTGAGCTATGTTCGATAAAAAGGGGCCTGTTGTACGCGATACACCAGGAGTTCTATTAATTCTCAACTTCAATGTATCGAGTAGTCCAAGATGTGGTTTATTTATATCTCTTGGCTCATTACTGGAATATGCCAGCATTGCCATTAAGGCTGCTGGTAGATGTAAGATACCAGGACAAGGGTTAAACTGCAAGAGAGAATTAAAAAAAGATGCAGAATTCGTGGCAGCTGGCAGAGGTCAGGCACAGACGGGCGCAGCCTGGCTTGCCATTGGCGCGCTGCTGCGCGCGTCCGCGCTGTGCCCCACTTTATATAGGGTGGTGGCTAATGACGAGAAGCTGGAATGCTGACTGTGGCTTCCAGATGGAAGTGGTTTGGCTGCCTTAACGTCCCTCCATACAATCAGCACACGCCGTGATGGACCCTGGACTAGGTAGCAGGTTAGTTCAAATGCGAGTCTTTTAAAAATCAGTCGTGCTGTCGGTGCATTTAAAACAGTCTGATTGCTAAATTTTGGTGTGTGAAATTAAAAATTAGGAATGCTTATGGCGCAGTTTCAAGCTGCAGTACTCACAAGAGCGCCGCAGCGCGAGTCCGTGCCGCGCCCCATTTTATATACCGTGGGGGCTAATGGCAAGAAGCTGGAATGCTGACTGTGGCTTCCATTCGGGCAGACGGAAGTGCTTTGGCTGCCTTAACGTCCCTCCGTACAATCGGCACATGCCGTGATGGACCAGGTACTAGGTAGCAGGTTAGTGCAAATGCAAGCCTTTTAAAAATCAAATCTGGGTCAGGGAGATCTTTTCCATGCCCAACACATGCCAGATACGGTGATATCAACCGGTGTGTATGAGAACCTGGGCAGTTTTCCAATGTATAAGTATGTTCCGTGTAGCCGTACCAAGAGCAATAGCTATTTGTTTACCCCTACTGGACTTCAAGGAGTAAGTGATAGGATTGGGAACTCCCAGCAGAATGTATGCGGGGAACTGGGAGAGTTCTGTGTCCAAGTATTTGTCGATCTCGTCAAGTACATGTGTCCAGTAGGCTTGAATGTGTGGGCAGTCCCATAAGAGATGAACCAAGGAGCCTTTCTGTCGGCAGCCCCTCCAACAGTCGGAGCTATGTGTGGGGTCAGTCTGGTGTAATCTCTCTGGTGTATAGTACCAGTGGTATACAAGTTTGGTGAAAGTTTCAGTCAGGCCTATGTGCGTATCTGTGTGACGGGCCATATAACATGCTCCGTCCCACCAACCAGTCATTTTAGAAGGAAAAGTAAACAGCTTTTTATCTGCATTCAGACATATGCTGAAAGAAAATCACAAAAAAAATACAACCTAAAATGAACAGAGGCTTCGAAGGTTATTAATTACTATTATCTTGTCATTCTAAAAATGTGGAATGCAAACATGGATATACAGTTTGCTTCAGACAACTCCAGCACTGTTGCTCGATATGTGACCTCATATGTCACAAAATCAGATAAGTCAGAGATAAAAGAGATTGTCGTCTAATTCTTATAAACCTATATAGGATCTGCGCATTTAGACACCATAATCTGTAGGATTGGAGTCAGTCTGATTCTAGACACCCCTACCGAATATGTTAGCCTGCATACCAGCTAGCTCACAGTCCCACTATAAACCCCTCTTACCAAGGAGAGAATAGTTCTTGGCAACTTTCGAATATGACATCCCTGATCCAAAAGAATTGTGGAAACAGTGCTACTAGTCGCTCAGTCACTTGTGCTCACTTTAGCTCAGAGAGATACACAGAATAAACGGTGGGGACATTTTTCAATAAAAATGTATTGAACCTGAAGTGAGAGACTGTGGGATCCCGTCTTTGTCTCGAGATGAACAACCCGCAAGGGATGTCAAACCACTGCGAGCTGGAGTGTCTGCGTGCAGGAGCCTCAGCGTCTCGCATCAGTGTGTCTGCATGGAAGTCCTTTTCTCCTCTAACTATCTCAGCAAGAGATGATGTATTTATGCCCAAAGTGGAACCCCATGGGGATATACCTTGCTGTGTCATGTCGGGTTAGGATGACAGAAGGTATGACACTTATACATAGTTATTATTATGCAGGAGATGGTAGGCCTGCTGTCTTGCTGTGATTCCAGGAATCCTCATGCATACTGAAGCCCATGTTATTTCTGGATATTACTGTAACTAGGTAAAAGGACAGTACTAAGAACCGTTATGCAGTGTAATGCTAGGGGAGATTATAGGTGAAAGGTTAGGTGACTACCTGAGCCTATATCGGGGTACCTATATGTAACATAAGAGGATGTGGGAGGAGATTTCTGCAGAAAAGAGTCTTATGCAGAAATTGTACAGTTTTAGCTTTAAAATACTTTCCCACAGAAAAATATGAACGTATGAGTGCTCAGACAGGTTGAGCTCAGCCAGTTTGTTCTCAACATCAGGGGAATTGTATGGGTAAGTCTAGGCCCAGTAAGCAGTTGAAATGGAGAGCTAAAGTCGTTCCCAGAAATTCAGTATCTAGCATAATTTGATCTAGGAAGTTGAAACATTGTAAAATCTTATATGTTGGACACATACTACCCTAGAAGGAGTGCACATCTAGAACACATGTGCCTCTATGGATTATTTCAATGCTATAATGCAGTAATGCAACTGAAAACACAGAAGAAGAGAGATACACAGTATTTAGTTGTTTGGTGAGACACATACTAAAGGAAATCTTATTAGCCACAGAAAGGTTAATTGCCAAACTCCAGGGGGAAGAGAGATTTTCTATTTGGCACTTTCTCAGTTGTTCAAGCCATGGCATGCTGAATCAGAATTACTTGGACACTATGACTGTTACAAAGGCTATTTCTATGCTGTGAAGGAGAGCATTGAGTGCTCAGTCTTTTCAAACTACTTGCAAATACTTCCTTATATCTAAAGGGTAACTGCACTTAAAACCTATAAGTCACCCCTCTAGAAGCCTTATCAAACCGGAAGGTAGGGTGCTTGGTTCTAAGTGAGAGGGTGCCCTGCAGAGTCCATTCTCCCGGGTTGTATAGAGTGGCATTACGCAACTGTGTACTGACTAACCCTAAAATGGCTGAATCAAACCGTATTGTGTTTGGTAGCAAACATTATGGAATCATAACCCCACACTGGTGACCAGTAGTTGAGGTATGATTCCACCCCTCAGAAGCGAGCTTTGTTGGGTCCCTGGTATTCCCAGTACCAGCCTTCTAGTCCAGCACAGCACAATATGGTTGCTGCAGACCAGAGACACATTTCTGCCCTCCTGCTGCTGAGCCAAGCTCGAGCAGGGGAAGGCAGAACAATAGGCATCCTGTCAAAGGGAGTTGTGACTACCTCCCAGACAGGATTTAGTGTATTAGGCCTAGGTGGGTGCACTTGCCAGCGACTGAAAGTCTGCATGAGCGGCACATTTGGTGTCACTGTGCATAGTCCAGTTCAAACCAGTCCTGGGAGCCGTTAGCTCCTGCTCTGGTGCGAAACTGGACAAAGGACATGGGAGTAACCTCCCCACTGTCCAGACCCTCCTCTGGGAGGGCCCCCTCAATCTATCTAACCCTCTCCTGTGGATACAAAAGGCCTTACCTGGCTGTAGGACCCTAGTTTGTTGTGGACAAGATTCTGAACCAGAAACGACTGACCTTTCGAAGCGGCAGATCTTTCTCCTACCTCGCTGCCAAGACCTGGAACACCCTCCCGACCCACCAACAGCAGAGCCAAGACCTACTCACCTTCAGAAGACTCCTCCAGACCTGGCTCTTCGAGCAGTAGCGACAACCCCCTCTCAGAGCCTTGAGACCCTCACAGGTAAGTAGTGCGCTTTACAAGTACTGATTGATTGATTGACCTTTCACCATCTAGACACTCTGGACTTTGCTGGACTTTGTTTGGGCCTGACTTTGTCTCCCTCTCAGTCCAAAGCATTGTCTGTGCCCCGTGCACCATACAGGCTCTATGCAGGACCTGTGGAGCATCAAGAACAACTGAAGATATCTCCCTTGGAGTGAACGAGACACTCCCCTGCATTTGCAAGCACCACATCATGACTGACCAGTCTGCTGCTCCTGAGCTCCTATGGATTCTGAAGGCTCCAGAAACCCAGGAGGTAGGTTCCTATGTGCCTCGAGGTTCAATCTGCCCTCTTAAGTTTGAGACCAGAATCCCTCGTGGGGCTGCAATACCCATACCCCTGTGCACTGCATTCAATTGCAAGTGCATATGCTTGTTGCCATTTCCCAAGCAAGTGCACTGGGCTTCGATTAGCCCCAAACTGTGGCACCATTTCCTACCAAGAACTCCAGCCTCCTTGCACCGAGTCCATAGGCTGCTGTTTGGTGAAATCGCCTGAGGACCTCTTGCACCTCCTGTGCCTCCGGTCTGTAAGTCCACTTGAAGGTCAACTTTGCTTTTCCTGGGCTCCCCCATTGCTCCACACATGCCCTATCTCCCATTGCTTTGGTGAGTCTCCTTGACCTTGCTGGTCCGAACCGTAACCTTCTTTGCATTCTGCATGGGTTGCAATTGCCAAGGCTTGTTGGCGCTCCCGCCGGGCACCAAGCCCTGAGCACTCGACATCCTTCATGGGACATCTTGTATCCAAGCCCTGGTTGTCCTCAATGTCTCCTTGTCCCCGTGTCTGCAGTGTCAGGAACACCCTCAAAGCACCTGAAGCACCCGACATCGGTGGGCATTCATCTACCGAACCCCTGGTCACTCCTGCGTGACCCAGACTCTGTCCCCTCTGCTCTCTCTTCAACCAGAATCCACCTTTGGATTCCATTAGACACTTTTCTTCCTTCCAGCAGTGGTTCTTCTTTGAAGTCCTCCTTTGAGATTGACAGAGGTTTCTGATGCCACTTCAGACCTGTGCAACCTGGCTTCCCTGGGATAGGTAGCTGGGGTACTATGGTATTCACGGGTGGGGTGGCTCTCCAACTTCCTAACTTCCACAGGGTTTCTTTGAAGTCAACTGTGAAGGGTTGTTAAACTTTAAAACTCCAACCGCAACATTCCCTTAGAATTGTATGGAGCACGCGCTCGTGTTCACACACTGCACCCGTCCTCTGTGGGGTCCCTACTTACTCACCTTGGGTGGTTCCATGGGGTCCCAGCGATTCTAAATCCTCTAGACACTGTCTTGACTCAAGTTGTGGTTCTTATACCACTATTTTAGTATATGGTATGGTCTCCTCCTGGAGCCCACTGTGTATTAGTGCTATTTACTATTGTTTCTGTGCTGCAGTATTGTGTGCTTTGTGATAATCTTCGTGTAGAAGATACTGTGTCATAGTAGAGTGTTATATTAATAAAAATCATATTTTTGTATCTACTGTGTGGTTATCCTTTCATTTAACAATACTATAAGGTTGCACTCTGGTAAAACAAGCTGTTTAACATTCCTTCAAGACTAAACCTGAAGGCTGCTCTCCACAGCTACCACTTGGATAGCTTTCTAAGGTTAGCTTTGACCTCTTAAATCACCATTAGGGTTGTTTGGACTGGTGCAAGGTGCCCACTTTAATTAGTGGACAGCATATACCAGGCCAACTTCTCACAATCAGTGATCAAAGCTGGCACCAGGAAAAGCTTTCTAATTAAAGTTCTCACTACTTATCTATAGAGGACTACATAATCAAATTTATTGTGAGAAAGTTCATGAAAAAGACAAAAACCTGGAATTCAACTTGATTAATTTAATAGCGTGCCAACAAGGCATCAACGAGTATTGGTATTTGTCATCATGGTGACCTGAAATGCATCAACTGGATTGGCTGACACAACATTAAAGGAATTACTTTACATCCTATAGTTATGCTACCTGTTCAACATGACAATAAACTGATATACTAGAAGTTATCTGTTGACGCTTGTAATGAGGTATCAAGAATACTGAAGAACCTGAATCTTTTAATTACTGATGAGATGAGCGTGGTATCAAACGTAATGCTTGTCTTCATACATTTAAGAATGCAGCAGATGTTAAGAACAGAGTATGATGTACTCTCTGGGGCAAAGATTTAATTGTCTTCGGTGACCTACTGCAACTAACCCCCATAAAGGGACAACCTGTTTTCAAAACACTTGTCCATAATGAAAACAAAATTATAAGGGGAGTATTGGCAATGTAAATATTTGGTTAAACTTTGAATACAAAGAACAAGTAAAAAATATGCGTCAAACATCTGATGTGGAATATGGAGAATAGATATCTTGGAGGAAATTCGAGTAGGAGTTCTGACAAAAGAGGGGAAATGTGTTTTAGAAAGTCAATTTATCAAGAAACTATTTTCAATGCAAAACAAAGCAAATGTACAATTTCAATAGAGAAAACAAATCCATAGTCTGTGTAATGCCTGCACTTCAAGAGTTCTCCAAGATTAATGAACAATTACTGAAACTGGAGAAATAAGATATTTTGGAAATTAGAGCTATCGATAAAATGTAACATTACGGAGTGACAATACTGCTGACAGAAACACTTCAAGCAAAATTGGATTATTTGTAGACGACTGTATCCAAGATTGCAGATTAGAAAAGCAATTATGTATGTGCAAAAACTGTCGAGTAATTTTGATGCATAGTTTAAATGTTGAGGAAGGGTTAGTAACTGGTGCAATGAGAAAGTTTATTGATTTCAATACTTTTCCAAATAGGGACGAGGTTGAATACTTAACTAATACATTTTGATCTGATTGGTGACGTCAAACAGATTGGCTGATGTTTTGGGGCATATGTTTCAAGCCCCTTTCCCATTCGCAAAAGGGCCTATTCTTAGAATTGGCCCGTTTGCGAACGGGAAAAGGTTTTTTGGGATGTATCATCCCAAAAGGGCAATGCAAATTAGATAATAGCAAAATTTGTGAATCTCTATTTTTTGCGATTGCATTTAAGGAATCGCAAATGCATTTCCTTAAACGCAATGAATGAAGCACAGAAAAAGTGTGATTTGGCCTTCAGAAGTCGAACTTCAAGTTGGTGGTAATTTGTGATTTCTTTTTCAAAGTGCCATGTGGCGGATACATGTGTACACATACATATTTCAGGGGTGCAACAGGGTGTCCTTTTGACACCCTGGCAACCTTGAAATTGCATACTCAATTTCCAATTCTCTAATTGCGAATCGCAAATTGAGAATGTCTTCCCATTCATTCCTATGGGCCTCCTCGCCCATAGGAATGAATGGGAGGGTATTCCTTAAATGCGAATAGCGATTTGCAATTAAGAAATATTAAGGAATCGCAATTATTATTGTGATTCCTACATACATAGCATTTTGCGATTCCTTAATAGCAATTCACTAAAAATCGCTATTAAGGAAGCGAAAAAGGGTTTCTTCATACATATGCCCCATTGTATGGTAATGGCTTGGGAAAGACTTAGATGTGCAGCGACTGCAGTTCCCACTCTGTCTAGCATTCATTCTAACTATCCATAAATCACAAAATGTAAGTGTAGATACAGCTTTTGTTAATATTGGAAATACTGTATTTAAAAAAGGTATGGCATAGGTAGCATTGTTGTGAGTTAGAACATTGTCCGAATAGTTTTTGATAGATTTTGATGATTATAAGTTTAGTGCTGATACAAGTTGTGTCAGAGAGAACAATCAGTTAAGAAGTCTATACACTTCTCATTTAGGACAATATCATATTTAGGAGAAATGGATAATGTGTCCTAAGTGGAAGCTTACAAAGGAATTGCAGTATGTTCTGGAAAAGAAGGAAAAGAAGGGCAAGGAAGAAGATGTTAAAAACAAAAAATTGGAAAATGAGGAAGATATTATAGGTTCCCAGTTGGAAATAGTAATGATATCAACTGCTATGCTAATGTTGCTCTCAATGTTCTCTTCCGTTTACCACATCTTGTAAATGCAATTCAATAAAAAACAAAAAGCATATTGTGTTCAGCATTCTACCGTTTACTCCAACGTTTACATAGTGATAGAACTGTAGTACACTCGGCTTCAGGTATTCGAGAACTAGTAGACATATATACAGGAGCTGTAGTATGTACTTTCAACACTCAACAAGATGCACAATAACCTATTATGGTGATCCTTGAAGTTTTAGAAGAAGACTTAAATATTGATGATTTATTTGGAGTGAGTTACACATGGAACTATGACTGTGAAGAGTGATATTTTTAATCTACCACTCAAATAAAATGTGTTTTCTGTGTTTAACATTACCAGATATGAAAACTGTGCCTTTTGATAGACTGATGAAAAAGGCTAAACACAATATGACCTGCCCAAATTACAGATCCTATGTTATGGCTACATTGATTCTAGGAACAACTGGAAAATACTTTATATTAGAACATTGGAATGTTGGGAGCTCCATTGCAGACAATGGAGTGCTCCCTGCTTCTACGGGCCGGTAAAGGCCCGCAGAGCAACATTCCAATGTTCTTCAAAGGCTTCTCGAAGTTCGAGGGGACTTATATCCCCTCGAGCTTCGAGAACCATTTGTTTAATTTGTTAGAACATTCTGCCCTCTAGTGGCAGAATGTTCTAATAGCCTTATAGCCCTTCCTAGCAGAGCTATACGGCTATTAAAGTCCCGCTGTTTCGTTAAAGTCCCTCGCCTTCGGCTCAGGCCTTTAGCGATTCAGCGGGCCTTTAATAGCTGGTATAGCCCGCTACGGCGGTCTATAAGGCTATATTAATGCTACAATAATGCAAAGTAGATGGATATACATTAGAAACTCAAATGACAAACTTGAAGGCTTCACAAATATCAATGTCTGAAAACCCTAATATACTTTGGCTATTATCTTTCCAGAAGGACTCAATATAACATCTGGGCACTATACTCTCTATTTAAAGAGTGAAACTGGATGGACAGCGACATTAAATTCAACCCAAAACGTCCCTTTAAGCTACCAAACTCTTATCTTTTGATTCTTCAACCAAAGTTCTAAGGAGGATTTCTGGGGAATAAAGTGCAGTTTTTCTACATGAATTATCAGTGTTTTAGACATTATTCCGCCTTTAAGGGGAAATGTCTCCAAAATTAAAGGGTCATTCTATCTTCCAGAAAGGAGGTAATATAACCTCTAAATACTACACTCTCTAATTAAAGTGTGAAACTGTATGAACACAATGCAATCAAAAGAAGCTTAAAATTATAAGACAACTGCCTTTACAAAAGTGTCACTATTTGTTTCTTCAACCAAACCACTACGGACTATTTGTTGGGAAAAAAATGCATTTGAATTTTATCTACATGGCGTTTTTTTATATCATTTGGTCTACCATGGATGGTGTTGAAGGAAGTGGCCCGAGTGACCGTAATCGGGCCACTTCCTTCAGTTGGCGCCCGACCAGGCACTCCTTCGGGTGAGTGACCCATCCCCTTCTGCGAACGGGGGGAGGTCGAGGCCATCATCGGGTCGGACTGACAGTTCAGGGATCCTTGTATGAGGAGCATTGATTGCTCGCAGCTGCCCTTCTGTCCTGCTGGAAATGCCTCGCCCATTGTCGACAGTAGACAGTCGACAGTAGAGAATTAGTTTGTTTGGCCTGCATATATCAGGTGAGTTTGTTTTGGTTCTTTGTGGATATGGAACCATTTTGGTTTGTATTTGGTATGGTCTGAAGACCGTTTTTGAGATAAAAGCATTTGCAATTGCTTTGCCAGGCAAAAATAGTGAACTTGTTTTCTTTTCAGAATGCCTGGGTTCAGGGGAAACATGGCGGCACCAAGCTGAGCCGCTGCGGCACTCCGGGCTCGGGCTCCCGTTGAAGACCTCTTTCTCCCTAATGCCATGTTGCCAAAGCACCGCATTCTGAAATTCTGCATTCTGAAACTTTGAAGACCTTAGCCGCAAGTAATTAACCTTTGTTTCACGGTTTGTTGCGGTCTGGTTTTGCCAAACACGCATTTTTTCCTCTGAGTTCTACTGAACTTCCACTGTTGAGGGTCTGTTTACCCTTTCCATGTGTGTGGAGGCGGGTGCATCTCAGGTTTATTCCTCGCAGGCGGTGGGGTGGATTTTGCCGTTTTTGCCGATACAGCCAATCAATCAATCAATCAATCATGCCATTTGTATAGCGCACTACTCACCCGGGAGGGTCTCAAGGCGCTTGGGGGGAGGGGTATGCTACTGCTCGAACAGCCAGGTCTTGAGTTGTTTCCTGAAGGCGAGATGGTCCTGGGTCAGCCGAAGGTGGATGGGGAGGGAGTTCCAAGTCTTGGCAGCCAGGTAAGAGAAGGATCTTCCTCCGGCGGTGGCTCTTCGGATGCGTGGTACGGCTGCGAGGGCGAGGCTGGTGGACCGTAGCTGGCGGGTGGGTGTGTAGAAGGTCAGGCGGTCGTTGAGGTACTTGGGGCCCAGGTTGTGGAGAGACTTGTGTGCATGGAAGAGGAGCCGGAACGTGATCCTCTTGTCGACGGGGAGCCAGTGCAGGTTCCTCAGGTGGCTGGAGATGTGGCTGCGTCGGGGGACATCCAGGATGAGTCGGGCGGAGGCGTTCTGGATGCGCTGGAGTCTTTTCTGTAGCTTGGCTGTGGTTCCGGCGTAGAGGGCGTTTCCGTAGTCCTGTCGGCTGGTGACGAGTGCCTGGGTGACAGTCTTCCTGGTCTCGGTCGGGATCCAGCGGAAGATCTTGCGAAGCATACGCAGGGTGTTGAAGCACGATGAGGAGACGGCGTTGACTTGTCTGGTCATCGAGAGGGAGGGGTCCAGGATGAAGCCCAGGTTGCGTGCGTGGTCGGTTGGCTTGGGTGCGGTGCCCAGGGCTGGGGGCCACCAGGAGTCGTCCCAGGCGGAGGGCGAAGATCCCAGGATGAGGACTTCCGTCTTGTCCGAGTTCAGTTTCAGGCGGCTGTCCTTCATCCACTCGGCGACGTCTTTCATCCCTTCGTGTAGGCAGGTTCTGGCGGTGTCGGGGTCTCTTGTGAGGGAGAGGATCAGCTGGGTGTCGTCGGCGTAAGAGATGATGTTGAGGTTGTGCTGGCGTGCGATGGCTGCAAGAGGTTTCATGTAGATGTTGAAGAGGGTGGGGCTGAGTGAAGATCCTTGCGGGACGCCGCAGATGACTTCGGTGGCCTCGGAGCGAAACGGGGGGAGGCGGACTCTTTGTGTTCTTCCGGCGAGGAACGAGATGATCCACTCCAGTGCCTTCTCTTGGATACCGATGTTGCTGAGGCGCTGGACTAGGGTGCGTTGACAGACCGTGTCGAACGCAGCGGAGAGGTCCAGGAGGATGAGGGCCACTGTTTCCCCCTTGTCGAGCAGGGTCCGGATGTCGTCGGTGGCTGCGATGAGGGCGGTCTCGGTGCTGTGGTTAGCTCTGAAGCCGGACTGCGAGGGGTCGAGGGATCCGTTCGTCTCGAGGAAGGCGGTCAGCTGTCTGTTGACGATCTTCTCGATGACTTTAGCAGAAAAAGGGAGGAGCGAGATGGGGCGGAAGTTTTTGAGATCGGTGGGGTCCGCTGTAGGTTTCTTCAGGAGGGCGCTGATCTCGGCGTGCTTCCAGCTCTCCGGGAAGGTGGCGGTGTTGAAGGAGACGTTGATGATGTTCCGGAGTTGGGGTGCGATGGTGGAGTCGGCCTTGTTGAAGACGTGGTGGGGGCAGGGGTCGGTCGGTGATCCGGAGTGGATGGTGTTCATCGTGCGGGCTGTGTCTTCAGTGGTCAACGTGGTCCAGGTGCGAAGGGTGGCGGTGGGGGCGTTGGTTCGACGGTTGGGTGCGTGGGTGGGGCGCCGAAGCTGTTGTGGATGTCGGCGATCTTGCGGTGGAAGAACGAGGCGAGGGAGTCGCAGAGGTCTTGTGACGGAGTGATATCGTTGGTGCCGGTGCTGGGGTTGGAGAACTCCTTGACGATAGTGAAGAGCTCTTTGCTGTCGTGGGCGTTGTTGTCCAGTCGTTCCTTCAGGGATTTCTTCTTGGTGGTGCGGATGAGCTGGTGGTGCTTGCGGGTAGCGTGTTTGAGGGCGGTCATGTTGTCGGTGGTCCGGTCGAGGAGCCAGGCTTTCTCGAGGGTGCGGCAGGTCTTCTTGGAGTCCTTGAGGTCGTCGGTGAACCAGGATGCTTTCTTGCTTCTGGGTCTGCTGGGAGGGTTCTTTAGTGGCGCGAGGTCGTCGGCGCAGGCAGTCAGCCACTGTGTGAAGTTGCGGGCTGCTTCGTTGGGGTCCGTTGTGTTGGCGGGTGGGCTCTGGCTGAGGGAGGTGGTGAGCTGGTCTGTGGTGATCTTGCTCCAATTCCTGTGAGGTACCTGTTGCGGGTGGTGGTGAGTCGTGGATCTTTTGAAGCTGAAGTGGACGCAGCTGTGGTCGGTCCAGTGGAGTCCGGTGGCGTGGCTGAAGGTGATGTACTTGCTGGAAGAGAAGACGGGATCAAGCGTGTGGCCGGCGTAGTGGGTGGGGGTGTTGACCAGTTGCTTGAGTCCGAGGTTGGCGAGGTTTTCCAGCAGGGCGGTGGTGTTGCGGTCCTTGTTGTTCTCCAGGTGGAAGTTGAGGTCCCCGAGGAGGATGTAGTCAGTGGAGGGGAGGGCGTGATGAAGTCTGTGATGTCTTCGCTGAATTGTGTGCGTGGTCCCGGGGGTCTGTAGACGAGGGTGCCTCTGAGGGTCGTCTTAGGGTCGGTGTGAATCTGGAAGTGGAGATGTTCGGCTGCGGCGAAGGAGTCATTGGCGTCGGTCGTGATGCGGATGGTGTTCCTGTGGACGATGGCGATGCCACCTCCGGTCTGGTTGATGCGGTCCCTCCTGATGATCGGGTCTACGGCGCTGGTCCTTGGCCACCCTGGAGCTTAGGCGGGGTAGAAGACTCCGTAGTCTTCTGCACTTTTCCCGCAGCGGCTTCAATGAACCCCTGGTAAGCGGAGAGGCATTACCCGGGACAACAGTAACGGAGGCGGAGGAGGGACCCTCGCTTCGGCGACCTGAGGAAACTACTCAGAACGGTGAGAGTATTGCTTCCCCTATTGCTTCCCCTATCGCTCCAACTGTTTTTCTGCTGCCCCCTTATACACCCTTACCTGCTAAAAAGAAAGGTAAGCAGGGGCAAAAGAAGAAAGAAATCAGAGGGGTGGGAAATAAGGTTAAAACTATTGGTTCTGTGCTCTGTTCTGATGTAGTTTCGGTGGAAACGGGGTTAAGCGTGAGGCCAGACCCAGATGCTGCCAGGAAGAAAATCTCAACATATCTGTGTGCTGAAGTTAAGGCGAAGCGTACAAAAAGCTGTAAGGTGGTTAAAAAACTCAATACTATTGTAAATCCTGAGTCTAAAATCACACCATCCCTCCGGTCTTTCTTTAAGGTTTTGCCACAAGTATTAGACCACTCAGAGGAGCGGGTTACAGCTACAACCGGTCCTATTGATTCTCACATAAACTCCGAGAGCTTATGCCCTGTTAGTGTCATGGAAGCACACCTTCCCGTTGGGGAAGCTGGAGTAGCTAAGGTCACTGAAGGGGGAGCATTGCCCTTGGGGCTGGGGTCAGAGATAGTTAATCCACAGTCCTCTCTGCCGTTGGAGGACCTTAACAAAGAAGCGGCCGATGTACTTGTCAGGATAGCCGCAGGAGCAGTGGCTGAGAAGGAGGTGGAGGTGGAAGCGGTAGAAGAGGAAGAAGGAGCCGAGGAGGAGGAGGCACAGGAGACTCAGGGGCTTCAGAGTTCACAAGGAGTTATTTTACATACGCCTATAGCTCCTAGCAATGTAGTAATGCATGATATGGCTGCATCCTTACAACATATGTTTGCCTCATTGTCCGCTGACATCAAACAAGGTTTTGACGCATCCTCAGTAAATCAGAAGGAGATTAGGGATTTATGTGAATCTCTCGACAATAAGATCGATGGTCTTACTGCTAGGACATCAGCATTGGAGGAAACCGTAGCTGGCCTCTCCCTACATTTAGATCAGGCTAAAGAGGATATCATTAAACTTAAAAAAGAAGATCTGGACTTGTCAGAGAGTATGGAGACGCTGGAAAATAACGCCAGACGTAGCAACTTACGTATACTTAATGTTCCGGAGGGGAGTGAGGGTACCGACATCAAAAAATATGTGATTACGCTCTTGAAGGAATCCCTGAACTTGGCCTACACAGAGGAAGAATTGGCCATTGATATGCAACGTATTCACAGGGATCCTTTTAGAAGGAATATACAAAGGGTAAAACCTAGAAAGATTCTTGTAAACTTTCACACATACACCCTTAAGGAGTCCATTCTTAACGTAGCCTTAAAGCAGAAATCTTTGGCAGGGAAAGGTTTTAACTTTCAGATTAGATCGGATCTATCTAGGGTTACCCTTGAAAAGCAATGGGCGTTTGGAAGGCGGTTGGATGCATTTGAAAACTGGGTGCCACAGCGCAACTCATGTTCCGTGCCGCTCTGAAAGTAATGTATAATAATAAGATGCACAACATCAGATCGGTACAGGCGGCAGATGTGTTACTATTGGCCCTAGGAAATGAGAAGAGGCATACGGGATAAAAGCAGGGCATAGAGTATTATCATTACTGCAGTCTTCTCGTCCACTTGACAAGGTAGCGCTACGCTACGCTGCTTGTGCGCTTGGCGCTTCTTATTGCTGAAAGCTGTTTTAAAATCCCTGTTTGCTATTTGTGTTTACTTTTGGGTTATTATCCCCTGCTTTTATCTTGCCCCCTTACCTGCACTATTATAGTTCTTTCACCGCCGCTTGTGCGGGTCCGGATCCGGGGTGGGGTTCGTTTTGGTATTGGCCGCCATCTTGGAGTGGTGTGGTGGTGGTGTGTTCAGGGGCTACTACCGGCGAGCGCTCTAGTGCGCAGGTGCTACTGAGGGACAGTTATTTAAGGCGAGTCGCCCTGGAGCTTGCCCTGACAAGGTAGCGCTACGCTACGCTGCTTGTGCGCTTGGCGCTTCTTATTGCTGAAAGCTGTTTTAAAATCCCTGTTTGCTATTTGTGTTTACTTTTGGGTTATTATCCCCTGCTTTTATCTTGCCCCCTTACCTGCACTATTATAGTTCTTTCACCGCCGCTTGTGCGGGTCCGGTTCCGGGGTGGGGTTCGTTTTGGTATTGGCCGCCATCTTGGAGTGGTGTGGTGGTGGTGTGTTCAGGGGCTACTACCGGCGAGCGCTCTAGTGCGCAGGTGCTACTGAGGGACAGTTATTTAAGGCGAGTCGCCCTGGAGCTCGCCCTGACAAGGTAGCGCTACGCTACGCTGCTTGTGCGCTTGGCGCTACTTATTGCTGAAAGCTGTTTTAAAATCCCTGTTTGCTATTTGTGTTTACTTTTGGGTTATTATCCCCTGCTTTTATCTTGCCCCCTTACCTGCACTATTATAGTTCTTTCACCGCCGCTTGTACGGGTCCGGTTCCGGGGTGGGGTTCGTTTTGGTATTGGCCGCCATCTTGGAGTGGTGTGGTGGTGGTGTGTTCAGGGGCTACTACCGGTGAGCGCTCTAGTGCGCAGGTGCTACTGAGGGACAGTTATTTAAGGCGAGTCGCCCTGGAGCTCGCCCTGACAAGGTAGCGCTACACTACGCTGCTTGTGCGCTTGGCGCTTCTTATTGCTGAAAGCTGTTTTAAAATCCCTGTTTGCTATCTGTGTGTACTTTTGGGTTATTATCCCCTGCTTTTATCTTGCCCCCTTACCTGCACTATTATAGTTCTTTCACCGCCGCTTGTGCGGGTCCGGTTCCGGGGTGGGGTTCGTTTCGGTATTGGCCGCCATCTTGTAGTGGTGTGGTGGTGGTGTGTTCAA
This sequence comes from Lissotriton helveticus, assembly GCF_964261635.1. Taxonomy (NCBI): domain Eukaryota; kingdom Metazoa; phylum Chordata; class Amphibia; order Caudata; family Salamandridae; genus Lissotriton; species Lissotriton helveticus. Next base: position 337,258,316 of record NC_136063.1, on the reverse strand, counting down.
GGGCTACTACCGGCGAGCGCTCTAGTGCGCAGGTGCTACTGAGGGACAGTTATTTAAGGCGAGTCGCCCTGGAGCTCGCCCTGACAAGGTAGCGCTACGCTACGCTGCTTGTGCGCTTGGCGCTTCTTATTGCTGAAAGCTGTTTTAAAATCCCTGTTTGCTATTTGTGTTTACTTTTGGGTTATTATCCCCTGCTTTTATCTTGCCCCCTTACCTGCACTATTATAGTTCTTTCACCGCCGCTTGTGCGGGTCCGGTTCCGGGGTGGGGTTCGTTTTGGTATTGGCCGCCATCTTGGAGTGGTGTGGTGGTGGTGTGTTCAGGGGCTACTACCGGCGAGCGCTCTAGTGCGCAGGTGCTACTGAGGGACAGTTATTTAAGGCGAGTCGCCCTGGAGCTCGCCCTGACAAGGTAGCGCTACGCTACGCTGCTTGTGCGCTTGGCGCTTCTTATTGCTGAAAGCTGTTTTAAAATCCCTGTTTGCTATTTGTGTTTACTTTTGGGTTATTATCCCCTGCTTTTATCTTGCCCCCTTACCTGCACTATTATAGTTCTTTCACCGCCGCTTGTGCGGGTCCGGTTCCGGGGTGGGGTTCGTTTTGGTATTGGCCGCCATCTTGGAGTGGTGTGGTGGTGGTGTGTTCAGGGGCTACTACCGGCGAGCGCTCTAGTGCGCAGGTGCTACTGAGGGACAGTTATTTAAAGCTCCCCGCCTAGCGCAGCTGTAATGCGCAGCGGTGGCGCCCTCGCTTAGCCTGAGTCGTGCCAGAGTCCTGCCCGTCTGCGCCCGTCTGCGCCCATCTGCGCCCGTCTGCGCCTGTCTGCGCTCGGTCGCGCTGGTCCGGCGGGGACTCTGTTTCTTGCCACCTATGCACGATGCTCTCCTATACCAGGGAAGCCCTTATGTCTGTCTGCCACCGTCTGCCGTCTTGCGACGGAGCCCGTGTTGACCCCTTGTGTGGCCCTTATCGGTGCGCGTGCGGCAGGTGGTTGCTTGAAGCACCCTCCTTACTGGTGGCTATTGGAGCAAAGTCCGCTATTTGCAGTAGCAGCCCTCTGGACCATATTACCATCTGGAACTTGAACGTAAGGTCGTTAGTAAAACACCATCAGGACATAGCGGACCTTATGGGTAACGAATCTCCTGATATATTCTGTATGACAGAGACCTGGCTCCAAGACTCTGACACAGCTGTCCTTAATCTGGCGTTTCCCTCCGAGTATTCCACCTACTCGCTCAATCGCTCTTCCAGGGGCGGAGGAGTAGCGCTCGCTGTAAAATCTTGCTACCCTTGTACCTGGAGAGTTCAAAACATCGCGGGCTGTGAAAGCGCCCTGTTTAAGGTTTCGGTTACATCTCATTTTACTTTCTCAGGGTTGCTTATTTACCGTCCGCCGGGCAGCGATGTGGCATTCAGAGAGGCTCTCCCTGAGGCTGTCAGTTCACTGGCAGTAGGGTGTGCCAACTTTTCCATCATTGGAGACTTGAATCTCCACTTTGACATCATGGCCCTACCCTCAGTGGGCAGGTTGGGGGCTGATCCTGAGGCCCTTCAATTGCTCCAACTGGTCTCGGATTCTACCCATGTTGGGGGACATACTTTGGACCCCTTCTTTTCAAATCTAGCGGGGGTAAAGGTGGCCCCCTCCCTTCCCATGCCTTGGACAGACCACTCGCTGGTGACGATTCACTGGCCACTGTCAGAGGCTCCTTTTAAGTCCTTGTTGCGAGCTGTGCCCAGGCGGCGTTGGAGCAAATTAAAGTTGGAAGACTTTTACCGCCTTCTTACGGAAGATCCATTGGGCTCAGTGGAGGATGTGGAATCTGGTTATGACCATTTCTGCGAATGGGTAACCAGGGCCCTTGACTCCCTTATCCCGATGATACAGAGTAAATGCGGACCTCGTGACCCCAGCCCCTGGTATAATGGTGCTCTGCGTGCACTCAAAAGTGCTTGCAGACGTGCAGAGAGAGACTGGCGGAGAGCGTAAGATCAGAGTAAAAAAATCTTTTATATGGCTACTGTTAAGGTTTATCATCGAGCTGTCTGCAGAGCCCGGGCCGCATTTTATGCACTGGAATTTCGCAACAGCTTAAATCCGGCTACAACCATCTTCAAGGCTCTTAAGGCCCTCGTAGCAAAAAAGCCCGCTACCGACACCATCAGCTCTAATGCTCATTGTGAAACGTTGGTGGCCTTTTTTCTGGAGAAGGTTCAAACCATCTACAGAGCCTTCCCTACTGTTGCGCAGGCTGGCGTCGGGCCACTCACTGTGCCTGGACAGTTGGTGTTAGACTCTTTTCCCTGTCTTACTCCGGAGACTTTTAAGATTCTGGCTCTCCAAGTCAAATCTGGGTCTCCGGCAGATCCGCTCAAGCCAGTAATGTTCAGAGATGCGACACTCTCTCACCCAGTCTGCGATTTGATCAACATCTCGCTTACATCTGGCCGGGTGCCTTCGAGGTGGAAGCAGGCAGTAGTAATGCCCATTTTGAAGAAGCCATCTCTTGACCCTAGTAAATCGGAGAACTATCGACCCATCTCACTTCTCCTCTCCGCCCTCACTGACCATCTGTCGCGTACCAACGTTCTGGATGATACGCAGAACGGTTTTCGAGCTGGTCACAGTACGGAGACAGCTCTCCTATTTATGGTCGAGCATTTGAGGGCAGTGCTTGATGCAGGTCAAACGGCGGCGCTTGTTTTGTTAGATCTGAGCGCCGCCTTTGACACTGTCTCGCATGAGATCCTCCTGCAGCGCCTCGAGGAGGCAGGTGTGACTGGTATTGCACTCCAGTGGTTCCGGTCGTTTCTAGCGGATCGGTCCTTCTGTGTGGTCGCCCCGCCCTACCAGTCCAAATTTCATCCTCTGTCGCTTGGGGTCCCGCAGGGTTCCTCGCTGAGTCCCACGTTGTTCAATCTCTACGTGAGGCCGCTAGCTGAGGTTATGAAGCTCTGCGGTTTGACTATGGTGTCATACGCAGATGATACTCAGCTAGCGGTTACGATCAGCGGGAATCCCGAGGTGGAGGCCCCAAGATTCAGGGACGGACTTCGGGCGGTGGCCAGTTGGATGACGTCCAACTGTCTCCAACTGAATGCCAAAAAAACAGAGGTGATGGTCTTTGGCAAGCGGACGGATCTCTGGGGAGATACTTGGTGGCCTTCGGAGCTGGGTCCCACCCCCACTCCGGTGTCGGAGACAAAAAATCTGGGGGTGTGGCTGGACCCCTTACTCAATTTTGTTGGCCATACTAAAAGGATGGCGGCTTCCTGCTTCGGCATTCTGCGTAACCTGAGACCTGCACTCAAATATTTTGATGCCGCAACCCGCCAACTTGTGGTTCAGGCGACGATATTGGCTCGGCTAGACTATGCCAGCTCCCTTTTTATAGGGTTAAATCAGGCCGAGCTGACGCGTCTCCAGCGAGTGCAAAATGCAGCAGCCAGAGCAGTTGTAGGCCTTCCCAGGTTCTGCTCGGTCTCTTGCACCTTGCGCGCTTTACACTGGCTGCCTGTCAGGCAGCGGATTCGCTTCAAGGTGCTTTGTCTGGCTTTTAAGATCTTAAAAGGCCCCTCTGCTCCAATACTGCATAACCTTTTGCGCCCCTATATCCCTGGCCGTTCCCTCCGTTCCTCAGATCACGAACTGGCAGTAGCTTCACGCTTTAACCGTAGTCGCGCTGGGGGTCGCTCCTTCAAGGTTCGGGCAGCCGCTCTGTGGAACGCTTTGCCTCGTGAAATCCGGACCCTTGTCGACCTGCTTTCCTTTCGCAGGGCCGTTAAGACTCTCTTGTTTCCATAGCCCTGTTAAAAACCCAAATTTTTTTAAATAAATCTGTCCTTTCGTTATGTTGTGTGGCTACCTTGTCGGGCCCCGGGACGCTCCTTCGCTGGAGCAGCTGCGCGCATTACAAATGCTATTAACATAACATAACATAACATAACATAACATAACACTTGTGTCCATTTGGGTCAAGCTTTAAATAGCTTTTAAGGCATTTTCTGCTTGAATAATGTCGCTTTTCTTATCCCTTCTTTAATTATATAGGTCAGAATACTGCAATGTAGAGATTTTTTTAAATAAAATAAAATAGGAAAAAGAGGGAAGACAGAGAAATACTGAATTAAAAACCTTTGTAATACACACAAGAAAAAGTTTTTAAAAAAAGGGGGAAAAACTATATTGAGCTTTTCCATCGCATTATTTCCTTTTTTATTAGGTCTTGATGTATAGGAGTTCAATGGGAGTCCGGGAGGGGGTTGCTAACTTCTGGACATGTTCTGGATAGATAGATCAAGGGTTTCCCAGGGGGTTGGAGGGGTTAGTTCAGGGCACAGGGGTAAGGGGGGGTTGGGATTACGGAAAAATAAAATAAATCCTCATTTTTTTGCCTGTTTTTTTCAAGTCTTATTATTAAGAAAGATATGTCTACTGAGGTAACAATGCAGTTTCTGTCGGTCTGTGTCGAATTTCCATTTTTGTGTGGCATTTTGGTGGTTGTATTTGACATGGGTAGTCTGAAAATTCTCTCCTGGAATGTTAATGGCCTCCGCACCAGGCCTAGGGCTGATAAGATCTTGCAGTATTTGCGTGACTCAGATGCGCAGGTCATCATCCTCCAGGAGACACACAGGACTGAAACCGAAATGTTAACGCTTTGTAAGAGGAATAGATGCATCGATTTCTCTGTATCAACCACGCAAGCTATGAATATTAGAGGGGTGACAATTATTTTTAAGACACCATTGAAAGTAAGGTTAGTCTCTCATTTGGCAGACCCTGGCAGTAGGTGGGTTATCACCACGGTAATTATTGCCGGGGCGCAAATTACTATCTTTGGTTATTACGGGCCCAATCAAGATGATCCTTCGGTCTTGGAGTCTTTTTTCTCACACTTACTGTCCTTCCCTGAACCAACCATCTTGGCGGGGGACTTCAATATAGTGTTGGATCCTTTTTTGGATAAGACTCCTCGTAGTAGGCCTCAAGTTCACCCTAGGACTAGGGCTTTTTTGCTTAATAGCATGAAGCAATATGGATACATAGATATTTGGAGAATGAGGTCAGGGTTGTTGCAGGGTATCTCTTTTAGGAACCACAAATATCATCACCAGTCCAGAATAGACTTCATATTAATTAGTCATGTTCTTGTGGATTCCGTTAGGAGTATTCACTATCTCCCGTCCCATTTATCTGACCATTCTGCAGTATCTATGGAACTTATTGGCTTTCCTAAAGCCTCTCTTAGAGCGTGGTCTTTTGACCGTTCACTACTCTCGTCACTAGATGATATTTCTTTTTTATTGTCGGAAACTCAGAGCTTCATGCACAACAATGTAGGCTCGGCTGCACCTGGTATTGTATGGGACTCTTTAAGGCCTTCTTGAGAGGTCTTATCACAAATAAAGTCTTGTATCGGAGGAAACAATACAGAGAAGAAGTAGTATCTATTGAGGCGGAGATACTTAAAACTCAAGCGGACATAGACCTGAGAACTACTTCCCCTGATAGCGTTATAACAGCATTACATAATAGGCTGCTTTCCCTAAAGGGTCAGCTGAGCTCAGTTTTAAATCAGAGAATTCTCAAAAAATGGGAAGTGAGTAAACTAGCTCACTTCGAGTATGGTGAGGGAGCCGGGAAGTTATTGGCCTGGAAGGCAAAAACTGATCAGGTCCGTAATAATATTGTCTCTATTACCTCTAATAATGTGGTATTCTTTTCTGACGAGGATATCAGGAAAACTTTTAGGGAATTTTTTCAAGCCATTACCACGAAGATAAGAAGGTCGAACCGGAGAATATTGAGGGTTGCTTGAGAGAGATCCCCCTCCCCTCGCTATCTTCCGAGCAACTAACCTTTTTGGATAGCATTATTACAGAAGAGGAGGTTAAACAGGAAGAAGGGTAAGGCCGCAGGACCTGATGGTCTGCCAGCCGAGATATATAGGGCCTTAGAACAAGAAATAGCTTCTTTTCTAACAGTACTGTTCAATAAAATCTTGCAGGATGGCTTACCACCTCCTGTATCCTGGGATAGTGCATTCATAACCCTGATACTAAAACCAGGAAAGCCAGCCTCTTGTTGCGGGTCATATAGGCCAATCTCCATTTTGAACGTGGATTATAAAATCTTTGCTACCGTTTTAGCACGGAGGTTGGGCCTAGTGGCACCAGATATTCTTCACCATGATCAAAAGGGATTTGTCAAGGGCCGTCAATTATATGAATTGACATATGATTTGAACAGACTCTCTCTCTGTCTGTTATACCTGTCGGGGGCCTTGGCTAAATTTAACATCGGAGATCGCTTCCGTCGAGCAGTCAGTCTTCTTTATCAGAATCCCACAGCTTCGGTATTGGTGAATGGAGCTTTCAGACCCTTTTTCCATCACAAGGGGAACGCGACAGGGCTGCCTCTTTCCCCTCTCCTATTCGATTTATATATAGCGCCTTTTGCGCAGCGTTTGAGGGAAGATACTAATATTAAATCTTTTATATATAGGGGATGGGAAAGAAAAGTGGCCTTATACGCTGATGATATTTTGATCTTTTCCTCAGATATACAGACGGCTTTTCCAACAGCTAGCGATTTAGCCCTAGAATTTGGAGTAATCTCAGGGTATGAGGTTAACGCCTCTAAAACGGAGGTGATGGTTTGGAATGATGATGTTGGCAATTTAAATATACAGTCCAGCTCTAGCTTGTGTTATTTGGGACTTAATATAGTCGAAGACATCAACAAAATTGTAAAAACTAATTTTGCAGCCGTCGCAAACGATTGTCACAAACTCATGCGATCATGGTTACAACTCTCATTATCTATGTTGGGTAGAGTCAATCTTATTAAGATGACTCTTTTACCAAAAATTTATTTTCTATTTAACACCATCCCTCTTTTTTTTGATCCAGCACTTTTGTCAAAATTGCAGGGAGAAATCACCTCTTTTATTTGGGATAAACATATCCCAAGGATCTCATGGAAAAAACTTGTCATGTATTCCTATAGGTTCTGAATCGATCCCCCTATTCCTGACCCTATTCTAGTTAAACAAACCAACAAGTTAACTAGCAGTCAGCCCATGAGGCAGAAAACCCCCATGATGCAGATACCGTTATCTGACGCAGTCACACTACGGCACAGGAACGTGTTATCTGATTAGGTCATAACGCTTGCGATCTAATTAGACAAGCGATATTCCTCCAGCCCCTGATAAGGCATACGGAGTTCTCATAACAAATCAAACCTATGACAACCTGGGCAAAACCCTGCGGCCATTGTTTTGATTTCACCGAGAACTTCAGTAAAAGAATGTGCTAACGAGCAAGTCGTATGACATCCTTATTGACGTATCTATGTCCATCCTTACGTCAATCTCGGTACCTTAAAGGTATAAATATTACCGATCTTGCCCTATGCAAACACACGCGTGGTGACGAGACGGAGCAGCCATACTTGCCGAAGCCAAGAGCAGAGCAGACCCCGCTGGCAGCAGCCCCGCCTTCCTGACGCGCTGAGAGACGTGCTGACTTCTCCTGCCGAGAATTCCAGCCCCGGCGTTTCTGGGCAGCCCTCGCAGGCAGCCTGGAATATCGAGACCAGAGAGAGAGATACCATTCCTCATTCATCCTAACTTCCAGGTACAGAACTGAATAACCCCTCACAGAGAATTCTTTAGTTATTCACTTGGCAAAAACAAACTTAACTCAAACTGTAACTTCCTATTCCCGCCCACGTATTAGGCTTAGGTCAGGTACACGGGGTAGGCGTATCTAGAAACACCAGTTGAGTACGTTTAGTCAAATGTATATGTGTATGTAATATATTTTATTCATTTTAAACATCATATGGCTTAGAAACCATATCAATGTTTTTACAGTATTATTTTATACTATTGCTTTTAATGTATGCACTTTACTTAACTATAAGTATTGCAATAATATCGATCCATTTCTCTTGTATGAGAAAAGAGACTGATCAATAAATAACACCTTTTTATTGAACACGCCCGTCTCTTCCTTTTCTCTACAATCTGATGAGACTAAGAATGCACGTACTGACTGAGTAAAATAAATTGCCTTTTGTTCACACAACTCTCGAGATTTACTCTTGATTAGGGGAGAGCAAAGTTGTCATGTTCTATGGTTGTCAGAAACTAAATCCCTTCTTGTCTAATCAGGGAAGTTAAGTCCTCCTTGAACATTCGAGAAAGTTTCTAGTGAACTCTGAGCTAAGCTGGCAAACCCAAAACTTTAAGTCTAGTATCGACAGTAGTAGACCTAGTTAACGTCTGGTCTAGGCCTTTACTGCTGTAGGTATTATTCCAATGCGCAGAGCCTATTGGGATGATAGGAACTACACTACATGGCGCCCAACGCGTTTGGAAAGGGCGATAAAACTAACGTAAGACATTTAGAGTAACTCAGTCGTGCTTTCTCACTCAGACCCCTTTTCCCAAATACTCCAAAGACGTCTGGAGTGGGTGAAAGGTTATATCCGCCAGAACTCGCAGGAGGGAACTCCTATGTATGGTTCTTGGTATAAGTCAACGTTGAAGGATAAACAGTTCCAAAATATTGTGCATCTAATCTTTGTTTCCATAAGAAACCTGATCTGCAAACAAAAGAAATAACCTTCAGGACAGTAAAATGTCAGACAATGAAGAAGAAAGAGAGGCAGTTAGATTAGCAGCTGAACTCGCAGCGGCTGATGCTGCAGCACTAGATGCGGACGGGGATATAATACTCATCCCGGTCATCAAAAGGAGATCTATAACCCTAAAACTTATAGAAAATGGACTGACACCCAGAGGTGGCACAGTCATATTCGTAATTGAGGCACACGAATATCGGCAGACAGAGGTATACTATTCATGGATACATTTTCCAGCAGCAAATGCTGTAACAAAGTACTTCCACTATTACAAAATAGAGGAACCTCCTAATGAGTACACTCCTTTCGAGGAGGTGGAAGTACCACTCAAATTCCAAGAGCATTTGCTCTTATTTGATGGCGCCCTAAAACATAACAATCACATCACCAGTCTCGGTCCTTTAGGTAAACCAGGAGCAACGTGGCCGGTCCTAGCCGGATACACACCACATCCAGACATCAATGGGATGTCTGTAGCAGAGCTGTTAACACAGCTAAAACAATTAATAAAAATTCATAGACAATTAGTTCAGTATGTGAAGCGGACTTCAACAATTCAGCCAGCGATTAAACTTCCACAGCTGACCCCTCACCAGGGGAACACAAATAAAATTACACCACAGAACATCCAGTCCTGCCTAGGTAAAGTACCGGCTAAACGGGAACAAATACCATTCTGGTTGGCACAGAAAATTACCCAAATTGAGGCGGTGTTTCCTGACACCACCCCGCTAGAAAAGCACAGGATTCTGACTATCTGTCTCCCAATGGGAATCGCACCACACATTGAGGACTGTGATACTTGGGGTACAGTCTTTGCTTCCATCTACACAAAAACGCACGGTGTTCCATCCATTTCGGTAATACCAGATGTGCTAAAAACAAATTCAAGATGAATATGGTCCTGAACCCGCTTTAACTCTTGGTATGAAATTACTGAAAGACTTCAAGCAGGTCTCGGCTATATTATTAGCCAACATAAAAGGTGAAGCAGCAAACGTGGCGATCCGCCAGAGGTTAAAAGAGACAGATAAAGCAGACCAACCAGCTGAAATTGCCAGGATCATAGAAAAATCCTATGAGGAACTAGGCAGAGATAGTTTAGGTGGAATACCAGTAAAACCACAACTGACTGAAAGTCCTGAAAAAATATTTTTTAATAATAATTCACCAAAAAAGAACTGTGATGGAAACAAACAATCCAATCCTAAAGAAAAGAAATTCCAGTCCAGAGGAAGGTCTCCTAGGCGAAGAGAGAAATCTCCGAACCAAAGACACAGGTCACCCCAGAGTGACCCCTCTGGGAAAAGATATAACCTTAGAAATAGGGATAATATAAAAAAGCCTGATAGATATCAAGACATTGATACACGTCCCTCTCAATCTTTTCAGACTTCCTCGCAGAAATCGGAAAGAAAGGGACGATCAGAACAAAGAGAAGAGCACACCAAGTCCAAAGACAAGGAACCTGCTCAGCTAAAAAAGAAATTACAATTTCCAAAAAAGAAGGTAGCCAGTATCAAGGTAGTTAACAATGCCGAGAATACTGAGGACACAACTGAAAAACGGAGAGTGGGCTCAGACAATGCTAGACAGCGCAGCAGAAGTGAGCATAGCTCGCAAAGTCCTTATGAATCATCTGGAGACAGTGGACACGAATGAATATCTTCAAGTGGAAACTGCGGACACCAGAGTTAGCAAACCTCACAAAATATACGAAATAACATTGCGTATAGAGGGAGATAAGACTAGGAAAATAAGGGGACTATTTTGGGATAATCTCTCCAAGGGCTATGATATCCTTCTAGCTGAAAAAGACTGGCCACCAGAGTTTGTAAGGGAGTGCCCTCATGGCGAAGAAGTAATTATGCCTGCCTTCTCGAATCATATCCCGATTCATAAAAAATACACACTTGCCAGAAAATGGGCAGTGGCTCTAGCTCCTGCCTTATATAAAAATCATGTAGGATGGGATGAGGACTCTCCTCCTCACAAAATCCAGTTAAAATCACAACCAACTGCACAAAGGCAGTACCCAATTAAGCAAGAAGCTAAAAAACAGGTAAATGAAATACTAGATCAGCTAGAATACCAGGGGGTGATTGAAACTTGAACCTCACAAATGAACAACCATTTGTTTCCGGTCTCCAAACCAGACAATTCATATCGTCTAGTTTTGGATTACCGACACCTTAACACATGTTGCAAAACTTTTGCAGTACAAAACTCACACAGTGCTGCACTAATGAATAACATAGTGCGCAAAAAATACAAAACAACATTAGACATCTCTAATGGATTCTTTTGTCAAAACATAGCACCAGAGAGCAGATATTTAACTGCATTCTCAATAAATGGCACTCAAAAACAATTCTGTCGGTTAGCCCAGGGGTACAAGAACAGCCCGGGAGCATTCTCAGCGAGAGTAACAGAATTACTACAACTATATGAAGATGAAGCATTATCTTATGTCGATGACATTTACTTAACAGATGATGACTTGGAGACTCACTTGAAGAGAGTGAACACCATAATACTTGGGTTCGCAGCAGAGGGTTACAAATTCAACTTTAAAAAATCCAGAATTGCCCATCTGAAAGTCCTGTTCTTAGGATATGAATTATCAAGTGAAGGCAAAAGCCTGGCCGACAATTTCCTAGAGAAATGTGCCGTAATCCAAGCACCTAGAACACTAAAAAACCTACAGTCGATTCTAGGCTTCCTAAATTTCGGAAGAACATACATTGCAAATTACGCAGAAAGGGTCAAACCCCTTTATGATCTGATAAAACCAGATTTTAAAAGATCCAATTGGACTCAAATACACACAGAAATTTTGAGATCCCTACAAACAGACATGCTAATTAAAACAAAATTAGAAACACGTGATAACACACGCAATCTTGTGATTCGAGTCATCCCAGGGAGATGCGGATTCACATACCTGACCTCTAATGAGGGAGAAAAGGTACCAATTGCATTCAAATCACACTTGTACACAGAAGCTGAACAGAAATTCAGCAACAAAGAAAAAATTGTTCATGCAGTTCAAACCGCAATAGCTAGAGAAAAAGATCAAGCTGACGGTAGACATATCACAGTCAGAACAGCAGAATCAGCCTTCGAGGCACTAACAACACCATGTAATTTACCAACAACAACATTGAATCCGAAATGGATACAATGGGTGAATTCCATTACAACGGACAAAGTATATTACTACTTTGATCCAGAACTAGAAGAATTAAAAAATCTAGATTATGAAGAAACATATCCTCTGCCAATCGACATTCTGCCTTTACGACATTACGCCTGTGTAATCTATACAGACGGACATGCTCAACCCTCCGTTTGGGGAGAACAGGCATACAACCCCACATGTGAGATTACAAAAGAAGTGTGGCGCGGAGGTAAACTAAAACCTCTATTAACAAAGACACACTCAGTAGAAACTAATTCAGAACAAAAAACTGAAATATTAGCATTGAAAATGGCGCTAGATAATGCGGATCGCGAATTCCCGACACTTATAGTGTCAGATTCATATTACTGCGTCAAATCATATAACAGCGATTTGCAGACATGGATTCAAAACGGTTACAAAGATGACACAGATGCACCAATAAAGCAAAAACTGCTCTGGGAACAAATAGCTCTTTTACAAAAAGAACTACCAAAGACTCACGTGACACACTCACTGAGTCATCAGCGTGATGGCGTTCACGTTGCAGGGAATTCATTGGCTGAAACAGCCGCAGCGGCAGCCACTAAATCGGCTCCCGTAGTTCGAAAAAAGCGTACATTAAAATACATTGACGGTGAAACAGTGCTGGCGGTGAAAACGTCATCAAAAGGCGACTGCTCAGCGTTACCGATCAACTATCCACTCAATTATACATACATAATCGATGCAAACTCCGTCCCTTTTGCTCGAATCCCTGGAGTGGGGGATAGAGTGATTCCAAACATGGACAGGAGAAACTTGTTAATCGCAGACGCACACATGGGCGAGGGTCTCAGACACCTCAAACTAAAAAATTCTCTGGAAGAATTACAATCACGGTACTGGTGGCCAGGCATGAGTCTGCATCATACCATGTTTGTAAAAAACTGCCCAAACTGCAACAGAGATCGCAGTGGGGAGAGAAACAGTTTAATACCTCGTCGGTTTACTCCAGGAAAAATCAGGAGTAAAAAGGAAGGGTTGCGATTAACTTATACAGGCTAGTTCCACTTATAATGTAGATCACCAGCACTCGGCTGACGTCCGGACTGTTATACAAAGATTTGCGAGTCTTTATCGGCACATACGCAATTGGCATGCTGCATTCAGACCACGGTCCTGCTTTTAGCTCTCGGGCTTATAAGGAGGCCATGGTCAGCATGGGCGTGCAATTGCGGTACTCTTGTCCATTTCACCCTGAGGGGAACGGAATTGTTGAAAGAAAAAAACGTGACATAAAGCAATCTATAACGGCGAAGGTATTAGGTTCGGGAGCTGGGTGGGTCAAACATCTAATAAGTGTCCAACGTAGTCTCAATAACTTGCCAAGAAATTCTCTGAAGGGATTCAGTGCGTACGAATTATTATTTGGAACTAGGATGATGATCTCTGACATTGATAGTCAGACTTCAGTGGTGAAAGAAAAAAGCTTTGATATCAAAGACCGTTTGGCTATTTTGCAGGACTTAAACAAAACAAGAAAAGACCTGAGCAACATAAAGTTGAAACAACAGCCAACAACCACTGAAGAACCACCACCTGTCCCAGCAAGACCTGTCTGGATTCCAAAAGTCGGGGATCTAGTCAGGGAAAAGATCGCGGTAAAGAAGGAATTTGGGCCTTCTTACAGAAAAGCAGTTCCTGTCTTGTCTGTCAACGGGACAAGATCAGTTGTACTACCGCCACTTGCTGGTAAAAAGGAGAACCGAGTTGTATCCATCGACCTGGTAAAACCACAACATGTGGCCGATAACAAACAGTAGGCCAAGTGGACTCCCAATAAGTAGCAGAACACCAAGGTTTGCTACCAGTACAGAGGTTCTAACGAAGAGGCTCATCACATTTGAAACGCCTACAGAAGAACAACAAGGACTATGCAACAATGCAATAGAACTAAGACCTCTGAAAACCCAAATAAAAACATTTAGCAGAGACACACCAATCTATAATGAAGTACCAAGTGAAAATGCAAGAAACAGAAATCCTGAAGCGATTGGAACAATTGACAGAACTGCATCCGGCTACTTCATAAACTTCGATGATTCCTCTGAAAGCTTCAGTGAATCAAAGACACAGCCATCATCAAAAACCTTTAAAGATAAAGCTAAGGAACTTTTGAAACAACTGAAAGAAACATATCTGATTTCCCCATGGATTGAATTTTGGGTGGGTTTTGGTGCATTTATCCTCATACTTTGGCTCATCATGATACTAACATTGGGACGCTTCATTGAGGGAAAATATGCTAAAATGGACACAGCAAGTCAGAAAATCAACTTGATCCTCAAACCACACACATCTTCACACGTCGAGAAAAGAGAACTTTCTTCAGCCAACTTCACAGCCAATCCGATACCTGGTGGGGTAGCCTGGGACAACACTGACTATGAAATTTATGGTCCGGTCGAGATCCTGAAATATCCACACCAAATTAAGATCTCCTTGAGTGACTTTGCAAAACCAAACTCATTTGCTGATGATTGGGACTTCGAAAGCATTAATAATATGATGTCTGACTTAGTAATGTCTGCTAAATTTACCAAACATGATTATTTGCAGGGTTCTACAAATTATGATAGTATGTATTGCTATAACCACTATGGTAACCAGTTTTTACATAGATCTGCACAACCTAGAAATGTTTTAAATTATAATCAATGGGAACATTGTGCAACACCTCCAAAAGGGAGCTCAAGAACCGTTTACGACAAATATTCATATTTTTCAGGTTTTAACACAAGTAATGCTGAAACATTTTATTTTAAATTGTCAAACAAAACAGGGACCAAGACCATGATAACCAACACAAAATTGTTATATTCAGACTCATTCTTTGAAAAAATGAATACTTTTGGATTTGATTATTGGGACAAAAATGTTGAATTGAAAAGTGTTTGGGGTACAAAAGAATGGCAAGTACAGGGTATAGAAGCTTTGTTTAGAGCCTGCATGATCCCAGAACAAATGATATTTTTAAATGACACTGTTCAACAAACCACCTGTCTTGGCCTAGCCAAAATCAAAGATTTAAATAAACCGTCTATTCCAAAGCCAACAATGTTTAGCAATAACTCTGATACAGATGAAGAGATAGACGTAAACCATATATTAAACCAAAACAGAACACATCCTGATTGGAAACAGTGGTTGATCTGGCCCACAGATACTAATAACTGTCAAGACAGATTCCTGAACAAAACACAGGGGTTCAAAATGACCAGGCCAGACCCGAGATATCCTCAAAGACATCACCCAGGGATAATAACAACCTACAGTGTGGGCAAATTATGCCTTCAGTGGCTACAAACTTCCACACTGGCAGAAATTAAGCAACACCTAACTTTACTTAATGATGGTGCTGACTTGCGTGATTTCACTTTGGGACCACGCAAACAGCGTCAAAAGCGTTTCATAGCAGCCTCTGTATATGCAGCATACAATGAGGCCTGGAAGGTTACTCAAATTGAAACAGCAGAGAGAATACGGGAAATTGACCGTATTAATTTGGAAAAATCACTTTCTGTAGTGGACAATGGGTTAATGACTCTGTCCTCCAGAATTTTTTCTTTGGACAGCATTGTGTCTTCAGCAATCGACATATTATCGCAGGACTTACTGTTATTACAACACGGTCAGTCACAATTGCGTTCTATTGTACAGCTTGGCTGGACGTTACAAAATCTGCGTTCAGGCTATGTGCCTTGGCGTCTAATCAACACAACGTCATTATTCCAAATCTTTAACCTTACTGATAGACAAATCAGTATGGCACAAAAGGGTGCTGATTATACAATCTTGAGCATTGAAAAACTTGAAAGATTACCAGTGACAATGTCAGAACGACCTGTCAGTGAATGGATAATACATGGGATAATAAATATTCCAATCTCAACCTTCAGGTTTCAATACTGCCAAAAATATATACAGGCTGGCATGTACGAGAAATTGGGAAAGGGGTACCTTAAAACAATATGGAACCTGCCCTATTCACATGCATGTGTCAGTAATAAAGGACAGAAAGTGTTTCTTAGTGGCAACAATTGTGCGATGTCACTAAGTGGCACACTTCTGTGTAACGGGATTAGTTTGCATGGAGCCTGTGAAGGGAATTCATACAACCTTTCATGTCACCAGCAAGGCGCACCTGCAACAGAAATAGAACCATTCTTTCAAAGACTCTATAATGGGAGTTACATTCTTATTGTAGACCGTAGATGTTGTAGTCTAATGCCCGGGACTCCTTATCTAGTAACTACGACTGCGAAGGTCAAGTGCTGTGGACGCTCATTGTTCCCCAGCTCCTTCCCAGACAGGGAGGCAAGGGCATGGCCCGATTTGAAAATTACTTCTATTCGAATAGATACTTTAAGCAGAATGAAAACAGTGCTTCTTCAGGCGCCTACCAGGCTCTCGTCATCAAAAGAAACGTATGATCTACAAGTCGCAAGGACGACTGAAGAGATACATACATTATTATCAACTAATTCCCCCGTACATTTCGCGGAAATCCTGAATGAAATCTTAAATATTTCTGATACCAGTGGGGTCTCAAAGGTATTTAAGACAGTATTTTCGATGGCATTAACACCATTCAAAGCCATACTGGGTATTTTTCCAGATTTCGTCCATTCGATTTTTGGCGGACTTCCCCTGATCCTGGGACTAATTGCAGGAATCCTATTTTTAGTCCTTATTTTTCGTTATGGCAACCCATGTCACAGACAAAACTCTTGCGACAAGGGAAGAAACAATCCTAGCCATTGGATACCGGGACCGGATATCAAAAATCCTGGGACTCTCCCGGCTTAGAGACCTGAACATGACTTGGTTTCTATCATTTCGACCAATGTGGCAAAGATGTGTTTTACCTGTATTGAGGTGTCTGCTATGCGGAGAAGAATGCGTGTTAGACACCTGTCTGACGCTACAATCGGATGCGCCGATGGATGCAGAAACATTGTTGAGCCCGATCAAGGTTCATGCTTTGTGCTGCCCTCAAAGGCTACCAATCCTGATGACGGCATTCGTGGAAGCTTCACCACTACGATTGATGGGTAGTGAAGTTCAAGATGAAAGCAGCATCGAACAGGTACGACCTTCTGTCAGTAATGCAAATCAGAATGTCAATGGAGACAATCATGCGCAAGAATGCATGATTACACCTATTTCCGAGTTAGTGGAACTTTCCCAGGAAGCTGTTGACAGTTTTTTCGAAAGCCTAAATGATATGATGTTCTCACCCGAACAGAAATAGAGACTTTTGAGCAAGCTCGCACACGGCGTTCCCTGAATTCGGCCTTCAACTTTAAATAATAAAGTCACATGAACTATTTTTCACTCCAGTTCACGGACGGCAACTCTTTCAGAAGCCCCAATTCAGTTTTTCGGGACACTTATCTTCTGCTTAAAGTAAGGAACTATTCCTAAAGAACTAAGATTTCTATTTTTAGATACTTTATAGACTTTAGCTGCCCGCTGGTATGTTCACAACTATTTTATTCTGTGATGGAATGGTCTCAAAACTTTTTTCTGTATTTAAGAAACCATTTCATGTGTAATTCTCATATACCAAATAAGCAATAATGTATACAAATGCGTGATTACTTTAGCATTATTCCATAGCTTGAGTGCATACAATATATATGTCTGCAAATTTTCCGTATATTTGAAGAATTTCAAAATGCATTTATGTATTTTGGGGTGGTAAGGTATACACACTACTCTATAGTATGTTGTACTATGTTATACTATGCCTAGATTAGTAAATATGTCCATAGTTAGCGTGGAGTGGGTGTCATGTATTCCTATAGGTTCTGAATCGATCCCCCTATTCCTGACCCTATTCTAGTTAAACAAACCAACAAGTTAACTAGCAGTCAGCCCATGAGGCAGAAAACCCCCATGATGCAGATACCGTTATCTGACGCAGTCACACTACGGCACAGGAACGTGTTATCTGATTAGGTCATAACGCTTGCGATCTAATTAGACAAGCGATATTCCTCCAGCACCTGATAAGGCATACAGAGTTCTCATAACAAATCAAACCTATGACAACCTGGGCAAAACCCTGCGGCCATTGTTTTGATTTTACCGAGAACTTCAGTAAAAGAATGTGCTAACGAGCAAGTCGTATGACATCCTTATTGACGTATCTATGTCCATCCTTACGTCAATCTCGGTACCTTAAAGGTATAAATATTACCGATCTTGCCCTATGCAAACACACGCATGGTGACGAGACGGAGCAGCCATACTTGCCGAAGCCAAGAGCAGAGCAGACCCCGCTGGCAGCAGCCCCGCCTTCCTGACGCGCTGAGAGACGCGCTGACTTCTCCTGCCGAGAATTCCAGCCCCGGCGTTTCTGGGCAGCCCTCGCAGGCAGCCTGGAATATCGAGACCAGAGAGAGAGATACCATTCCTCATTCATCCTAACTTCCAGGTACAGAACTGAATAACCCCTCACAGAGAATTCTTTAGTTATTCACTTGGCAAAAACAAACTTAACTCAAACTGTAACTTCCTATTCCCGCCCACGTATTAGGCTTAGGTCAGGTACACGGGGTAGGCGTATCTAGAAACACCAGTTGAGTACGTTTAGTCAAATGTATATGTGTATGTAATATATTTTATTCATTTTAAACATCATATGGCTTAGAAACCATATCAATGTTTTTACAGTATTATTTTATACTATTGCTTTTAATGTATGCACTTTACTTAACTATAAGTATTGCAATATTATCGATCCATTTCTCTTGTATGAGAAAAGAGACTGATCAATAAATAACACCTTTTTATTGAACACGCCCGTCTCTTCCTTTTCTCTACAATCTGATGAGACTAAGAATGCACGTACTGACTGAGTAAAATAAATTGCCTTTTGTTCACACGACTCTCGAGATTTACTCTTGATTAGGGGAGAGCAAAGTTGTCATGTTCTATGGTTGTCAGAAACTAAATCCCTTCTTGTCTAATCAGGGAAGTTAAGTCCTCCTTGAACATTCGAGAAAGTTTCTAGTGAACTCTGAGCTAAGCTGGCAAACCCAAAACTTTAAGTCTAGTATCGACAGTAGTAGACCTAGTTAACGTCTGGTCTAGGCCTTTACTGCTGTAGGTATTATTCCAATGCGCAGAGCCTATTGGGATGATAGGAACTACACTACAAACTCAGGCGACGCAGGGAGAAAGGGGGGCTAGCAGCACCAGATCTACAAATCTATGCATGGGCGTTTCAACTTTCCCACGTTCGAATGCTTTTAAAGATGCCCACTGATTTCGGTATTGGTAGCTTGTTTTCAGCTTTGCTTAAATGTGAAGGTATAGCCCAATTTGGTTTCTTGTTCAAATTTGGAGATCCCAAGCTTTTCAAGAAGGTCAAACTGAAGGTTTTACAAGACATGGCAAGAACATGGGCTAAATTAAGGAATTCAATAAAGTTGGGGTACTTTTCTAGTAGGTCGCCTTTGTGGGGTGGTCCAGGGAGCCCTGCATGGCTGTGAGACAGTCTGGCTGTTCCTTTAAAGGATGTAGGTTTGGAGGTTTGGGGGGACTTGTTTGTGGAGGGGTGTTTGCTTCCGTGGGAAGTCTTAAAAAATCTAATTGGGCCAAATTTTTCAAGATTCAAATACATACAGATAGCCAGTTGGGCCCACTCTTTCACCTCACAGCCCTCACGAAGTAGCAGATATCCATTAGGAGGAGGGTGTCATCTGGAGTCTTTATTGATAGACAAACCCCCGGCCAAAAAAGAGATCTCCCTATGGTACAACCTGATCCAGGAAGAACTCGACGGCGAATTTCAACTGCCTGAGCTGTTGTGGGTTCCCACTTTGACTGGTCACAATGTGCAAAATCTGTGGCTTACTTCATGTAAGGTACTATGGGACATTGTTAAGCCGGCCTGGCTACGTAGAAACCACCTCTTTACTCTACACAGAGCTTACTACTCCCCACAAAGACTGTCAAAATTCTCTCAAGGAGACCCGGTGGCATGTGCCAGATGTGGCCTGGTGGCTGCCTCTGATGTTCATATGTTTTTTGAATGTCACCTTTTGACCTTGTTTGGGGACTCCTTAAGCAATCTACTTACCTCCTCGTTGGGCTTCCAAGTTCAGATCGATCTTCCTCTTGTAATCTATGGAGTCATCGATAGGGTCCGGAGCCCCGCTAAAAACCTTCTTTTTTATTCCATCTTTTTGGCCAGGAGGGAAATCTGCAAAAGGTGGAAAGATCCAATACCACCTACCCTGGCGGACTGGGGTGCTTCGGTCCTACAAGTATCAAAGCTGGATCTGGTTAGGGCAGGGAACCAAAATAAAAGAGCTTTTTAGTATTTGTTGAACTGGGACCAATAGGTTGACCGTGGTTTGTTTTTTTATTCCCCCTGGTCCAATGATTAGGCTGCTGTGGTTCGACTTTTCCTGGTTTGCCGTATCTTGGTTGAGATCTTGGGTACGATGGCAGCATTTCTCTGCTTTCCTTTTTGGTTTCTTTAGTGTCGGCCTTAGAGTTATTGACGTTGGTGTGGGTTGATGGATTTCTACGCACCATTCCCTTCCAGTTTTATACTGTGTCAGCATGTCGATCTCTTTCGGTCTTTGCACTTGAAACCATGGCGGAAAATAAGGACCAAAAAAAAAAAGAGAGAATGCCTGGGTTCAGTAAACTGTTTTCCTTGTGCTGTCATTGTTGTTCTGTTGATGCTCGATTGGAAGAAGCACAGCCTTTTGCATTTGATATGTATGTGAAGCATGGTCTTCGCCCTATTATGTTTAGTACATTATGGCACAAATATATGTGGAACAATGACAATCGATGAAGAAAAGATTGGGTATTTACAGGAACAGTTATTCAAAAGATGAAGTAAACAGTCTATGTTTGATTCCCTCAGAACGTGGCAGGAGGCAGCTAGACAGAAACGTCGGCAGTATGAGAAAGAGGCCTGGAAAGGCAAAATGCAGTCATTGACTCTGTGGCATATGAAAGAGAAAAACAAGAAAAGGGAGTTGAATGTGAAGATAGGAGGCTTGATTACATATTGCTCAGGAGGAAACGGATACTTTTGTGGAAGAATTGTTGAACACTCAGCCCCCACTCCCATATGCTCCGCAAAGGATGTATCCCACTGTCCCGGTACCATCACAGCCCCCTGCTACAGCTGTCCTTTCTGTTCCTGTGTCTACTGCTGTCGTTTAAATGGCTGTGGCTTCGGCTTCGGCTCCTCCTCCTCTTTCTTCTGTTTCTTTGCCATCTGTGGCAACGGTGACTGTTAGTATTCCTGCCACACCTATTGTCTCAGCATCTCTGTCTCTAGCCCTTACTCCTGCGATGCAACCGCCAGCAACGATTGTGCCTGTTACTTATGTTGCTTCTCCCTTTGTGGTTCTTCATCCCCTGACATTTGGTGGCACCGAGACCCCAGTTTGTGGGATTGAGAATAGGGATTTGGCAAAATTTAAGGAGCATTTGGGTCCTCTCATACGATCTGCGGTGGGGGATGATGAGAAGAAGGTAGTAACTAATCAGGCTGCGCAGTGGACTTGTAATCCTATTTATAGTGTGGAGGATATTTGGGAAGTAATGAGAGATTATGAGCCTTTTGTACAGCAACATGCTCTTAAACATATTCCTTCTACTTTGATTGGCCTTTGGCAGCAGCATTTTGGGGATGATGCGCATCAAATTTGATTTGATATCAAAGATAGTGTGTATACTAATGGTATAGACCCAGGTCACGTTTTTAGTAACATTACCACATTGGTTGCCTATAGGGGCAGGTTGCTTGATAAGAGTCCTACTACAGTGTCTCAGTTTCCAATGCGAGAGGTTCATCCTATATATCACCTAGAGATACAGGAGTTGACAGACCAACTTGGTAATGTTACTTGAGCTGCAGTGGTGGCCAGGTTTCCAGACCAAAAGGGTTTATACTCTGTGGAAAAGAAGTGAGGTTGTGTCCCTTAAGACTACTTTGCCCGATCTTAGAAAAAATCCCACTGCCTATCACAGAGAACTGACTGAAGCTGCTTCCTCGACGATAATGACTTTTTCTGATATTGAAATGTTTTTTCTATCTTCATGTTCTGGCTGATATTTGGAGGCAGGTCCATATTCAAGATCATGTTCCGGAGTTGGGTGGTACTTGGAATCAAAATAAAGTATGGGTCCAGGAGAGAAAACCAGGTAAAAAGCCCAGAGCGGAAATGTTAGCATTGCCAGGCCACATTATTACCTAAATGCATTCCCTTATTCCGCCGAGAAAAGTGAACTGGTCTAAATTGTCGGCTTGTTGACAAAAGAAAAGAAAGATGAAAGTTTGTCTGATTTTTTTCACTTGGTTCGAGGATACATTTTTGGATTACAGTGGGCAGGATTTGTCTATAGAGGGGGTGTATGGATGTTCGTTAATACTTCCTGAAATTGCAACTCGGTTGCAGGCTTCTGAAAGTACCTGGTCCACCTCGTCCCCTTCTGTTATTTTAAATATGGCCCAATATTATGAACATTGAGGAAATGAGAAGAAAGAAAGGACAGAGAAGAAGCATAATGATTTAAAGATGAAGGTGTTGTTGCAGCAGGCTTGTAGAGGGAATGGCGGAGGACGTGGTGATCCTGCCCGACAGCTTCCACGCACTAGTGGTCAGCTGAACACAACACCTCTGGGGCCAAATCAATGTGTGTATTATAAAGAAGAGGGTCACTGGCATAGCGAGTGGCCGTGCTTTTGCAGAAGGTAGCCGTCCCTAGAGGATGAGGTTCTCGTAAACAGGGTCGTGGAACTGGTGGGGCTGACAGGGCTCAGAACGCTGTAGCCTCACAGGGTCGTTCTGATAATAATTACTTTGATGACCCTCTGGATGTACAGTATTACCATGATGATTATGATATGGAGGAAGTGACACGAATGTCCTACAGCTAGGATGGGCAGGGACAAAGTGGGGGACCCACCGGCATAGCTAGGGGGGTGCGGTGGCGGCAGTCCACGCCAAGTGGCACTATTTTGCGGGCGGCGGCCGCAGCACTGGCCCGTTGCAGCGGCCTTTATCATTTATTTGAGGTCACTACTGTCAGTGAGTGTCCTCAAATAAATGATAAAGGCCGCCGCAACGGGCCAGTGCCGCGGCCGCCATTAGAAGTGCGAGCGCGCGGCTGCGCAGCAGCGCATCACGTGACTACCTGGTGCCCGATGCGTAAAGCGAGTGCGATGAGGAAGTTGTTGTGGCAGCAATGAGCGCGCCACACACTGAGGAATCATTTTTAAAAATGTGTTCCTGCGACCGGACCGCTGCTGCTGAACCTGAAATTAATCATGCCCGAGAAAGTTGGAGTTGGTGTGTAACGTGTGAGTCAAACCGTGGGCTTATTCATGTTTTTTACCATTGTCTACTTGCAGTCATTGACGGTTTTGGTTTTGAGAAAGACCAATAGGTCTGAAAGCCATGTCACGTGAAGTAGTGGGTGTGTCTGCGTTATTCAGGAGAAGGACTGTCTGGTCTTTGTTGAAAAAGGAGATGTATGTAGTTGAGGAATAGTGTGTGATGTGTGCTGTGTAAAGGATTCAAAAATTCTCTATAGGAGGCAAGTGAGAGTTGTTTGTAGTCTGTGATGAGTAATTCAGCAGTTGTACAATGTGCGGTGAGCAGAATGTGGGCGTTATCAGAGGTGTTTATCCATTCACTAATGGCAGTCTATTTCTCAGCAAAGGCTATTTGTTTATTGCAAGATTTTTATTGAAATTTTTTTCTAAACAAAATAAGATCAAACAGAGGCAACTTCAAGATGCTGGAGTAGCCAGTTGCATGGGAAATAAGTAAGTAAGCAGCATACTTTGCAACCGGTAATGATATAAGTGTTCTACAGAAGAATAATATAAGCAAAAGCCTAGCACTACAAAACTAAGCAAATTGCTGTTCTGTTCATGATGGCTTTGAAAATGGCGAGCCATTGGATATGTTTTATATCCATGTTTAATGGCACGTAAATGTTCTAATATACGTTTCTTCGCCTTGTGAATAGTGCTCCTTATGTAGGCCAGTTTGCAAGAACAGAACAAAGCATAAACTGCATACTCGGTATTGCAGGATGTGTGTTTGTTAATCACATACAGCTTGCATTCTGCAGATAACATACATTCTTTTTTGTTCTTACTGTTTTTACAAGCTTTACAGCTCCTGCATATATAGAAGCCTTGAATTCCTGCGATTCCTGTTTTAGATGGTTCAACTGCTTTACACAATGAGTATTTGAGAGATCTAGCTCTTTTATAGGTTATTTGAGGATACAGACCAATGCAATCCACAAGATCTTTGTCAGTACCCAAAGCAGGCCAAAATTTATTCAGACTCCTTCGAACTGTGTGGGTTTGCCTACTAGAAGTGGTTACAAATCTTATTGGCTGTTCAGTATCATTACTCACTGTATCATTCTTTTCAATGAGCAGTGATTCTCGTGTTCTGTTGGTCACCTCACTAAGAGCTTTATTAATTGTTGTTCGTGTATACCCTCTTTCGAGGGAACGTGTGGTCATAATAGCTGAATATAAATTAATGGAATTAATGGAATTAGTGGACCGTTTTTTTTAGAAAGGTTTTGAGTGGCGATCCTAACACGGCGCTCAGCACGGCCCCCTAGTGTGAATGCGCTGGGTGCATGGCTCTCAGCGTGACACCCTAGTGTGAACGCATTGGGTGCGCGGCTTTTAACGCGGCCCTCTAGTGAGAACGCTATGGGTGCACGTCTCTCAGCGTGGCACCCGAGTACTTCACAGGTCTTTAAAAGACCATTTACCTGTAAATGAGGATTCGTTATGTTTTCACCCCTTTTTGTAGAGACCCTGCATTTCCACTTTGCATATGACTGGAAGTATTAGCTGTCCCCTGAATTTTTTATCAGCCTCCCCTAAATTTGGTTCTAGTTGCGCCCCTGACTGGTGTACACCGGCTCTGCCGACTCTGCTTACGCTTACAGAATTCCATAGATTCTATCCACCGTATGTCAATGATCCAGCTGTGGGGCTAGGAATATCTTGCAGACAGGATTCTGGGCCTTTTATTACCGGTGCTCCACGGACCCAGCAGCTTGCTTTAGGGGATCCCATGGAAGGGACTACGGGATCCAACAGTCAGAACTCCACAGTATGAGAATGCAGTATACCACAATTAGAATTCCAAGCTCCTGGACTCGGTTTTCCAGGCATCCGTGCGGTATTCCCACTAGCCAGGGGCCTAGATTTTAGTGGGCAGGAACACAGGGTACTAAAGCAAAGGCTGTGGGGATCCCGTAGCAAAGACGGCGGGTGCCTCAGCAACCGGCAGAGTGCCTATTCACTCTCCATGCGTACCGTCGGCTCTCCCGAGGCTTAGTTTGCAATCCTGATGCTCCGTTGGGATTGCCACTGGGTGGCAGCCAATTAGAGCCAAGCTTGTGCCCGAGGGTTAGGCTCCGCCAACATATGTACTTATGCAATCACTCCACCAATCCCCAAGCACTTATAAATTCACCATACACTCTCCTTGCACTACTCTAATCATCCAATCTCTACCCATGTACTCATAGAATGATCCAGACAAAGTTACATAACCGAGGTCTTCCCCACTGCCAGAGGTAATATGGTTGAGTGCGCAGTAAACAGCACAATGTAATGTGGTAGGGCCCAGGCCCATCATGCATACATAATGAACACATAGTCACAGTTAGATAGATAGTGGAACTGGCTACAGGCACGTGCACCCGCCCCCTTTTTATTACCAGGGTCACATGTCCAGTGACGCCTGTGCTGGATGCGTGTGAGGTGAGTGTAAGCCAGCCCTCAGGGAATGGTTGGTGCTGGCAACAACTAAAACATTGATCATCGGATCACACACAGAGATTCAATCATAAAGAGTACATGACTTGTTATGAACTAAGGTAGGGGCACCAGATCTTAAACCACACACAAAAGATTGTATCGTAAAGGGTCCATGGCATGTGGTGCACTGAGGTAGGGGCACCAGAGATGAACGTGCTCATGTGAAGAAATTGTTAATGTCCTTTCGGGATATTCCTGCTGCCTGAGATGAAATTGTGTCCGTTGTCTACAGCACAAAAGTCAATCATAAAGGGTCCATGAGTTGTGATGCACGGAGTTAATGGCACCTGACAAGCTCAGCGTGTGTGCAGCCAGCGATGATGGCGTGTCCTTGCAGGTCAGGATTGGATGGGATATGTGTGAGACCTGCTGACCACAGTGTAGGCCGGAGGCAGCGGTCAGCAAGGGCCCACAACCAAGTGGAGCTGACTTGAGCTGCACAGTTAGTGGCACCTGAAGGACTCAGCGTTTGCGCAGCCAGCGATGATGTGTTGTCCGGGCGGGCCGCACTGGATACAATGTCTGTTGCCTACTGGACTCTGCAATTAATGAATCAAGACTCAATTTTAATTGTGAGCCCTGGTGATCGCAGTGTAGGCCAGAGGCAGCGGTCAGCAAGGGTGCACAGCCACATGGCGTTGACTCGAGCTGCACAGAGTTAGTGGCATCTGAATCACTCAGCGTGTGTGCAGCCAGCGATGATGCGTCGTCCTAGCGGGCCGCACTGGGAGCAATGTCTGTTGCCTACTGGACTGCTTCATCTGCAATTGCAATTCAATCTGAATTGTGAGCCCTGCTGTCCGCAGTGTACATCGAAGGCAGCAGTCAGCACAGACATTGAGGAATGCTTCTTGTTACTTCCTCTTGACAAAATCTGAGAACATAGAGTACAATTCACTCTGCAATTAATAAGTCAAGACTGAATTTGAATTGTCAGCCCTGCTGACCGCAGTGGAGGTGTATGGAACAAAAGATGAAATATGTATGGAATACATTGTCGAAATATGTAGGTTTCAGGGATGTTATAGTTAGTTGCCTATTGGACTCTGAAATCAATGAATGAAGACTGAATTTGAAATGTGAGCCCTGCTGACTGCAGTGTAGGTGAGAGGCAGCCGTCACCAAGGGCCCACAGGCATGTGGCATTGAGTTGATCTGCACAGAGTTAGTGGCACCTGAAGCACTCAGCGCGTGCGCCTCTAGCGATGATGCGTCGTCCAGTTGAGCCGCACTGGGAGCAAGGTCTGTTGCCTACTAGACTGCGTCATCTGCAATCGCAACTACATCTGAATTGCCAGCCCTGCAGACCGCAGGGTAGGCCGGAGGCAGCGGTCAGCAAGGGCCAACAGCGTATGCCCGGCCCTTGAGATGATGCACTTGACGCTCCTGAAGTGCTGGGACCAGCTCCCTGGTCACCCTATTTCATATTTTGTTGTGCACATCACATCTTCTCCCGTGCAAAATGTCTTAGGTGGATTGTCTGGAGGTGCTTGTACATACTCGATGGGCCACAAGAGTATTTCTTGTTACTACCTCTTGACTAAATCCGTGGACAGAGACTACAACTGACCTTCTTTGCGTTGACTCTCTTTTCACCATCTGGATGGTGAAAAAATTTCTACACAATGGATTCTGGTCTCTTTTTGGGAGGTGGTTCTTCTATCTCTTCTTCATCAGAAGTATGTTCTTGCGGAGGATTGGAAGAAGCCATTTCCAAATCTTTCCAAATAGCACCCAAAAAATGTACAGATTAGCTGCAAAAACACAACAGGTGTCCCACCTGTGAAGCTGCTGAGAAAATGATTAAAATGGGTAAGTATGGGCGAATTTTGCGCCCATACTTAAAAATGGGTGGGCGTCCTTCAACTGTTGGAATGGGAAACCTTATGAACCAATCAAATGCTCTCTTTTAAAGTCAGATGGGAGTCAGCCCTGCTACCCGCAGTGTAGGCCTGAGGCAGTGGTCAGCAAGGGCCAACAGCCATGTGGCGTTCACTTGAGCTGCACAGAGTTGGTGGCACCTGGAGCACTCTTGCTGCTTTGTATCTGCTGGGATCTACGCTGTGCTCTCTGCTTTGGTGTGCTTGCTGGGCGGAGGCGGCTCTTCGTGGACGACTCGCCGGACCCGCTTCGCGGGTCCCGCAGCGCGTCTGTGACAGAGGAGGCTGTTGGGCACAGGCTGCAGAGGACTGCCGGGAGGAGCGCGAGAGAGGCGTTGGGGCCAGCGAGGCTGCGAGTGCTAAGCAGGGACTCCAGTCACCAGGAGCCCCTGCCCGCCCAACCACCAACACCTGGGCTGCTCTCCCCGCTGGCCACGCCCCCCCGCCGAGGAAGAGAAAAGCGGCATTCTCCCACTCCTACCTGGGACCCTTGCTGCTTTGTATCTGCTGGGATCTACGCTGTGCTCTCTGCTTTGGTGTGCTTGCTGGGCGGAGGCGGCTCTTCGTGGACGACTCGCCGGACCCGCTTCGCGGGTCCCGCAGCGCGTCTGTGACAGAGGAGGCTGTTGGGCACAGGCTGCAGAGGACTGCCGGGAGGAGCGCGAGAGAGGCGTTGGGGCCAGCGAGGCTGCGAGTGCTAAGCAGGGACTCCAGTCACCAGGAGCCCCTGCGCGCCCAACCACCAACACCTGGGCTGCTCTCCCCGCTGGCCACGCCCCCCGCCTATTAGCCAATTAGCGAACAGGCCCCGTGTACTTAGCCTTGTGCAGTAGCCGCTGCGCGGGAGCGCGCCGGGAGAAGCCCGGGAAAAGGGCGGGACCGTCTGTGGCCGTCCGGGGCCGCTGGAGGCCGGGCTGGGCCACGTCCCTTTCCTCCAGATTTGCGGTACACCCAACGGCCTGGGCGAGGCCCTGTAGTGATCATTAAATCATGTCTACCCGCTCAGGCAGACCCATCAGGAGTGAAGGTGAGAGAGGACTCATTGTTGGTAGCCCTGCGTTTGGTACTATGGACCGTTTCATTACTAGGGTAGCAGCGGTGATTGATAAGGAGATTGCGATGTCTGAACGGCGCCTATCTGAGGTCTACCTACCCTCAAGACGTTCATCATTGGGGGTTGCTGCCCTGTCGCTCACCCCTGCTAGCGAAAAGGTTCACTCTGCTCCTTTGCTTGGTGCTACAGGTGACACCATAGACCCGATCCAGTTGGTGGAAATAGGGCAAAACATAGCTAGGTTGGAAAATCTGGCTTCATCCATCCCCTCTGCTTCAGTGGAAGATGGTGAGCCTAGTCCCCTATTTCCAACTGTATTAACCAAATCCTTGAGTGATGTTATTAGTGTCCCTCCTTCACCAAATTCTCTTATCCCTACATTAGCTACCTCAGAGGGGCCCATAGATGGTGTGTCTTTAAACATCCAACCACCCGAAAGTCCCCAGGACAATAGGCTGAAAAGTAAAAAGGCAAGAAAACGCAAAAAGGGTAGGCTCGTTAGGCAGGCTGCTCTTTACCATAGAGCACGCAGGCATTCTGGACAAGGTATGAGAGATACAAGGGCAAGGTTGCTAGAGAGTGAAGGTGATATAGAAGGGAGCGTTGCGGTCCCCCCTAAGGGGACTCGCATAGATGACAATACTACTAACGTTCCTACACTTACTGACCCTGTAATGCTGGAACACATCCTAGAGAAGGTAAATAGTCTCCTGAGGCCTCTACTAGCTCAGGTCAAGGGCCTGGGGGCGAGGATAGATAAGCTAGAGCAATCAACTCTTGACGGATTCCACTCACTCAAAACTTCATTTAAGCAAATAGTTAGAGTGGGTGAAAACCGGGATACGGGTGCAAAGGAGAATGAACCACCCCCGCAGAGAGACCCTAAGCCCCCAAACTGTTTAAAGAAGGCTGACTCTAATAATAAAATAAATCCAATCTCGAAAACTTTTCCTCCTCCCAAAGTAGGGCCAAACTGCAAGGAGTCTCTAGTATGTCCAGTGCCAATTGCAAATAAACCCAAGCCCACCCCACAAAAGCAGCCACTGACAGCCAGAGGTAAAGTGGAAGATCCACAAGCGGCTGTTACAGGTAATAAATCTCAAGGCTCAGTGATAGGGAAAACCTCCAGACCTATGTCCCATCCCGTAGGCTCAGCTTCTACCATTTTGGCCCCAAGAATTCCTGTGCGACGGATTCCGCCTGTAAATCTCCCGCCAGACTGCCAACCCTTTGTTGCAGTTATGGTAAATGTCCCCCCTCTAAAGGAAGGCCAGATGGAAAACCATCAATCACTCAAGAATAAGTGTATCCACTGGCTAAAGGCAAATAAGCCTATTCCTTTGGATGTAGATGGGATTATTTTAAGCGTCCGTAGAATTGGGTGGGTAGGGCTGGGTAAAAAAACTCAGGAAGGGGACTGTATAATTATAAATTTCCAAGACCCTAGAGTAGTGCCCTCCATCTGTACTCCTATTAAAAATATGGGGGCTCCAGGGGTTAAAGTGGTAGACTTATCCTACTTTTACCCCAGGCATGTTGTTAACCTAACTGGAGAAAGTCTAAATTCCCCCGGTTTGGGCCATAGTAGGGAACTATCATGGGCAGGGAAAACGGGAAGCACAAGGGCTAACCACGTGTGGGTGCCAAGCTCGAACTGACTGGAACCTGGGAGTAGTGTGGACACACTAAGAGAATTGCCCACCCCAACCCTTTTGACTAGCGAGACGCAAGTCATAAAAGCTAGTATCTGTGGCCCTTGTTCCCCTAAAACATCTTTGACGAGGCCCTTAGATGGGAATACTCTTGCCCCCAGAGACATTCCAGCTGTGACGGACCTAGCATTTAAGGTTTTCAGCTGGAATGTCGCAGGGATTGCAAGAAAGTTGGCACTACCGGACTTTGCTGCTTGGGTGGATGAGCACTCAGTGTGTATTTTCCAGGAGACATGGAGTAAGGCCCCGGTCCATAGGGTGGGATACTCTTCGCATTCTGTTTCCGCTCAAACTTCGGAAACGGGGAGAGGACGTCCCTTGGGCGGCCTCCTTATTTGGGTGGCCGCCTCTCTAGATTGCAGAGTAGAGGAGTTTCCTACTGGCTGCCCGGATATTCAAAACATTACCCTAACAGACCTAAGGGGGAGATTGGTTCTAAATATCTATAACGTTTATGCTCGTGGGACCAAGGGCGGACGTAAGTCTCCTGTAATATCTCTTCTTGAGACCATCGTAAAAAATACCCCTCACAAGATGCGTACATTGGTTGCAGGAGATATGAACTGTACTTTCGAGCCCCTTGGCTCGGACGTAGCCCTCGACCAAGATGAGGAGGATGCTAGGATGGGGATTCCTGTACTGGAAATTCCTCCGATCAGGAGGTGGTCAGAAGTGGCCCTCCAGCTATATTCCCTGTGTCTTGAATTAAACTTACGGGCAGCTAATGGGAGGACAAACTCGGACCGGATGGGGTCCCATACTTACAATAGACCGGGACATACCTCAAGGATTGATTATTTGTTAATAGATGTACACTTGTGGACCCATGTAAGGGACATGCTGGTGGTCCCTGCTGCTGAAAGCGACCATAATTCGCTTTCTTTGAGCATGGACCAGTGGTGGCGCCCTAGAGGAAAGGGATACATCACCCCGGTACCTGCTCCCCCAGACGAGTCAGAAGTCTCCCTCTGCGGTAGAAGAATAAAATGGGCGAAATTGGTCCTCTCTGAGGCAAAGGTAGGAGAAATTTCATCTCTCCTAAACCTTGCAGAGGCAATCCTTGGGTCCCCATCTGAAGGAGTGGGTAGAGTGAGTGGGCTTTTTGTCTCCCTGGTAGCGGCCTTGACAAATCTGTTCACCCAACATCCTAATAAGCCGGGTAATAAAAGATCTATAAAGCCCACTGATGGATGGTATACCCATTCATGTAGGGCACATAAGGCAAAATTAGTTGAGGCAGTAAAGTATAAATCCCCCTGTGAGATACAAGACGCAAGGAAGGCCTATAACAAAGCCCTTACAACTGCCAGGAGGGAGTGGGAAGACAAGTTCTGGGAAGACCTCCTGCAAGCAAGTAAAAGTAGGGACACAAGAGCTTTCTGGAATCTTATAGGTTCACGGAATAAACGCGCTGCAACTATGAGACCTTGCAATATCCCGCCCCAAAACTGGGTAAATCATTTTGGAGCGCTATACCTCCCTCCAGATGGGGACTTGAATATGGGGGCGAACCTCTCATTAGTAATTGAACCCCAGGCCTATGATCTCTTCACTCCTGTAGAAATTGAGGGGGTCATAGGGTGGGTAGCCCCCCGCAAGGCAGCGGGCCCAGATGGCCTCCCGGGGGACCTTATGAGGGCATATCCAGTAGAATGGGGAAGGGTGATTGCTGCTCTCCTCAATGACATCATGATGGGAGGAGCAGTACCAGACTCTTGGAAAGGGGCAGTGGTGGTCCCGATTTACAAAAAAGGGTGTAGGGAAACCCCGGGGAACTACCGCCCAATAAGTTTGATAGACTCCTCCCAAAAGATAGCCGGTAAAGCTATATTGGGAAGGATTCTTCATTGGGTGGAGGAGAACAAAATCTTATCAGATTACCAGGCAGGCTTTCGGGCAGGAGTGGGGACAATTGAGCAGGTGTTTAGGCTGGCACTTTTGGGGTGGAAGGTGGTGGATCTAGGCAAGGGTAGTCTTTATATGGCCTTTATAGACCTGAAGACTGCCTTTGACCTGGTCCCCCGGGAAGAACTATGGAGGGTACTTCATAAAATGGGAATACCCCCTTACATCTTGTCCCTCCTTATTAACCTCCATGCCAATACCTATGCACAGGTCCGTTGGGGTAAAAACGGAGAGGTCACTGAAAAAATCCCGGTGTCCAGGGGTGTAAGGCAGGGCTGCGTCTTGGCGCCTACCCTATTTTCACTTTATGTAAATGGGGTGGTGGAACATCTCCAACAAGAACCAGCTGACGCTCCCTGTCTCGGAGGAGTTCGGATCCCCACCCTGCTTTTTGCGGACGACACGCTTTTGATCTCGAAGACTCCTCAAGGCCTCCAGAAACTGCTAACGCGCTTCCAGGAGTTTTGTGTTGCAAAAGGGCTAATAATAAACGTGGACAAAACCAAATATCTAGTCTTAAACCCTCCACGGAAATTGGGCCGTCCACCTATGCTTAACTCTGTTGCCCTAGAGAAAGTATCCGAATTCGATTATCTCGGAATTCGGATTACGGATAGAATGTCCTGGGCAAACCATATAGACAAAATGGTCCTCAACCACAAGAGAGTAGGAGGAGCTCTTATGAGAGAGTACCGGGCCTCACCAAGGAGATCGCTTACCCCGGTAATTGAAATTTACAAGACAAAGGTAGTTACATCAGCCTTATACGGGGCAGAACTGTGGGGCCACTCCCGTTTGGACGCTCTGGTGACAGCTGAGAGTAAGCTTCTGAAATCAATAATTGCCATCCCCCTGAGCACTCCATCTGTACCAGTGCTGTTGGACACAGGCTGCAGAAGCATTAAAGATCAAGCCTTGCTTCGCCCTCTCCTCCTATGGACCCGAATCTGGAGGGGTGAAGAGTTAAAATCCTACGCTGATGGCCTGAGGGATATAATGAGTCTGGGGGGCTGGGCAAAGATAAGATGGCTAAGAGACACCAAAAATCTTATGGAGAAAATTGGTTTGGGGGACTATTGGTCATCATGTTCAGCTCCACCGAAAGATGTGGTAAAGGCCCTTTTTTGGAAATGGGCCGCGGAGCACCTCATTACAAACTCGACCCATTGCAAGTCTACAGCCGCCTTTTTACTGGTCAAAGACACTGTGGCATTTGAACCCTATCTGGACTTAATTACTCTTCCCTTTGATCGTGCCCTTTATTTTAAATTTAGAGTTGGTTCCCTTCCTCTTGGTGCTTTTGTTTCTAACTGGAGCTCCAGGGTTCGTAAGTCCCCAAATTGTGCATGTTGTCCGAGCAAGGTAGAGTCTGTTGCGCATGTTTTGTTTGAATGCCCAGATTATGCAAGGCCCAGGGGTACTTGGTTGAAGCCCCTCTGCCAAAATATGGGCACACGCAGCCACCTAACAGCTTTACGCATCCTAACCACGGACACATCCCCCCCGATCGTATGTGGAATTGCTAAGTTTTTAAAACAGTTTTGGCTTATTCGTTGTAAGAGATTGTCAGTAGCGATTTAATTCTGTTTTAGCTAATTTATCAGTGGACATCTTTTGTCCTTTTATCTCTCTTAAATGTGTTTTTTATACTGACTTCTTTAAGTGATGCTTTTTGTTATATTGAAAATGATTGTATTGTAAGTGTGCTTATAAGATATCTCGCATATCGAATAAAAGCCTTTGACTGACTGACTGACCTGGAGCACTCAGCGTGCGCACAGCCAACCATAATGGGTGGTCCGGGTGGGCCACACTGGGAGCAATGTCTGTTGCCTACAGCCCTCCATCATCAGCAATCGATCTGAATTGTGAGCCCTGCTGTCCGCAGGGTAGGCCGGAGGCAGCGGTCAGCAAGGGCCCACAGCCACGTGGCGTTGAGTTGAGCCACACAGTTAGAGGCACCAGAGGCACTCAGCGTGAGCGCAGCCTGCGATGATGTGTGGTCTGGGTGGGCCGCATTGGTAGAAATGTCTATAGCCTAATGCATTCTGCATTAATAAGACTACGTGGCAGTGACTTGGTAGTGACTTGGGGTGCACTGAGTTAGTGGCACCTGAAGCACTCAGCGTGTGCAAAACCAGCGATGATGCGTGGTCCGGGAGGGCCACACTGGTGCAATGTCTGTTGCCTACTTGACTACGAAAAAAGAAAAACCAAAGGTGGTGATGGACGGAGCGTTGACAATACAAACACTCACCCCCAGTCAACTGATCTGGGTTTAATCCATCACCGTTCTTTAGCTCACTCCGCCACCCCAGTTCAGACATGGCCATATGCAAATCAGTATGACCCTGTGCCTCATGGGAACAGTCCAGCCAGAACTGCAAAGCCATGTCTTCCCTGCACCGGAATCAAGCTTCCCAGGACCGGTTTCTGGCATTACAGCCGTCTTCAGCCGGGCTTGCTTGACTCCAGTGGCAAAGTGAGCAAGGGACTCACGTCTGAGCATACCCTGCCAACTTAGGGCGAACAAAGAAAAACCAAAGGTGGTGATGGACGGAGCGTTGACAATACAAACACTCTCCCCCAGTCAACTGATCTGGGTTTAATCCATCACCGTTGTTTAGCTCACTCCGCCACCCCAGTTCAGACATGGCCATATGCAAATCAGTCTGACCCTGTGCCTCATGGGAACAGTCCAGCCCGAACTGCCAAGCCATGTCTTCCCTGGACCGGAATCAAGCTTCCCAGGACCAGTTTCTGGCATTACAGCCGTCTTCAGCCGGGCTTGCTTGACTCCAGTGGCAAAATGAGCAAGGGACTCACGTCTGAGCATACCCTGCCAACTTAGGGCGAACAAAGAAAAACCAAAGGTGGTGATGGACGGAGCGTTGACAATACAAACACTCACCCCCAGTCAACTGATCTGGGTTTAATCCATCACCATTCTTTAGCTCACTCCGCCACTCCAGTTCAGACATGGCCATATGCAAATCAGTCGGACCCTGTGCCTCATGGGAACAGTCCAGCCCGAACTGCCAAGCCATGTCTTCCCTGGACCGGAATCAAGCTTCCCAGGACCGGTTTCTGGCATTACAGCCATCTTCAGCCGGGCTTGCTTGACTCCAGTGGCAAAGTGAGCAAGGGACTCACGTCTGTGCATACACTGCCAACTTAGGGCGAACAAAGAAAAAACAAAGGTGGTGTTGGAGGGAGCGTTGACTGCATCATCTGCAATCGCAACTGGATCTGAATTGTGAGCCCTGCTGTCCGCAGTGTACATCGGAGGTAGTAGTCTGTATAGACATAAATCTGTGGTACTGTGCCGCTGGGTTCGCAGGGAGCCTGTGTTGCGGAGGTCATGGCGACGGCCTCGTGGCAGGGTGGGGGCCGAAGCTCTGGAAGACGCATAGGCCTTCCCAGAAGTGAACCACACCCATAGCTCTGGCCTATTTATTCACTGGAGTGGCGTACGTTGGACCAGCCCACTCTGCTTCCGCTTCCGCTTAGAGGGGAACGACACAGTTACATGACTGAAATCTTCCCAACTGCCTGAAGTAACGTGGTTGCTTCAACTGTCCACAACACTACAAGCACCAGCAGTATATGTACACATGGAGAGGTCTGTGCTCTGTATAGTGAGGTCTGTCCATCATATCACCGCTACACTTGGCATTTTTTGCATTGTTATTGATGGGTGACTTGCCTCCTTCACACATACTTGGTTCCCACCTCTCCCAACATTCAGCTGTTGTGTGGCTGAGGGGCCATGCCAATTTGGGAAGGTCTGCTGTCCTGTTTGCGCTGCCTCGTGGTAGTAGGGGGGGTGGTCCAGGGGGATGTCCTGGGGTTGGTGGGGGTGGGTGTTTGTGGCCTTCTTGGGTGTTGGGCTGCATGATCAGTAGCTCTATGACATGTGTTGGTCTTCAGATGTGGCTCTGGGCTGGGCTCCCTTTCATACTGCAGGTAGTTGTCCTGCTTTACAGCAGTAAAAGGCAGATGTTAAATTGTTACTGCTAACGCGGCCTATTGCCTGTTTTTGGATCGCATCGAAGATTTGGCTGGTCGTTGAAAATATTGGGAAGTGGTGTTTTTCTGTTTTTTTGCACGGGAATGCCTACTCTGCATATCATTAGCGTTAGTTGTCTTTCTAATTTGTGGCGATGTTTTTTGCGGAAGCTATCACCGGAAAACTGGCGATATCGGCAGTTTTCACCAGGTTGAGAATAGGATGATAATTCTTTTGCCACGTTTGCTGCGCTAAAGTGCTGATAACTCAGCGTTAAGTCCTTGAGAATACGCCCCATTCTTTGTTTGTTTTTTTCATCCAGATTCGTGCAGCAAGCCGCTTTAAAAAAAAAAATGTAATCATTTTTTGGGCCTGGGGATTTCTGTGGGATCACCTGAGCAGGCCTAGGAGTCAGGATGTTTGTACCCTGCCGACTTTTCTTATTTGTTCATCTTTTTTCTTGAGATTCGCATATAGCTACAGCAAAGTCCTAATAAATTCAAGGGCTCGTTTTAGAGTCACCCTATAACCTAACAGTGAGGACTTATCACTGAGTTATTGGCACTTTAGCGCAGCAAAAGTGGCAAAAGAATTATCGCCCCATTCTTAAGTTGGTGCACACTGCCACATTGCCGACAGGCTGACGGTACCAACACAGCAGACAATAAAAATCCTTCCGCAGACATAGCTGCTGGCTGTGCTGCACCTGTTGGCCTCTGGTACCTTCCAACTAACAACTGCGAGAAACAGAGGAATCCCACAGCCAGCCCTCTTAAACTTCCTCACACATCTTGGATGCATGTCCACAAAAGCAACGTAGGGCCCCTGTATCCGCACCACCCGTTCGTCCCAATTCATAGTATTCCTGCACGACAAACCCCAACCCCAGTCGTTGTTGACGCCTCTGTGCTCCAGATCTAAGATTGTAGTCACTGAAATGGAGTTGCACCAGGCCATGAAGTCTAGTACTCAACAGTAGTGGAAAAACAGTACTTTATTAGAAAAACATAAATTAACAACACAAAAACATCAAACAATAAGTGACATTCCCAATGAGGAACATAAACTTGTGGATCTAAATAACTGTAGATCATCTTGGAAATCCCGAAGCTCCGTATTTCAGAAACATGTTGGATAAATGAAGACAATGGTCAAGCATTAGTATGGTCACAAAAGTAATAGGGTACAATGTATTGCACTTGGACAAACCAGAATGCTTACAGGTATGATCAATCCTGCACAAAATGACCGTAACAGAAGTTTGAGTGGTCGTAACCTTCGTAGGAAAGAAAAGGAACGTTACAACCAAGTGAACGTTTGTTACGGTCTCATTATGCAGGATTTATCATGCCTGTAAGTATCACGGTTCATTTCAGCTTGATACAGCTGCATGTTTACTTTACCCACACTGCGCAGGAACAGCTGAAGACCAAGCAAGGGAATCACGCCATAGCAGGCTTCCTGCATGTGTAGGGAGCAATTTATTGCACTCATGTAGTACTTGTGCCCCCTGCCGACACTTCACACAATCACCGCAACAGAAACCACACGCATTCCAACAATGTGCAGGCAAAACTGGACCATAGGGGCCTGTACACTAATGTCATCGCAAACTTCTTAGGCAGTGTGCATAATTTCCTACATCTTTCGTACATCCCAGCCTTGGTCCCCAGACCAGTATGCCGCCCAGCGATGACTGCCAACCCTGCGCACCCAGACCTCAATGCTGACCTGCAGTCACTGGCGTGTCTCCAAGAGGGCCCTCTACGTGCCAGAGCAACCTCCTCAGTCGTTGCTGGAATCCGCGGCAAAGGCCCCCAGCGCATCCTGCTGCACCGCTCTGAGGAGACATTTCTGTACACCCAGCTGCCTTTAGCGTACATGTGGTCCAGACGAGCTCACAATTCATATCTGGTCTTCATTACCAGGATGGTGTATCAAGGCCTACGCATCATGGCAGGCTGCAAACTGCTCAGCTCTGGTGGCACTCAGTGCAGCTCAGGCCATCGCCACTTGCCGGGAGGCCCGTGTCGGCCAAAATGACTCGACTGCCACAAACTCAGTGCACCTCAAATCATTGCCATGTGGCACGAGGCCAGTGTCAGGCAAAGTGCTTCGACTGCCACCAACTCTGTGCACCTCAAGTCATCAACACGTTGCGGGAGGCCCGTGTCGGACAATGTGCCTCAGCTGCCACCAACATAATAAGCACACGGATATACCCAGATAGAGAGTGGAAATGGCGTCAAGCACGTGCGCCCGGCCCTTTTTATTGGCAGGGTCATATGTCTTGTGATGTCTTTGCTGCATGGGTGTGGTGTGGGTATAAAGCAGCCGTGAGGGACTGGCTGTGGCATGCTTACAACTAGACCTGTGATCAGCAGATCACTACAGGGAAGGCCTGGGACATGTTATGTTATGTTACTAAGATTTGTATAGTGCACAGCTGCCCCAGCAAAGGGGCGTCCCGGCGCTACCAGCATCATAAAACAGCAACCATACACCCGAGCAGAAAAGAGCGATAGAAAAAGAGATAGAAAGCATGACCTAATAAGCAGGCTATCCATACTGCGAATCTGGACAGTTAGTGAGTTCCAAAGTCTAGCCACCAGATAGCGGAAAGACCGGCCACCTGCGTGAAGACGTGTCACACGGGGTACAGTGACCAGGTGCTGCCCCAGGGAGCGTAACTGGCGGGAGGGAGCATAAGGGGAAAGAAGATTTGCCAGTATGCTAGGCGTGGACAGCTTTAAAATCTTAAAAGAGAGACACAGTGTTTTGAATTGGATACGCTCTGCCATAGGAAACCAATGGAATTTCCTGATAGCAGCAGCTGTAGAGCAGGTCGGTGGGATTGTAGCATTGTAGTTCCCCCCCTGTAAGCATAAACGAAGTGGGCTGGCTGAAACGGGCATCCTTCACAACTTTACCAATATGGCGGTTTGAATCGGCACACCCACCAAGATAGGTACACGATGGGTGCGCGACATCACTTTTTTCTCCCCAAAAATATTGTTATATATATATATATATATATATATTACCTACTGGCGGTCGCCAGTAGGTATATATAGTTAGGACCTAGTTACCATAGGAAATTCCGAACATTCTATTGGGAATAACTTTCGCGCCGATTGAGGGATCTGTCTGTAATTTTCCATAAATTTGCCTCGCTCCGCTCCGCTCCTTCCCTGAAAGTTTGGGGGGGATTCGTCAAGCGGGGGCCGAGAAAAAAGGGGGGTCCCAAAACGGTTTTTCACCATGTTAATTTCCATAGGGACATTCTGACAAGGCTACAGCTTGAACGGCTGAACAGAATTACACCAGATTTGGCAAAATGGTAGGGACTGGTATGCAGCAGTGCCTTTTGTATGTTTGGTGTAAATCCCTCCAGTAGTTCTTGAGAAAATTGAATTTGAAATTTCTAAAATGGCATTTTCTATGGGACCTTTAGACACGGCTACAGCCCGAACGGCTGAACGGAATTACACCAAACTTGGCAAAATGGTAGGGACAGGTATGCAGTAGTGCCTTTTCTATATTTGGTGAAAATCCCTCCAGTAGTTGTTGAAAATTTGAATTTGAGCAAATTATATATCTATATGCCCTCAACATTCTATTGGGAATAACTTTGGCGCCGATTGAGGAATCTGTGTGTAATTTTCCAGAATTTTGGCCAGCTCCGCTCCGCTCCTTCCCTGAAAGTTTCGGGGGGATTTGTCAAGTGGGGGCCGAAAGGGGGGTCCCAAAACGTGTTTTCCCCATGTTAATTTCCATAGGGACCTTTAGACACGGCTACAGCCCGAACGGCTGAATGGTATTACACCAAACTTGGCAAAATGGTAGGGCCTGGTATGCAGTAGTGCCTTTTCTATATTTGGTGAAAAGTAGTTGTTAAGAAAATTGAATTTGAGCAAATTATATATCTATATGCGCTCACCGTAGTCGTACCGTACGCGTACCGTACGCGTACGTTCGCGTACCCTTACGTGCGCGAGTGAGTTTCTGATTGGCTGGCAGTCGACTGTCCACCTTCCAAACTGTCCAAACCAGGAAGTGTTGGCCACCATCTTGTTTTTCAGGAGAACTGAGGCACAAGAGAGCCCAAAACAAGAGTGGAAAACACGAAAAGGGGGCAGGGTAGAGACCCCCAACCCTTTAGCCCTTCTCAGGGGGTCCCAAAAGGACCCCCAAGGCAAGGGCATAAAAAAAATTTTAAATCGCGGTACGCGTACCCCACGATTTTAAAAAAATCGGGGGGTCCCTTCGGGGACCCCCTGAGAAGGGCTAGGGGGTCAGGGGGTCTCAACCCTGCCCCTGTTTCGCATTTTCCACTCTTGTTAGGTGCTCTCTTGTGCCTCACTTCTCCTGAGAAACAAGATGGCTGCTCAGGTGGTCCCAGAAGGATAATAACATATATAAACGTTATCCGCTAATAGAATTAGAATTTACAAAACAATTGAAATTTATTGAAAAAAGGTATAAGTTTCACGCCTGATATAGTTAGGAATTAGCATTTAAAAAACCTTGCAAATTCACTGAAAAAACCATAGGTTTCAAGCCTTATACAGTTAGGAATTAGCATTTAAAAAACCTTGCAAATTCACTTAAAAAACCATAGGTTTCAGGCCTTATAAAGTTAGGAATTAGCATTTAAAAACCTTGCAAATTCACTTAAAAAACCATAGGTTTCAGGCCTTATATAGTTAGGAATTAGCATTTTAAAAACCTTGCAAATTCACTTAATAACATAGGTTTCAGGCCTTATATAGTTAGGAATTAGCATTTAAAAAACCATTGAAATTGCTCCTATATAGTTAGTTATACTAACTATATTTCGTGCTCCCGCAATCCACTGCTGATGATGTCACATATTACATCATTCATGACATGGTCAGTGACATCAGTGATGACATCACTGATGACATCTCAAATGACATCACTGATGACATCACTGATGACATCTCATTTGACATCACTGATCACATCACTGATGATATCATTCATGTGATAATACGATGCACCTCCTCACACTCTAATATAACCTTTGATACACCCAGTGTTAAATACAGACTACCATTCTTGAAACCATTGACACACCAATACCAGTTACTACATACGCACTCACTGATTCCTAGGTCTACACACACATTCACTCATTCACCCATAGAATCACTCATACATACAGTCACTCATCAATACAACACTATCATATGCACTCATACACCTATACAGACACTCACACACTGCCACTCATCCATGGAGTTACTCACACACCTAGTCAGTCATGCAAAGAATCAATCACACTTCCATTTCCTCAACTATACAGTTATACACACAACACCTTACTTATTCAAACATATACTAACACATACTTACTCTCTTATACAATCACTGATACAAGTACCCAATGATCCATACAGCCACTCGCACATTCACTGGCTCTCATGTATAGTCATTTATATATGCCAACTCTCACATGCACTGTGTTTTACATATGTACTTACTTGGACATGTAGCACTGAGATATCCATTCACTCACCAACACACCCATGCACACAGTCAACCGCCCATATAGCTGTTTCCACATGCACTCTTGAACTCATACACCTAGTGAATCAACTGCTCACACATCTATGCACAGAGTCACACACCTCCCAGCTACCCACACACACACTCAGTCTCCCATTCAAATACTTGGGCAACCAATCAATAACCCATATAGCCACTCATATAGCTACTGATCAACACATGCAGCAGCTTACACAACAACAGACATACTGATGCACACATTCAGACAGTTCAGTCACTAACCCATGCATTTAGTAAGACACATTTAATCACTCACTCATACAGTCAGTCACGCACCTACTAAATCCTTCATCCAGACACTTATACATCCACTCATTCTTCAATATGTAAAACATATTTAAACTTTACAGAAACACACAGTCACTGGACGATGTCATCAGTGATGTCATCAGTGATGTCAAATGAGATGTCATCAGGTATGTCATCAGGTATATCATTTGAGATGTCATCAGTGATGTCATCAGTGATGTCACTGGCCATGTCATGAATGATGTAATATGTGACATCATCAGCAGTGGATTGCGGGTGCGCGAAATATAGTTAGTACAACTAACTATATAGGAGCAATTTCAATGGTTTTTTAAATGCTAATTCCTAACTATATAAGGCCTGAAACCTATGGTTTTTTAAGTGAATTTGCAAGGTTTTTAAAATGCTAATTCCTAACTATATAAGGCCTGAAACCTATGGTTTTTTAAGTGATATATATATATATATCCTTTCTCCTGCAGCCCGGTTTCAGGCTGAGTTGGGCGCTCTTTCGACGGTGCAAAGCGAGCTACGGCAGGGCCCAGCCGTTCCAAATTGCATTCCTGTTCCTCCACTGCTGGCTGAGCTGTAATGAATTAAAGAAAATCTAACCACTGATTGGGAGTTGATCGTTGTTGTATATACCCTATCTTGAGTGCAAAAGCAAAATCTCTGCGGAGAAACAGGAATGCAATATATATATATATATTACCTACTGGCGATAGCCAGTAGGTATATATAGTTAGGATTTTTTTCCTATGGGATTTTTGAAAATTCTATGTCGAATAACTTTGGCGTTTGAGGACAGAATTGGCTGAAATTTTCAGGAAAATGGAACATCTTGTTTCTGAGCAGCCCCTGAAAATTTGGGGGGGTTTCGTCAAGGGGGGGCCGAGAAAAAAGGGGGGTCCCAAAACGTGTTTTTCCCATGCAATTTTCCATAGGGCGGTTGGCCTCACTTTTAGCCTGAACGGCTGAATGGATTTACACCAAACTTGGCAAAATTGTAGGGACTGGTAGCCCGATGTGCCTTTGCTATGTCGCAAGATATAGGCTCCAGTGGTTTTTACGAAAATTAACTTTGAAAAATATATATTGGGCTACATTGGGCTATATATATGTTGGAGCCCAAATGTAGCCCAATGTAGCCCAATGTAGCCCAATGTAGCCCAATGTAGCCCAAAGATGGCCACCAGAGACAAAAAAAAACAAATGTAGCCCAAATATCAGCCAGATGTAGCCCAACTATAGACCAATGACAGAATGTCCCAGAGTGTTCTAAAGAACAACTAGAGTGCTAACAGTCCTACTTATTACAAAGGTATGGCACACCTGAAGCCATCTTGATTGGAATAAAGTGGTAACTCTTAAAACATTTAATTTAAAAAGGAACAAAATGAGGGGGTTAATTTTGCCATAGAAAGTATGATTAGCGAATATATGACGAAATCCCGCATACCATCAGTCCGCAAAAAAAATCCCGCATGTACTATTAGGCCGCAAATTAAAATAACGAAAACTTTTAGAACGAATATGCCTTTAGCATACACTAAACAACTAAACTACCCTAAACCCTAAAACACTACCCCCAGCATGACCCTACACTACACAAACAGTACAACACTACCCTAAACCCTAAAACACTACCCCCAGCATGACCCTACACTACACAAACACTACAACACTACCCTAAACCCTAAAACACTACCCCCAGCATGACCCTACACTACACAAACACTACAACACTACCCAAAACCCTAAAACACTACACCCCAGCATGACCCTATACTATGCAAACACTACAACACTACCCTAAACCCTAAAACACTACCCCCAGCATGACCCTACACTACACAAACACTACAACACAACCCTAAACCCTAAAACACTACCCCCAGCATGACCCTACACTACGCAAACACTACAACACAACCCTAAACCCTAAAACACTACCCCCAGCATGACCCTACACTACGCAAACACTACAACACTACCCTAAACCCTAAAACACTACCCCCAGCATGACCCTACACTACGCAAACACTACAACACTACCCAAAACCCTAAAACACTACACCCCAGCATGACCCTACACTACGCAAACACTGCAACACTACCCTAAACCCTAAAACACTACCCCCAGCATGACCCTACACTACGCAAACACTACAACACTACCCAAAACCCTAAAACACTACACCCCAGCATGACCCTACACTACCCAAACACTACAACACTACCCTAAACCCTAAAACACTACCCCCAGCATGACCCTACACTACGCAAACACTACAACTCTACCCTAAACCCTAAAACACTACCCCCAGCATGACCCTACACTACGCAAACACTACAACACTACCCTAAACCCTAAAACACTACCCCCAGCATGACCCTACACTACGGAAACACTACAACACTACCCTAAACCCTAAAACACTACCCCCAGCATGACCCTACACTACGCAAACACTACAACACTACCCTAAACCCTAAAACACTACCCCCAGCATGACCCTACACTACGCAAACACTACAACACTACCCAAAACCCTAAAACACTACCCCCAGCATGACCCTACACTACGCAAACACTACAACACTACCCAAAACCCTAAAACACTACCCCCCAGCATGACCCTACACTACGCAAACACTACAACACTACCCAAAACCCTAAAACACTACCCCCAGCATGACCCTACACTACGCAAACACTACAACACTACCCAAAACCCTAAAACACTACACCCCAGCATGACCCTACACTACGCAAACACTACAACACTACCCAAAACCCTAAAACACTACCCCCAGCATGACCCTACACTACGCAAACACTACAACACTAC
This sequence comes from Lissotriton helveticus, assembly GCF_964261635.1. Classification (NCBI taxonomy): domain Eukaryota; kingdom Metazoa; phylum Chordata; class Amphibia; order Caudata; family Salamandridae; genus Lissotriton; species Lissotriton helveticus. Next base: position 337,213,333 of record NC_136063.1, on the reverse strand, counting down.
CCAAAACCCTAAAACACTACCCCCAGCATGACCCTACACTACGCAAACACTACAACACTACCCTAAACCCTAAAACACTAGCCCCAGCATGACCCTACACTACGCAAACACTACAACACAACCCTAAACCCTAAAACACTACCCCCAGCATGACCCTACACTACGCAAACATTACAACACAACCCTAAACCCTAAAACACTACCCCCAGCATGACCCTACACTAAACAGCCACCACAACTCTACACTACACTAACACAACACTACACTACACAACACTACACTACACTACACAATCACTAACCCACGAAAAAATTAACACAAACCCACTTACCTCTCTCGTCATCGTGGTTTTCACAACGCAAATGCATTTACCATACATGCCTTTAAAACGTAATTCTTTGTAAAGGCATGCGCGATAAATGCACATGCGTTTTGAAAAAATGCGGGATAATGGTATGCGAGGTCAATGACCTTGCGGGATAATGGTATGCGGACTGAAAGTCTGCGGGATAAAAAATGCGGGAAAATGGCTGCAAACCATGATTAGCAGCAGACTTCCCTGGTGAGCACTAGCTTTACTACAGTGATCTAATGAGCAACTAGAGTGCTAACATTCAGAATTCATGGCAAATGTGTGACACATCTGAATGCCTTCTTGATAGAACCAAAGTAAACAAGCATTGAAAATGCAATAGATCTCGCCCTCGTTTAAGTTAAAGCCATTCTGTTTGTAATGAGGTGGCTTTTTAGCTTTGCTTTTATTAGTGTTTTTAAAACTTTCATGTAAATAACATGCATATGTATGCATATATGTATATGTATGCATGCATTTATATTTATATAGATATGCAGATTATATATGTTTATATATGTATATTACCTACTGGCGATAGCCAGTGGGTATATATAGTTAGGATTTTTTCTCTATGGGATTTCTGAAAATTCTATGTCTAATACCTTTGGCGTTTGTGGACGGAATTGGCTGAAATTTTCAGGAAAATGGCACATTTTGTTTCTGAGCAGCCCCTGAAAAAAGGGGGGTCCCAAACGCGTTTTTCCCATTCATTTTTCCATAGGGCGGTTGGACTCACTTTTAGCTCGAACGGCTGAATAGATTTACATGAAACTTGGCAAAGTTGTAGATATGGTTTGCCCGACGTGCCTTTGCTATGTCTCAATATGTGCTCCAGTGGATTTTGAGAAATTAACGTTTAAAAAAATATATATATCTGTGACAGCGCTCCTGTTAGCGCCCCGGTTCGCGTACCTGACGCGTAACGGAACTTCGCGAAGCTGATTGGCTCTCCGGTGTCTGTCAACATTCTAAACAGTCCGGAGCGGCCGCCATCTTGTCTCTCGGTACGATCGAGAGACAAGCTGTGGTGAAAAACGAAGGGGGAAATGAAGGAAAGGGGGCAAGGTAGACCACTCCTGACCCCCTAGGATTGATGAGGGGGATATTAAAGTGCCCCGCAGGGCAAAAAATAAAAAATATATATTTTTTGCGATTTTACGCCGTAGAGGCGCGTCCCGGTACGCGAACCGGGCAGCGAACCGGGCAGCTCACCGGGCAGCTAACCGGGCAGCTAACCAGCAGCGTAGCTGTCAACATTGTAAACAGTCCGGAGCGGCCGCCATCTTGTCTCTCGGTAGGTTCGAGAGACAAGATGTGGTGAAAAAAGAAGGGGGAAATGAAGGAAAGGGGGCAAGGTAAACCCCTCCTGACCCCCTAGGATTGATGAGGGGGATATTAAAGTCCCCCGCGATTTTTCGCGGTAGAGGCGCTTCCCGGTACGCGAACCGGGCAGCTAACCGGCAGCGTAACGGGAGTCCGCCATCTTGTGTTTTTGGAGCGTCCGGTTCGCGTACCGGGTAGCGTCCCGGTAAGCGTAACAAGGGGAAAACCAAGAGAAACAGTAAAAAAAAAATTAAGGGAATAGATTTCCAGCAAACTTGGCAAAATTGTAGGGACTGTTTGTTTGATGTGCCTTTGCAAGGCCTCAAGATATGTGCACGTGTGGATTTTGTCTAATTAAGGTTAAAAAAAATATATATATATCTGTAAGCGTGCTCCGGCACGCTTACGTTACGGGTTTTGTTTGCGCTGCAGAGCCGATACGTCACGGTTATGCGACGCGTCATGAGGCGTCTCATGTGGCTACGTGATACGTCACGTAATAAAGAATATATTTTACAGCTATAGATATTAGCTTTTAAAAAACCAATGAAATTCACTGAAAAAACCATAGGTTATAGACCATATATAGTTAGGAATTTGCATTTACAAAACCTTGAAAATTCACTGAAAAAACCATAGGTTAGAGACCATATATAGTTAGCTGGACATTTTATTGACATAAAACCAATGAAATTCCATATATAGTTAGTTGCACTAACTATATATCGCGCACCCGCAATCCACTGCTGATGATGTCACATATTACATCATTCATGACATGGTCAGTGACATCACTGATGACATCACTGATGACATCTCAAATGACATCACTGATGACATCACTGATGACATCTCAAATGACATCACTGATGACATCATGACACACCAATACCAGTTACTACATACGCACTCACTGATTCCTACGTCTACACACACATTCACTCATTCACCCATACAATCACTCATACATACAGTCACTCATTATTACAACACTATCATATGCACTCATACACCTATGCAGACACTCACACACTGCCACTCATCCATGGAGTTACTCACACACCTAGTCAGTCCTGTAAAGAATCAATCACACTTCCATTTCCTCATCTATACAGTTAAACACAGAACACCATACTTCAGTGACATCACTGATGACATCACTGATGACATCTCAAATGACATCACTGATGACATCTCAAATGACATCACTGATGACATCATGACACACCAATACCAGTTACTACATACGCACTCACTGATTCCTACGTCTACACACACATTCACTCATTCACCCATACAATCACTCATACATACAGTCACTCATTATTACAACACTATCATATGCACTCATACACCTAGTCAGTCCTGTGAAGAATCAATCACACTTCGATTTCCTCATCTATACAGTTAAACACAGAACACCATACTTTTCACACATATACTAACACATACTTACTCTCTTATACAATCACTGATACAAGTACACATTGATATGCACAGAGTCACACACCTCCCAGCCAGCCACACACACACTCAGTCTTCCATACATCCACTCATTCTTCAATATGTAAAACATATTTAAACTTTACAAAAACACACAGACACTAGATGATGTCATCAGTGATGTCATTTGAGATGTCATCAGTGATGTCATCAGTGATGTCATTTGAGATGTCATCAGTGATGCCATCAGTGATGTCACTGACCATGTCATGAATGATGTAATATGTGACATCATCAGCAGTGGATTGCGGGTGCGCGATATATAGTTAGTGCAACTAACTATATATGGAATTTCATTGGTTTTATGTCAATAAAATGTCCAGCTAACTATATATGGTCTCTAACCTATGGTTTTTTCAGTGAATTTTCAAGGTTTTGTAAATGCAAATTCCTAACTATATATGGTCTATAACCTATGGTTTTTTCAGTGAATATATATATATATATAGTAATATTTAAGAAAACAGAAGACATTATGTTATTTTAATAACAAACAAAAAAAATTACACAAACTATTTTTAGGATATTAAAGTTACAAAATATCACGTAAAAAAATCAAAAAATACTGAAAAAACCATAGGTTTAAGGAACATTATAATTCGAAATTAACATTTAAAAAACCTTTGAAATTCACTGAAAAAAACATAGGTTTCAGGCATGTTATAGTTAGAAATTAGCATTTAAAAAACCTTAGAAATTCACTGAAAAAACCATAGGCTTCAGGGACTTTATAGTTAGTTGGACATTTCTCTCGTACAAAACCATCAAAATTCCCCTGTTAAAGTTAGTTCAGCTAGAAACAGAGTTGTACACAGTTCCCCTAAGGGTGGACAAGTAATAAGGTCTCTCTCCCAGGCTGCTAGGAGAAAACAAGAGGGTGATATTTGCTACAAAGTCAGCAAGTTCCTTGACAGAACTTAGGAAGCCTCAAACAACTGATGAGCTGGATGACATGTCTCATTCAGCCTACTTGGGATGCTGTTTAAATCATCGGCTTCCTGCTCCTACGTCAGGCCGGCGCTGCAATGCCTGACGGGTAACAACAAGTGTCACTCTTTTACGGAGATCTTTTGTTCCTTGCCGTGATATGCTGAAATGTGTGAGGCTAGAAAAAGTGAGGTAGTGAGCAAAAAGTGAGTTTAAAAAAAGTTGGATAGTCCACGAGGTAACCTTTATTCATGTGGCTAGCTACTTTGCTAAAAAGTGCAGAGAGGGGTATTGAGGACCAAAGTAACCATTAGTATGGCCTCATTTCAACCCTCAAACATGGTCAACATGTTTCATGCCCAAGGGGGCAATTCTTCAGGACCAGAAAGTGCTCATATACTCGTTGGGTGCCCAAAAGTGAGCTACGTCCACGTTTCGCCTTCAAAAGAACCGCTAACCTGAAGGACACCCTGACCCATACTCGACCCAAGAAGTCGAGCATCCACCACGAGAACACACTTTGGGACTTGCCACCTGTGGTCGGGCATTTTAGATGTGGCAACTGCATCGTTTGTTCTCAATCTATACAAAGCAAAGAGATCAAGCTTTCAACATCGTTTACCTGGCACATGAACAAACACACCAATTGCAATAGCAGCAGATGTATATACATGCTCATATGTCCTTGTGAGCTTTAATATATAGGCATGACCATGCGAACTGTGAAAACACGCATAATTGAACATAACAGCAACATTCGCTGTATTAAGACACACACTAGGCTTTACGAACATTGCAAAGAAGCGGGCCACAGAGCAGACAACATTAAGTGGATTGTCTTAGAATGTCACCCTTCCATCCACCAACATGCACTACATAGATTGGAACAGAGGTGGGTGCACCGTCTACAATTAGACACCTGTGGGTTGAATGATTCGATCCCTTGGAATCAACTAGCAAGATGACACTGCCAATTGACTACCCACAATCTGCCTGCTCCCGACTGCATAAGAGACTGGTCACCCATCCCTTAGTTAATGAGTATAACAATGCTACACCTTTCCCAAGGGCACAGCGGCATTTTTAATTCTTAGGCGACACCAGTCCCATGGGCACAGTAGCGTCTTCACTCCTCAGTCTACCCCCGGGTTACTCTGTCCCATACGGTCCTGTCACTTACCCCATCATGGCCCTCAATCTCTAAGAGAGTAAATGGTTGCCCAGCCACCTGTGGGCCCTGCCAGTGTGGAGTTGCTCCATATGAGAATTGGACGAGCACTTGATACCCCCATCCTTGCTTCTCCAGTGCTTCAGACGTCCCCTGACAGGGCCTGTCCTTAGCGTCACATCCCCTTGATGCCTCACTAACGCCTGGGCTGTCATTGGATAAGACTGCAGCTCCCTCACGTCTCGGGACCCTCCCGGAAGTGGCCTCTGCAATACCTCACACCACCTCCGGGGGTTATTTCACTTATTGAGGTCCTTCTTCTTTTTTCCACCTTTTAAGAATGATACTCTTTTTCCTTGAGGGACACTACGCCAATAGGTACTGGTCTCACATTACCTCGCTGGGGACTGCGAGTCACGTTTCCCCGTTCTAATCCCTGGGCACTGCCATTACCGGTTTTGTAGTTCTAACATTCTATGATTCTTACGGTTAACTACAATTCCCATCCACACACTCGAGTGGCCCCTGATTGGCTGCCCTGGCAATCACGTCATGGTAGTCACGCCCCCACTGAACCTGCACGCCTTGTTTATAATGGCGGCCGTGCTCCAGGACTCCACCGGCTGTTCCGCGTGCAGTGACACGCCGTATGTGTGGGGGTAGGTTGTACCGGCGCTGTCTCCTCGCCGCTAAGGTAAGCCCTCTTTACCGAGCTACCGCTCGCCGCCGGTCCCAGGTACGGCCTGCTTGCAGGGGCCCACGTGGGGCGCCCCGCACCGCCGGGCTGTCATTTGTGTGGACTCCGCTTGCTTGGGGCTGGCACTTGATCCACCACTCCGGTGACCCCTAACATCGATGGTCCTACCCTCGACCACCTGTGCACTCCCGGTGCTCACATGCGGGCTCGGTCATTCTATTGGGTGCCTTTTACATACTTGCGGGACAGACTGGCGGGGTGGAGCCACACGTGGTCCACTGACTTACATCGCTAACGTCCTGGTTCCAACCCCGTGTGTTGACCTTGTCTTACTGTGCTTTCTTCCCTTGTTAATTCCCCTCACAGGGTTAGGTCCCTAGCGCAGTCCCCACAGGAATTAGCCGCGAAGACTGACAGTGGGCTCGCAATGGTAAGTCCCATGAATCTAATAGCAATCATCCCTCAGAGTCCCTTACGTCTACCTTGGGCCTTAGTGGCTGTCCGAATTTAACGATTAACTTCCTATTCTAGTGGTTTTATTGCTAGTAAACAACATGCCTCCATTTAAAGAGTAGTACTCACACATGTCCCAATTGCCCTCTGGGTCATGTCATGATGCATGTAATAATGGTCTCTCTCCCTTCACTATGTCACACACCAATATGCTCCCGGCACCTAGCAGATCACGTATGACTGGGTGCGTTATTGACTTTTGGGATAAATACGACGCACAATATGTAAGCGTTTGGACTAATAACGATAAAGCTGATATTGTTATGTGTACTTGATCCCTAGGTCTGACGGTGATGCAGTACTCCTCGCCCGCTATAGACCTAGACCCATCAGGTTGTATTACTAATACCCTGTAGCTCACTTTTGGGCACCCAACGAGTATATGAGCACTTTCTGGTCCTGAAGAATTGCCCCCTTGGGCATGAAACATGTTGACCATGTTTGAGGGTTGAAATGAGGCCATACTAATGGTTACTTTGGTCCTCAATACCCCTCTCTGCACTTTTTAACAAAGTGGCTAGCCACATGAATAAAGGTTACCTCGTGGACTATCCAACTTTTTTTAAACTCACTTTTTGCTCACTACCTCACTTTTTCTAGCCTCACACATTTCAGCATATCACGGCAAGGAACAAAAGATCTCCGTAAAAGAGTGACACTTGTTGTTACCCGTCAGGCATTGCAGCGCCGGCCTGACGTAGGAGCAGGAAGCCGATGATTTAAACAACATCCCAAGTAGGCTGAATGAGACATGTCATCCAGCTCATCAGTTGTGTGAGGCTTCCTAAGTTCCGTCAAGGAACTTGCTGACTTTGTAGCAAATATCACCCTCTTGTTTTCTCCTAGCAGCCTGGGAGAGAGACCTTATTACTTGTCCACCCTTAGGGGAACTGTGTACAACTCTGTTTCTTGCTCTCTGGACAAGTACACTGGACCCCTTTAAACATAGTCCATTCTCGTCCTCCTTTTTGTTTATATAAAGTTAGTTCAGCTAACTATAATTGCGCACCTGCAATGCACTGCTGATGACGTCACGTATTACATCATTCATGACATGGTCAGTGACATCACTGATGACATCACAGTCCTACAATACCCCTGGTACTGCTCTGGGGATTGTAGCAGTGAATGTATTAGTGCCTAGGCCATTGCATGAAGAGTGCACAGGGAGTGACAGGGGGATTGCTGGACTGCATGGGTAGTGCTCTTGGGATTGTAGCACTGCATGAGTTAGTGCCTGGGTCATTGCATGAGTACATGGGTAATAACTGGATGATTATAGTGCTGCAAGGAAAGTGCCTGAGTGAATGTATAAATGTGTGGGTATTTGCAGAGTGTTTGGATTAGTACATAGTAGTGGCTGAGTGACTGAAGGAGTGCACGGTGAATGACAGGGTGATTGCTGGACTGCATGGGTACTACCAGGGGAATTGAAGGAGCGAATGAGAAGTGTGCAGATTGTCGGAGTACTGCACGGGTAGTACACAGGGATTGTAGCAGTGCATGTGTTAGTGCCTGGATCATTTCAGGACTACATGGGTAGTGACTGGATGATTAGAGTACTGTGAGTGCTTGGTTTTGGCGCAATGATTGGATAAGGACATAGGACTGGCTGGGTGATTGGGGGACTGCATAGGTAGTACAGGGAGATTACTAGACTGCATAGGTAGTCCTCAAGGGATTGCAGTAGTGCATTTGTTAGTGATTTGGGTCATTGTTTGAGTACATGGGTAGTGGCTGGATGAATAGAGTGCTGTAAGGAGAGTGCATGGTGAATTTATAAGTGCTTTGGTTTTGGCGGAGTGATTGGATAAGTACACACATGTCACATCAGACCCGCCCCCTCCCTTCACCACTGTGCAAACGCGGCCCCTGGCGGGTTGTAAGTTGGGGGATTAATTCCCCTTGAATCCTGAGGGTCCCTGGGGGTCAACTAGCCCACCAGGTACCTCCAGTAAGCACCACAGAGCTGCATTGCAGAGAGGTGGTCTAAGGCTTGCCCCTTATACCTCTCTGCAATGCAGCTCTGTGTGCTTACTGGAGGTACCTGGTGGGCTAGTTGGACCCAAGGGACCCTCAGGATTCCAGGGGCCTTAATCCCCCAACTTACAACTCAGGGGGGCGGACGGCAAAGTTGATGGCTGCCTGATCCCGTCTTGCTGCCATGCACGGAGAGGCAATCCAAGATTTCCGGAGTTTATGAGATCGACTGCACATCAGAACACCAGACTTCGGTTCCGGAGGGTGTGCTACTTCCCATTGGTGTCAGTGTTGGTAACTAATATGTGAGGAATTAAGCAGCTTCACCGTCGGTAACTTTGCAGCTTGCGTGATCAGATGAATGAAAATGGCGGATTTTTGCCGATTTGTTTACGGAGCTTATTAATGGCCCATTAATGACTCTGATTGCTTCATCAATCTGCCATCCACGAGATATCGACCCGACTCACCCTTGATGTGTTATATGCACTGTTACAGCTAGTATTCGATGCTTTGCGGTGATCGTTTACTGAATCATGCCTGTACCTAAAATGGTGGCACCACGAGCACTGCAGAGATTATCTTTCTGGCTCTGCGTTAAGGTGTTCTGCCAGCGAGGCCATATGTAAGCATGAGAAGCCAGTGGCTATCAAATTTTGAGTAGCAATTGATAACGGGGCCAACCGCAAATTCCTGATGTCCTGCATAAGCATGGGCGGATTTTGCGGATCCACGATTCACGGATTTGCGTATTCACGGATCGTGGATCCGCAAAATCCGCGGATTATGCGGATTTGCGGATCGGCGGATTTGGGGCGGGGCTTCCATGCCAGGACCATCGTGCCAGAATGAACCCTGCCCTTCATATTTATTCAAGAAGACGCCACCGTTTTGTGCCATACCTCTACTCAACTGGAGTACTTTCTACTGGATAATCAGTAAGTGCTACCTCGTTGGGTAAATGTATAGTGCTTTTACTACACTACAGCTACCTAAAGTGCCAGAGAGTTGTCTACAGCGACCAGGTGTGTGTTACTATGCAATCGCGCCGAAGGGCGCAGGGGTCCCTTGAGTGAGCTATCATAGTGGGTAAATGGCGGGAAGACGGTGCACACCACGAGTGTGTGGGCGGGGCCAAACGGACGGGGCTTCCATGCGAGTGCACATGCCTCTTGTGTGTATAAAAGGTCAGAGACCGATCAGAGCAGCAGATGAAGATACAGAAGCTCCTGGCCACAGGAACAGCACGAGGATTGCGCTCGTGAAAGTCAAGGATGCAATGGCCTCTGTCCAGCATCACAGCTGATTTTCGATGGTATATTTGGGAAGAAGGCACATCTGCCCAGCCTTGACAACGCTCACGATTGTTTTTTGGGCCGATGAATGAGTCACTGAATTTAAGCTTCAACTAGGGCACATGCTTAATTGATATCTGTAAGTGCTTCCGGTTGAGGTTTAATTTTTGTGCCAGGACCGTCGTGCCAGAATGAACCCTGCCCTTCATATTTATTCAAGAAGACGCCACCGTTTTGTGCCTGTTGTAACTATTTTACGATGGCGCCGGCAAGCTGCCAGCGCCATCCTAAAATAGTTACTAAATTAGCTTCAACAGGAAGCTCTAATAGATAAAATAAAGCAGGCGCTCGAGCACCTGCTTTATTTTATCTATTAGAGCTTCCTGTTGAAGCTAATTTAGTAACTATTTTAGGATGGCGCTGGCAGCTTGCCGGTGCCATCGTAAAATAGTTACAACAGGCCAGCAAGGCTTGAACTTTTGCCCCCGGAATCCGCCGCTCGCGGATTTGCAAATTCGCGGTAAATTCGTGGGAGTTCGCGGATCGCAAATTTACCGAAAATTCGCAAAATCCACGAGCGTAACGGATTTTGCGCTCATACTTAGTCCTGCAGCTGTACGGTGCCTGACTCTAAAATGGCAGCCGTGTAAGACGAAGTGGATCGCTTTATGTTCCTGATGAGATCGGGCTTGGTGTAATAGGTGAATAAACAGTGGGAAGGTGGTCTGAGTGTACTATGACTGGACTGTGGAGCACTGCGTCGGTGGCCCACCATGAGGGACGTCACCTTCCTAATGACCGGGGGGGGGCTTGAAATTGGCCCACGGTGATTCAAATTGTGGCAGGGGCGCCCCTGCACTTTGAGAGATCGGATTGCTCCTGGGTATCAGTGGCATTCTTGGGATCAGACGTGCCTGACCTTAACATGGCGGCCAGAAGCTTTTTCACAACACTAATCCCGGCCTCCCTGAAGCGAAAGACTAAAATGGGTACCGGTCTTTCTAATTCCAAGGTCAGAATCACTGGCCTGACCCCAAGATGGCTGCCGCAGTTTTCCCTACCACTGGACTCCGACCAGACCTTGATCACATCCCCCATCGGCCTATATGGTAGCCCCAGCACCTTCTCTGGTCTGTTTTTACTCTCTCCCCGCCTCCTTCTGTTACCTCTATCCTCGTAGCGTATGTATCTATTCAAAACTTTTTTTCCAAATGTTGAGACCTGAGCAACATGGCTGATGCCTGGAGGAGTTGCTAGACAGCCAATGAGGAGATTGGCCCTGGTTTACCCCTCGACCATCACCTACACAGCCAGACATTGGACGAGGTTCTTCCTTGTCTCCCTGCTATGGCTCCTTCCTACCCTCCTTTCCTACAAATTCTCTCAACCTCGTTGTTTGTTTACTGTACCTTACTACGCTATTGTAAAAGATGTAATTTGTAACGCAATGATCCTCTGATATAGCTCTCTGATACCTCTGGGTCTAGCCAGCGCTATATAACCTTCTCAAATCAAATGAAATAAAAACTGGTTTTCCTGAATGCTGAGACCTGAGCAACATGGCTGATGCCCGGTGGAGCTGCTAGACAGCTAATGAGGAGATTGGGCCTGGTTTCCCCTTGACCGTCACCTACCCAGCCGGACATTGGGCATAGTTCCTCCTCGTCTCCCCGCTATTACTCCTTCCTCCCCTCCCTCCTACGAATTCTTGAAACATTGTTTATGTGTACTGTACCTTACTATGCTCTTGTTTCTGATGTAACTTTTAACGCAACAATCCTAAATGTAAAGCGCTCTGATACCCTCTTGGGTCAAGTTTGCGCTATATAAAACTTTATAAATAAATAATAAACAAACACAACACACCAGAGCGCCCGTTTGCACAGTGGTGAAGGGAAGGGGTGGGCCTGATGTGACAAGTGTGCATACGTACCCCGTGGCATGTTTTAAGTTGGGGTATTAGGTCCCCTTGAATCCTGAGGGACCCTAGGACCCAACTAGCCCACCCAGTACCTCCAGAAAGCACCACAGAGCAGCGTTGTAGAGTGGTGGTCCGAGGACTTCTCCACACGACATGGAGCGCGTTTGCACACTTGTCACATCAGGCCCCACCCCCTCCCTTCACAAAGTGGGCCCTCTGGTGTGTTGTAAGTTGGGGGATTAGGTCCCCTTGAATCCTGAGGGTCCCTTGGGTCCAACTAGCCCACCAGGTACCTCCAGTAAGCAACACAGAGCTGCGTTGCAGAGAGAAATAAAAAGGGGCGTGACCTTGGACCACCTCTCTGCAATGCAGCTCTGTGGTGCTTACTGGAGGTACCTGGTGGGCTAGTTGGCCACCAGGGACCCTCAGGATTCAAGGGGAATTAATCCTCCAACGTCCAACATGCCAGAGGGCGTGTTTGCCCAGTGGTGAAGGGAGGGGGTGGGGCCTGATGTGACAAGTGTGCAAACGCGCCACGTGGGTCATTTTAAATTGGGGGATTAAGTCCCCTTAAATCCTGAGGGTCCCTGGGGTCAAACTAGCCCACCAGGTATCTCCAGTAAGCGCCACAGAGCTGCGATGCAGAGAGGTGTAAAAAGGGAGTAGCCTCGGACCACCTCTCCACAACCAGCCCTGAGGCGCTTACTGGAGGTACTTGGTGGGCTAGTTGGCTCCCAGGGACCCTCAGGATTGAAGGGAAATTAATCCCCCAACTTAAAATCCGACACAGGGCACTTTGCATTCTTGTCACATCAGGCCCCTCCGCCTCCCTGCACCACTGTGCAAACACACCCAGTGGCACATTTTGAGTTGGGGGATTAATTCCCCTTCAATCCTGAGGGTCCCTGGGAGCCAACTAGCCCACCAGGTACCTCCGGTAAGCCCCTGCTACATAAATAAATGCCCCCGGGACTTGGCCCATTTCTTTATGGATTCGCGACCCCGCCTGAAAATTAAAGAAAAAATGCTTTTTTGGGGGCCTGTGGTTCCCTATGGGACCCCCTGAGCAGACCTGGGGGTCAGGGTGTTTTTACCCTGTCCCCTTTTCTTGTTTTTTTTATCTTTATTCCCACCTTTTCTTTCTCCCTCGGTCCCAGCACAAGATGGCTGCCAACACCTTCTGGTTTGAAGTGTTGGCAGCCAATTAGAGACAAGCTTTTTTTCTTAGCCCCGCTTGGCGAATCACCGCGGAACTTTCAAGACAGGAGCTGACCGGAGCTGATCACTAGTTTTGAAAATTTCGCAAAGATTTGTCAACCGGCGCCAAAGTTATTGGGGAAACAAAAAACGCTTTTCCTATGGAAACTAGGTCCTAACTATAACTACCCACTGGCGACCGCCAGTGTTGAAAATACTGGGCCCGATTCACAGAACTAACTTAAGGCAAAATCCTAAACTTACTACCATTTTGGTATTTACAGAAGGCACTTACTCATTTTGGTATTCACAGAAGGCACTTACTCATTTCGGTATTCACAGAAGTTAGGAGTCCTAACTTTAGGACTCCCAAATGACTTCTGTGAATACCGAAAGTATTAAAGTTACGATTTTTCTCAGTTTAGGAGCCCTAAAGTTAGGAGTCCTAACTTTAGGACTCCTAAATGCCTTCTTTGAATACCGAAAGTCTTAAAGTTAGGATTTTTCTCAGTTTAGGAGTCCTAAAGTTAGGAGTCCTAACTTTATCACTCCTAAACTGAGAAAAATCCTAACTTTAAGACTTTTGGTATTCACAGGAGGTGTTTAGGAGACCTAAAGTTTGGAGTCCCAACTTTACTACTCCTAAACTGAGACAAATCCTAACTTTAAGACTTTTGGTTATTACAGAAGGCATTTAGGAGTCCTAAAGTTAGGAGTCCTAACTTTACTACTCCTAAACTGAGAAAAATCCTAACTTTAAGACTTTCGGTATTCACAGAAGGCATTTAGGAGTCCTGAAGTTAGGACTCCTAACTTCTGTGAATACCGAAATGAGTAAGTGCCTTCTGTGAATACCAAAATGAGTAAGTGCCTTCTGTAAATACCAAAATGGTAGTAAGTTTAGGATTTTGTCTTAAGTTAGTTCTGTGAATCGGGCCCACAGTCTTTAACTGTTTTTTCAAATAGTTCTTGGGGCGGGAACCCCCTCAGGCCCTGTTAGTAGTAGTTGGGTTCTGCAAAATACGACTACTAATACGACACTGTTTCCAAAGCTACTCTACGTTTCCAGGCCGATCCTGCATTACACCGAAAGCTCTTGTCTACCATCCCAATTGTCCCCATGTATTTATGACTCGTTCCACCACATTAGCACATGGCCATGCTGTGTGCACCTGCGATAGCAAAGGCAAGTGGCCTGGTTGCACCGTGGTCGATGTGAAAAATGAATGAGAGAATTATTGTATGTAGAAAATGTATTTGTAATGGCAATAGAAGCTGACCTGAAATTCAACCCTCTATAACAATGGATAGCAAATGACATGGCGGGGGAGTAAAGGGGAGGAGGCAGATGAAGAGCAACATGCATGTCGCCTTGTTTTGTAGAATTATTCTTCAGAAATGATAGTGATTGTTCGTTTTCAGAGCGCAGCAACGTCATCCTCTGCGAAGCTCCATAGTAGAAACGCATCATTGCTGGAGTAAGATAGTGGTATGGCTTTTGATGTTCAAAGCTTCATGTTATCCAGTGTAATACATGGAACCAAAGACAGCCTGCCTCTTGAATTTCCATATAAACGACTCATAAAACATTCAGCGGTTCTTTTACATAAAGAGCATTTCTACAAAAAAACAACTTTCATTTAGTGTAGCATACTGAGAATGGAACTGAAAAGCCAGAACAAACCTCTGGTTTAACTCTTTAATCCTTTGACAGCTTCTGACCTTTGTGCTTTGCGAAGAAGAGCCGGATTGGCCTTCTTTGAGGCATCGACTGAACCAGGAGGCAGCGCCGCGGCCACAGTAAATCTCCCTTCCTCTTTGTCTGCCGATGCTTCTGAACACTTGTTTGCATGTTCAAGTGGCTGGCTGCTCGGCAGCGCCTGATCCAGCCACTGTGTTTGTATTCCCAGAGCAGGCCTTTGAATTTAAAGTGTCTTGCCGCATACATATCAGGAAGGCGGAAGAAGTCTGTGCCCTTTTAATATAAAAAGGCATTGTGTTCGCCAACCGCTGGGCCAAACTATTCTTTCAGCGCATTAAACTTCATGTTTCCATTCCTTATAACCTTGATATAAAAAGGCCCATGCCGAGTCCATTGCTGCGTTAGACCTTGCAGTAGGCGGCGGAGAGGAAAGGCAAGTTTTAGCAAGATTAAGATATTTTTCAGTTTTTTTTTATAGAAATCTTCTAAAGAGTATTCGTGTGATATTTCCAGTGAAGTTTATAGTTCATTTAGGTAATGTTAAGAGCTTTGAATGCTTGCCATTACAGTTGCGCTTTTTGGTGCACAAAATGTTTCACCTAACAAAAAATATGCAAGAAGTAAGTAGGTACACTGTTTCTTCAGTGTGGTCAAGGTGTGCTAAAGTAGGCATTTTGTGAGTACGTTCAGATGTTTAGACATATTCCCAAAAAAGCCAGTAAGACATAATGGGCCTGAAGTACGATTTCATTTCGTAGATCAAGGATGTACAATTTGAACACCGACTGGTTTGCGAATTGGAATGCAATTTGCAATGTCACCTATGTTATAATACGTAGCATCGGAAATCGTACATTTGCAAGGGGTGGCAAAATAACCTTCATAATGAATATTAATTAAGCAGGTCTATCCTACATGATTGGCTGCAAATGCAGGAATAGAGGCCTGCAATGTACAGCAGAGTTCCACCACTATATGTACATTCCCAATCGCTGAACATTTGTTTTAAAGAAGCTCTTGTCCATTAAAAGATCTGGTGCAGGTTGTCAAAAAAAGCAAAACAAGTTAACCATTTGGGAAGGCATTGTGGAGAGCAGATACTGGTACTCTGAAATACTACCTGCAGGCATGGGTAGGCCTTTCTTCCTGACTGTATGTACATTATTATATGAAATCTATGTCATTGTGCCATGCATAAAGCAGCCACTAGACTTGATCAGCCGCCAACTCAATGGCATAGGAATAACAAATCTGCAGTGAGTCGACGGGTGCACATTGTTTCTGTGATCTTTCTGAGTGGAGCACTGCTGACATGAGACAGCAGTGGCAAGGTAGAGACATGGAACATTGATAGAGCAGAATCATCAAAGTGCATTTGGAAAAAATTAAACATCACTGTTTATTGGATGGGTAGTGGAGTTGCAGCCTATCCTGCTTTGTTGCCCATAAAACTTTAACTATTTAAGTACTGGAACAAAACGGGGCAAAGAAAGGACTTATCTTTTGAAAGGGGTACCTCACATAGGGGCATATTCTCAAGGATTTATCGCTGAGTTATCAGCACTTTATCGCAGCCAAATTTGCGATAAATCTATTGCCCCATTCACAAGCCAGTGCTAACAGACCATACCACTAGTTTACCTGCGATAGCAGCCGCAAAAAACATCTCCACAGATAAACCCGGCAACTAATGCTAATGAGATGGAGAGTAGGTATTCCAGTTAAAAAAACAGCGAACACACCACTTTGCAACATTCTCAATGACCAGGAAGATTGGCGATAAGAAAACAAAACAGGCTATAAGGCGCGTTAGCAGCAAGAATATAACACCTGCTCTGACCTGGTGTAAAATCGGACGACAACCTTCACCACCAAAGAGAGCCCAGCCCAGAGCCACACTAGAAGAACAACAGATGCCATGGAGCCAACGAACATGCACCTCGGACACCCAAGAGGGCCAAAACACCATGGCCACCCCCAGAACCCCCCGCCTCCCTTCCCCAGACTACCACAGAGGCAGCGCAGACAAAGACAGCAGACCTACAGAAAATGCATCATTCTCACAGACCTACCACCAGAGGATGTCATTGCCCACTACAGCCTCAAAAGGACAACCATCCTCCGCATCCTGAACATCATTGCCTACAGGCTGACGGTATCAACACAGCGGACAACCAACATCACACCTCAGACAAAGCTGCTGACTGTGCTGCACCTGTTGGCCACTGGTACCTTCCAACCAACAACTGCCTGAGTCGGAGGAGTCTCACATCCAGCCCATCAAAGTTCTTCACAACTGTCTTGGATGCCATTATCAGCTTGGTACCCCAGCACCTTCACTTCCCCCACACTGCACAGGAACAGCTGGAGACCAAGCAAAGCTTCCACTCCATAGCTGGCTTCCCACACGTGTTGGGGGCAATTGACAGCACACATGTCCTACTAGTGCTCCCTGCCAAAACTGCACACAATTATCGCAACAGAAAGCACATTCATTACTTCAAAGTACAGGCAATAGTGGACCACCGGGGACTCTTCACCTATGTTGTCGCCAACTGCCCAGGCTGTGTGCATGATTCCAACATCTACCGACAGTCCATCATCAACTGGCACTTCTAGAATGGTATCTATGGAAATGCGCTGCCCGTTGGCAAGAACCAAACGAACACACCACACACCCCAACTCCACAATCATGCAACTCACAACTCTGGGAATACACATGTTACATAATCACATTCAACATGTCAAATAATATGCCCACCCACCAGACACAACAGCACAACTTACTGTGGTAACCGGGGCTAGCCATGTACATGAGCCAACAATGGCATGGCACCGCAGCCACACAATAAGAGCATGTGGGGAGAGGTGGGATCCAGCCATGTGTGAAGGAGGCAAGTGACCCATGAATGAGAATGTACACAATGTCCAGAGTGGCATGGAGGTGCTGGCCAGACTGCAGAATGCAGACCACAGACAAATCCATGTCGACATACACTGCTGGTGGTGGCAGTGTACTGGACATTGGATGCAACCATGTCACCCAAGCAAGTGGGGAAGATCGTGAAAATGCAGCTTGTTACGTCCCCCCATGTAAGCGTGAGCTGAGTGGGCTGGCCCGGCGTGTACCAGGCCGGCGTAGGGGTGTGGTCTGAGAGTGGTCTTCTTCCAGAATGCCCAACGTGTCTGCCAGGGTGGCGCCTCTCACCCCACTAGGAGGCCATCACCATGTGTGGTGGTGCCTGCGATCCTGTGTGCCTGCTGCACCCCGGGCTGCTGGTCCCCGGACCTGACTTGCCCACCACTGCGCATCCAGGCCTCACTGCACACCTGCTGACACTGGCATGTGTCAAAGTGGACCCACCACGTGCCGGTGCAAGCTCCAAGCCTGAGGCCCGCAACCTTGGCAGCATCCTCAGACCATCACGGCCTCCACAACACAGGCCCGCAGTACTCCTTTCTCATTGACGTACTCCACTGGCAGACACAGCGGACAAGTAGGTCACACATTTAGAACTGAGTCTTGATTACACAATGGCCAAGACATATTTCATGGCTGATTTTATATCACTAAACTGCTTCGATGTGGTGCCACCAAGACTGTGCCTAGCATTCCAGCCACACATGTTTGTGCAGGAGCTGGCATAACAGCGGTTGACCCACCTCCGGCCTACACTGCGGTCAAGTAGGTCACACAATTGGAACTGAGTCTTGATAACATGGTGGCCGAGTTCATATGTTCATGGGACGTTTGATGTCACTGTGTTCCCTTCGATTAGGTGCCACCAACTCTGTGTATAGCATTCTAACCACACATGTCTGTGGTCCCTTGCTGACCAGTAGCTTCGGCCTACACTGCGGTCCAGTAGGTCACACATTTGGAACTGAGTCTTGATCCATGGACACTCTATGGTTGATGTCTCCTCCCAGAATAGATCAAAGGGGTGCTAATAAAGTCACCAGGGATACAGTCTCCCTCCCAGTAAGAAACAATCAATAAACAACATTTTTTGGAACATATCCATAAATAAGCTTTAATCAATATTCATGTGTGTTCAATTTGGTTGATTTATCACAAAAGATGACTTTAATGCAAAAATAGCCACAAAACAATCATTCAAACACTCAAAATAACACATATTCCACATTCACGCAATCTCATTCGTACCGATCCTAAGGGATCCAGTCATTCAAACTCAATTAAAAAACGTTTTCATACAAAGGGCGAAGAACCACAATATTCGATGGTAGGCCAAGGAGACAAAATAGCCTTCCTGAGAAACAGATTGTTTTGTCTAAGAGTTTTCACAAATTCAATGTTTAAAAAATATAACAAAGGTTATGCAATGAAGTTAATACAATCACAGATATCAGATAAAGACTTTGAAAGGATAAATAGATAAAGACAATCAGTTATAAAGAATGACAATATGTGGTTGGCTTCGCCAAGTTCTTTCTGTAGTAGTGCCGACGTACGTTTCGGTGTCTGACCTATTACAGGTCTCACCTTCCTCAGGGCACGTGTCTCCATAGAGAACAAAGTCAGGGGTATCTGAAAAACAGATACTGGTTAGGGACAGAAGGCATGAGCCAAACACGATAAACTGACAGCACAATATGTCGGAAGGAGGTGTGCAGAGGGCTGCAGGCAAGGAAAATTTCTAAAGTGACCAGCGGGTCCTGAGCAATCAGGCCAAAGGTGTATACAAAGTATTGTCAAGATGGTAAAGAAAGGCGGTAACCTCTACGGAAAGGCGGCTGGTTACAAAGGCCAGATGGATATCGGACAATGATGGATCCCAGGAAGAAAGGCGCGATGAAGAGGAATCCCAAAAGTAAAGCAAATTGGCTAGCGGGCGGCCGGAGGCTCGCAAGGAATCCTTTGGTCACGGGTGCTCGAAGGCATCCAATCAGTGGCAGCAATTTCGGTGTGGCACGGCGTCCAAAAATAAAGGGGCCGGGCAAATAGCAAGTTCCACAAACTATCTGAGTGTGTCTGTGTGGTCATGATGTATGCATGAGGGCCCCGGGCTCTACAACATTACATTGTGCTGTCTACAATGGACGCAACCATGTCACCGCAGGCAGCGGGTAAGACCTTAGACATGTATCTTTGTCGTCACCCACTCAATACGTAAGAGGAGTTGACTGCCTGTCGTACGCAGGTCCAGCATGGGTGTGTGTATGATAATTGCGGGGCAATGGGCGTGGTACAGTACAGGAATTGTGCAAATTATTGTGTCTCTGTTGCAGTGGGGGTCTACTTTGTGGGGTGTAGGTGATCCCTGATGGGAATTAGACACCCACGTAAGTGATCTAGTTCGGCTTCCATGAGCTCTGACCCCCCCCACACCTGTTTGGCCACCTCCTTTTGACATTCTGACACCTGGCATTGGCATGCCATTTGTGCCTCGGTGAAGTGTTGAGAGCCAGCCGTGCTGGCGGGTGCTTCCTGCTGTGTGGTCTGTGCAGGGGCTGGGGTCTCCACTATGTAGCGTGGCTGCCCTGCTCCTGGGAGTGGGTTGCCTAGGATGCCCATGAGCTATTGTAGAGCATTGGTGTTGAAGGTGTGGTGGTCTGCTCCCGCATCACTGATGAGTTATCGGGTCTGCTCTACTGGAGGTGTTGTGTGTCCCTCTGCAATGTGAAGGGGAAATGCATGTTGACATTGTGTTGACATGTATGTTGGCATATTGTTCTTGTTTACATGCAGACTGTATGACAATGTACATTGTGACTGCTTGGGAGGTGCTGGATTTTGATGTGGGATAGTGGCCATTTGGACTACATGACGGATGTGAGATTGTACACGTACATTTACATCTCACAGTTTCCTGCTATGTTAGATGTAATGGGCCTGTTTCTGCGTATGAGCGGACTCAGTTGTGTCCTGTGTTCTGCAGTGTCGGGGTTGCACATTGTACCACATTGTTGTCAATGTGGATGTGCTGTTATTGCTATGTGTGTGTGCTGAAGGGTGCCACGGGGATCAGGGACATGATCCAGGGTATGCAGTGGGTATGCAGTGAGCTACACATCTTTGTGCATGTTTGCCATTGTGCCCATCTCCCCAGTCCCCCCAGTCCGTGGTTGTTACTCACCCTGGTGATGTTGTGTCAGGTCCTATCGAGATGTGTTCGGACTCCCAACTCCTTGCACCGTCTCCACAATGTTGATTGTGGCCTCCATTGCCTCCAGCTCCTCCTGTGGCACAGGACTCCCACCTCCTGTCGACGTTGCTGTGTTCCTGTTGACAGCGGGTTTGTGCTTGAGTTTTTACATCATGCCAGCGCCTCCTGGCCTCCTCCGTTGACCTCCTCGACACTCCGATTGCACTCACGTTTGTCTAATTGTAGATCAGTTGATGGTAGTGTTCTGTCACCTCCGTGACGCTGATCTGGTTTTCCTGCGGACTGCACATCTTCTTCCTCTCCCTCTTCTCCTTGGCCTTCCCCGACCCCGTTGTTCCTTGCTGGTGCTCTGTGTGGCTTGTGGGGTTTGCGTTGACCTCTGCACTCGGTCTTGGTGCATCCATGGTGCTAGGATGTTTTCTTTTTGTTTCCCTTTGTTTTTGTTCTGCTTTTATGGTGCCTTTGCCCGCTTGACGCATTGGGATTGCAGGCCTGTTGCTGGGTTTTGCTGCTTTTTGTATCGCGATTGGCCTCATCGCAAGTTTTTTTGCGTTTGTGTTTTGCTTTTTTGCGGCGTCACGTTGACTTTATCGCGGACATTTGATGTGTTATCTTGAGCCTGTCGCACCGAGTTGAGAATACAACGTTAACACAGAGTTATCTTCCTGCAATAGACTGCGATGTGAAGAGTTGGGTTAAGCTAATCTTGCGATGTTTATCACACGTTCTTATGAATATCCCCTATAGTGTCTTATGAGTTTTATGACAGAATACTTCTGGCTCTTAACAGACTCCATAGAGCTGTGACATAGGTGTAGGGGCAGAATGCAATGAAAGCTTGTTTTGAAATGTGGCGTTTTCAGTTACATGCAGATGAATAAAGATGTGTAATATTAAGCTCCGTGTGTGGTGTAGTCATTGGCGGGTACTCAGACTGGCGAGACGCTACAATTAGAGATGAGATAGGGAATATGTAACCCAAAGAACAACCTTGTTCTCCCAGAGAGTTTGCCAGGGTCCAAAAAAACAGCTCCTTTGTGTCATGTGTGTCGCTGTCAAAGTACAAAATCAGTGCTTTATGCAACTGGAGTCAAAGTGCCACTCCAGCTGCTGTAAAGCAGATAAAGTTGATGGAAGCGAGGCAAAGAATCTATATGTTGATGGCAGAGAACCTGCTGGTTGGGCCATACATAAAGCTACCAAGCTGCCTCTAAAGATCCAATTGCACATTATACGGATCACTACAGCAAAAAGTGGTTACGTAATGATACAGGAAAAAGCGCTAAAAACTGCAGTAGTCAAATAATAACAAAACACATAGAAGCGCTGGCTGACAGAATAAGTAAGACAGTAGTATATTATCATTTCACTTTCCAAAACCTCGATAAGCGAAGCTTTATGACCTTAGCACTGGGCGAGGAGACTCAAGAAGAAGCACAAGGGTTGTGCTTACTGAGCAGTCCAACACATTAACTGGCTGACCACCAAAGTTGCCAGGTGATGGCTCAGAACAACTCCAGAGGTCTCCAACCAGTGTACGGCTCCAATGGAGACCAAGGAGGTGGTCATACTTTCCCTGATTGTCTATGATGATTCTGAAGCACAAAGAACAAATGACGCAGGTTCAAATGGATAGCCAACAGTAGCAGAAAAAGCTTCACCTCCAATGTCAGCCACT
Source organism: Lissotriton helveticus (assembly GCF_964261635.1). Classification (NCBI taxonomy): domain Eukaryota; kingdom Metazoa; phylum Chordata; class Amphibia; order Caudata; family Salamandridae; genus Lissotriton; species Lissotriton helveticus. The sequence continues at coordinate 337,190,941 of NC_136063.1, read as the reverse complement.
CACATAACTAGTTACCATGCTGCCACCTTCCTGAAACCCCCACCACATTTCCATACTGCCAAAAAGCAACTATTAGTGATAGATGGACTGATAGAGACCTTTGATGATTTCATTGATGCACTTAAAGAGACTGATAACAAAAAGGTTTTCAAATATCTCAAAATTCTTGCTGGTGATGGTGTGAAAGTAGTCATAAAGAAAATGCCACAAACTGACGAAGAAATCATATACTATACTTCAGGTTAAATAAATGCTGAATCTTAAGTTTAATCTAGGACCTAACGTTGATTATGAAAGATACATTTTCAGTCAAGATCACTAAAAGGTTGGTAAAACAATTTGATGGATTTGTGGAGAAACTAGATACACTCATAAAACACAGTAAATTCAAATAATTTAAGGAGGAAGAAGCTATGCGTGTTACAGTTATTGATGGATGCTTGCCAGATTCAGTCAGACAACAAATGCTAAGAGAAAGTCTGGAGTAAGTGTTGATGGCTGCCAGAGCCGAGGAGTGTGCTGAAAGACAAGCTGCTGACATTAAGGCCAGAGGTGCTCAGAGTGAATCAGTCATGAGTCTAAAAAGTAAGCCAAAACAAAAGACTGAAGGACACAAAATGAAGTCTACAAGTGAAAAGAAGTTATGTCTTAGATGTGCATTTCTGATTTCACACAAAGGTAAATGTCCCGCCATTGGACAGATATGTAAAGGCTTTGGGAAACAGAACCATTTTGTGATGGTTTGTAAAGTGAAGGAAAAAGTAAATGCGTCACAGCATGAAGACAAAATGGCGGTCAGAACATTCCAGCAGCAACATTTGATACACACCCACAAAGCAAAGAGGTGGCCTCAATTGAGGCAAATCGACACTGAACAAAATTGATTGTCATCTAAATCATTGGCAAATAGTTCTTCCGCTTCAATATCAAATGAAAGTAAGGAAGATGGTGTGCCATGTCAATGTATACTTCGGAGAAACGTGCGCATGTGGGACTGACTGCATGGGAGGAAAAATGTCAGTCAAAGAAAAGTCGACATGCCAAAGCCTCAAAATCATACAAACATTGTCCAAACTTTACATTGAAAATAAATGGCTGCTCGATACCTTTCATCATTGACAGCGGTGCTTCAGTGGACATATTGCTTGAAGAGAAATACACTGAATTATCTCATTTGTCATGACTTGCACCATTGAAAACTAAAGTGTACTCATGGCCTTCATTGATGCCCTCATAAAAAGTCAAGATTTATTTGTAGCGAGAATGAAACAAATGTGTAAGGACCCATCCATGTGCTTCAAGGTACAGCGTCAAGTGCCTGTCTGCTCAGTTTCAGTATAACTGTTGATATGAGTTCTGTGAATTATAACATGAATACTCACCACAAAATAGTAAGTCAATTCCCTTCATTGCTTCATGGTTTAGGAAAGTTTAAGAAATAAAAATAAAGTTGCATATGAATGAAGACATTCGTCCTGTTGTTAAGAGACATAGACAAATTGCTTTTCATTTACATTGAGCTGTTAAAAAAGAACTTTAATCATTCCTTAAGCATGAAATTATTGAGTGTTCAATCGGACTGACTCCATTAGTTTCTCCCATAATGGCAGTGCCCAAAAAGGACAGTGAAAGAGCTTTACGCATGTGTGTTGACATGCGTCAAGCAAGCATAGCAACTTAAAGAGAACGACATCCAGGTCCACAAATTGCTGATATGATAACGCAATTAAAAGGTGCAAAAGTTTTCTCTCACCTTGATTTAAATAAAGGTTGCCATCAGTTGGAACTCAAAGTAGATTGGCCACATTTTCTACACATGTTGGTCTGATTCGATACAAAAGGCTCAGCTTTGATGTGTCATCAGCTGCAGAACTTTTTCATACAGCCTGTTGTGAATGTATTCAATTATAGTGATGACATATTGTTTTTCTGAGCTACACAGAAGGAGCATGATAAAGCTCTCACACAAGTATGTTGTATACTTACTTATGCAGGTTTGACTTTGAATGCAGACAAGATTGAGTTCCACAAGACAAAGTTAAAGTTCTTTGGCCATATCTTGTCAGATGGGGGTATGACAGCTGATCCTGCAAAAGTACAAGCCCCATCAAATGTTGATCAACCACAAGATGTTTCTATGATACATTCATTTCTTTGCATGGCCAGTTACTTTTCAAGATCCATATGAGACTTTGCGATTATAAGAGATCCATTATGAGAGTTAACCAAGAAAAAAATTTCATGCACGTGGCCTCAAAATGACAGAGAAGTTTCACGTAAATCAAACAAGCCATTGGAACTGCATCAATAAATTCATCACATGCACCACCGAGTTTGTGGTGTATCTATTAGAATGCCCATGAGGCATGCGCTATACAGTCAGTACTAAACTAGCTCTAAAGAAATGCATCTTGGAACTTCAAAGAGCTATTACCAACATGGATTTTAATTATCCAGTAACAAGGCATTTTTATGATGCACACAATAGTGATAGAAAACTTCTCAATTTCTGTGTCAATGATAGGATTTACAAACACATCCGAGGGGGAGATTGCGAAAAGGAGTTACGGATCCTAGAATTCAAATATATAATTGACCTTAACACAAGAGGTCCCTATGGCCTTAATAGGGAGGAAGAATTGTGCACACATATTGCCATATAGTATACCATGAGCTCCTGTTGGTCGTTTTAAATTCTGTTAAAATGAGAATTTCTTTTTCACTCTTAGGTGTTCCATTAATGTGGGGTTTATTACTCTATCGTTAGAAATGCATACAACTCTCTCTTTTGTGATTTTAACAAACTAATTGAGGGTGCACTTTCTCACTAAGGACTGTAATTTAGGATTTTGGACTATGAGGCAATCGCTTCATCGCTGCGCCATTATGGCGTGGCTCTGCTGGAACCTAAGGGGCATTTCTTATTGTCTGTTTGTTTGCATTTGCATATTGGGTTAACATTATTCCCCCTACAAAACAGTTCCTACAGTTCACTTACCATATTAGGTCCATGCATTTTCCTTTGTCACTTTACTTGTCCTTAAGAATTAATTTAAACATATTTTTACTCACATACACACCTGCACCTTAAAAGAATATTAGTCTCAGACACCACTCAATCAATCAATCAATCAGGAGTTTGTTAAAGCGTGACTACTCACCCGTAAGGGTCTCAAGGCGCTAGGGGTGGGGGGGGGTTGGGGGGTGCAGGTTCCATTCCATCAAGGAGGGGGTCTGTCGAAGAGCCAGGTTTTGAGGTTTCTTGCGAAGATGGGGAGCGATGTTGTCTGTCTGAGGTGGAGCGGAAGGGCGTTCCATGCTTTGGCCGCGAGGAAGGAGAAGGAGCGGCCTCCCGATCTGGTCTTTCTGGTGCGGGGGACCACAGCGTAGGAAAGCTGGGCTGATTGTAGGGTCCTTTGGGGTGCGTGGAATTTGAGTCGGCTGTTCAGGTATGCTGGTCCGGTGCCGTGGAGGGCCTTGTGTGCGTGGGTGAGCATCTTAAAGGTGATTCTCGCCTCGACGGGGAGCCAGTGGAGTGTGCGCAGGTGCTGGGAGATGTGGCAGTGTTTTGGCAGGTTGAGGACTAGTCTTGCGGTGGCGTTCTGGATGTTCTGTAGCTTGCGGATGAGGTTTTTGTTTATTCCGGCGTAGAGTGCGTTGCCGTAGTCGAGTCTGCTGGTGACCAGGGCGTGAGTGACTGTCTTTCGGTGTTCGAGGGGGATCCATTTGAAGGTCTTACGAAGGAGGCGGAGGGTGTGGAAGCAGGAAGATGAGACAGAGTTGATCTGGCGGTCCATTTTGAGCTCGGAGTCCAGGATGATTCCCAGGTTGCGTGCGTGGTCTGTGGGGGTTGGCGGGTTTCCAAGGGCGGTGGGCCACCAGGTGTCACTCCAGGCGTCGAGGTTTGGGCCCATGATGAGTACTTCTGTTTTGTTGGTGTTTCGTTGTAGGCAGCTGTTTTTCATCCATTTGGCGACGGCTTCCATGCCTTCTCGAAAGTTGCGTCTGGCGGTGTTGGACTCGTTGGATAGGGAGAGGATGAGCTGGGTGTCGTCTGCATATGACACGATGTTGAGTCCGTAGGTTCTGACGATGGGGGCAAGTGGAGCCATGTAGACGTTGAAGAGCGTCGGGCTGAGGGAGGAGCCCTGGGGGACTCCGCAGGTGATAGGTGTGGGGTCCGAGAGGAAAGGGGGGAGTCTGACCCGCTGCGTCCTGCTGGAGAGGAAGGAGCAGATCTAGTCGAGGGCCTTGTCCTGGATTCCTGCATCGTAGAGTCTGTGTATTAGGGTGCGGTGGGAGACTGTGTCGAACGCCGCTGATAGGTCGAGGAGGATGAGGGCTACTGTTTCTCCTTTGTCCAGTAAGGTGTGGATGTCGTCTGTTGCGGCGAGGAGGGCGGTTTCCGTACTGTGGTTTTTTCTGAAGCCGGATTGGGAGGAGTCGAGGGTGTTGTGTTCTTCAATGAATGTGGCGAGTTGGCTGTTGATGGCTTTCTCTATGACTTTCGCTGGGAAGGGGAGCAGGGAGATGGGTCTGTAGTTTTTGAGGTCGGTGGGGTCCGCTGAGGGTTTCTTTAGGAGGGGGTTGACCTCGGCGTGTTTCCAGTCATCGGGAAATGAGGCGGTCGCCAGGGAGCGGTTGATGGTTTGGCGGAGCATGGGTGCGATGGTGTTGGCGGCTCTGTTGAAGATGTGGTGGGGGCAGGGGTCCATGGGGGCCCCTGAGTGGATTGACTTCATTGTCTTCAGTGTGTCTTCGGTGGTGAGGGCTGTCCAGTCATCAATCGCTGGTTTCCGGGTGTCGGGGGTGGTTGGTGAGGGTTCAGTGTGTTGGTTGTCTTCGTCGAAGTTGTCGTAGATGCTCTTGATTTTGTGGTGGAAAAAGATGCTGAGTTTGTCGCAGAGGTCTTGTGAGGGAGGGATGTCGGTAGACTCGCTGGTGGGTTGGGCGAACTCCTTGATGATGCTGAAGAGTTCCTTGCTGTTGTGTGCGTGGGTGGAGATTCTGTCTTCAATCGCTTTTTTCCTCGTTTCTCTGATGAGTTGATGGTGGGCGTTGGTGGCGGCTCTGAAGTTGTTGTGGGCTTCTGTGGATTTGGTGTTTCTCCAGGCCTTTTCGAGGCGGCGGCATGTGCGCCTGGACTCTCGAAGTTCGGTGGTAAACCATCTGGCTTTCTTGGCACGGGTATTGTTGTTTTTCTTGAGGGGGGCTATGGTGTTGGTGCTGTCCGAGATCCATCTATGCAGGGTTCGGGCTGCGGTGTTGGGGTCGTCGTTTTCCGCGATGGTTGGGGTGGAGTTGTTGAGTGAGGAGGTGAGCTGGTCATCGGTGATTTTGGTCCAGTTTCTTTGTGGAAGCAGGTGCTGGTGTCTGTGGATGGTGGGTGTTCTGAAGGTGAAGTGGACGCAACGATGGTCGGTCCATGGGAGTTCGGTGGTGTGGCTGAAGGTGATGGAGTTTCCTGTAGTGAAGAGGGGGTCGAGGGTGTGTCCTGCTGAGTGCGTGGGCTCGGTCACGATCTGGCGGAGTCCAATGTTGTGGAGGTTGTCCAGGAGGGATGTGGTGTTGGGGTCCAGTTGATTGTCGAGGTGGAAGTTGAGGTCTCCCAGCAGGGTGTAGTTGGTGGATGCGATGGCCTGCGGGGAGATAATGTCCGTGATGGAGTTGGCGAAGGGTCCGCGGGGTCCAGGGGGTCGGTAGATGAGGGTTCCTCGAAGGGCGGCGGTGGGGCTGGCCAGTATCTTGAAGTGAAGGTGTTCCATCAGTTCTGTGGACTCGTCAGGGAGTGTGCTCAGGCGGAGGCTGGATTTGTGGACGATGGCGATTCCTCCTCCTGGGTGGATGGGGCGGTCCTTCCTGGAGATCTTGTATCCTTGGGGGATGGCGATGGCGATGTCCGGTCCCGAGGTGGTGTTGGTCCAGGTTTCGGTGAAGAATGCTACGTCTGGGGTTGTGCTGTCGAGGAGGTCCCAGATTTCTGTGGCGTGTTTGTGGAGGGATCGGACGTTGAGGAGGATGCATTGCAGGGTCTTCAGTTCGGTTGTGTTCTCGTGGGCGGGTTGTGCTGGATCCGTGTTCTTGGCGGTGCTGCAGGTGTGCCGGCAGCAGTGACAGCTGAAGGGTCCATGGGTGTCGGCTGGCGATGCTAGCTTGCAGTTGTTGTTGCAGCCTGGGTTGAGTGCGTGGAGTGCTGCTGGGTCGTAGTGTTGGCGGGGCGGAGGTCCAGGGTTCCTGGTGCTGGTCGCGGACGGGTCGCAGACGGGCGCAGACGTGCTTGCCTTTGATGCGCCTTCGGTGCACCAGCGGCGCGCCCGCAGCCCGCGGCCGCGTAGTGGCCGCCATTAAGTAGGGGTCGGGGAGGGCTGGACAGCTGGGAGGCGGGAGCGGGGAGGGGAGGGGAGCTGGATTGGGCCGGTCGTGCGGGGGGGAGGGGCCGCGGGGGCAGCAGCGGCGGGGAAAGGTAAAGGGAGGAAAGAAGGGATAAAGAAAAAAGGGAAAATAGGCAGAAATAAGGCACAAAAGAGCAGAGATGCAGAAAAGAGCAGAAAGGTGAAAGATAGAAAGGGTAAAAAAACGAGAGTGAATACGAGAGAAGGAGCAGAGGGAGAGAAAGGGAAAATGGGCAAAAATAAGGCACAAAAGAGCAGAGGTGCAGAAAGGTGAAAGATAGAAAGGGGAAAAAAACGAGTGAAAACGAGTGAAGGAGCAGAGGGAGAGAAAGGGAAATGGGCAGAAATAAGGCGCAAAAGAACAGAGGTGCAGAAAGGTGAAAGATAGAAAGGGGAGAAAAACGAGTGAAGGAGCAGAAAGAAAGAAAGGAGACACAGGTCCACTGGACCACCAGGGATGAGGCGCAGGGAAACCTGCGGGTGGAGGAGGGCCTCGATCACCAACACTCAAGAGGGCAGGGGCACCTCACTTAATGGTGGAGCTGCGAGGGTGGGAGAGCAATTTCACTGACAATGAGTCAGTGGTCTTGCTCGCCTGTCCCCGCAGTGGCCGCCATTAAGTAGGGGTCGGGGAGGGCTGGACAGCTGGGAGGCGGGAGCGGGGAGGGGAGCTGGATTGGGCCGGTCGTGCTGGGGGGGGGAGGAGCCGCGGGGGCAGCAGCGGCGGGGAAAGGTAAAGGGAGGAAAGAAGGGATAAAGAAAAAAGGGAAAATAGGCAGAAATAAGGCACAAAAGAGCAGAGATGCAGAAAAAAGCAGAAAGGTGAAAGATAGAAAGGGTAAAAAAACGAGTGAAAACGAGAGAAGGAGCAGAGGGAGAGAAAGGGAAAATGGGCAAAAATAAGGCACAAAAGAGCAGAGGTGCAGAAAGGGGAAAGATAGAAAGGGGAAAAAAACGAGTGAAAACGAGTGAAGGAGCAGAGGGAGAGAAAGGGAAATGGGCAGAAATAAGGCACAAAAGAACAGAGGTGCAGAAAGGTGAAAGATAGAAAGGGGAGAAAAACGAGTGAAGGAGCAGAAAGAAAGAAAGGAGACAGAGGTCCACTGGACCACCAGGGATGAGGCGCAGGGAAACCTGCGGGTGGAGGAGGGCCTCGATCACCAACACTCAAGAGTGCAGGGGCAGGGGCACCTCACTTAATGGTGGAGCTGCGAGGGTGGGAGAGCAATTTCACTGACAATGAGTCAGTGGTCTTGCTCGCCTGTCCCCGCAGTGGCCGCCATTAAGTAGGGGTCGGGGAGGGCTGGACAGCTAGGAGGCGGGAGCGGGGAGGGGAGCTGGATTGGGCCGGTCGTGTTGGGGGGGGAGGGGCCGCGGGGGCAGCAGCGGCGGGGAAAGGTAAAGGGAGGAAAGAAGGGATAAAGAAAAAAGGGAAAATAGGCAGAAATAAGGCACAAAAGAGCAGAGATGCAGAAAAGAGCAGAAAGGTGAAAGATAGAAAGGGTAAAAAAACGAGTGAAAACGAGAGAAGGAGCAGAGGGAGAGAAAGGGAAAATGGGCAAAAATAAGGCACAAAAGAGCAGAGGTGCAGAAAGGTGAAAGATAGAAAGGGGAAAAAAACGAGTGAAAACGAGTGAAGGAGCAGAGGGAGAGAAAGGGAAATGGGCAGAAATAAGGCGCAAAAGAACAGAGGTGCAGAAAGGTGAAAGATAGAAAGGGGAGAAAAACGAGTGAAGGAGCAGAAAGAAAGAAAGGAGACAGAGGTCCACTGGACCACCAGGGATGAGGCGCAGGGAAACCTGCGGGTGGAGGAGGGCCTCGATCACCAACACTCAAGAGTGCAGGGGCAGGGGCACCTCCCTTAATGGTGGAGCTGCGAGGGTGGGAGAGCAATTTCACTGACAATGAGTCAGTGGTCTTGCTCGCCTGTCCCCGCAGTGGCCGCCATTAAGTAGGGGTCGGGGAGGGCTGGACAGCTGGGAGGCGGGAGCGGGGAGGGGAGCTGGATTGGGCCGGTCGTGCTGGGGGGGGAGGGGCCGCGGGGGCAGCAGCGGCGGGGAAAGGTAAAGGGAGGAATGAAGGGATAAAGAAAAAAGGGAAAATAGGCAGAAATAAGGCACAAAAGAGCAGAGATGCAGAAAAGAGCAGAAAGGTGAAAGATAGAAAGGGTAAAAAAACGAGTGAAAACGAGAGAAGGAGCAGAGGGAGAGAAAGGGAAAATGGGCAAAAATAAGGCACAAAAGAGCAGAGGTGCAGAAAGGTGAAAGATAGAAAGGGGAAAAAAACGAGTGAAAACGAGTGAAGGAGCAGAGGGAGAGAAAGGGAAATGGGCAGAAATAAGGCGCAAAAGAACAGAGGTGCAGAAAGGTGAAAGATAGAAAGGGGAGAAAAACGAGTGAAGGAGCAGAAAGAAAGAAAGGAGACAGAGGTCCACTGGACCACCAGGGATGAGGCGCAGGGAAACCTGCGGGTGAAGGAGGGCCTCGATCACCAACACTCAAGAGTGCAGGGGCAGGGGCACCTCACTTAATGGTGGAGCTGCGAGGGTGGGAGAGCAATTTCACTGACAATGAGTCAGTGGTCTTGCTCGCCTGTCCCCGCAGTGGCCGCCATTAAGTAGGGGTCGGGGAGGGCTGGACAGCTGGGAGGCGGTAGCGGGGAGGGGAGCTGGATTGGGCCGGTCGTGCTGGGGGGGGAGGGGCCGCGGGGGCAGCAGCGGCGGGGAAAGGTAAAGGGAGGAAAGAAGGGATAAAGAAAAAAGGGAAAATAGGCAGAAATAAGGCACAAAAGAGCAGAGATTCAGAAAAGAGCAGAAAGGTGAAAGATAGAAAGGGTAAAAAAACGAGTGAAAACGAGAGAAGGAGCAGAGGGAGAGAAAGGGAAAATGGGCAAAAATAAGGCACAAAAGAGCAGAGGTGCAGAAAGGTGAAAGATAGAAAGGGGAAAAAAACGAGTGAAAACGAGTGAAGGAGCAGAGGGAGAGAAAGGGAAATGGGCAGAAATAAGGCGCAAAAGAACAGAGGTGCAGAAAGGTGAAAGATAGAAAGGGGAGAAAAATGAGTGAAGGAGAAGAAAGAAAGAAAGGAGACAGAGGTCCACTGGACCACCAGGGATGAGGCGCAGGGAAACCTGCGGGTGGAGGAGGGCCCCGATCACCAACACTCAAGAGTGCAGGGGCAGGGGCACCTCACTTAATGGTGGAGCTGCGAGGGTGGGAGAGCAATTTCACTGACAATGAGTCAGTGGTCTTGCTCGCCTGTCCCCGCAGTGGCCGCCAATAAGTAGGGGTCGGGGAGGGCTGGACAGCTGGGAGGCGGGAGCGGGGAGGGGAGCTGGATTGGGCCGGTCGTGCTGGGGGGGAGGGGCCGCGGGGGCAGCAGCGGCGGGGAAAGGTAAAGGGAGGAAAGTAGGGATAAAGAAAAAAGGGAAAATAGGCAGAAATAAGGCACAAAAGAGCAGAGATGCAGAAAAGAGCAGAAAGGTGAAAGATAGAAAGGGTAAAAAAACGAGTGAAAACGAGAGAAGGAGCAGAGGGAGAGAAAGGGAAAATGGGCAAAAATAGGGCACAAAAGAGCAGAGGTGCAGAAAGGTGAAAGATAGAAAGGGGAAAAAAACGAGTGAAAACGAGTGAAGGAGCAGAGGGAGAGAAAGGGAAATGGGCAGAAATAAGGCGCAAAAGAACAGAGGTGCAGAAAGGTGAAAGATAGAAAGGGGAGAAAAACGAGTGAAGGAGCAGAAAGAAAGAAAGGAGACAGAGGTCCACTGGACCACCAGGGATGAGGCGCAGGGAAACCTGCGGGTGGAGGAGGGCCTCGATCACCAACACTCAAGAGTGCAGGGGCAGGGGCACCTCACTTAATGGTACAGCTGCGAGGGTGGGAGAGCAATTTCACTGACAATGAGTCAGTGGTCTTGCTCGCCTGTCCCCGCAGTGGCCGCCATTAAGTAGGGGTCGGGGAGGGCTGGACAGCTGGGAGGCGGGAGCGGGGAGGGGAGCTGGATTGGGCCGGTCGTGCTGGGGGGGGAGGGGCCGCGGGGGCAGCAGCGGCGGGGAAAGGTAAAGGGAGGAAAGAAGGGATAAAGAAAAAAGGAAAATAGGCAGAAATAAGGCACAAAAGAGCAGAGATGCAGAAAAGAGCAGAGAGGTGAAAGATAGAAAGGGTAAAAAAACGAGTGAAAACGAGAGAAGGAGCAGAGGGAGAGAAAGGGAAAATGGGCAAAAATAAGTCACACAAGAGCAGAGGTGCAGAAAGGTGAAAGATAGAAAAGGGGAAACAACGAGTGAAAACGAGTGAAGGAGCAGAGGGAGAGAAAGGGAAATGGGCAGAAATAAGGCGCAAAAGAACAGAGGTGCAGAAAGGTGAAAGATAGAAAGGGGAGAAAAACGAGTGAAGGAGCAGAAAGAAAGAAAGGAGACAGAGGTCCACTGGACCACCAGGGATGAGGCGCAGGGAAACCTGCGGGTGGAGGAGGGCCTCGATCACCAACACTCAAGAGTGCAGGGGCAGGGGCACCATTAAGTAGGGGTCGGGGAGGGCTGGACAGCTGGGAGGCGGGAGCGGGGAGGGGAGCTGGATTGGGCCGGTCGTGCTGGGTGGGGAGGGGCCGCGGGGGCAGCAGCGGCGGGGAAAGGTAAAGGGAGGAAAGAAGGGATAAAGAAAAAAGGGAAAATAGGCAGAAATAAGGCACAAAAGAGCAGAGATGCAGAAAAGAGCAGAAAGGTGAAAGATAGAAAGGGTAAAAAAACGAGTGAAAACGAGAGAAGGAGCAGAGGGAGAGAAAGGGAAAATGGGCAAAAATAAGGCACAAAAGAGCAGAGGTGCAGAAAGGTGAAAGATAGAAAGGGGAAAAAACGAGTGAAAACGAGTGAAGGAGCAGAGGGAGAGAAAGGGAAATGGGCAGAAATAGGGCGCAAAAGAACAGAGGTGCAGAAAGGTGAAAGATAGAAAGGGGAGAAAAATGAGTGAAGGAGCAGAAAGAAAGAAAGGAGACAGAGGTCCACTGGACCACCAGGGATGAGGCGCAGGGAAACCTGCGGGTGGAGGAGGGCCTCGATCACCAACACTCAAGAGTGCAGGGGCAGGGGCACCTCACTTAATGGTGGAGCTGCGAGGGTGGGAGAGCAATTTCACTGACAATGAGTCAGTGGTCTTGCTCGCCTGTCCCCGCAGTGGCCGCCATTAAGTAGGGGTCGGGGAGGGCTAGACAGCTGGGAGGCGGGAGCGGGGAGGGGAGCTGGATTGGGCCGGTCGTGCTGGGGGGGGAGGGGCCGCAGGGGCAGCAGCGGCGGGGAAAGGTAAAGGGAGGAAAGAAGGGATAAAGAAAAAAGGGAAAATAGGCAGAAATAAGGCACAAAAGAGCAGAGATGCAGAAAAGAGCAGAAAGGTGAAAGATAGAAAGGGTAAAAAAACGAGTGAAAACGAGAGAAGGAGCAGAGGGAGAGAAAGGGAAAATGGGCAAAAATAAGGCACAAAAGAGCAGAGGTGCAGAAAGGTGAAAGATAGAAAGGGGAAAAAACGAGTGAAAACGAGTGAAGGAGCAGAGGGAGAGAAAGGGAAATGGGCAGAAATAAGGCGCAAAAGAGCAGAGGTGCAGAAAGGTGAAAGATAGAAAGGGGAGAAAAACGAGTGAAGGAGCAGAAAGAAAGAAAGGAGACAGAGGTCCACTGGACCACCAGGGATGAGGCGCAGGGAAACCTGCGGGTGGAGGAGGGCCTCGATCACCAACACTCAAGAGTGCAGGGGCAGGGGCACCTCACTTAATGGTGGAGCTGCGAGGGTGGGAGAGCAATTTCACTGACAATGAGCCAGTGGTCTTGCTCGCCTGTCCCCGCAGTGGCCGCCATTAAGTAGGGGTCGGGGAGGGCTGGACAGCTGGGAGGCGGGAGCGGGGAGGGGAGCTGGATTGGGCCGGTCGTGCTGAGGGGGGAGGGGCCGCGGGGGCAGCAGCGGCGGGGAAAGGTAAAGGGAGGAAAGAAGGGATAAAGAAAAAAGGGAAAATAGGCAGAAATAAGTCACAAAAGAGCAGAGATGCAGAAAAGAGCAGAAAGGTGAAAGATAGAAAGGGTAAAAAAACGAGTGAAAACGAGAGAAGGAGCAGAGGGAGAGAAAGGGAAAATGGGCAAAAATAAGGCACAAAAGAGCAGAGGTGCAGAAAGGTGAAAGATAGAAAGGGGAAAAAAACGAGTGAAAACGAGTGAAGGAGCAGAGGGAGAGAAAGGGAAATGGGCAGAAATAAGGCGCAAAAGAACAGAGGTGCAGAAAGGTGAAAGATAGAAAGGGGAGAAAAACGAGTGAAGGAGCAGAAAGAAAGAAAGGAGACAGAGGTCCACTGGACCACCAGGGATGAGGCGCAGGGAAACCGGCGGGTGGAGGAGGGCCTCGTTCACCAACACTCAAGAGTGCAGGGGCAGGGGCACCTCACTTAATGGTGGAGCTGCGAGGGTGGGAGAGCAATTTCACTGACAATGAGTCAGTGGTCTTGCTCGCCTGTCCCCGCAGTGGGCGCCATTAAGTAGGGGTCGGGGAGGGCTGGACAGCTGGGAGGCGGGAGCGGGGAGGGGAGCTGGATTGGGCCGGTCGTGCTGGGGGCGGAGGGGCCGCGGGGGCAGCAGCGGCGGGGAAAGGTAAAGGGAGGAAAGAAGGGATAAAGAAAAAAGGGAAAATAGGCAGAAATATGGCACAAAAGAGCAGAGATGCAGAAAAGAGCAGAAAGGTGAAAGATAGAAAGGGTAAAAAAACGAGTGAAAACGAGAGAAGGAGCAGAGGGAGAGAAAGGGAAAATGGACAAAAATAAGGCACAAAAGAGCAGAGGTGCAGAAAGGTGAAAGATAGAAAGGGGAAAAAAACGAGTGAAAACGAGTGAAGGAGCAGAGGGAGAGAAAGGGAAATGGGCAGAAATAAGGCGCAAAAGAACAGAGGTGCAGAAAGGTGAAAGATAAAAAGGGGAGAAAAACGAGTGAAGGAGCAGAAAGAAAGAAAGGAGACAGAGGTCCACTGGACCACCAGGGATGAGGCGCAGGGAAACCTCCGGGTGGAGGAGGGCCTCGATCACCAACACTCAAGAGTGCAGGGGCAGGGGCACCTCACTTAATGGTACAGCTGCGAGGGTGGGAGAGCAATTTCACTGACAATGAGTCAGTGGTCTTGCTCGCCTGTCCCCGCAGTGGCCGCCATTAAGTAGGGGTTGGGGAGGGCTGGACAGCTGGGAGGCGGGAGCGGGGAGGGGAGCTGGATTGGGCCGGTCGTGCTGGGGGGGGAGGGGCCGCGGGGGCAGCAGCGGCGAGGAAAGGTAAAGGGAGGAAAGAAGGGATAAAGAAAAAAGGGAAAATAGGCAGAAATAAGGCACAAAAGAGCAGAGATGCAGAAAGGTGAAAGATAGAAAGGGTAAAAAAACGATTGAAAACGAGAGAAGGAGCAGAGGGAGAGAAAGGGAAAATGGGCAAAAATAAGGCACAAAAGAGCAGAGGTGCAGAAAGGTGAAAGATAGAAAGGGGAAAAAAACGAGTGAAAACGAGTGAAGGAGCAGAGGGAGAGAAAGGGAAATGGGCAGAAATAAGGCGCAAAAGAACAGAGGTGCAGAAAGGTGAAAGATAGAAAGGGGAGAAAAATGAGTGAAGGAGTAGAAAGAAAGAAAGGAGACAGAGGTCCACTGGACCACCAGGGATGAGGCGCAGGGAAACCTGCGGGTGGAGGAGGGCCTCGATCACCAACACTCAAGAGTGCAGGGGCAGGGGCACCTCACTTAATGGTGAAGCTGCGAGGGTGGGAGAGCAATTTCACTGACAATGAGTCAGTGGTCTTGCTCGCCTGTCCCCGCAGTGGCCGCCATTAAGTAGGGGTCGGGGAGGGCTGGACAGCTGGGAGGCGGGAGCGGGGAGGGGAGCTGGATTGGGCCGGTCGTGCTGGGGGGGGAGGGGCCGCGGGGGCAGCAGCAGCGGGGAAAGGTAAAGGGAGGAAAGAAGGGATAAAGAAAAAAGGGAAAATAGGCAGAAATAAGGCACAAAAGAGCAGAGATGCAGAAAAGAGCAGAAAGGTGAAAGATAGAGAGGGTAAAAAAACGAGTGAAAACGAGAGAAGGAGCAGAGGGAGAGAAGGGGAAAATGGGCAAAAATAAGGCACAAAAGAGCAGAGGTGCAGAAAGGTGAAAGATAGAAAGGGGAAAAAACGAGTGAAAACGAGTGAAGGAGCAGAGGGAGAGAAAGGGAAATGGGCAGAAATAAGGCGCAAAAGAACAGAGGTGCAGAAAGGTGAAAGATAGAAAGGTGAGAAAAACGAGTGAAGGAGCAGAAAGAAAGAAAGGAGACAGAGGTCCACTGGACCACCAGGGATGAGGCGCAGGGAAACCTGCGGGTGGAGGAGGGCCTCGATCACCAACACTCAAGAGTGCAGGGGCAGGGGCACCTCACTTAATGGTGGAGCTGCGAGGGTGGGAGAGCAATTTCACTGACAATGAGCCAGTGGTCTTGCTCGCCTGTCCCCGCAGTGGCCGCCATTAAGTAGGGGTCGGGGAGGGCTGGACAGCTGGGAGGCGGGAGCAGGGAGGGGAGCTGGATTGGGCCGGTCGTGCTGGGGGGGGAGGGGCCGCGGGGGCAGCAGCGGCGGGGAAAGGTAAAGGGAGGAAAGAAGGGATAAAGAAAAAAGGGAAAATAGGCAGAAATAAGGCACAAAAGAGCAGAGATTCAGAAAAGAGCAGAAAGGTGAAAGATAGAAAGGGTAAAAAAACGAGTGAAAACGGGAGAAGGAGCAGAGGGAGAGAAAGGGAAAATGGGCAAAAATAAGGCACAAAAGAGCAGAGGTGCAGAAAGGTGAAAGATAGAAAGGGGAAAAAACAAGTGAAAACGAGTGAAGGAGCAGAGGGAGAGAAAGGGAAATGGGCAGAAATAAGGCGCAAAAGAACAGAGGTGCAGAAAGGTGAAAGATAGAAAGGGGAGAAAAACGAGTGAAGGAGCAGAAAGAAAGAAAGGAGACAGAGGTCCACTGGACCACCAGGGATGAGGCGCAGGGAAACCTGCGGGTGGAGGAGGGCCTCGATCACCAACACTCAAGAGTGCAGGGGCAGGGGCACCTCACTTAATGGTACAGCTGCGAGGGTGGGAGAGCAATTTCACTGACAATGAGTCAGTGGTCTTGCTCGCCTGTCCCCGCAGTGGCCGCCATTAAGTAGGGGTCTGGGAGGGCTGGACAGCTGGGAGGCGGGAGCGGGGAGGGGAGCTGGATTGGGCCGGTCGTGCTGGGGGGGGAGGGGCCGCGGGGGCAGCAGCGGCGGGGAAAGGTAAAGGGAGGAAAGAAGGGATAAAGAAAAAAGGGAAAATAGGCAGAAATAAGGCACAAAAGAGCAGAGATGCAGAAAAGAGCAGAAAGGTGAAAGATAGAAAGGGTAAAAAAACGAGTGAAAACGAGAGAAGGAGCAGAGGGAGAGAAAGGGAAAATGGGCAAAAATAAGGCACAAAAGAGCAGAGGTGCAGAAAGGGGAAAGATAGAAAGGGGAAAAAAACGAGTGAAGGAGCAGAGGGAGAGAAAGGGAAATGGGCAGA